>NC_140085.1:157671016-158271016 GCF_964237585.1 Gallinula chloropus
CGGGAGACTTGTGACTCTGTGGCGGACCAGGCCGGACAAGTCTGGGCCCGAAGGTCAGTGCTACATGGAAGGGAATCCTGCTGAGGCCTGTGGTGAGGAGATGACTCCCCCACAGAGAGGACTCACGCTGGAGAAGTTTGTGGAGGACTGTCTCCCGTGGGTGGGGCCCCACGGTGCTGCAAGGGAAGGGTGTGTGTGTGGAATGCCCCCCCCAGCTAAGAAGGAAAACAACTCAGGAGGAACGGACTGAGAACGCCCATTTCCCATTCCCCGCCCCTCCCTGTGCCATGATGTGAGGAAGAAGGGAGTGAAATTAGGATCCAAGTCAAGTCTGCAAAGAAGGGAGGGGTGGGGGGAAGTAGAAGTGTTGAGATCTGGAGGAAGAAAGCAGCTTGCGAGGAATTGACCGGAACCCCCCTCCCCATTCCCTGCCCCTCCCCGCGCCATGCTAGGCGGGGGGAAAGAAGGGAGTAAAATTACGATGACGTTTATGTCTGCTAAGAAGGGAGGGGAAGGTGCTTGAAGACCTGGCCGCACTTCTCATTACACAACTCTGGTTCACTGGGTGTCTAGTTGTAGCGTAATAAATCATTTTTCCTTTATTCTGCGTTGAGTCTGTTTTGCCCATTGCACTAACTGGAAAGCGATCCCTCTTGTCCTTATCTTGAATCCTAAGCCTCCCAACATACATTTTCTTCCTTTTTCGGCTGAAAAGGGGAGTGAGCGAGCGGCTTGGTGGGCATTTGGCCTCTAGCCAGGGCCAAACCACCACAGCCCAGAAGAAAAGCACTGGTGACTGCTCAACAGACTGATGCGGCCCCATTCACTCCAACCTTCCAAGCCCTGCTGCTCAGCCAGTTCTTCACCCAGCATGTCATGTCTCTGCTCATCTCAGAGCTGGAAAGCCTGTCTGGAGGGACAGCATCGAAAGCCTGAAGAAATTCCAGAAAAACTACACTGACCATTACATGCGCCATTCTGTCTTGCTCCAAATACCAAATCGCTGGCGACTGGCACGAGCCGTTTGTCTCCAACTACTCGCCTTTCTAGGGGCTTTCTCAGCTTCTCGCGCAGCAAGACTGACTGACTACACACAGACCCCTTCCCCAGACAGAGTAACGTTTTTCCAGACCTTAAAAACCGTGAGAATAAAACCCAATGGGGTGAGTTGGGCCCACTGGTCCACGCTGCCGCATGTGTATTGGTGCTCCATTAACTGCAATGCCCCACACAATTTGGAGGGGATGCACGGAGTGTACTGAACCCAAGACCCGATATACTACTGCATCCAAAACTAATTGCAAGGCCTCTTGCCGAACGCAGGTCCAATTCCAGCCAGCTCTTACAGGTCATATGGGGGCAAGCTAGGAGGGAGAAATCCAGAAGATGTTCCCTCCACGACACCGGTAAGCCTAGGGCACGTTGTGATTCCTTTTTCTTTTCCGGCATCTTTATTTGTTCTAAGGCAGGCAGATGGGCATCACATTACAAAGTATGTGCAGTTCTTCAAAAAAAAAAACCCCAACTTCTTGTTTTTGTTTGTTTTTTTTTGTTTTTTGTTTTTTGTTTTTTTTTTATAAAGGAACACAGTTCCTATCCCTTTGTGCTGACTCTTCTTAAGAAATAAAGTTCCTCCCACTCTTCCCAAAAGAGTGGCTGCCATTTTTATAAGCATGACACCACACCAGAAATGAGCAAGGTTTTCACTGTTCCCTGGAGGCATAAATGAGTCATGAACCTCTTGGGCAGGGAATCGTGTGAATGACCACCAAACTCCACAACTAGTTTTGTACTATATGCGTCTAGGCAGTTAGAGCCACCTCAAAAGGAAAGTTCCTGATCTACTTGACTTTGTAGTACTGATTTATACCAAGTACTGTCTAGGAAGGGTGACGAGCTGTCCTCGTTTAAACTGAGGGAAATTTGTCACCAGTTTCCACAAGGATAAAGCCTGTCTGTTTCCAAGGCTCAACAAAGACTTCAGCAATCAGAGGTTCTCCTGACATCAGTTTGCAGCCTTGGACACTGGCACTGCTGAGCTGCTGGATCAACAGATAGGAAGCATGCTGTTGACCATGGAGGAGATGCACATCCAGGCTACCTGCTTTTCAGCCTGTTTAAAGTGAGTGAGTCCTACTATGAAAACTAAACCAGGGGGAACAGTAGTCAGCACAACGCACCAGATGAAAGTCAAGCTTTTCATAAGCTTTCAAATAGCTGAAAAGGCGTTTGTAGATGCTGACGCCTGACTTGACGGCATCACTTCTCATCTCTGCCATCTAGCACAGACGCTACAGCCCGCTTTCATGGAATTGAAGAACAACTCAGGTTGGAAAAGACCTCCAAGATCATTGAGTCCAACCATCCCACTACCACCCACATTACTTCCTAAACCGCATGGCAATGTAAAGGAATGTAAAATTCCAGATGAAAGGCAAGAGGCAGGAAGCAAGGCAAGAGGTAAAAGACAGGGCAAAAGGCAAGAGGCATGGAAAAAGGCAAAAGTGAAAAGGCAAGGCAAGGGGAAGGAGGCAAGGAAAAGGGAAGTGGCACGGCAAAAGGGCAGCTGCTGCTGCACCCATACACGGGGCAGGCACAGGAGCACTTATCTGGCAGCACTGGCCAAGCAGCACAAGCTTCAAAGGCTGCACGGCCTGTATACCTGCTGCTCACTTCCATGGCTCTCTGGCTTTGCCAGACTGCCAGGGAGGTTTAGCATAGAGTGCCATGAAATAGTAAGAAACCTTAACATCGAATAACAACCCCCCCTAAAATAATGTAATTTAATGTAAGAGAAAATCGCATAACGTGATACTGCATGACACTGCACGAGTAAACCAAACATAAAAACTCAAGAAAGAATTGGAAAACACAACACCCCCCCTCCGCCCCCCCTCCCCCCCCCCCCCAAAAAAAAAAAAGAAGTAACAACTGGGCAAGGAAAGCAAAGCAAAGCAAAGCAAAGCAAAGCAAAGCATAGGAATGTAAAAGATTTCAGACAAGCCCCTGGGTGCCCACGCTGCGTGGCCTCATGAACTTTACATCCAGCGCAGAAGGGGAACGACTAATCGGGACAGTCTTTGTGCCACAGGATTGGTTTGTGTCACAGCCTGAGAGAAGAGTAAGGGCACTGGCTTTGTTCTTGGGAGCCCAGTGGCAGAGGACACATCAGGGACTGCCAGCAGCTGTGTCTACTCCATGGCCACCAAAGGCAGGGACAGCCTCTGCGCCTCCTGGGCACAGGGACTGCACAGGGACTGCCTTGGGAGCCAAGAGCTCAGAGGCCTAGAGGCCCAGAGGCCTTCCTCTGATGGATGCTGGGCGGGGCTGCAGCAGGCCAGGCTGTGCATGGCGGGGCCCCTATCACCCCCTGTAACCAGGCAACGGTGATGTCACAATGCTCCTGGGCAGTATAAAAGGGGGTGTCCTGCTAGTCCCCCTGTCAGAGTTGTCCTGGGCACGGCCCAGAGAGCAGCTCTTAGAGGAGCTGCTAAAGCAACTCAAAGGAGGCTAAGGCTGTGGCCAGAGCACGGGGATACCTTTACTTGAGGAGCGCTCACCATCCTCATCCCCTGTGCAGCCAGGAGCAGCAGCTGTAAGCAAATGGGGTGCAGAGGGGTTGCAAGGAGCACACACCGACTGGCACTCTGCCAGGTGCTGGATGGATCCTTGCTCCTTGGGTTGATGGGGGTGGGGGCACTAGGCCATTCTGGGAAGCCAGAGCCCTGCGTTAGGCTCTGGGCTGAGGTAATAGGGCTAGGGCATTTCTGGGGAGGCGTGACCAGCCGGTGGGGAGGAGGGAGTCGGTCTTGCTCACGTGCTCAGGGAATAGCTGATCGCCAGCTCTGCTGCTGGGGTCAGGAAGGAATTTTCCCCCGCGGCGTGTTGGCACTGGTCCCTGGGGGTTTTTTTGCCTTCCTCTGCAGCACGGAGCAGGACCCCTTGACAGGGCCCCTCTGGGCTGGCTCACTGCCTGTTGCTGCTTGTGCTCCACAAATTGCCACAAAATTGTGCACAAAATGGGTACAAATTGGGCACAAATTGGGCACTAACTGGGCACAATTCGGCACAAATTGGCACAAAAAGGGTACAATTGGGCACAATTTGCCACAAAATGCCGCACATTGCCACACATTGCCACATATTGTGCACCAAATGGCCACAAATTGGGCACAAATTTGGCACAAAAAGTGGGCACAAATTCGGCACAATGTGGCACAAATTGCCACAAACTGCCACAAACTGGGCACAATTCAGCTCAATTCGGCGCAATTTGGCACAATTCAGCAGAATTCGGCAGAATTCGGCAGAATTTGGCAGAATTTGGCTGGATTCGGAGGAACCCAGCACAATTCAGCAGAATTCCGCAGAATTCACCAGAATTCGGCATAATTCGTGCACAATTCGGCACAATTCGGCATAATTCGGCTCAATTCGGCTCAATTCGGCATAATTCGGCTCAATTCGGCACTTGGCAGAATTCAGCAGAATTCGGCAGAATGTGTCTAGATTTGGCTGGATTCGGAGGAATTCAGCACAATCCAGCAGAGTTCAGCAGAATTCGGCAGAATTCGGGCACAATTCGGCACTATTTGGTGCAATTCCGCATAATTCAGCAGAATTCAGCAGAATTCAGCAGAGTTTGGCTGGATTCGGAGGAATTCAGCACAATTCAGCAGAGTTCAGCAGAATTCGGCAGAATTTGGCTGGATTTGGCTGGATTTGGCTGGATTCGGAGGAATTCAGCACAATTCAGCAGAGTTCAGCAGAATTCATGAGAATTCAGCAGAATTTGGCTGGATTCGGAGGAATCCAGCACAATTCAGCAGAATTCATCAGAATTCACCAGCGGAATTCGGGCTCAATTTGGCAAAAATTGTTGCAAATTCCCACAAATTTGGCACAAAAAAGGGCACAAAAAGGGCACAAATTGGGGACCAAAAAGGCACGAATTTCACACAAATTGCGCACCAAAAGGGCAGGAATTGCACACAAATTGTGAGCAATTTGGCATAATTTGCCACAAAATGCCGCAAATTGCCACACAAATTTGTGCACAAATTTGTGCACCAAATGGCCACAAATTGGGCACAATTTGGCACAATTCATCACAATTCGGCACAATTCGGCACAATTCGGCTCAATTCGGCTCAATTCGGCTCAATTCGGCTCAATTCGGCAATTCGGCAAAAGTTGGCAAGTGGCAATTGACAAATGGCCCAGCCAAAGACAAAAGAGCAAAAGGGATGGGGAAAAGGCAAAAGCCATGACAATACGTACGCAGTTGGCATGGCAAAAGAAAATAAAAACTAAAATAAAATGAAAGATGCACAATTGTCGTGGTGTTCTTCAAGTATTTTGTGGAACTGACTCACTCTTGGCATTCCAGGGAAATGACGGTCTCATTGTTACTAGATTGAGAGTGAGCAGAGGGAGTAGAAAAGTATACAGGAGTGTGGAAATGAATGGAAAGTTGCAATGCAGTGGAATAGAATGGAATGGAAAGTTGCAATGGAATGGAATGGAATGGAATAGTTCAGCTGGAAGGGACCTATGAGGCCCATCTAGTCCAACTGGCCTGAGCACCAGGGCTCACCAAAGTTAAAGCATGGACATAAGGGCGTTGTGCAAATGCCTCAAACACTGACAGGGCTGGGGCAGGGAGCACCCCTGCAGGAAGCCTGGTCCAGGGTTGGGCTGCCCCCTTGGCAAAGAAGTGTTTCCTCATGTCATGTCTGACCCTGCCTCTCTGCTTCCCCTCCCCAGCCACACTGCTGACACCTGTTGCACTTCATGTCAACCAGCACCCCCAGGCCCCCCACCTTGCTGCAGTGCTGCTCTCCAGCTACTCTCCTCGTTTAAGACTCGTGCCAAACGTTACTCCCTGCCAGGGGCAGAAACTGGTGTGGTTCAGGGTCATGCCACTGATCGATGCCCAGTGCTCCCATCTATCCAGATTCCCCGGGAAGGCAACACCACTTCCCAGTTTAGGATCAGCAGCACACTTACTACCCACGCATTCGACTCCTACAGCCAGACTCTTGATTCAAAAGTTGAACAGAACTGGCTTTAGAACTGAGCCCGTGGCGCAGTTTTGCGTAGCTGTGCTGCTGAGACGGCTTCTGCAAGAAGCAGCTAGGAGTTCTCTGCAGCCCCCAAAGTGTAAACATCGGCCAATTCAAGGCCAAAGTTGCTGCTGACCAGGGCCGAGCCAATCGGCGATGGTCACAGCGCCTCTTTGAATCACAGACAGGAGAAAAAAAACCTGCAGGCAGAGGCATTTTGCCACCAGAGAAGGGAGCGAGACGATGTAACAAGCTGCGCAGACACCAAGGCCAGGCCCGAAGGAGGCGGGGGAAGAATGAGGCCCTCCGGGTGCTAGAAAGAGAGATTCCCCTGCAGCCCGTGGAGAAGACCATGCTGGAGTGGCTGTCCCCTCGCAGCCCATGGATAAGGACGGGTAGCAGAGCCCTCTATGGCCTGTGAAGGGATTGATCCATGCCACAGCAGGTTTGCCGGGAGACTTGTGACTCTGTGGCGGACCAGGCCGGACAAGTCTGGGCCCGAAGGTCAGTGCTACATGGAAGGGAATCCTGCTGAGGCCTGTGGTGAGGAGATGACTCCCCCACAGAGAGGACTCACGCTGGAGAAGTTTGTGGAGGACTGTCTCCCGTGGGTGGGGCCCCACGGTGCTGCAAGGGAAGGGTGTGTGTGTGGAATGCCCCCCCCAGCTAAGAAGGAAAACAACTCAGGAGGAACGGACTGAGAACGCCCATTTCCCATTCCCCGCCCCTCCCTGTGCCATGATGTGAGGAAGAAGGGAGTGAAATTAGGATCCAAGTCAAGTCTGCAAAGAAGGGAGGGGTGGGGGGAAGTAGAAGTGTTGAGATCTGGAGGAAGAAAGCAGCTTGCGAGGAATTGACCGGAACCCCCCTCCCCATTCCCTGCCCCTCCCCGCGCCATGCTAGGCGGGGGGAAAGAAGGGAGTAAAATTACGATGACGTTTATGTCTGCTAAGAAGGGAGGGGAAGGTGCTTGAAGACCTGGCCGCACTTCTCATTACACAACTCTGGTTCACTGGGTGTCTAGTTGTAGCGTAATAAATCATTTTTCCTTTATTCTGCGTTGAGTCTGTTTTGCCCATTGCACTAACTGGAAAGCGATCCCTCTTGTCCTTATCTTGAATCCTAAGCCTCCCAACATACATTTTCTTCCTTTTTCGGCTGAAAAGGGGAGTGAGCGAGCGGCTTGGTGGGCATTTGGCCTCTAGCCAGGGCCAAACCACCACAGCCCAGAAGAAAAGCACTGGTGACTGCTCAACAGACTGATGCGGCCCCATTCACTCCAACCTTCCAAGCCCTGCTGCTCAGCCAGTTCTTCACCCAGCATGTCATGTCTCTGCTCATCTCAGAGCTGGAAAGCCTGTCTGGAGGGACAGCATCGAAAGCCTGAAGAAATTCCAGAAAAACTACACTGACCATTACATGCGCCATTCTGTCTTGCTCCAAATACCAAATCGCTGGCGACTGGCACGAGCCGTTTGTCTCCAACTACTCGCCTTTCTAGGGGCTTTCTCAGCTTCTCGCGCAGCAAGACTGACTGACTACACACAGACCCCTTCCCCAGACAGAGTAACGTTTTTCCAGACCTTAAAAACCGTGAGAATAAAACCCAATGGGGTGAGTTGGGCCCACTGGTCCACGCTGCCGCATGTGTATTGGTGCTCCATTAACTGCAATGCCCCACACAATTTGGAGGGGATGCACGGAGTGTACTGAACCCAAGACCCGATATACTACTGCATCCAAAACTAATTGCAAGGCCTCTTGCCGAACGCAGGTCCAATTCCAGCCAGCTCTTACAGGTCATATGGGGGCAAGCTAGGAGGGAGAAATCCAGAAGATGTTCCCTCCACGACACTGGTAAGCCTAGGGCACGTTGTGATTCCTTTTTCTTTTCCGGCATCTTTATTTGTTCTAAGGCAGGCAGATGGGCATCACATTACAAAGTATGTGCAGTTCTTCAAAAAAAAAAACCCCAACTTCTTGTTTTTGTTTGTTTTTTTTTGTTTTTTGTTTTTTGTTTTTTTTTTATAAAGGAACACAGTTCCTATCCCTTTGTGCTGACTCTTCTTAAGAAATAAAGTTCCTCCCACTCTTCCCAAAAGAGTGGCTGCCATTTTTATAAGCATGACACCACACCAGAAATGAGCAAGGTTTTCACTGTTCCCTGGAGGCATAAATGAGTCATGAACCTCTTGGGCAGGGAATCGTGTGAATGACCACCAAACTCCACAACTAGTTTTGTACTATATGCGTCTAGGCAGTTAGAGCCACCTCAAAAGGAAAGTTCCTGATCTACTTGACTTTGTAGTATTGATTTATACCAAGTACTGTCTAGGAAGGGTGACGAGCTGTCCTCGTTTAAACTGAGGGAAATTTGTCACCAGTTTCCACAAGGATAAAGCCTGTCTGTTTCCAAGGCTCAACAAAGACTTCAGCAATCAGAGGTTCTCCTGACATCAGTTTGCAGCCTTGGACACTGGCACTGCTGAGCTGCTGGATCAACAGATAGGAAGCATGCTGTTGACCATGGAGGAGATGCACATCCAGGCTACCTGCTTTTCAGCCTGTTTAAAGTGAGTGAGTCCTACTATGAAAACTAAACCAGGGGGAACAGTAGTCAGCACAACGCACCAGATGAAAGTCAAGCTTTTCATAAGCTTTCAAATAGCTGAAAAGGCGTTTGTAGATGCTGACGCCTGACTTGACGGCATCACTTCTCATCTCTGCCATCTAGCACAGACGCTACAGCCCGCTTTCATGGAATTGAAGAACAACTCAGGTTGGAAAAGACCTCCAAGATCATTGAGTCCAACCATCCCACTACCACCCACATTACTTCCTAAACCGCATGGCAATGTAAAGGAATGTAAAATTCCAGATGAAAGGCAAGAGGCAGGAAGCAAGGCAAGAGGTAAAAGACAGGGCAAAAGGCAAGAGGCATGGAAAAAGGCAAAAGTGAAAAGGCAAGGCAAGGGGAAGGAGGCAAGGAAAAGGGAAGGGGCACGGCAAAAGGGCAGCTGCTGCTGCACCCATACACGGGGCAGGCACAGGAGCACTTATCCGGCAGCACTGGCCAAGCAGCACAAGCTTCAAAGGCTGCACGGCCTGTATACCTGCTGCTCACTTCCATGGCTCTCTGGCTTTGCCAGACTGCCAGGGAGGTTTAGCATAGAGTGCCATGAAATAGTAAGAAACCTTAACATCGAATAACAACCCCCCCTAAAATAATGTAATTTAATGTAAGAGAAAATCGCATAACGTGATACTGCATGACACTGCACGAGTAAACCAAACATAAAAACTCAAGAAAGAATTGGAAACACAACACCCCCCCTCCGCCCCCCCTCCCCCCCCCCCCAAAAAAAAAAAAAGAAGTAACAACTGGGCAAGGAAAGCAAAGCAAAGCAAAGCAAAGCAAAGCAAAGCATAGGAATGTAAAAGATTTCAGACAAGCCCCTGGGTGCCCACGCTGCGTGGCCTCATGAACTTTACATCCAGCGCAGAAGGGGAACGACTAATCGGGACAGTCTTTGTGCCACAGGATTGGTTTGTGTCACAGCCTGAGAGAAGAGTAAGGGCACTGGCTTTGTTCTTGGGAGCCCAGTGGCAGAGGACACATCAGGGACTGCCAGCAGCTGTGTCTACTCCATGGCCACCAAAGGCAGGGACAGCCTCTGCGCCTCCTGGGCACAGGGACTGCACAGGGACTGCCTTGGGAGCCAAGAGCTCAGAGGCCTAGAGGCCCAGAGGCCTTCCTCTGATGGATGCTGGGCGGGGCTGCAGCAGGCCAGGCTGTGCATGGCGGGGCCCCTATCACCCCCTGTAACCAGGCAACGGTGATGTCACAATGCTCCTGGGCAGTATAAAAGGGGGTGTCCTGCTAGTCCCCCTGTCAGAGTTGTCCTGGGCACGGCCCAGAGAGCAGCTCTTAGAGGAGCTGCTAAAGCAACTCAAAGGAGGCTAAGGCTGTGGCCAGAGCACGGGGATACCTTTACTTGAGGAGCGCTCACCATCCTCATCCCCTGTGCAGCCAGGAGCAGCAGCTGTAAGCAAACGGGGTGCAGAGGGGTTGCAAGGAGCACACACCGACCGGCACTCTGCCAGGTGCTGGATGGATCCTTGCTCCTTGGGTTGATGGGGGTGGGGGCACTAGGCCATTCTGGGAAGCCAGAGCCCTGCGTTAGGCTCTGGGCTGAGGTAATAGGGCTAGGGCATTTCTGGGGAGGCGTGACCAGCCGGTGGGGAGGAGGGAGTCGGTCTTGCTCACGTGCTCAGGGAATAGCTGATCGCCAGCTCTGCTGCTGGGGTCAGGAAGGAATTTTCCCCCGCGGCGTGTTGGCACTGGTCCCTGGGGGTTTTTTGCCTTCCTCTGCAGCACGGAGCAGGACCCCTTGACAGGGCCCCTCTGGGCTGGCTCACTGCCTGTTGCTGCTTGTGCTCCACAAATTGCCACAAAATTGTGCACAAAATGGGTACAAATTGGGCACAAATTGGGCACTAACTGGGCACAATTCGGCACAAATTGGCACAAAAAGGGTACAATTGGGCACAATTTGCCACAAAATGCCGCACATTGCCACACATTGCCACATATTGTGCACCAAATGGCCACAAATTGGGCACAAATTTGGCACAAAAAGTGGGCACAAATTCGGCACAATGTGGCACAAATTGCCACAAACTGCCACAAACTGGGCACAATTCAGCTCAATTCGGCGCAATTTGGCACAATTCAGCAGAATTCGGCAGAATTCGGCAGAATTTGGCAGAATTTGGCTGGATTCGGAGGAACCCAGCACAATTCAGCAGAATTCCGCAGAATTCACCAGAATTCGGCATAATTCGTGCACAATTCGGCACAATTCGGCATAATTCGGCTCAATTCGGCTCAATTCGGCATAATTCGGCTCAATTCGGCACAATTTGGCAGAATTCAGCAGAATTCGGCAGAATGTGTCTAGATTTGGCTGGATTCGGAGGAATTCAGCACAATCCAGCAGAGTTCAGCAGAATTCGGCAGAATTCGGGCACAATTCGGCACTATTTGGTGCAATTCCGCATAATTCAGCAGAATTCAGCAGAATTCAGCAGAGTTTGGCTGGATTCGGAGGAATTCAGCACAATTCAGCAGAGTTCAGCAGAATTCGGCAGAATTTGGCTGGATTTGGCTGGATTTGGCTGGATTCGGAGGAATTCAGCACAATTCAGCAGAGTTCAGCAGAATTCATGAGAATTCAGCAGAATTTGGCTGGATTCGGAGGAATCCAGCACAATTCAGCAGAATTCATCAGAATTCACCAGCGGAATTCGGGCTCAATTTGGCAAAAATTGTTGCAAATTCCCACAAATTTGGCACAAAAAAGGGCACAAAAAGGGCACAAATTGGGGACCAAAAAGGCACGAATTTCACACAAATTGCGCACCAAAAGGGCAGGAATTGCACACAAATTGTGAGCAATTTGGCATAATTTGCCACAAAATGCCGCAAATTGCCACACAAATTTGTGCACAAATTTGTGCACCAAATGGCCACAAATTGGGCACAATTTGGCACAATTCATCACAATTCGGCACAATTCGGCACAATTCGGCTCAATTCGGCTCAATTCGGCTCAATTCGGCTCAATTCGGCAATTCGGCAAAAGTTGGCAAGTGGCAATTGACAAATGGCCCAGCCAAAGACAAAAGAGCAAAAGGGATGGGGAAAAGGCAAAAGCCATGACAATACGTACGCAGTTGGCATGGCAAAAGAAAATAAAAACTAAAATAAAATGAAAGATGCACAATTGTCGTGGTGTTCTTCAAGTATTTTGTGGAACTGACTCACTCTTGGCATTCCAGGGAAATGACGGTCTCATTGTTACTAGATTGAGAGTGAGCAGAGGGAGTAGAAAAGTATACAGGAGTGTGGAAATGAATGGAAAGTTGCAATGCAGTGGAATAGAATGGAATGGAAAGTTGCAATGGAATGGAATGGAATGGAATAGTTCAGCTGGAAGGGACCTATGAGGCCCATCTAGTCCAACTGGCCTGAGCACCAGGGCTCACCAAAGTTAAAGCATGGACATAAGGGCGTTGTGCAAATGCCTCAAACACTGACAGGGCTGGGGCAGGGAGCACCCCTGCAGGAAGCCTGGTCCAGGGTTGGGCTGCCCCCTTGGCAAAGAAGTGTTTCCTCATGTCATGTCTGACCCTGCCTCTCTGCTTCCCCTCCCCAGCCACACTGCTGACACCTGTTGCACTTCATGTCAACCAGCACCCCCAGGCCCCCCACCTTGCTGCAGTGCTGCTCTCCAGCTACTCTCCTCGTTTAAGACTCGTGCCAAACGTTACTCCCTGCCAGGGGCAGAAACTGGTGTGGTTCAGGGTCATGCCACTGATCGATGCCCAGTGCTCCCATCTATCCCGATTCCCCGGGAAGGCAACACCACTTCCCAGTTTAGGATCAGCAGCACACTTACTACCCACGCATTCGACTCCTACAGCCAGACTCTTGATTCAAAAGTTGAACAGAACTGGCTTTAGAACTGAGCCCGTGGCGCAGTTTTGCGTAGCTGTGCTGCTGAGACGGCTTCTGCAAGAAGCAGCCAGGAGTTCTCTGCAGCCCCCAAAGTGTAAACATCGGCCAATTCAAGGCCAAAGTTGCTGCTGACCAGGGCCGAGCCAATCGGCGATGGTCACAGCGCCTCTTTGAATCACAGACAGGAGAAAAAAACCTGCAGGCAGAGGCATTTTGCCACCAGAGAAGGGAGCGAGACGATGTAACAAGCTGCGCAGACACCAAGGCCAGGCCCGAAGGAGGCGGGGGAAGAATGAGGCCCTCCGGGTGCTAGAAAGAGAGATTCCCCTGCAGCCCGTGGAGAAGACCATGCTGGAGTGGCTGTCCCCTCGCAGCCCATGGATAAGGACGGGTAGCAGAGCCCTCTATGGCCTGTGAAGGGATTGATCCATGCCACAGCAGGTTTGCCGGGAGACTTGTGACTCTGTGGCGGACCAGGCCGGACAAGTCTGGGCCCGAAGGTCAGTGCTACATGGAAGGGAGTCGTGCTGAGAGGCCTGTAGTGAGGAGATGACTCCCTGGTAGAGAGGATTCATGCTGGAGTCCACAACCTTCAGTCTCTTCAATAACCTGGGATACAAACAGTGCAAGTGGCAAGTGATTTTTTTCTTCCTTTTATCAGACTACACCAGCCTCCTCTTACATACAGTTCATAGATTTTAGCAAGCCATTGTCAAGGGCATTCAGAATTAATGGAAAACATCCTCAGATCAGAATAAACAACAACTAAAGAGAAAACAGCAGCAGACTATAAATACAAAGCTTGATTTATCTTTTTACACAGGCAAAGCGTTACATGAACTTGCGTTCCCTCCATTGAGGGATACTTGCCCTGCTGGGATGAGATTTACCCTCTGAGTGGAAAGCCAGGGGACAGCCCCTGATGCAGGGGTGTACTAAAGCAGCATCTTTAGGGTGCCAGAGTCCCACACATTTCTTGATCAGTCTAGTCAGTTTCCAAACTCCTGCATGAACAGGAGCTGCTAGTGGCCTGTGTCTTTGCAGCTCAGCTGCCCTCAGGGTTCTTGCTAGTGGGGTCCCTACAGTTTCTTGGACCACAACATGAAAGCTCTCTCTATGGCCAGGGAAGCACAGAGAACGACAATACATGCTGTCAGACCTTCCTTAGTCTTTGACAGGTAGATAGGCAATTCCTTTTCCCACACACAGTGTCAAGAACACAGAGAGGACGCCTCTGGGTCCCCCAGCCTCTCACCAGGAAATTATTTTTTTAGGAAGTGCAGTATTCATTCCCCAAAAAAATACTCTGGTTTTGCTTTGGCTAAGATAAAACAGATGCTGCTGTTGGTGGGGGCAAGGGGACTAATACATGAGTTAACAGGTCTTACAGAAATCCCTTTCAGTTTTGTTGATCCTTCTACATCAGCTTGACCAAGCTGCTAAGTCAAGGTATCTCGAGCACTAATGTCAGCGTGACATTGCACATCTGCCTTATAATGTGCTTGGTCAGCATTGTTTAGCATCGTTCACCATTGAAGCCTTGAGGGCACAAACTCAGAAGCTATTTAGGAAAGGCCTCCCACAAGCAGTGTCCAGCAGTAACTCTAAGAGATTCTGCTGCTCTTATGACACCCAACTATCCCTAAGTTTGCTGTCTGATTTACTGCTCTTCAGTGCTGTGTTGAGCACAGAAAGTCCTCTGCTTTAGTTCCTGTCTAGAGTTTAGATCTGCTTCGTTAAAAACAGCACTCTAGCTAATTAAGACTTCATTAGGACCTCAATAGGTATCTATTCAGTAGGGGTCACAGTCATGATAACTAGTTTTCCTGCACCTAAACCACAGTTGGACCCAAGCTACAAAGTCCATGTCTGAACCCACTGAGCTGGGAAAGCCAAACCCCACACTTACATTTGAATTCAAAATTGCTCAAGGGAAGTACTGCTATGGGCTGAGCTGAGAGGCTACACCCCTACAGCATCCAGAATTAGCAGCTTTGCAACTGAGCCTTTGCCCAAGATGATTCTCTCACCTGACACTGAAACTCAGAACAGTGAAAAGGTTTATACATACTTAAGAAACAATTACAGCTAGTGATGCAGAAATAATTCCCGTGCTAAAAATATTTCGGAGATTAAGAGAAAATATAACTCAATTTTGATTATAATTAGGTTTCCTGTGGTTAGTTGAATGTTTTCTCATTTACCCTTTCGTTCTACCAGTGTAATCAGTCACCTGGTTCTTTATGAACTATACACCACAGTGTACACGCAGAACTGGCTGGAGATAGTCGCAGGACCAGCCTCTGTAAATGCGATGCCCCAGGTAGGAAATAAACACAGGACAGATACATATTAGGAAAAATAATAATAATAGTAATTAAAGAACAAAGCTTAGCTCCACTTTATTGCTTAAAACTAATGTATTTACGATGCTGAACAACAGGACTTTTAATTTCTAATTACAGTATTTATTTTCCTAAACAGATTTCAGAGTTGTTGCAAAATCCTGGGTAATTGTTTTACATGAGCAATTAAATATTAAGACTACATAATATTCATTGGATAATAATCTTGAACTATGTAATTATTTAGGAAAACAAAAATGAATCAATAATTTACAGTTTCTAGCCTTTGGGAAAAAAAAAACAATTTTTGGAGTTTCTTATTAAAAGTGGAAGGAATTTTCATATCTGGTAAAATTCAGACTTCAGCTAGTTCAGAGAGCTGGTTTCAAACTGGAAGTGTATCTGCCACAAAGTTTAAAAAAAACCCTTAAGAGTATGACACCTCTTTTCATTTAAAAGGAGAGGAAACGTCAGGGAAGCTAAACCAGGGTAGAACAAAAAAAGCCCCAGCATCCTCCAAATCCTCCAGCGTTTGGTTTCATTCAATTCCAGTTTCCCTGCTTTACAGGATGAATCAATAAAATAAAAAAGTAAAGCATTTTATTGATTCATCCTGTAAAGCAGGATGAATCAATAAAATGTATTCACATGTTTAAAGGAACACAGGAATAGAGCAAATTCCAGCAAGTACCCCATTTACTACCAGTAGGTATACTAAGATGGGTCTCGGTGATTGGGAGCTTTGCTTAGGCTCTCGCTGAAGCTCACCAGCAGTTCACCAGAGATGCTCTAATTCCAAGACCACCACTGGCATTCCCACTTGCACACCATATTTCACCTGCACTGGAAACACAGTGCAATACATGTTTTGGGTTTTGCTACGTTGTTATGGTTTGGCTTTCCTCTGGCAGTTGCATAGAGCGGGTAGGACAGCATCTACCCCCAGCTGCTGCTGCAGCTAACGCCGTGCAGTGCGGTTTAACTACTTTCTGCCATGCTGTCCTTCACTTTGAGCACTGAAATAGCATTTTAACCTGAAGTGTTTCTTAGATCAAGGCACTGATCTTTCGTTGGGTTTTATCACTTTGAGACTGAAAACAAATAAAAACTAAAACTTTTAATTTTTTAAAAATACCCTTTAATTGTTAGCTGGCATGAGAGTAGTATCATAAAATTATGCCAACTATCCAACTATATTCCCCAGATAACTGTCTCTATTTGTGCATCCATATGTGTTCATTTCAATATATTATCACTACTAACCAGCTGTTCTCTTTACTAAGTACAGGGAATACAAGCAATACTCTAAATGTTGATGTTGTCACATCTAATTGCCCAAAATAAACCTGACAATCTTCTAGGGAAATGCACTGCAGGTATCACTACATCTGCTCACTGAGGGATGTCTCACAAACAGTCAAAACAGAGCTTGGAATGGCAGAAAACAGCGGTGTTCCCACCTAGGCTTCAAAGCCACGGTCTTTATCAAAACAAGTGACTGCACAATTCTGAGCTTACAATATTCCTCCCTCTTGGCTGCATCTGGACTTGTGGCTCCATATGGGCACAGCTAAATGGCCCAATATTTGCAATTATTTGTCAATGAGGAAAAAAAAAATCCAAGCCATGCAAAATCTTATGGAAAAGGAAAATTTTATGTGGGAGCTCAAATTTTATTTGACACATCCGCTCGTCCTCTAGAATTTATTTGGGAGGTATACATGACAAAGCCACTCATCCTCTCGAAATCCAGGCGTGTTTTATAACCACCAGTTTTGAAAAAAGGAGGCAAATTTCAGAGCCAGAAACCTGTGAGCACAAACAGTCCCAGACAATTTATAATTCCCTACCATAAATAGCTGGTCCATAATTCATTGACGGAGAGTTAATGAGAATATTTGTAACTAATACCCATAAGAAAGATAAGGGGTGGTATAATGTGGTTTATACTTTCCTACAATACTTTTCAAGGACAGCGGGGGAAAGCTTCCTGACAGCAAAAAGCAACAAGAAATATTGCACTGACCTACCAATTTCCTACATTCCCATCAAAGTAATCCATGTGTAGAGACATTAAAGAACAATTTGTCCCAACTGACAGTTTCCAAATAACTAGATGCCTTTTAATTGCTGGCATCATTAACCTTAATAGTATAATTGTGTAGCTCCAAATAATAATAATAGTAATATAATTTGCCCTCACTTCCAAACCGTTCAGCAAAACTAGAAAAAAATGATGCTCAGAATAAATTCTAAGAAACCAAGAGAAAGGGGAAAAAGTTCCTAACAGATAAGAACTTTTATCAGTTTTATCTGCCACAGCTTACAACCTTTAAGGAGTATCTGCACATAAACTTCTGTAGACAAGTAATAAATATTAATAATTGCCAACTGCCTATAGGTTTTAAGTGACCTTTTCAAACAACATGTCAGCTCTCCCCATTCTGAAGACACACTGTGGAACATTGTATAAACCCAGCGTTGTCTTGAATGATGCATTCCTGTGCACACCCAGGCTTCAGCAACGCTACCTGCTAGAATAACCTCTGGTGAAGACATGCTGACATAAGTTTAACCATGCATACGAAAAAAGGAGCTATGATGCCTTTTCCTGAACAGCCAAAAAAAAAGCCTTTCCTATCTAGTCTGGAGTTCCTGTGACATGGAAAGTTGGGTACTGGTCACCACAAGCTGCCTTTGCACTCAAGGGAGAGGCAATGATATCTCTAAAAGGCAATTCAGATCCAATTATCTAAATGACCCTCTGGGGATACTAGATGGCTTTGTCTGCACCTAACTGGAGATGAGATGCATTTGGATTAGAAATATCTATTGTGTTTTAAAGAGGAAAGCACATGTGAAGGGAAGGGAAAATTAATTCTGTTCAGAAAAATCTGACTCAATAATTGTCAGCGATATAAATAACCAAACTATTCCCCTCCATCCCCCTCCCCAGTCATCTTCATGGAAAGGAAAGGACTCAATAGATCATTTTGTTCTTTTCCATTAGGGAGTATAAAGCAGCAAATGTCTGATTCAGCACATAAACACCTGAGTAAAGAGCACCGGACTTCAAGGGGAGTGTTTAAATACATGCATAAGTGCTGTATTAAATATAACCCCCCCTTTGCAGTTCTCTGTGCCTGTGGAAAACAGAACTAAGTGATATAACCTGAATATTAATCTCTGGGAGAAAACCTCATTAGAAAGTAAAGAACAGCCTGCTAGGTAACATATAAGGCTGGTCCTTGGCTCTGTTCCTCTGTTGGCCATTGTTATACTCTTCCATTTGTCCTTTACCAGTCTCTTCATCATCTCTTGACTCTTTCCTGACACGTAAACCAGGGATAATGATTCTTAGCTCCTTTGTGTAGTGCTTTGAGACTCATTGATAAAAAGCTAATCACTACAAGGAGGTTTTCTACAGTAATTAGAATTGTCCTGAAAGACAAAACATATACAAAGAGGATAGTCCTTAAGCTTTGAACTGTAAAGTATGCTTCACAAAAATAATTATTTAATGAAAGTGTAATTTCTTAACTGTTAAAAATTCATCAAAGTGTGAAGCTTACAGCAGGCTGTAATTCTGCATTTGGTACACTTATTTTTCAGTAAGGAGCCTGATCCAGCACCAGTGAACTCTTTCTTTTCAATCTGTATCCTCTGATTACGGATTAGCAATACAATACTGTTTCCTGCAAATGTATTACAAAGCAAGAGTCCAAGTTTCTTCTGCCTGAAGCCCTCATCAATTCCTGTAATATCCTTACACTGCTGGTTTGGAGTTTGGTCTGACCCAAGCTGGGGCTTCTGTGCCAACCCTTTTGTGCTGCACTACAGCAAGCTATAGCTGCTCTCCACAAACCTTTCTTCCCTGAAGTAGAGTATTGTCAGTGGTTAATGTATGTGTAACTGGTGTATCTTCAGATGTGCTACTTTAGTTCTTGGGACAAGGGTGATTCAAAGTTGGCCACAGACACGCTTAAATGCCCCAATTAGAAAAGTTACATTTTTTTGATTATAAAAAAAACCCACAACAAATGGAAACAAAATTTTTAGTAACAGATGTTTCCATAAAGGCTCAGCTCTGGCAAAGCCATCTCCAGCGCGCTGTGCACATCCTCGTTAAAAGGGACATTTACACACTGTGGCTCTCCAGAGCTGCCTTGTCGCGAGCTGGGTAGCAGGAGTATTACGCACGGAACTCCCAGCAGTAACGTTGAAAGCTTCAGACATCCCACAGACAACCAAGCAGCAATCATGTCATCAATCACCTCCAAATTTTATCCAATCCAATTCTCATAAACTGTTATTTAATATGGCTTTGTCTGGATAGAGCTCCTAGGAGAGCTCCTGCTTCCAAAGAGGGAAAGACAAAAAACCCTAAAGATCTGTTGTAAATCTTTCATGCTAAGAAAACAAGATGGAACCAATAAAACACAATTAGCAAATCTGTTCAGTGTAGTGAAATCTACCCAAGCCTGCTGCTTTAAAAACTTTCTGCATTTTTTATGCCTCTTTTTTTTTTCCCTCTTGCATTTTTGTAAATTCCAAATGATTACTTTTTTCTTTTTTTAGTTGCATGGTTTAGGTATTCTATTAGGATAACTGGACATGGGCATTGGGGCATAAATATCCTGCGAAAATCTCTGGACCAAAGGTGGGGTAGATTGCATTTTTGCTTTGCCACTAAAACCCTCTTTTGTCTTAATCTTCTCTGCAGACACCCCTAGGGCTATGAGAAGCAAATAATCAAAAAGAAACATGCAGGTTGTCTCTTCCAAACTGCTGATACCAGCAGATCACAGGCTTTTGTACATGGAGGTGATATTTTCATCCATTAATACTGCAAACTAATGTTATTGCTTTTTGTCACCTATAAAAGTTATGTTTTATTTTTAGGCTGCAGACTAGCAGTTACATATTGGGAGATAGCTGTATAAACTGCATTTGCTGCACGGTGCATAGCGAGAGAGTTGACATTTCTTGGGAACAAGTCACCACACTCACAGAGCTCTGTGTTATATTTGATATTCAGAGATGTCGTTCATTGGGTTGTGACAGCTGTTGACAGGTCTTAGCTTCAGAATGCTCTGGAAGAGTGACAGCATACCAAGTTCAAAGGTAAGCTCTATAAAAAAATTACTGCTCTAGAAGAATTAGGAGAGAAAAAGGTTACTAAAATCACCTAAGACTCCAGGACCAGATAACCAAATCTCACCTTCAATGAGCTCATCTCCCCTGAGATGAACTGGAAAACAGACTGTCTGGGACCTCTGAACTGAAAAAAAGATCCTTAATTCCGTGAGTGATCACACAGAAGGAACTCCTGAGGGATAATCAAGATCAAAACTACCTGTTCTGTGTAAATGATACCATGATTAACATCAGTTGAAAACAGATTTCTGACAGTTACAGTGATCAATGAACAATCCTGCTATTGACGTGCTCTGGGAAGCTAGTAAGAACAAGACGTTAAAAGGGGGGTTACAGGCAGGATTTAACATTGTGCACTTCCAGGAGCTGTTGCTTAATTTGATAAAAGCTCAAGAACAATTTCTCTCTGGACAGCAGCAACAGATTATTTGATTGTGGCAAGAGTAATCCTGGGAGTCAGGTCTCCTGCCTTTGGGTTTTCTGTTTGCTCATTAAAGCCAGGAAGGGTTATTCCACATAACTCTTCAGACAGGCCTAAGTAATTGTGCCTTTCTGTAAAGCTCTTACCAGGAAACAACTGCAATTTATGAGACTGACTGAACCACATACAGTAGCTTAATCAGTGTGACTGATACTTTTCTTGACTTTTGCTGGTGTAACCAGATTTTTCCAACTTCTTTTCCGCTTTGGCACACAGCTGTTATATGTTGGTTTGTTTCTACATACATTTTCAAACACTTGTGAAGAAGTACAGTTTACATTTTGATGCTTAATGAATCAAAGCCTTTTTCAAGCACAAGGTAGATCTAGATGTGTTGTAGGCTTCTTTTCTGAAGCTGACCAGATGGTCACGTTATCCAACTCTCTGAATTGCTCCCACGTGACACAGAAAGAGACGACTGATAAAAATGCCATACAGAAAATGATGATGGAAAAGGAGTTAAAGAGAAGGAAAAAAAAAAGGGGGCTACTGCTCCAAGTTGTAGGAAGAGAAGGAATTATGTCCATATTTCCTACAATCGCTTACAGTGTTAAACTGCACAGCGGCGATGCAGCCTGCTTGTCTCATTCTCTGTGGGCATCCTGGTGTGGGCTGGAACTTCATCAGGGGACGTAGGTCACTCCCCGCCCAAGCTGGAGGGTCGGTAAATAGCAGACAACTCATAATCCCAAAATGAAGCCCTCAAGTTTGAAAAAAGCCTCTATTCCCATGGAAATACTGGAACATGATTTCCCAAAAGACACATTAACTGATTATGTTCAGCTTACTGTATTCAGCTAAAAGCTTAGAATATTCAGCTCACAGGTTCCTTCTCCTTTCAAGAAAATACACCTCCTTCACCTAAGGTGTTCCAAAACTTGCAAGCTGTTAGCAATAAAAAACAATGCCTAAGTCCCATCAAAAGACCAGCCAACTCTCAAAAATCAGACAGGGTCAATCAAGTGCAGTGAGCACTTAGGAATCTCAGTGGCCTTTGAAGATGTGACGAGCAGTTTCTTTCTTTTAAAAATGAGCACATTAGTAACATGATGAATTCTAGAGCTGAACAAGAGTGAATTGCAGTGGAAATTTTGGCTTGAGTAGCAGTCGGGCTCCTTATGAAAAACTTAACAGGTCTAAAAGCACACATGGCATTCTTGTCTGTCCAACATACAAAGGGTTCCTATAAAAACATCTGGGAGCCCTTGGAGCTCGGATCATACAGAGAAATAATGTGAGGAAAATCGAGAGGGCCTCCTCTTTTAAAATTCATGCACTCCAATCTTCTGCTGGGAAATTTGTCTAAGCCAAAAAGGGAAGAATTCACTTTTATGGGCCAGTGTGACATGGTTTGGTTTAAAGGCTTCTGTTCTGTAAAAAGCACGGTAACAAAACACACAACGCGGTTCCTGTTTACTTAATGTACTATTTCCCCAGGAATTCTGGTACTGTCAGAAATGTAATTTCTTGCTTTTATTGCTTTGGAGATATTTTCCCTTTTTCAAGAATTCTAACAGAACTAAATTGTTTACATAAATTTTGTCTTCTTCCTACTAACACTACCAATCAAGCCTATATGATAGTAAGCAGTGTCAACATTTTTATGAACATTGTTCCTCTCATAACTCAGCGCAGGTGGCACTTTAGGCTTTTGAAATAGGCCAAAAATTAGACTGTTCAAGGAAGAAATATCTGGCACTTATGTGTATCAGACACAAACACTCCTCTTTTTTATGGCTGCTGTCAGCCTGATGGATGGAGCAGAGGGCCAGCCAACTCCCCTGCAAGTCCCTCCACTGCAGGGGTCCACAGATTCCCCTTGTCACAGGGTGGCAGCAGTGGGGATAGGGCTTTCTTGGGATGCTCAGATGAGACACTGAATTTTTGGGAGCAGCTAAGCCGAATCCCTTTTTCAGATCTACTCCTCCTTGCGAAGCTGGCTCAGGAAAGGACATATCTCTATCTGGTCTCCTGTTAGATGAGAATCTTAATCAGGAAGTCTCCATGGCTCCTGGACAATCCTGTCTGTTGCCCTTCTGGAGGTAACCTTGTCTCAGGTGGTTCAAGGCCTGATCACAAGTGCCAACCTACACCTGGATTCTCCAACAGTGCCTTGAACTTTGATCCTTCTGACTGCTTAATGATTGGAAAGGACCAAGCACTACCTTCTCCCCTGGGGTCAAGCATGCCAAAAGGATTAAGCCCAGCTAGGCAGGGAAATGCCTGTTTCAAGAGTGTACTACTAGGACAGTGGCACCGTCTGAGGTACTGCCTGGCTGCTGCACTGAGGGGGATGCTGCACTCCCACCACCACAAAGGAGCAAAGGAAGGCTGAACAGCAGCAGCATGTGAACTGAGAGAGCCTGGCACCACTGAGGACCCACTTCAAAAGTACTGAGCAGTACATCCAACAGAAACAGTAGGTAATAATGGAATAGCTTTCTAAGTAGCATCTTCCCTTTTCCATTTGGAGAGTAAGGACAACATGAAGAAATGAGAACAGTCACTGTATCTTTTTCAGTCAGTCCAGAGGCCACACTGCTGCTACATTTGCTTTTCCCAACTTTCTCACAAAGTATTGTGTCATGGCAGGGGGGTTGGAACCAGACGATCTTTACAGTCCTTTCCAACACAAACCATTCTATAATTCTGTGTCCAAGACTGGCATGTGAATTCTTGTTTACTTGGATAAAAGTCTGAAAAAAAGGAAGTTCTTACTGCACAGCACTGGCAAGTAATTATTGAACTTTTTCTAGGGAGGGAAAGAATTTTTAATGTTCCTCCAAGATATTTACATAGCTTTCAACGTGCCCACCATAGGCAAAAATCCTTAACTCTCACGTCTGTGTGCTCAAACCTAGGAACACTTGAGGTTACTCCTATGGCTATACACTGTCTTATTTAAGCAGTTTGCTTCTTAGTAGTAAGATGCAGTCCTTACAATAGGTCTAATTTCCAAGACTTTATTTACTCCTTACTCCTAAACAGTATTTTTAGTAGCAGTTTAGATGCTTGTTCGCACTGATTGGGTAACCACAGATTCATGCTGGCTTCTTTCTGTGACATCCTTGTTCCAATAAACCAGGAGGAACTGAGGTCCTGTTGTAGATGGGGCAGAGGGGGACTGGGGACAACAGATTGTTCCACCAAAAGGGTTTAATGCCCCCCAAAATGGCACGAGGAGAAATGACTTCTCCTTCAGCTCACAGGTTGAAATACTATCATCAAAGTAGTGTGAACACAGAGCTTGAAATTCTCATTTACTTCTCTACATGAAGTCTCCTTATCCTTGACTTGAGAAGAGCAAGATGAATTTCACTGATGGAGAATTTCAGGACAGTGCTTGATGCATACTGGCTTTATAATTAAAAATACACAACTGAAGAAAAGATGGTCATAAAATGTTGCCTAGGGCTGTATCTAATGTATGATGTTGTTTTAGTTTCCTCCTTACATTATATTTTTATCATCAACCCAGGGAGTTCATTAAATCTGTAAAGCTGTTAGAAGTTATCTGACAGCGGATTGTATTACTAGAGAGAACTATCGATCCACGCTTCTCGATCCCATTACAACACACTTCCATAAAGCTTGTGAGAGGCAGCAATCTGTTGCTTCTGCCCTGACTACAGTTATTTCTCATGGATGTGATAATGAAATGTTTTCTGATGTATAATCATGACAGATTTTATCTGGAATGAGTAAAACAAGTAGAAGTCAGTCATGAAATATAGCATGGCTGGAATCAAAGGAAGCAAACTCCTCTGCTCTTCTATCAGACTGACAAATAACTAACACATTGTGCAGCTCCTTGTATATGACATTAAATCTCAATCAGTTGTTTTCCTACTGTGAGATTAAAATGGAGTTATTTATCTGGAATATCAAAAAGGACACTGCATCATGAACTCTAAACTTCTTGTTTTGATGCAGTATCTTTCACAATAAACACTGAACAATGTCAAATGGACTCCCTCATCACTGAGGAAGTGATATATGAAACCTTCACCAGGGCAGGGAACCACCACTTGAATCTTAAAAACAATTATTAAACAGGGCATATGTCACACACACAGTTCTTATAACTGGAATTCACTCGCCTGAAATTCATGAGGAGGAACTCAAGCAAATTTGTAACATGAAGGACTCAGAGGAACTCTTTAAGCAGGTTTTACATAATGAAATGCCAAATTATATGCATAAGTTTATGCTGTTATATTGACAGCTGGCAGAATCACATCCCACTAAGGCAGTGTCACACATTGATAGGATAATTTCCATAGTCACAATTTAATCAAATTTGAATATTTGGGGCTGAGATTTTCAAAGGTTAGTTTAGTATGTGCACACAGGTTGTTTTTTTTTTCCTCACGGAGAGCCAGTATTAAAGAAAAAAAATTCTAAAAAATCTTCATTTTCCTCATGATCCAGTTCATGTGTAAGAATTTAGAATTCACTTCATGGAGAAGCCTGAATGTGATGGTGCTTTGGAGCAACAAGCCACAGCTTAGCTGCTCCCCTGGTGTCAGGAGCACACGCACGTGGAGGTGTTATCCACATCTGGCCACATTATATGCTGCTGTAGGACAGCTCATACATGCTGAGACATGCAGGGCTTGGGGAGGGAAGGGCAGTGGCAGAAACAGGTGGTCAAGGAAAGACTGTGAGCATACTTCCATACTTCCCCTGCCAGGCTCTGCTGGCAGGAGAGAGACCTGGCTAAATTTGAACCTCATAGTCCTTCAGCCTGGTTGCTGAAAGAGTTTTCACTAGGGAAGAGTTATCTGCTGCCTCGTGAACCAAAACTGTCTGGTCCCTGCTGTGGATGCAAAGGACTCTTCTGCACATGGTTTGGGTGAGATTGTCTGTGTATTAAAGTGCTGTATTCTGACACTTTGACACACCATCTCCCTGCTGCCCACCCAGCCACTTCTTAATATTTAAATTAACAATGGCACAGCACAACTGGTGAATGAAGAGTTCTGTATTCAACAGCTCATCCAGCTCCTAACACAGGTTTGATCCTTGTGCACTATCTTACTATAATCACAAAATAAGCTGGTGTCACAGTGAATACACATAATAGGCACCTGTCAGTCTAATATCTGGATTATAAGTCATACACATGAAAGAACTAAATTAAAACAGTAGGAGACAGCCTTACCTCTGGCATTTCTTAACTTCCACGTGCTTAGTTTGGCACTGTAACACTTGCCTGAAAGCCCTTTTTTCCCATGTGTGCCTGCATGTCTACCTCTTACACTATTATGAAGTATATTGTACTTCCTTGCATCCTATAAATGCCTGTTCAGTTCTGGAGTACTGCTTAGAAAAGAGCATGACAACATGTAATTTAGTTTGGAAAACAATGCCCTATAGATGCAATGTATGAAAGAAGTCACAATGGAGCAGCAGATGCTCCACATGAGCTTGTGGCATCAACAAACATGAAGGAACAGAAGTTGTGCATCTGGGCTAAGGCTCAAGCTCCAGTCACATCCATCTGTGGTGGTCAGAACATGCAAAAACCTTTCCCCTGTTCTTTGCTGGGGGTAGAGGGGGAGCCTACACTGAAGACCTTCCAAGCACAGCTCCTCCACCCAGCTACTTCACTTTATAAAATGCATAGTGATACTAATCTGAGACTCCTCCACCTCTATACGTTTTTTCCTAGGAGATTCATAGGAAAAACAGGCAGAAAAACATCGTACAATCAAATAACCTGGAAATGACTTTGATACAGTGCTGTTGAGAACCGAACAGAACGGAACCAGCAATCAATAACCCAGGCACTGTAATTAGACAAGCAAAAGACAAGCAAATTTCATGTGAAAAGCAGTTGGCTGCAGAGAGTTCACACAGGTTGTAAAGCACGGTCAGTTCTATAATTAGAAAACTGCCAAAACTTCCTTTATAGAGGTGTCCTTAGATGTTACCAAATCACTTCACAAATGGCTGCCTGATGCTTTCACAACAGGTGGTTTCAGAGTTCAGATCACTGTATCAGAGATTTCTTTCTGAACAGCTGACCTCAAATTCAGTAGCTGCTCCGCACTGGGTTTAAGAATTAGTTGAAGATGAAGCACAAATAATTCTACCAGGTCTCCTACCAGCAATAAAGCAAAAGCACGTCACACAGTAGATCTTTTCTTGCTATTAGAAGTGCCCATTCTTTCCATAATCTCTAGACTGACACATTAAATTTTTATTTTCCTCTTTGGAATGCAGTCTCTTTGTTTGTTAGAGACCAGATAAAAGATTGGAAAATATGTTGGACTGAGAGAAGATGTGACACAGGCTACACACCAAAAATACCAAATGTAACCTTGGATTGGAAAAATGGATCAGAGATTAGGAGGAAGGTGGATTTATCTCTAAATATGGCACTGATGGGAGCAATTGTAGACCATCACCGTATCCTGGTCTTTTCCTTTTATAAAAATCAAATGAAACTGGACAACCCACATAACGTTTAACTGAGAGCTGGGAAAAGGTGTGATAGTGAGGGGTTTAAGAAGTTAGAACTGTTTAGTTTTTCAAAATCAAACTGAGAAGAGATTTGATTACAGCAAAGCTGTACCTTTTCAGGGAGAAAATGTCAATATTAAAGGCCTATTTAATCTAATGGGAAATGACATAACAAGAACCAATGACTGGAAGCTGAAGCTAGATAAATTTAAATGAGAATTAATGCCTCTACTTCTAGCAGAGAGGGTGATTAACCTTTGAAACAAACTATCAAAGGAAGTGCTAGATACTCCATTTATTGAAATTTCAGATGAAGACTGTATGACTTTCTGGAAAATACCCTTTAGTCAAACAGGTCAGTGGGCTCCACACATGAAGTCTTTCTGTCACTTCCCTATGTGTGGAATGTACTTCAGCTTCTTGACCAAGACCACTACACCCTTACACACCAACAACTTCACTTGTATAAAACCTCAGTTCCCTCCCAAGTAAGAAAAGCTTGAGTGTATTTTATAAAGAAATTAAAGAATTTAAGATTAAATTCCTCCTCCTCCTCCCTTCTCTCTTGACATTAAAAGCGAGGCAGGGTGTACCTCCCACGTACCGTGTTCCCTTGGAGGGCATATTACCGGACTCCCAACAGAAAAACATGTGTTCTTGATGGTTCCCACACTGCCCTTTGATCCTTCTTCTGCCCAGCTTCGTTCAGCCACACACCTTACTAAAGGGTACTTAACGCTTGCAGTACAACAGTTGCAAAGCTGCTTGGTGGTGTTGTCAGTCACACAAACCATCCCGTTGCCTAAACTCCTACCCATGCCCCTACACATGTGCTCTCCTCCATGTGGAAGATGCTGTTGGTGGCTGGAGAATAACGACAGTGTTCACCAGAGTGATGGTGACTATCGCACCAACGTGTCCCCTCCCTCCTCCAACCTGCCACAAGACAGAGGAGGACAGAGCAGCAGTTAAACATTTTAAAAAGTCTTTCATTTAATAAGGTGCAGAGGGTTTCACTCTTGAATTACCACTGGATCATCTGGCATGAAATGGCAATGAATTTATGTGTGCTTCTTAACGGGATGATTAACTGATTTTCTCTATTAGAAAAAGGTGGTGTCTTAATTTAGCTGCAAATTGCATTATACTGCCATCGTGACATCGCTGAGAATAAAGTCTTTACATTTTGTCAGGTAACACATATGCAAACCAGGTACCAATAAATGACAGTCTCCACACTCAAGCCACGGCCACCTTTCCATCCCATCCATCCTGATCCTTTTACTTTTGTCTTCTTGTGCTCTAGAGCCCAGAACAGCTTTCCCCACTTATTTCTTCTGCTCTTTCCAGCCCCAAAGCCATTTTGTCCTCACGTACAGAGATTTGCTGCACGAAAAGTTCACATGAGGGGAAGAAAACAGTGCTCACTGTCATTGCTATCTGCTGGTTACTTGGTTGACTTTTGCAGTCAATAGGCATAAGACGGGCAATGGAGATTTTGCCACCAGTCACATCTCTCCTCTCTTACAAGACACAAGTCCCACAAAATTGTGCTGAGCCAGCATACAGGTATTTATTCCAAAGATGTCCTACTAGTGGCTACGTTGCATTTAAGAAGTCCACCCCACTCACAAGCTATGTTTAAAAGGGAGGGAACTGTCATTCCATGAACCATACAAAATATTTTTGTATTCCTCACTGCAAAATGTCAAGTTCACAGTTTTCTACGATCCCTGGAACACGTTTCTCTTTGCTGTATGCCCATTTTAGTCCAGTATGCTTCTCCCTACTTTGGCTCAAGCTTTTCAAGTTAACCTTGGCTGGCTGTTTTGACAGGGTTAAAAAACACTTACCTGATCCATCACAAGCAGTCTTAAAGACAGACCAGCTAAGTTTGTGTAAGTAGTATTCCCCCCCCTCCCCCCCCCCCCCCAATACTTAAATAGCAAGCAATTAATATGCTGTAATAACACTGCCTGATCCTGGCAGGTCCAAAGTTTTCAAAGCAAAGAGTGCAACCCAGGGAAAGAAAATCCTAGTAATTAGGTGACAATGTTCCGCAGTTCCAGTATCAAATAACTGCATTACAGGTTATACATGTCCCCCATATCCCAGAAATAGAACTCTAAACTCTAGCTTCCCTTGTGACATGGGTGACTCATTGTCACTCCAAAAAGCAAATCACAAAGTATCTCTACCAGGTCTGACTAAGTTTTTAAGGTGCTGCATTTGGAAAGTCTTTACACTTTATTTGAAGTATTTCTGATCGCAGTGATATTTCCTGCATGCATAAAAAAGGATATTGCTGGAAGGAAAACCAAAATGGAATATTTAAGTGTATTCATTTGCAAAGTCTCCTTCAATTTGGCTGAAAAATCAAAATGCTGCTTGCCTTGTTGTCAAGACTAATGTCTTTCAAGCTCCTTGAGTGTAACCCAAGAATCAGTGCCAAGAATATCTCTCTTAAACCACCAGAAACTCTGACCAGTGAGTAAGGGACAGTTCACCAACCAGCCCCTTCCTCAGCTGCACACCCAACACGACCAACCGGGGAGCTCCCTGTCCATACAGGAAACTACTGATTCGGTTATGCACACAGAGATCATCCTGATACCCAGTGATACCACAAGTAGAACTATAGGACCTGCTTGAATTTCATCCTTGTAGCTCTCTTGTAATCTACACTGCATACTTCTGCCCACCGTGGGAATCTCCCCAAAGCACAATACTTTTCGTTTAATTTAATTTGAATAGTGAATGATCTTTAGGTTTACAGGGTTTGTTTTACATGCTTTTGCTCTTTAAGCATTTTTCCTATATATACTATCAGAGAATACTTTTAAAGGATATAAAAATACACATTCTGTCTGCTTCAGCATAAGACAGACCAGAAGCCAGCTTCTCAGATTTATAATCTTGCCTTCACTGAAATAAAAGAACCCGAAGACAGAATACACAAGACACACAAAAATCAGCTTTCCTTAAAGCAAAAACATCTCCTCACCTTCAAAACACATCCTTTAGGATACTCCTCTCCTTTTTTTAAGTAGAAAAGCAGCAGGAACAACACCCATCATGATTTAGAGGAAGCAGAGATAAATAAATTATAATTCAACACTACAATCTTTAGGATGCATGGTCCCTTTATTAAAATCGGCCTCCGAGCACCAAAATGAGAAATCACAGGAAATTAGACCTATGTTTCTGCTGCCCTGCAACAGCTCTGAAAATACAGGGCACTCACTGATTTACAACCCTGACACTGCTGATTCCACCAACTGATGACTACCTACAGGCTTTGCTGTTGGTATGAAATAGCTCTGAGCTTTAGCCAGCGCAGGAGTTTGATTATGGAGGTAATCTCCTCTCGCCCTATTCATTATCCTGATAAACCAGCAGCTAACACTTTACATTAGGCAGAACTTCTCCTTTAATTACAGGATTTTTTTTACCAAAGCTTGTCTTTCAGTGACATTTCAGGAAATGTGGAGTCTACGTGTAATGTAAAAACAACTAATTGATTTTGTATCACTGTGCCTGCATTACTACTTGCAGTAGATTATGGTTCTTGGTATTTTAAGTGCTGAGAGGCAATATAGTGTTACCCACTTGCTACCTAAGTAAATATTCTGCACGAAAAAGGCCTTTTCCTGGGTGGTAATGCAAACATAGAATTAAGTTCTTTCGTTGTACCAGATAAAAGTTCATATTAAATACATGTGAGTTTGATTTGAAGAATATTTAGAAAAATGGTTATCTGTAGATGGTGACAGATTACTCAAGTTTAAAAACTGAGGTGAGTGCTGAATTTAATCAATACGTGATGGCGATGGCAAAGTCAGATTCATGAACATTATTAAGAGCAAGCCTGCTAAGAATAAAAAACAATTCCTAACTAGGAACAAGCGGCATCTCACAAGAATGCTGATCTTCCCAGCTTTATCAGAGACCAGAAAGAAATACAGTCAGTAGCACAGCACGGCAGTCAGTCCTTTCGTGGGCCACTGCATTCCTAAAAGGTCTTAAAGAAGGTCACAGGCTATGGGGCATTTATGAAGACTTCCAAAATTACGTGATTTTTATTTTCTTTGCAGGCATCTGTCAGTTTAATGAATCAGTCCCTCATCAGGCCCTCAAGGCCACCACCTTGCCTACTTAGGACATTTGCAGAACCATTCACCAACAGCCAAACAACTCACTAGACCCTGGCACTTCAGGGTAATAATTTATCTGATCCTTTTGGATGCCTAAAGGCATATTTACAGAATGCAATGGGTTAAGCCCTAAAAGTGTGTATTTTCTCTTCACAGTCTCTAAGAAGAGCACAGATAATTAACTCTGATGCAGATATCTACAATTAGACAGACAAGCCCCACCCTTAGTATCCCTGCAGAGAGTTGATCCCAGCAACTTGAATGTGCACTTCAAGGATCAATTTAACTGTAAGTGCAGAACTTCTTTCCCATCTTCACTATTTCCAGTGTGACACAGGTAGCAAGTGGCTTCCCATAGCAAAATACGCTTCACAGACAGGAGGAACCTCCAAGTAACAGAAGTAACATTTTTCTCCTCCTGTAACAAGTTATAAATGCCTTACAGTGACCAGGAAGTTGTGATCCTTTACCCTCGGGTTGTACAGTATAATCTCCTCACTGCCTTAAAAGCATTACCACATATCAAACTGTGGTGGTTTGACCCTGGCTGGAGGCGAGATGCCCACCAAAGTTGCTCTATCACTCCCCCTGTCAGCTGGACAGGAAAGAAAATATATATTGAGAGGCTCAGGAGTCGAGATGAGGACAGGGAGAGATCATTCTGCAGTCAGCGTCACAGGCAAAACAGACTCAGCACAGAGTAAAGGAAAGAAACTCTCTAATTTATTACCCTGCACTGCACACCCAGTGACACCAGAGTCGGGTAATGAGAAGTGTGACCAGATCTTAAAGCACCTCCCCCCACCCCTCCCTTCTTAGAAGACTTAGGTCATGATTTCTCTCCCTTCCCCTCTCACTGTGGCACGTGGAGGGGCAGGGAATGGGGGTTTTGGTCAGTTCCTCATGAGCTGTTTTCCTTCTTAGCTGGGGGGGCGGGGGTATGACATTCTTCACACCCTTCCCCTGCTGTACCGTGGGGTCCCACCCACGGGAGACAGTTCTTCACCAACTTCTCCAACATGAGGCCTTTCCCACCGGGCTTCAGCTTCTTCACCAGGGTCACTGCTATGGGGTGCAGTCATATATCACAGACTGTCTCTCAGGCCCAGGCTGCTCCAGCCTGGTTTCCCCTGGAGTCATAACCCGCCTTCCCCCCGTCAGCAAACTTGTTCAGGTGTGGGTCTCTCTCTCTCTTGCTCTTCTCTGTCTCTGTCTTTCTCCATGGGCTGCCAGTGCTGGCAGAGGCTTGCTCCAACACGGGTCACAGTGTCTTCTGTCTGTCTCCACCCACTTGACCATGGGTTTCAGCAGCAGGGGCATCTTTCTTTCCAGCACCTTGGGCGCCTCCTCCCCCCTTCACTGACCTTGGTGCCTGCAGAGTTTCTTACACCTTCTCACTCCCTTCTCTGGGAGCAGAGTGGCTGCTGGTGTTTTATTTCTCCTAAATGTGATTCCCAGAGGTGCTGTGACTGTTGCTGATGGGCTCAGCAATGGCTTGGTCAGCAAGGACTTGGCCTTGAGCTGGCTGGTGGTTGCTGTGTGGGGCCTGCAGAGAGTTTCTGGCTGCTTCTTGCAGCAGCCACCCCGTAGCCCCCCTCCTCCACCAGAACCTGGCCATGTAAAACCACAACACAAACCTACAATAGCTGTTTGCAGTATCCGAGTTCTGATTTGTAGATGGATTAATTCAGCCACCATTCCCCACTCCAAGAGGCATCACGATCACCTCACCTGAAATGTTTAGTAGTAAAACTCAGTGTATTCCAGAAAATTACTGATCTGATAAGTCAACAGTTCTGTTTTCAAAAGTGACATGCCAGCCATAACTTGAATACAGATACCAAATGCCCTGCCATCAATAGCAACATCCACCACCAGACTTTAAATAAGAGATCTGATTCTGTCCTCCCTTTCATAAGTGTGATCCAAGTCTGCCCAGGTCCCACCATGAGTAAAACTGCAATTGCCCAAAAAGTCTTACACAGAATGACTTGGTTGCAGAAGGGGACTACTAAGTGCCCATAAAAAAAATTTTAAAAGGAAAAAAAAAAAAAAGCACATTTTATGCTTTCTCTTTTGCAAAATTGTAATCTAAAAAATATAAAAATTAAAGATGAGAGGCAATACATAGACTTAAGAGCAGCACTTACCCCCTCCCTGGCCCCCCAGCTTGTCCCATGCTTCAGTGAGTTCAGTGGTGGCTGTTACACCACCAGCATGCAGCATGCTGGATCGTCACTTGAATGGGAGCCAGCCAGCCATGGCAAGGATAGACTCATGGGCACTAAAAAGAAAAAAGTCAATTTTGAGGTAATTACGTGTTGAATGCCCTTCTTAACCTGCAGCTGTTGGGGGCATTCAGCACATATGGTTAAGGTTGATGAAATTTTTAAAGTCACTGAAATTTATAAGGTTACCTTGGCAGGTCACTCAGCTTGAATTTTTTGTCTTGCTCGTGTACAGCAGCAGCTGAGAGTGAGAATATGCTCTTACTGACTGTAAAAGGGGAATGCAGTCATGCTGCATCAGGCACTGCTTAGGGCCAAGACTGAACCAAATCTCCTCAGTGCTCCAGGGCAAATGACTGAGGGGTAAGGAGAAGAAAGATAGGAACAGTTATCTATCATCTCCTTTAAAGCGCTGTTATCAACTGTCCTGGCTCCATCCATCCCTTTCCCCTAGCCTCAAAGGAAAGGGAAGCCTTTGTAAAGATGCTGCTTCCCTTTCTGGATGCTGCATGCTTTTAGATGTGAGTAGCTCCTGCAGTGAGTAGGGGTGCTCCTTATGCCCCTCAAACTATTTTTTAGCTCAGTGAGGAATTCTGATGATATATTTTTGGATGGAAAATTCCTTGAGAAAGATCACTGGGAGGAACTGGCTTAACAGAATCTTGACCACTTGCTGTTCCCCTCGGATTTCTGTCAGTGTCTCACGACACCAGGTGTGTAGTTTCAGGTACAGTTGAAGTGAGTGGAGTTAGAAAATCATTATTAGCTGAAACAGACTGAAATCAGCTGGGGTTCCAATTTCTAGTCAGCTCCCTGTGCCATTCCCCACCGTCACAGAGCTGAACCCTTGGCTTTGAGAGAAGCCAAGCACTGAAGAGCTGTCAAGACCCAATAAGCCTTTGTGGCCTCAACGGTGTCAGGAGAATTCACTTCCCTTACTTACCAATCCCTCTTCTGCTCTCTGACAACTGAGGGGACTCAACCACAGCCTGCAATTAGAGTAGCCATGACCCTGATCTAAAAAAGTTCACTCACAAAGGAGAAAATAAGTTCTACAAATGTTCATGCCTTTGATTTTCTGAGTCCCTCTTCAAAAATGTGTTGTGTGCCTACAAACAGGTGTTAAAAAAAGAACTGTACAACACTGTATAAGGCTGTAAGATGTTAGCTGAAGTGTGAGTAAAGCACAAAATAAGATGGCATCTGACTTGGAGGATCTGAAATGATCTTTCTCAACAATATGTGGCTCCTGTGCATCCACCACTCCACAGAAGGGCTCCTGTGTTCAGCCCTGTATGTCACCAGTTCAGTGTTAATACAGAGTATTTCCATGCAAGTCACTGTGGAATCGTGTTGGCATTTTCAGAGAACTAATCATGATAAATACGTTGCAAGCTTCTTTACAGCCTTCTAATGAGTAAAAATGTAGAGCTGGGTGATTCACAGATCTTACTGAGTCCTTGCCACTTACATTCCTTCATGAACTGAAACAAGAAGATGCAAATAGACCTGCTCTTTGGGCATCTTAACCTTTTTGTATGGAAATTACAAATGCTTGATTAAGTACAGTCATGAAGCACAATGGTGTAAACAGTGACTAACCACAGCCTGAACCTAGAAGATCTGGTTCAAGTACATGAGATCTTCACTAGAAGCCAGGATTTCTGAAGGAGTCTATGCATCTGCATGGTGCTAATCTTGAGGAGTGCTCACAGAAGACTCAAACACGTTCATCTTTGCATGCAGCTGGTCCCATTGAAGAGTTTCAACAGCCACATACTGGTCAGATGACTGGGAAAATTAGTTGAGTAAAGTATAATTAATTGGATATAATGTGAATACAGTAATCTCAACACAACATAGAACATCGAAGAGGTAAGTGAAGCTTTAAACATGGCAAGTGAAAAATGATCTGTGTAATTGTCCTTTTTGGAAAACCAAACTAATTTGTGGTGTTGATCAGTCTTGTAACAGAGGAAGAATAAAAGCCAGCCATAATGGGCAAAGGCAGTCAAGCATCTCAGCCAACTGAAAGGGGGTAAAAAGATCTTCCGCCTTAGGAACAGAGATTTGAGCTACGAATTTTGCACATGGAAAACTTTAAACTATGATAAATGTAGGCCATCTGCAGGGGCTAACAAGCTGAGTTATCAAGTATGAACCAAAAACCGAACAGGAATCACCTTATCTTAATACTCTCTATGTAAACATTATGTAGAAGCCCCTCATTCCACACCCTGACTGTCAAGAAAACAGGCTAATGTAAGTAATTTTGCAAAGGAAGCCACACTCCAGATGATGGGGTGATGGAGGTTAACTATTCTGCTTCTGTTATAGCTAGCTTTAGTGCAGGTCTGTAGAAAGAAGAGAACAGCAAGCCACTGCTGAGACAAAAAAGACACACAGTGGTTTCAAGAGACTTTCCTAAATTAAGTTCACCATTTAAAGCACTTTCTTCCACAACATGTTGAAGAGCTATGTACTAGAGTACTTTATGACCCAAGTGGAATGATGGTGTTCACCAGCCACGTGCCTTAACACCACATCCTGATGCACATTGTGAGGCATCAATCGGACTGCACAACACAAGTAGTCTAGCTGGGGCTTGAGAGGAGAGCACTACCTCCTGATGGGTTGTTACTGCAGCACATGACTAAGACGATCTAAAAATTCCAGCAAATACGGAGTTAAGCACAATTCAGGCAAATCAAAAGGATTTCCTGATTCAAATGCTACAAATGGTTAGGAGGGACCTGTTCCAGCCTCTAAATCTAGTACATATCTCCTTACTAGAAGAGCAAGTAGACAGGCTTGTTGCTCCAACTCCTCTGGAAGGATTTGGGATTTACATTGCCATGAGTTCCTGACCTAAAAGATTAGAAGAAAACAAACCTTTCCTGTACTGCAACCTCCAGGCCAGTAACAACTTCTTTTGTGCTATAACTGACAAAATACCTGACTGTGGAGGAGGAAGAAAGGACTTGAAGAGCTCTTTCTGCTCTCCTGTCTGACTGGGGTAGAGAACAATGACATGTCCATACAGGGCAACAAATTAACCTAAGTAGGTTGGTGATGCCTGATCTTTCCCTGGAAAATTAATGAGAAGAAAAGATAAGTGAATAGTTTCAGTTGGAAGTCCTACCTCTCCTATCCAAGGAGAAGAGTTCAGCCCCTCCCTCTCTGCTTTCCCTCCTCAGGAAGCTGTAGAAAACAATGAGGTCACCCCTCAGCCTCCTTTTCTCCAAACAAGACAAGGCCAAAACCCTCAGTTGCTCCTCACAGGACATGCCTTCCAGCCCTGGCACCAGCTTTGCCGGCCTCACCTGGACACATTCAAGGACCTTCAGATCCTTCTTAAATTGTGGGGCGCAGAACTGCACCCATTACTCCAGGTGAGGCCACACCAACACTCCATACAGCAGGACAAACACCTCTTTAGTCTGGCTGTTTACACCATGTTTGATGCACCCCAGGATGTGGTTTGCCCTCTTGGCTGCCAGGGCACACTGCTGACTCCTGCTGAGCTGCTGCCAACCAGCACCCCCAGGTCCCTTTCTGCAGGGCTGCTCTCCAGCCACTCCTCTCCCAGTTTATACTTGTCCCTGGCATTACTCTGCCCTAGGTGCAGAATCTGGCACTTGGACTTGTTAAATGTCATGCCACTGATGACTGCCCAATGCAGTCTATCTAGATCCCTCTACCAGGCCTCCTGTCCCCCAAGGGAGTAAACAGCACCTCACAGATTGGTATTGTCAGCAAACTTGCTGCATCCAGATTGTTAATAATTATATTGAATAGAACCAGCTCTGGAATTGAACCCTGCGGAACACTGCTGATGGCCAGTCACCAGCCAGATGTAGCCCCATTCACTACAACCCTCTGAGCTCTGCCCTTCAGTCAGTTCTTCACACATGAACCTGCTCATCCTACAGTTGGACAACTGTCCAGAAGGATGCTGTGAGGAACAGAGAGGTTAGAGAAGTCCGTCTTGAAACTGGTTGGAGCACAGTGTCCACCAGACAAGAGTCTCTGCTGAAAAAGGAGGGAGACTGAAGAAATAGCAAGCGGGACAGCAGGCTTGGAAGAAGTCAGCCAAGGACTTTGTCTGAGAGGGATCAGCTTGGGAAGAACAGAGACAGAACTGATAAAGATTGGACAGTTTCAACCAAACTTAAGTCTAGAGAGGAGCAGAGCAAGTAAGCTACGTGGTTCAAACCTGTGTGGCTTCTGTAGTGCCATCACTCAGTGCCAAGCTATCTTGCTCACTTGGCCTAAATGATTTGCACAGGATTCAGCATCTTTCTTAGGTGCAGAAAAGTCAGGCTGCAGTGAGTACTGATTTCTGCAAAGGAAACAGTTAACACCAAAGCAAACCTGGTTTTAGTTAAAGTTCTGCTGCTGTCTACAGGAGCTAATTGCAATCACAGGCTTCCTCCTTTCCCAAAGCACCAGCAATAGGTAATGGAAACATTTGTCATAATTATCCTTTCCGAAGCAGCGCAAATCAAATAAAATCACCACAACACTAGCTGTCTTGAACAGGTATCAAGATGATCTATTTATAAATGTTGATATATAGTTAGAGACTAAGATGAAACACTGCCTGCTCCCACAAGGTAGTCCTATTCACTACTCACACTGGGACATCATCAGTACCTTCTCTTTTGAAGGCCTGGGCAGAAGGAAACCAGAGAGAAAGGCAGGCTGAAAAACCCCCACCGTGCAGCAATCCCATGCAGGGGCACTATATTTGTGTCCTGGACGAGGCACTTCAGAAGACCCATATGTTGTTGCTATTCCTTTAACCACCCTCTTAAGCGTTGAAACTTGGCTGCCAGTGTGGGAAGTGTGTGACAGATCCACAGTTAGTATTTCCAATAACGACACAAATGACTGACATCCTATTCAAACACTTTAGACAACGGTGATGAAAAAAAAACATTCAAGAAAAGAAAGGGGAACGCCTGTGTTGAAAACCTACCTGTAGCTTGAATGATGTAGGAATAATTTAAAGGGTGCTATTAGAGCAGCAGAATTCAAACAAACATCAGGCGCTTTTGAGGCTAACATGCTTGTAATTCCTTTGATCACAATGTTTCACAATATTTAGTGAGTGATGGAGAGCTTTCACTTATTTACGGTAAGAAAAGTAGGGTACAAATTATTAATAGCTCATCTTATTCACCAAGTGTTAAGAAGTAGCAGGAGGTAGGGAACAAGAAGTAGTGCAGTGGCTGTTTAGAAAGCTATTCTTCTTAGAAAGTTTTAAAGGAAAACTACATACAGCCCAAGCTGCTAAAAACCTCGTTAGTGATGCCACTTCGGGGCAATCTTCTCGAAATCCTCCAGTGATGCAGAGAGAACAAAGCCAGCATCCCAGGCAGTGCTTTGCCATTTCAGTGGCTGTCAGCAGCATCCCAGGTTTCCAACCCAACACACACGAGTTCTCAAACTTGACTGCCACGGTAAACCAACGGGAGGAATGATCTGCTTTTGCTGGACCACAGTAGGAATTTTCAAACAGGCTGAAAACCAGGACAGGTGTGAGGAAGGTGGGAAGAAGGAATGAACTGGGAAAACAAACAAACGAAACACCCCAACCAATGTAATTCCCCTAAAGGAAAAAAACCCTCAACACAAAACAAAGCACAGCAAAACTTGCTGCTTCTGTAACATCCACACCCTACCAGTATCCTGGGAAGCCTTAACCAGGAGTGGGAAAACCCCACATATTTCCTCTGCAGCTACCCAGAGTCTGGGTCTCAAGTTCCTCCATGACTGTCAGTCTCAAGATTCGGGCAAACAGCATCCATCCACCTGCCATCTGAGGGGCTGGTGAGAAAACCTGCTGGGTTAGGAATTGGATGTGAGTGCTGATGGAGGTACCTTGGGCAGGCATTCACTGCACCCTCCCATACTTCTATTCCTGACAAATGTTTGTCCAACCTATTCCTAAAGAGCTCTAAAGGCCCCATCTATGTCTTCATTATCGCTACTGTCGCAAAGTTTGCCTAATACAACCTGCAGCTGGCACAAAACACCAACTCCTTCCCCCCAAAGGGAGAGTTAAGCTCGTTGAAAACTTCCACAGGTGCACCTAGATATCTGTATTTACTTGCATTCTTAGAAGCACGCCTACTGCTAAGCGTGTATGAACTAAAATGAGCAATAAGTTAACCATGACTTACATTTTAAGACTCTCTAAATAACAACTTGGACTGCCAAAGAACCTCAAGTTGCACTTTAACTAACTGCACAGAAAAAAATCACTTCATCCACAAGCAATAAGCAGACACCACTGGGATAAAACACACCATCTGCTTAACAGAACTCCATGACACTACACAACAGTTTATGATGAAAGTGAGATGCCAGGAGGAAAGCAAACTGGTTTTAAAAAATCCTTTATCTATTACACAACAGTTCTCCTCCCTTTGTGTAATTCTAGTAACACCTGCTTTCCTCAGTGGCTAACATCTCCTTTAAGTTCTGCCTAGCCAAGAAGAGTTACAGCCGTGAAAGCTCCAGCTCTGCTCAGCACATCATCAATGGAACTGTTAATTAAATGGCAAGGTCAGCTTGCACCCTCGCTATCCCCATGTAATGAAGTACATAACCTTTGGAACCTGACAAGGTTGAGCTGAAAGCAACACATAAAATACTTATTTTTTTTTTTTTTTTTAATTACTTCCCTTTTTTTAGTGGATGGGGCTGATCTTGTGAAACCAGGTGGTTGGTTTTAGCATCGGTTTCAAAAGAATTTGGGGTCTGGGTCACAAAGGCTGCAATTTTCAGCAGAATCTGGCAAAGCCATGAAGACTAACGTGGAATTTGTATCGGGGGCCCATGGTTAATAGTTTCAGAAAGTTGAACTGACCCAACTTTGGTTTGACCACACATAAAGTTGTAGCGATAGGGCAGTAAATACACCTTGTAGGGATGTTGTTTGATATACATCTAGCAAGTTCTCTAAGAAGGAAGAAAAGCAAACTGTGTGAGGCACTTTCTTAGAAATTAACAGTCATGCTGAAAAGACAAACTGGTTCACACATACACATAACTGAAACAGCTATATTGGTACAAAAATCTGTCCTTACATTGCAATGTGTAAGAAGATGCTTTTTCAGTTCTCTGCACCACTGACACTTTGCCATTGTTACAAGTCAGCACAGCTCTCAGGAGAGACAGACAGAGCCACACATTGATTCCACACCATAGTGGTTTTGGCCACGCTGGGAAAATCAAGTCCTTTTCCCTGTCTAATTCAGAGTAAAGACATAACCTAGGCTTCTTCCATCCTATTCCACGTTGCCATCATAGATCACTAAGTCCTTCCTGCTGGAGGACCAATGATGAGACTGACAAAGAGTTTGCATATGCAGAAAGGAGACTGACATTTAGGCAAAGTGATTATTCACCAAGAGTTTGGCAAGGGTCAAACTGCTGCACCAAAGAATTTACTATGTGGTGAAAGAACTCCAGCGTGGAAGCGGCACTCTGAGAAAGCCATTGGGCTGGGTGCTTGGACACTCTCCTACCATCTGGATGAAGAGAGGTAGGAAGACCTGACTAACCAATTCACGCACTGACCCACTGAGGGTATTACGTACTGTGTCATTACACAGAATCACAAACTCATTAAGGCTGGAAAGACCTCCAAGATCATTTAGTTCAATTGTCTACCTACCACCTATATTACTAACTAAACCATGTCCCTAACTACCTCATCCAAACTTTCTTTGAACACAGTGACTCCACCACCTCCCTGGGCAACCCGTTCCAATGCCTAACCACAGATCACCTCTCCTGTTTTGATCTCAACTGTTTGTTTTACTAAGGTTTTACTGGAACTGGTATTTTCACTTGAAAGTGTTCGGTTTTGATGAGCAAACATTTTCTGATAAATCACTTCCCAGCATATTCCTAGTCTCGTTTTTAGATGGATACATGTCACATGCTGAACAGCCATTATGCTTCCCGAACACCCTCAGATATTTTCCCATCTAAATGCTAACTAGAGGCGATTCTGCCTACTTAGAAAAGTCAAATTAAGCCATAGCCCACATTACTATGACAGCAATAAAAGGCCAAGAAAATGAGGAGCTGTGCTATTAAACATGATGAAAATAATAAATGCTGTAGAGTCTGCAAATGGGCTGGGAAATATTTTGAAGTGCAAGCATTTTTCTTCCCCAGTCTAGAACAGAGCTTTGTAATGAGGAGCAAGGTGCCAGTAACGGGCACGCTGGAATTGGCGGATCTTTCCTGCCTGCTTACTGCAGATCAAGGCAAAGAGTGTAATGCACTCTCTGCGGTGTACTCAGGCTGAAAAAACCTCCTACCTACTAGAGGACAGGGCAGATTTCAAGGAGACACTTACAGGGAAGATACTAGGAGTTTGCTATCCAGATGACTTTTGTAAGAATCGTTGAAAGAGGGTCTCAAGGTCTTTTATAGTCAGGTAAAAGAGATACAGAACTTTGTGAGAGAACGTTCCAATGTTGCTGCAAAATGTATCTGAAGTCAGGATGAAAAAAACCCCAATTTTTTAAAAACAGAATGAAAAAGTTATTTTTATTCTTCTTGGGGAAAAGAAGAAAAAAAGTTTCCTTCTTCTCTTTATTAAAAAAAAAAGAGAAGGAGGAAACTCCCTCAATTTTAATGCTGTCCTTGCTTGGGTACATCCTTACAGTTTAGATTTACCCTCCCAGGATGGATTGCTTGCTGGTATCCAGCGCCAGGTTGATCAAGTATCGTTTGCATCCCGGCCTTGCTGCGAGTTACGCTGAGCTAATCCACTTAGCGCACAGCTATCCATCTGCTGGCCTCAATCTGCCCCTTCATCTCTTCCTCAAAAGAGGAGATGAAACCTCGTTACACTTGCTCAGGCTAATCCCACATTAATCATGGGAGCTCTGGTAGGCTGGGTGTTATTTCCCTCCTTACACCTTAAAAATGTGCAATGATACAGATGAGAAATAACGAGTCCCTGAAGGGGAGCAGAGATAACTCTTGTCAGATAACGGGTTGGCAGACTTCCATAGTGGGGACCACACCTTGAGCAGAGGAAACATCTCCTGCAGAGGCAGTTTGATCCCTGGCTGGAGGAAAAGAATACACAAAATAAAGGCCAGTCCATATGCCACATCTTAATCCATTTAACTAATGTAGGGAAAAAAAACCCCAATTAGCTGTAAGAGTGCAAGCTCCTATGCAGAGAAGCTCTGACACTGATATAATCAATGAAGAAGCAGAGGAGCAGCCACTTGAACCGAAAATAACCACCAGCTCCTCTCTCCACTGTTTTCCACAGCTACTTTCAACTAATTTGCTCAGAAACCATGATCACCCATCTCCTCATGGCAGACTTTGAATTAGCTGAAACGTGCACGGAGTTACACGCAGCCACTCAAACCTCTCAGTTTAGAGAAGCGATGAAGCCATCTATAGCCAGGATAAAGCTGACTGATGCAAGCCACTGAGGAATGGAACTCCAGAAGGACCCACGAATTAATGCAAGGCACACCGCCCTCCGCTGCATCCGCATCGCTGACACTGCCCTCCAAGCAGGAGCACACTGAATTATTAAAGGATTATTTCTGGCTTCGTGTTGCAAACTTCGAGTATTTGGTGCAAAGCCAAAATCTCTTCTTTTGCTGTTTAAGCCTGACAGAGGAAGCCTTTTTTGGCTTTCTGTAGGGGCAGGGCTGTGCACAGAGATGATCCAAGGCAGTGGGTTTCAAGACTACAGAGCTGTGCACGTGTCACTCTAAAATTCAACAGCCATCTTGCCTCGTAGCATCTTTGGACCCCTTCACCTCAACCCCTTTACTTATTTTAGTTGCAAGAAGCTTCACTTCCTATTAGCTTTGATCCACTTCATACCAAATCACAATTAATGTAGGCTAAGGAAGCCAGAAAAAATCAGAAATTAATTTACAGCATCCTGACATGCAGCCTCCAGGGAGATTACTGGGCTTGGTCTTCAAGACTGCTCCGAGCTGCTAAGACTTCAGTGGACAAAATGTTGTGACCGAAACTAAAAGGAAACAACTGGAAGAACACAAATACCCAGCTATGATTTAGGTTTAAACAAGGACATAGGCATTAGGGAAGGATTTGATTTGTGGTAAACACGAAAAGAAATAAAACTAAGTGTGTGTGTTGCTCTTTCACGACCCACTGTGCAAACATTGCTGTAGGCACTGTGGGTTTTATTGCTCATTAGTAAATAATCAAGTTAAAAATAAGATGGTTGGGAAACTGCTGATTGATGAGGAATAAAGTAACATGACATAAACATCTGTCTCCTGGTCTAATATGTGTTAGTAGAGGAAGACATTGCTAAGGCACTTGAATGCTCAATGCACTGATGTGATAACGATTACACTGGGAACAGCGCAGAGCAACTACAGCTGCCGTTCCCTCTCCCACGAGGGGAAGGTTACAGACACCCAGGCCCTGACTGCTTACCTCCAGAGCGACTGTAATCCCCAAAGACTTCCACATGGCACAAGCTTTCCTTCCATATAAAACTCTGCTCCCAAGCCCCACCACTCCCAGGTTCTTGCTTGCAACACAAATCCTTCCTTTACTGGAAAGCCCCTTCCCAGCTGCAGTGACAGCTGACATGCCCTCTCACCTCAGATGTCTCCAAATCTACTTGGTCAAACACGAAGACCTGGGGGATAAGGACCATGCAAAGCTGAGGCATTTAAGAAAGGTGTCCCACACTGCTATTCCTGCTTCATGAGGGCACTTCCCTTGCAGAGAAGGAGCAACACATAGACTCTGTCACTAATTCATCTTCTTCAGTGGTGCCTTCTGTCAGGCTTCAGACCTACAGAATAAAAATCACTACCAATTTTTCTACCAAATTCAGTAATTCACCCAATTTCTATCCTCTTTCTACTGAAGTCTATTTGTATTCTCCAAAGAGGGCAGAAATGCAATTCCTCCCAGACGCCACCTGCACCTGGCTCCCTTGGTCTGCTTTCACCTAGAGAGAAAGGCTTCTTTGGCAATGGCCATCTCTCTGTGTTATTAAAACCATAATGAGTACAAATACAAAACATCCTCACCCTTTTCTCCAATTAAAGATCAAAATACTGAGCCAGTACCCAGCACTGTCAACCAACCTTCCCTCAAAGCTCAAACAGAGAGTTTTGTTTTCCATACTTTGAGAATTAAATACTAATAAAACTAAAAAGCTGAATAAATGCATCCTGTAATGGAAGAAAATAATTTCCAAGATTTTAACACTTACCTCAGATTATAATAAACTCATTCAGACTTTTTAACAGGCTGATTTCAACCAGAGTTACAAGTAAGGAGATACTGATTTTATACTTAAAGGATCCACCCACTTTTCCCTGGCCACACCACTGAAAAGGAAACTCATGATTTATGCAAGAGTTAGAGGAAAAAAAAATAATGTTCTTTACCTTATAAATGCCTACAACTACCTGAAGGACCTTATCACTGCCTACAAATACCTGAAGGGAGGTTGTAGAGAGGTAGGCGATGGTCTCTTTAGACAGGTGACAGGAGACAGGACAAGGGGAAATGGCACAAAGCTGTGCTAGGGCAGGGTCAGATTAGATGTTAGGAAAAAGTTCTTCACCAAAAGGGTTGTCAAGACCTGGAACAGGCAGCCCAGGGAGGTGTTTTTAAAAAAAGGGTAGGTGAGGTACTTAGGGATATGGTTTAGCATAGAACAGGAACGGTTGGACTTGATGATCTTAAAGGTCTTTTCCAACCTTGTGATTCAGTGACACTAGCAAAAATATTAAAGCTCAGCTCAAAAAGAAGAATCCTGATTTTGATTTTACTTTTAGTTAAGGAATGAAAAAGAGGGAACTTTTCAGAATTTAGGCAGAGTGCAGTGCTGTGCCACACAAAACCCCACCTGAAAAATAAATGCAGGCACACTGAAAGCTCTCTTAAAAGGATATAAATGAAGATTGCTAGCAGCAATAAGTGAAAACGGTATGCAACAAGGACAAATAAAGACGAGTCCAGAACGGTACTGATGTCTTGGATTTTGGTAACATCCTCATTTACGGAGATAAACACCTGAGAGAAATATGTATGACTGGCATACCAGAGGAGACAGAGACTGCAAAAGCAGGAATTACAGCAGAGGCAGGCAGAGAACGACAAAGGAGGACTAACTTGCCAAGTAACGCGGCCCTAGCGAAGGCAGAGAGAACTGGCCCTGTGGCACGTCTGGCAGGTTCCACTGAGAAGCCACGCGATAGAGCAGCGATAGAGGTGTGAGGCCCATGGCCCTACGTGAGCAGTGGTGGTGTGAACATTGCCACAAGCCCTGCATCACGTTCGTGTCGTCAGCATGAGCAGACAAAAGGATGTGGTGGCCCTTCTCCTGGGGGACTTAAAGGGATCTGTAGGACGGTTTTTCCTCAGGAGGCTTTGTACTATATTTTTAGTGGAACTGTGCAGCCAAGCAGACCGAGCTACAGCTATCTAAAGTAACCCTCCCCAAACAGACATAATGAAGATAAGATGAGCCATATATACTGTAATGACAGCTGATGAAAACACCATCAATTACATAATTTAAATTAGTATTATTTGTTAGGAAGCAATTTTGCATGAAGAGAGGAATTGAAGAGATGACCTGAAAAGTTTCTTTTTCAGTTTTCACCAGTCAGTATGCAAAACATTCCACAAGCTTCTGGGATCTCTGCTGCAGCCAAGAACATGTGGAGGAAAAATATCTATAACTTACAGCTACACTGTATAAAACTAAACTAGAATATCCCAATATTACAGCTACACTGTATAAAACTAAACTAGAATATCCCAATAATTACAAATGATAAAAATCCCAAGGTAACTTAAATATACAGTATATTCAAAGAAAATAAATGCTAATTATACCTTCTTTGTACAAGCTGCTGACTCAGGATGGAATCCATTCAACAATACCTTGGGAACCTCTTGTTACTTGAGAGAAAAACACGAAAGGCCTTCAAAAGTCACACAGGAGAAATTCCTACTGCTTCTACTGAAAGTGTGGAGGTTCTTCCCTCTCATTTCCCACTAGTACATTTCTACACCTTTCAACTTTTCTTATACATATGAAGAGGCTTTATCTACCTTTGTCAAAAGTGTACTATTTCATAGAGACTTAAGACTTAGAAGTGTCTGGGTCCCACTAGACAGGGTCTTGCAATGGTCACATCCAGGTATTTTAACGGCTCTTTCCTTTCATGATTCACTATTTCCACATTTTTTGTTGCTGCGTTTTCTTGTCATAGCTGATGTTCTACTTTCTGATGTAGTGTAAATTACCTGGGTTTTTTTCCACACTTTATCACACAGACAAAGGAAAAGTATCTGTGTCTGTTTTTGAGATTCTCTTCTCAAGGTCGGTTTCCCAACTTCTCCTGTTGCCAGTCAGCCCAGAACACACTTATGCTCAAAGCTTAACTTTAAGCATGATAATCATCCCACCGCACAGTAATTTCCATAATGAACTCAGAGTAAAAACTCTCTCACCAGCTGCCTGGAAATTAAGAGATGTGGAAGGTCTCAAATCAACTGCCCAAGTACGTAAATTCTCTCCCACTCTCTTTACAAGTCTGCATTTACTAAAGTGAAGCTACCACGTTCTCAGGAGCTATATTGTCAGCATCCTTCCCTCCAGTGAATAAAGCCCAACCACCACAAACTCTGCAGAGTTCTGCTATTAGTGGTGATTGTGCATGTGCTTTGTATTAATAGAATCAGTTGCCCCGAGGTATTAGCCATCTATATTAATGAACTAAATGAAATGGTAGTCATCGAGCAGCTGATGACAGCACAGCTGCAGAACAGGTCACTTCTTGTATTTGGGAAGGAACCTTTGCTCTCCGTTGCAGGTGAAGGACACTCCCTATGGATGGGCTCAGCAGTGTTTCACACAGACCCTTTTCTTCTTTCCCCAGTGCTTCAGTCTCCTTCTCAATGTGGCTGAGACTGTGACCAGCATCACCAGACCGAAGCATGTTTCATGGTGACACAGGAGAGCCCAAAGAGAATGTGTTTGGGCAACATGCAATAGTCACGAGGAAGGCAACATGCGAACAGCAGGTAGCTGCTGAAGATACACTGTATGCCCTTGATATCTTACATGCTATCTTCAAGCCAGCCTCCTGTATCATCATTATATCACCAACGAGGGGTTCAGCTGTTGTCCTGCTCTCAGGAAGAAGATTCAATGTCCATTTATAGACCTGTTTGAATACAGTGAGGTATTCAATACACAAAGAAGGAGAAAGTAACAACAAATGCATACAGAACTGATCTGATCTATTAAAGGAAGAAAGCAGTGCTGTATGGTCAGCTTATGTATAGTCATTCTTTACTTCCTTTTTTCTGGTCTTTACTTTTATTTTTATCTTTGTATTTTCCCCTTTTCAGTGACTATTGTGACACACGTGAAACCCAAAAGAAGGGTTCAGAAGTTACTTTCCCTTTATGTTCAGTGTTGACTTCAGGAGCAAACCTCACCTCCAACTGGAGAGACCAAACTAAGGCAGAGCAAGAACAGATCTTTCATTTCCAGTGTGCAGAGATACAACTGCTGGATGTCACAGTCATGCACGCAGCCCTGAGAAAGGCACCTCATCTGAATGCATTCATGTAGTGGTTTGCTGTGCCAATGGGCTCAAGAGATTACCTTCCTATGGATAAGCTCTAGGATTTGGTTTTCCCTTGGCTCCTCTGGAGTACCTCTGTACCCATCCTATGATTACTTTGTAACAAACCAACCAACCCATACCATATCCAGTTGTATCTTCAGAACTTGTTCTGCCCTCCTTTGCCCTCCACCCAACAATTCTGATAAGCACATTCTTCTCCTTTGGGGTGAACATCTGTCTCTCTTGACTGACGGTGTAACACCCATAGAATCATAGAATGGTCTGGGTTGGGAGGGACCCCAAGGATCACAGAGCTCCAACCCCCCTGCCACAGGCAGGGCCACCAACCTCCAGGCCTGGATCTACACAAGGTTGCCCAGGGCCCCATCCAACCTGGCCTTGGGGCATCCACCACCTCTCCGGTCAGCCCGTTTCAGCACCTCACCACTCTCTCTGTAAAAACCTTCCCAGTAATATCTAATCTAAACCTTCCCTCCTGTAGCTTCAATCCATTCCCCCTTGTCCTGCCATTGTCTACCCTTTTAAAAAGTTGATTCCCTTCCTGTTTGTATGTTCCCTTCAGGTACTGGAAGGCTGCAATGAGGCCCCCCCGCAGCCTTCCCTTCTCCAGGCTGAACAAGCCCAGCTCCCCCAGCCTCTCTACATAGGGGAGAGTGCCCTATGAAGTTCACTGCACGCACAGACCTGGTGCTGTAACATGCACCATTCTCTCTCACACATTTCCCATGCTGCTTGGGTGCATTCTGCTGACAGATGAGAGCTTCTCCCATGCCTCTAAGTCACCATGGAGGTTCCTTCCACCTTCTGGCCTGGACACCATTCTCCTCCTTACTCCTTCTCCTCAACCCTGACCAGACAAAACACACTCCTGTTTCACACTCTCGAGCGTTCTCCACAAGCCTTGAGGGCTCCTACTTCCATACACCGGTTCTCTTGTTCTGCAACTACATATTTACGCTGCTCCCAACCCCCTGCTTTGCATATCCTCCTAACATGCTTGCTGCTTAGTCACTGTTAACATCATTGAGCTTAGCATCTGGTCAGCACTCCTCATCTGCTACGTCACGTGGAAGAACTGTGAGACAACTCACAGAGACCAAAGCACCCTGTGAAAGAGCAGTTTCCAGAACCCGAGAATTTGGCAGACCGGGTGTCTCAGTACCCGTGGTTGTAAATGCACAGAGAGCATAAGGTAAGATAATTCAGAATAGTATGTGTGGCATTACTACAAGAAATACTAAAGCCTCCTCTGTCCCCTCAGCCTGTGGAGATGCTTTGTTCTGGTTCCACATCACCCTGTTTTCTACTTCTTTGGGGTAAATATACATCCTTTTGTTGTCCCTTGCAGGATCTCAGCCTGGCACCATACCCATAGTAAGAGAGAAAATTCAGCATGTGCTGAATGTAAGCTTAGAAAACAAGAAAATGAAATAATTAGACTAACACCAAGAAAATTACTTTTAGGGTCTATTCAACGCAAGGACTGAAGTTTTAAACAAAATAGAGTACAATGAAATCCTCTGGCAACGACAGTGCCTGCCAGGTAGTTATGGAATATACCTTTTCACTCTGCATCCAACTAACTTTACAACTCATTTATGGTTTCCCATCTGATATTTAGATAACATTACAACATTTTTCCTTATTAAGGCTGGATTCAAATCAGTAACCTTAAGATGGGAAGTTACATATCCCATTTGTTACTCAGTTCTCCAGAACTCTCGCTTCTGCCTCAAAATCAGTTTTGAACATGGAAGCCACAGCTGATGACAGGGAGAAAGAGTGTTCGTTGAAGTGTTGCTGATGCACTCCTGAGTCTGACTAATTACACACAATCAACTGATTCTCAACCATCAGGATGCCGAATGTTGCCTTAAATCACTCCTACTTGATGGGAAACTTTCCGTTGCCTGGAGAGGTGGAAACAGTTGAGCTCGTAATGAAAATCAGATCCAACATTTTGAGAGCAATCTCTTGAAGGCAGCTACACAGAAATTAAGACCTTTAACACTGTTCCCCTCCCATCACACAGAGAATAACCCCAGCTAGTGTTTTTTCTTTCCTACAAAACTGAATGAATAGAAGACATTAAAAACTAACCACTAAACTATTTAAATTTGTGCAGTAAGGGTCCTGTTAAAAACTCTTACCTGACTACATCTATATGGCAATACAACCCTGCCTGAAAAAGCAGCAGTTCTGGCTCTTTATCCAAGGAACATGATTTCACACAAAGTTCCACACACCACGGAACAGAATCAGCCTTCTGCAGATAATCCACCAGGACTATAATCTAAAATCAGCCGTTACCTTCACTCTGGATCCAACTAATTTCACTTTTATTTAGAGTTCCCTGCTTGGTACTTGAATTAGCTAAAATATTGCTGGTCAAGACACCTTGAAATGCCAGCCATAACTAAGAGAGGAGTCTGGTAGTGGGAGACTGTTTCTGTGTGTGCAAATCCCTGCAGATGTGCAGTAGCTACAGGACTAGAAAGACAAGGCTGAGGAATACTGTAGCTGATAAAATAGACTTAAGATGAAAGTATTGATGCCATGATTCCTAAAAGAGACTGTACCATCAACTCAGCTTCATTTCCCAGGCTACAAAGGAAAAAATATTTAGGTGTTACAAATCTACTTAACTTGCAAGTTGACCTCTACCTGTCGATCCAGTCTCTGAACATTTAATGCTGAAAACCATGGAAAGGAGAAATGTACAGAGAGTGAGGTGTGCCAGGATTTGACCGCCCTCCCTGCAGGTGCACACCCTCCTGTGCCCTGACACCCAAAGTGCATCAGTGCCCACCCGGTCCACTTTCCACCACGGCACTCGCCTCATATAAAGGATTTGGGCAGTTACAGTGGGACCTCTGTGGAGGTCAGCTTTCAGCCTGAAAGTCAGGTCCTCAAAACACCCATGTCTTTGTATTTCATGCTCTTAACACAAAACACCCAGTTTGATACTGGGCATTGTACCCCAGAATATTGTTGGGCAAGAAACCTGACCACCTGTTTTCAGAGTTAGCACTGTTGGCTCACTTGTGCTCACCCTTTAATAAGATGAGAGGATCTTTTGATGGTGCAAAGCTGGCAATTAAGTCTGGAAACCTGTACTGTTGAGTGGATGAGGAACTGGTTGGATGGTCATATCCAGAGGGTAGTGGATTGGATTCAGTGTTCAGTTGGAGACTGGTGATGAGTGGCATCCCTCAGGGGGTGGTACTGGGACCAGTACTGTTTAGTATCTTCCTAAGTACAGGGAAGGTGGGATCAAGTGCACCCTCAGCAAGTATACAGATGACATCAAGTGGTGCTATTGACACACTTGAGGGACAGGATGCCATTGACAGGGACCTGAACAAATTCGAGAATTGGGCCCATGTGACCCTCATGAGGGTCAACAAGGCCAAGCGTGAAGTCCTGCGCACAGGTTGGCTGTATCAATATGGCCTGGGGAGTGAAGGGATTGAGAGCTCCGAGTAGAAGAGGACTCAGGTACTGGGGAATGAAAAACTGGACATGAAATGGCAATGTGCTCTTGCAGCTCAGAAGGCCAACTGTATCCTGGGCTGCATCAAAAGAAGTGTGACCAGCAGGTTGAGGGGAATGATTCTGCTCCCCTATTGTGCTGTCATGTAAAACCCCTGGAGTACTGCATCCAGCTCTGGGGTCCTCAGTAAAAGAAGGACATGGAGCTTTTAGAATAGGTTCAGAGAAGGGCCATGAAGATGATTAGAGGGCTGGAGCACCTCTCCCGTGCAGACAGGCTGAAAGAGTTGGGCTTGTTCAGCCTGGAGAAGAAAAGGCTCCTGGGAAACCTTAATGCAGGCTTTCAATACTTAAAGGGGGCATCTAAGAAAGAGAGAGAGAGGCTTTTTACCATTAGTAGTGACAGTGCAGTGACAGAACAAGGGGTAACAGTTTTAAAATAAAAGAGGGTAGCTTCAGTTTGGATATGAAGTACAGAGGGTGGTGAGAAACCACATGTGTCACAAGGGAACAGGTTGCCCAGGGAAGCTGTAGATTCCCCATCCCTGGAAGTGCTCAAGGCCAGGTTGGATGGGGCTTTGGGCAACCTGATTATACTCAAATGTGTCCCTCTTCATGGCAGGGGGATTGGACTAGATGATCTGTGAAGGTCCCTTTCCAAAGTATTCCATGATTCTGTGGAAAGTTCAGAATTCAAGAGACGGCCTGAACGGCAGCACTTCAGTTTCTTAATTTAAGGCATCACTTTGCACTGTGGATCTCTTCTATGTAACTCTCCCAATGTCTTGTAAACACAAGTCTGTCACCGAGACCACAGGTATGGATAATATTCTGAGGGCCTGGAAACACTGAGTACTACCCAAAACAAATGTTTACAGGTAGAATGCAAATGCACATGCATGTGCAGGATTTGGATTCTTCCCGACTCTCCTCAAACCAGAAGTGCAGCACTGACTGCTGATGACAGCAGAAGCAAGACAACCCCTTGGAAAACAGGCACCTATTGGCAGGTTCTTAGCTGAAGTAAGGAGTAAGTGAGCCTAAATCAACCAGGTAAGATAAAACTTTCCATGGTAGCTCTGCACTGCTGTAACTAAAAATGGAACCACAGGGCTGTGTTTTCAAGGCCAAATCCTTCCACTCCTTTGGTTTTTTTTTCCTTCCTTTTCCCTTCTTTTCCCTTTTCTCCAAGTTAAGGTTTGAAACACTTGAGGATGCTAATTGGTTTTCACTTCATTCAGACAGGAAATAATGACCTCAAGCTAATAAGACAAGTTAATAGCCCCCTGCAGGTAAATTACCACAAGACCAAATGCTCCAAGACCTTGAGGATCACAACTGTTAAACTTAAGTATGCATTCAAAGCAACTCTGAGCATCTAAAAAAGCAGGTCACAGACTGTAAATCAGAGCTATTGATAAAAAAACCTCTTCAGGAAACCAAGGGAACTACAGAACACATGAAGTTAACTTTCAATGTCTACTGTAACGCAGCCAACCGACAGAAGATTTTAAGTAAATAAAAAAACACCAACCCAAATGCTCAATGTGCATGGAAAGGAGTCCTCTATGAAGCCACTAATTCATTCCAAAATCAAACTAATAGGTTTTAGTAAGCCATCTATCAGACACAGCTGCCTTTCCATTGTAGTAACGTAACATTTTTCTTCTTGTAATCACGTTATAGGCTTCAAAATACAAATCTGATTATATTATATCCATGAAGACAAAATGCTTACAGAAATCATAATGCAGTTTAAAGTCACAAAACAAACATTGCACAGCCCATAAACTGAAAAGTGCTATAAAAAGCGCCCAAAGCACAATAGCCACTCCACAAATCATCTTGATGTCAGGATGGCCAAAAATGTATAACCTAAAAAAAACACCCCAACAACCTCACAGCAAAATATCTTCTCTCTTTAAAATATAGTTGTTGACAAATAAATGGGTAATTTGACAAACTACTCAAGTTTAAACGCACAACACAGTATTAAAATAACACAAATGAGTTTTAAAAGCTAGCATATGTTGCTGAATCATGTGCAAATTAGTCAATCATATAACTCTGATGTAAAAAAATCAACAATTATGGGAAATCCAAAATTTGGGGGTTCAATATAGTTTCACAGCTGCTAAACTAACTTAGTGTTTAGATTGGGGAAAGCTGTTATTTACCATTTTCCAGTTTTTATTTAGAACTTTTTTCTGTAATTACTTTTGGTTTCAGCACAACTAGCAGGTGTCAAGAGCATATTTTCTGTGATTCCCCACGTTCACCAAAAGTGAAGACACCAACTCTGAATTGCAAAAGCTGAAAAGCTTGCTGAAGTACACGATAAGAAAGGAGACCTAGTAAGGTCTATAATGTAAATACAAAATATTGAAAGACACACACAGGTACTCCTGGCTGTGCAACTGTACAGGTGGGCACCTGATAGATCTTTCGGAGGTATCTCAGCAGGCTCTGAGCTATAAAGCCATTACAGCCCGTGGCTTGTTGGGTGCTTGATGTCAGGGCGTGCCCAAGAAGAGAGACAAAAATACAGGATGTGAAGGTTGTCGCAGGCTATAGCGTGAAGAGGCTGAGCAGTCCCTACTACCCAGTTCTGTTAGCTCTGCTGATAACAACAACAGCAACAAGGCTACTAAAGACCCAAGATGTATACAGCATTGTCTCCTTCCAACTGTTGCAAGCATAACCCTGCTGGTAAAGTCTCTACACCGATCGCTGCTTAGATACCCAGAAAACTCAGTCCAACAGTGACCAGAAACAGTACTGAAATTGAGTAAATCTGTTACTTCCAAGTGAAAAATAGACATTGACAGAGCTGCAGTAATAAAGATAAAATATATGCAATCACCAAAAATCTGATTTAAAATTCTAACCTTTTTTTTTTTTTAAGCACCCATTTCCATCCAAACAGGAAGGGCACAAATTCTGAGTGAAATAATAATCAAATAAGAAATATAGCAAACAATATTTTCTGCACAGTAAAAATTAAACAGGATAATCTGATTGGAGCTTGCTAACGATTGAACCGCCTGGATTAATGTTCTGCATAAACAGTATTCTGGGTCTGCAAAGAGAGGACTCAAAATTGAGCGTGAAAGATTGTTTCAATTAGACAAAACTAGATATGAGTGGTTACAGCTTTTCCTGCTCTTTGGTCTTTCTCCTGGAAGCAAATGCAAAAGATTAAACCAAACCACTTAGAACATACTTCCTTATTTTATCACTACTGCTCGTTGCATTAAGCTGTCATTAAATACTTGAAATCATTCCTATTTAAGGCAGCTCACCCCGCTCACTCCTGTGCTATTTCCTGTGTGGTTCTGTTGTCTTTCCCAATGATTCTGGTTTTGATCCTTTCTGAACATTATGAAAAGCATGTTCTGAAGTCTTATGAGGAGTCGCTGAGAGAACTGGGACTTTTTAGTCTGTAGGCGGCTCAGGAGAGACATTACTGCTCTCTACAACTACCTGAAAGGAGGCTGTGGTGAGCTGGGGTCAGCCGCCTCTTGTGGGTAAGTAGGGATACAGGACAAGAGGGAATGGCTGCAAGTTGCACCAGGGAAGGTTCAAGTTAGAAATTAGGAGAAATTTCTTCTTGGAAAGAGTAGTTAGGCATTGGAACAGGTTGCCCAGGGAGGTGGTTGGAGTCCCCATCCCTCAGGGTGTTCAAGGATGGATGAGGTACTTGGGGACATAGTTTAGTTAGTAATATAGGTGGTAGGGAGACAGTTGATGATGATCAACTGATGATCATGGATGATCAGATCTTTTAAAACCTTAGTGATTCTATGTCTAAATAGTTCGGCTGCCTTCTCTTCCATTGTTTCAGTCTCATTTTCAGTAAGAATGCTTCCCCAGTGTCCTGTGTGGCATCTCACTGATCTTGCTTTGAAACTAAGCAGAATTAAGAGCTTTTACCAGCAGGGGTGAAAGTTTATCCTGGCCAAAGATCAACTAGGCAATTGGTCCACAGTAGGAATAATACAGAACAACCTAATTAGGTTTCTTTTCTACTAAACCAGATGGATATGTTTATTACCTTTCGCTTGGTTTAAATGAAGTTATCTTAATACTTAGAGTAGTTCTCACTCACCTCACAAAGGAGCCAGCATCATCCATTTTGGAGAAACCGTCCATTTGGAGGAACCTAAATCCTTGTGTTGCCTAGGCTTTGTGGCATTACCCTGAACACTACCGAATTCCACCCTGCTCCCTAAAAATGAATGCCGAAAGGATCTGTGTAGTCCCTACAGTACGTTACACTGCTCTGCACAGCGCACTCTCTAGAAGCACCCTCCTACCTAGAGCATAATAAGCAACCCTCAGATTCATTAATACAACTTGTATGCCATTCTGTTCCAGATGAGGCATTCAAATAAGTCTTTCAACCTGAGGTATCACAGCCAGAGCTGCTCTGATTTAATCATGTCTCCCAAAGAAGTACAGGAGCTGCAGCACCTTGTCCACAGAGAGGGAAGAGGAAAGGGTACAGCATTTCCATATGATGTTCTGAGGCATTACACATGACTCAACCCAAATTTGATACAGGTTCATATTGTCCTTATTTAGATGCAGAGATGTAATAGCCAAATTTAAGAATATCAGAGATCTGCTTACAGGATTTCAGTGCTCAATAGGCTCAGTCAACTTGAAAAAATCATAAAAGCTGTGTGAACATACTAGACATTGTAACAACTGAAATCTTACATGCCAATGGCTGAAACAAGGTAGTGAAAAAAGACAGTTAAGAAAGCAAATTTTGCTATTTCTTTATGTGGTTTGTGAGTTCATCTTTTGCTGTTATAAATATTTAAGGGAGAGACAAAAAATTGTTAAAATGGTGAAAGTATTTTTGTTTAACCCCCCCTCCAACACAACCAAACTTTTTTTGTGTCCTTACTGTGAGCTCTCACTTTCTTCCTACTACCAGCAGCCTTAGCTACCCATTTTTCAAATTATTTATTTATATTTTAAGCCTCCTCCTTGGCTTCCTCCATTCTTCTCAGGCTTGGGAAGAACTCAGCGTGGAAATTACCAGCTCCTGTTCTCTTTTGGTTCCTTCTTTAACAGAGACGCACAAGCACTACTAAATATGACTACTCTGACGTAGAATTTATGAAAACTGAGCTCTGTTTTTAGTGTCTGTGCCTCTCTCTACATTCTGTCCTTTAACTCATCTGCTGCCTAGTCAAAATCATCTGAACCAGAGCCAGTTTGCACATTGCTTTATAGTGCATGCCTGAGACCTTAAACTTACCTGATATTTAAAGATGCTGCTCCTCGCAGATCGGCATAAAAATACTCTTAATCACAGAACTGTAGGGGTTGGAAGGAACCTCAAGAGATCATCGTGTCCAACCCCCAATCCCAATAGGAGCTGTACTGGTTAAGAATTTATCCTACTACCATGTAGCTGAAAAGTCAAGGGAGCAGACACATGCTGTGTTTCTCCTATGTGTCTGCAAACACACATCCCCAGGCAGCAGCGAGGGCCCTAATTACAAGTGGTCAGGAGATTTTGAGAAATTTTGTGGTTCTCTGTAACGTTTAAGCCTCAAGGAAGCAAGGACTGCAAATGGAAACCAGGTCACACAGATAGATACTTGAGAACAGAAGGTACACGACATTTCCAGATCCCTGAGGCACCATTCTGCACAACCACCTAAACCACTTCCCACACGACTGGCTGTTGCCTCTCTGGTGTCCACCTCCAGCCTGACAGGACATGGCCTACAGAAGGAAGATGCTCTTCACCTAGCTCGTTTTCAAGTTGGCCAACTGAAGACTAAGTAGACAACACTCCTTAATTTTTCTGATATGTAAGAGTTTGGCTTTTATATCTCATTAGCATCATGCTGTCACTCCTAATGAAACCTAAACCTTCTGCATATACTGGAAATGTATTTAATTCATATTTTTACATCAGATTTTGCATCTGCTGCCTTCCAGCTTTAGAAAAGCAAATATCAATATTCTTTGAAAAAACAGAAGGTCTGAATCCAACTCAATAATTCTATGCCTAACTCAGTCACATGGAGCAGAGCAGGGGAGCAGGGAACATCCTGTCTGCCCACCATGACTACTTAAAATTCTTCTCTGGGGCAAGTATGTTCTGCTGAAAGTCCATGTAATAGGAATATATTCTCACCTCTGTTAGCTCAAGGAACTTGTGTGCTTCCAGAGACAGCGTAAGCCTGCTCAAATTGTGCATCTATTTCCTTCAGTGACAGAACAAAGTACCAACTGGAAATGTGAGGCACCTCCAGTCACTCGGATCCAAGACTGGATTTAGCTTTTATCCATAATAGTGCAATTTACATCCATATTCTGGGAACCCCTGAGCTGGGAAAATCAGTTTGACATCATCCTCACCCATTAAACCAGCATTTTTCTCACCCATGTTCTTTCTGGGCCGAGCTTCCCCAAAAAAGGCAAGCTCAGAAGGTGAAAGCTCTTGCTGAGGACAGCTCAAGACCTAACAGTCACAGTCAGGACAATTCCCTTAACAGCAGCTTAGGTCATTCTTCTCCAGGTTGATAAGCATCTAGAACCTGTGATCCCCACCCCGTGGCTGACAGCTGTATCCATGAACAATAGTGCTTACTATCAAAATCCATTTCAGACCTGGACATGTCTGAAATGTCAGGACCGCTTTCCTAAATTATTCTGGTAACACCTACAGGGTACCTGAGCCTTCCCAGGCCACTGGAGTTGAGTGTGTAGACATCTTAGAGAATAAGTAACGAGTTCAAGAATGCAATTAGGCAGCCCTGGAAATTCGTCAGGCTGGGTGTCTGCTTACGCAGCCCCAAACCTAAAGTGTGGTGATTTGAAACCCGTAATTGAAAAGGTCACCTACCTGTGAAGATGCACAAACACCTCCCTGAGGGGTAATTTAAAAACCTTTCAGCACTGCCTATGGAAACTGTGGTGCTACCTCAGGCACTCCAATGTTTCAAAACCCCCACCATTAAAAGACAGTCCTAGTACCGGAACCAAATCTGTTTTGACTGGTAATGAAGTTTGTGCTTTTGCTACCCTGTCCCTTCCAGGGAATACAGAATACATTCCAGGGAATGCAGAAGCATTTATGTACAAAGACTACATTTTTCTGCAAAAATGTCCTTAATTCATTAAACAGCTCTTCTTAAGTTTCCCCAAGTATCACTGATGCCAAAATTATAAATCTCTGCTTCATAAAGTGTAATAGCTGTTTCATTAACTCAGACAGAGTAATTACAGTCATTTGAACAAGGCTGAATTACACCCATCCAACTAAGCGCACCAGCATGATCCAGAAAGTTACCTACCAAATGCAATTAGCTTTTATTTTCTACACCTGAAAGCACTGTGACCATACTGACACATTTGAAGGTTGCTGTTCAGTTCTCCAGACCAGTAACCCCAGGATAAAACGTACTGTAGATTACAGTAGCCTCTTGGAAGAGACCAAAAGGCTGAGGGGTGGTTGGAGTTCTCACTCACAGGAAGCTTTGTCCCATTTGCTGCTCTGTCTGAATTGAAACTGGAGGTCGGGAATGACCAACTTTCCCTGCCACTTGCCCAAAGCCTAAATTGATATCAAATGATTGCACAAAGGGTGATACTTTCTCTCTACTGTAACCTGGGGGAAAGCAAAAATCCTGTTTCCTCTTATTAACATGACTCTCTAACTAATCAGGGCTTCTGATCATTACACTGATCACTTATTTTAAATTAATACAATGTACCTTACGTAAAAGAAGCTTGGCTCTGTGTCTGATGCCTCAAGTGTGCCTGCCTTACACTGAAAACAGAGACCAAAACAAAACATGCAGTGCAGAAGAGCTGCCTATAAATTTAATCAACTCTGACCCTTTGCTCACCTACTTTCCATTAGCTAGGGAAAAAGAAATTGAGCTGTAAAATTTGTTCTGGGCAGGAACTTGGCATCTGGTATCGAGTCAGAGTCCAGAGCAAAATAATGTCAGAAATTTCAAATCAATTGTCTTAACTCATGTAGCTCAAAGTCCCAAACTTTGATTTAAATCGCAGCAGACAATATTCTGGCAGGCAGTCACACCCACGCACGGGGCAGGAGGGAGAGGGGAGGCGTCAGGCAAAGAGAGGACAAGGGGCAGAAGAGTCCCAGATGATTTTGCCCTGGCAGGGGGATCAACCGTTTGATACTTGTTTTCCCATGCCAGTAGTAGACACAAATAACAATTAAGCCATTCCTGTGTCTCTCTGATGATGTACTTTTTAATTGAGAAGCTTTGAGTACTGCATTCTTTGATTCCAGCCTTTTTTACTGGGAAGTGTCTCAGATTTCATGCTTTTTGACTGTTCTCTCAAAACTTTCATTTTGAATTGGGACTCGGCAGCACACAGCAATCCTGTCCCCTCTCAAGCAACTCCCAGTCTTAGGGTGAAGCCACTACTCTAAAAGCCTCAGCAATGCAAAAAATGATAGCTGGGACTGCAGGAGAAATGCCTTGTAGTACAGAGAACCCCAAGGAGACTCCACAACCCCCCTGGGCAGCCTGTCCCAGGGCTCTGTCACCCTCACTGGGAAAAAAGGTCTTCCGCATGTTGGTGCGGAACTTCTTGTGCTCCAACTTGAGGCCATTGCCCCTTGTCCTGTCCCCACAGACCACTGTAAAGGGGCTGGCCATTTCCCCCTGTGTCCCACAATTCAGATATTAATAAACATTGATCAGATCCCCTCTCAGTCTTTTCTCTAGGCTGAACAGTCCCAGCTCACTCTGCCTTTCCTCAGAGGGGAGATGCTCCAGGCCCTTAATCATCTTTGCAGCCCTTCTCTGGACTCTCTTCAGGAGATCCCTGTCCTTTTTATACCAGGGAGCCCAGAACTGGACACAGTACTCCAGGTGGGGCCTGACCAGGGCAGAGTAGAGGGGGAGGATCACAGAGTAGAGGAGGATTGGAAAGGGTAGATTCCTTATCCTTCAAGGACCAACTGTGTCGCAAATGAGCTACAGACAATTTTACTTTTGCTTAAAAAGAAAGTGTGTGCTGAGGTACCAAAGTGTGGTCCATAACACTGTAGGACGGAAGCATAAATTTGCAGCAATCAGGAGAAGGCGAAATACCTTCTCAGCAGTACTCCTCAGTGCTTTGTTATCTGAAATACTCTTTTCAGAACAGTTCTATCAGTCATCACAGATTACAGTCTTTCAGGGAGAAGAGAATTAATGTGGCATTTGCCTTACCTCTCTTCAAACTAATTCATGCCAGCACAATTTTCATGTCTTCCATGTTATACACACACCTGCTGTTGGCGCAGTATCAGAAGAAAACACTACTAGCTTCTACACAGTGCAAAATATTTTGGTTTCTCTGTGTTCAAGAAGCAGTCAGAAGCATTTTGTCAAACCTGTAACCAGATAGGATTCCGGAATGGACCAGGATCCTACACAAAGTAAGCCAGATCTGAAAGATGGCACAGCACTCAGCTGCTTGGAAAAGGATCCACCACTAAATGAAGAGTTTAATTTATGATTTTACTCACAATATTAAATATTATTTTGGTAGAAAAAATGTGTAGAATGATGTTTTGACTTACTTCCAAAGTTGTCACCTCCCCCAGATGGTATGTATAGCTTAATAATTATATATGATTATTAACAGCATACTTCACAGTTGAGATTTCCAGGCTCTTGGTTTCCCCCATACAGCACCATTTCAGGACACAAAGAAACACGAGGGCAGATTTGGAAGCAGTCACATGACTTAGAGCATCTTTGTCCTGCCTGCTCTTTCCTGGGGAAGAGGTCATTGTCTTTTGGATGAATGGTTTGTAAAATGAGTCAAGGATGGAAGTAGGACTTGAGGAATACAATTTAATCTAGGGGAAAGATAAAATGTATTACTTAAAATTGGATAGCCTCTCCAAACACAAACAGTTCTTTCCATTCATGTATGTTTCAGGTGTAGCAGTTTCAAAGACAGCTCACTATGCGGTGCGCATCTCGCAAAGTAAACACCAGCACATAATTATCTCCCATTATTATTTAAAACAGTTCTAAAACAATTTATTTTCTAAATTACATTACTGGGCAACTGGAACCATTACAAATGATCGTATTGTTTAATTAGCCAGTTTCTCCTAATTTCTCCTACAATTCAGATTTTTAATTACATTTCATTGCTTTTAAACTGAGTGTAATTACTAGCAGCTCACACGAAATCTAAACTAAAATTGAATCTTTTAAGAAACTACTATTCCGGAAACTGTAAGGAAAAACACGATTAATAATTGAGTGTTTCTTTGGCTGAAAACCTTAACCTATTCCAAATGCAGAACTAGTTCAACAGTCCAACAGCACAACCTTTCTATGCACAAAACCCAAACGTATCAGTGAAGTAAAAAGCCCCAGCACAAAGCAGTCTCTGTTTCAGAAACTAAAGTAACTGTATAGAAAAAGGGGATGCTGCATTCCATGTAAAAAGATGCATGTTCTCACTTTCAGCTTCTGGCAGAGGTGGAAGGCAGAGTTTTGGCTTGGTTGCAGATAAAGGCCGTGAAGAACTTGGCTAAAGTCACGGTGGGGAGCTATGATTTTGGGAGAAGGCTCCTACAGGTGAAGGAAGGTATTAAAGGAACAAATCTTTCAGATTTGTTAGATATTAATGGGAAAGAATTGGGAAAACTAAGTGGAAGTTATCTCAGTGAAGTTGAGAATAAAGCCAAAGGACCTGCTATTTTGAGGAAAGGGATCGGTGAGAACAGAAGAGAAGGGCAACCGTCTTGAAAAGTGGAATTCAACCTACCCAGGGAATAGGTCCTTTCAACCTCCTGGGAGAGAAGCATAAAGGATGGAAGTGTTCTGGAGATCTAAGAGAGTCTTCTTAAATACAACAGCAACAGAGAATAGTGATAAAACAATATGACTGCATTTAGAGCTCTTCAGTGACCTCAGAATTAAAAAAAAAAGCAACCCACTCTATAGAGAAAGCTTCAATAAGGACACCTATTTAAGGACAAGAACAGAAGACCAGCACCAGCATGTGGGAGTAACACTAGAAAGGTTATGACACAGGACAAGTTATAGTTTGTAAGGGACATGAGAGGCAACAAAAAAAGGTTAATAGAAGAAATAGAGAGGGAAACAGGGAAACTGTGTTTATTTCTGTGATGGGAAAAGAGAGTACATAATGGCTGATGCAGGAAAGTCTTAGAATGCCTACCTTCTTTCAGTCATTTATTCTCCCCCACCCCAAATTAATTAACCCAGCCCTAACAGCCAGACAGGATTGTGAAGGAAACAGCTAGCAATTAATGAGTAAGTCAGAGGTATTCAAACCAGGACAGCCTCTCAAATGCCCCTTATATTCATCTAGGAAGTAGCTGAAGATGTCTCTGAACCTCATCCATGTCAAAATTCTGTCAACAACCTGAATTTCTTTTTAAGCTAAAAGGACTGGACTGAAATCCCTTCTCTAACTAGTTCAGAGCAGGGATTTCTGCCAGCCTCCCTTCTCAGTAACTCTCCTGGAGTAAAATATTACATGAAAGCCTAAAATAGTGCCCTTAATATTTTGTTGGAACTGCTCCCTTTTGCACAGAAAGCTTTACCAGCAAATGAAACAGACAGCACGACGAAATACACTCTAATTTAGGCAATTAGACTCCAGGCATCTGGGCCCTAGTCCTTGTCCCAGTGACTGTTCTCTTATCCAAAGCAAAAGCATGTTGGTAGGAAAGGCAGAGGATGAGATCTGGTGCTGAGGTGTATCTCAGATTTGGAAAGTTTGGGCTTGTGCCCCTGAGGTAGAGAGAGGAACTAAATAAACTTCTCCCACATCAAGGGTGAATGCCCTAATCACCAAATTAGTTATGGGATTAACAAAGAGAAAACTTCCAATTAAGCCTTGGATTTTTTCCAGCCACAATTATTTGATGCATTCAAATGCTTCTGAGACTTTAAATCACACTGTTCAGCAAATTTGCTGTTTCTCAGTAAATATAAACACACTCATACAACCCTAATGATTATTGCCTGAAGGTGAACAGAATGGAAGGAAAGTTATAATTAGTTGAGCAAGGATACAAGTTTCAGATAAAGCATTCAAGCTGGCAGTTATGGCCTTCATCCCAGCCATCCCTCTTCACTCCAGCTTCTTCTGGTGGCCACTCTCTGCTGATGCTGCCAGTTGGGAAAGCGTTGTGCTTCCCACACGACGGCAGAGCTGCAGAGCAGCAGCAGCTACTTCATTGTAATACCATTTTCACCACATAAATATGGAGAATTAGAACATATTTTTCGTAAGACATGTTTTTAAGCTCCATATGTTGCTACCACTGTTCTCACTCAAGAGTTCTCACTTGCTTGCCCCCCTTCTCATCTTCACATTTGCAAAAATAACACCGAGTTATTATTCAGTCTTCCTTATATAAGGCATATGTAGAACACTAATTGGCAACAAAGGGTGAGAACAGCACATTCACTAATCCTTGAAACTATTTCTTCTTCATGCATACATTATCTCCTTTCATCAGGTGACACCTGAGTCAGCAATTTTGCCCAGGCTGTGGTTCCAGGAGCAATACAATATCCAGGTGACAATGGTACCATTCACATCATCTTCACAGTAAATGCTCACTGAAGGAGGGGAATGGAGCCACATTTAACCCTGAGAAAAGCTCTGGGGAAAGCAGTGGGACTACTCATCAGATCTGGACTTGATTATTATCACCCCTCCTAAATGCAAGCCATCGATGTGTTGCAGGCGATTGAAGCCAACCATTCAAGAACTGCCAGTCTGTGTCCTTTTTCTGTGGCTGTAGAACACGTTACCAATGCCATTTCTATATCCTTTCTTTAAGAAGCTGGGAACTGAGAGATTTTGATGGAGCTAGTTCTTCTCCACCTTTTTCATAGCTTTGCATGAAGAAGCCACTATTACCAAGCTGTCATTTTAAACTGCTAATTGGATTACATTGCAGCGAATTCTGCATTTTCTCTTTGTACTTAAAGCCAAACATCTCAAACATTTCTGCTCTGTGCCAGCTATGTTTTGCCTTGTGTTTGACTGAAAATAAAACAACCCCAAAACTTTAAAAAGAAGAGTCTGAGAGGTCACATTTTTACTGACCCAAGAGCTATGAACGCACTGCAGCTTCCCTTTAGGTTTTACACATTCTTGTGAAACCCCACCTGGGCTACTGCATCCAGCTCTGGGGTCCCTGGTATAGGAAAGACATGGAGCTATTGGAGCCAGTCCAGAGGAGGGCCATGAAGATGATCAGAGGGCTGGAGTGCCTCTCCTGTGAAGACAGGTGGCGAGAGCTGGGCTTGTTCAGCCTGGAGAACAGAAGGCTCTGGGCTGACCTACTGGTGGCATACCTATACTTAAAGGGGTCCTACAGGAAAGTGGGAGAGGGACTGTTCACCAGGGAGTGTAGTGATAGAACAAGGGGCAATGGCTTTAAGCTGAAAGAGGGCAGGTTTAGATTAGATGTTAGGAAGAAATTCTTCTTGTGAGGGTGGTGAGGCCCTGGCACAGGTTGCCCAGAAAAGCTGTGGAAGCCCCATCTCTGGAGGTGTTTAAGGCCAGGACGGATGGGGCAACCTGGTCTAGAGAGGGTGTCTCTGTCTATGGCAGGGGGGTTGGAACTATATATATGATCTTTGAGGTCCTTTCCAACCCAGAGCATTCTGTGATTCTTTGATTCCCTTTAGGCTTGACACGTTCTTTGGAAGGGTTCTTTGTTTCCCCCCCTCCAGGCAATATTCCTTGACTGTAGCTTTTAGAAATTTGGATAATATTATTTGCCTATCAGTCTGATTACATGATGAAAAAAATTTATCAAAACTACTATCAAAATCTTCATAGCTGTACTTAATTTTCCAAGGAGGCTTACAGCCATCCTCTATTAGAATAATGAAAAAGAAACCCACCCCTCTAACTGTGAGGTTATGCAACTGTTCCATGCACAAAACACCAAAGTTATCCTATCTCCTTGTTTACCACTGTAGGAGGCATTATGACAAATCCACATTTGTGGTAAGAGAAGTAAGGTTCTCTGAGCAGCAACCTGAAGTTTTAATTCTTTGCATGTCACCTTGGATAAACGTGCAAATGAGCTTCTCTAAAGAGCAGACTCAATATCCTTCAGGCCCTGAGCGGCCTTCTCCCAACAGGAAAACACTGGCTTAACAAAGCACAAGCTACACCACTCGCTTCCAGTTCAAGCATTACAGGATGTGCCATTCTAAAAGGCCGCCTTTTGCTCTCAGCAATGCCACCCGATGAGTCTTCCCAACAGAAAAGTGCTGGTGTTAGTGATGCAGGAACTAGCAATGTATGACAACATGAACCTAGGTAACTGTAGGCCTATAAAGCCAAGGAATCCAGCAGAACCTGAGGGGCCTGACTGCCAACCCACTGAGCAGCTCAAGCCCATGCCAAACGCATGCGCTGCACTAGGTGACTTGTACCTCAATGTCACGCAGCTTGTGCTAGAAAAAAGGACTTCAAACAGGAAGAGTGAACATCTGCTCCTAAGCAGGAGGAAAAAAAAAAAAAAAGATTAATATTCACATAGGAATAGATGTGTTTAAATAATTCCTTATGGAATTTTAATATGGTTTAATCGTATTTGTTCAGGGTAAGCGGCACATTGCAGGCACCCCGTGATTAATATCACCTACAGAAAATGAAAAATTTGCAGCCAGCTGTAATAGCAGTTAATACAATAGAGACAACGATTTGTTTCCATGAAAGTTACTCTCAGCTTCAACTAGTTTGAGAAGCCAAAAAAACCCTCTGAGGATCTATCCTGCCAAACTCGCACCTTCATTTTAGGTGCCTCGAAAAGCACTTCTCACAGCAATGAGAGAGAGGCAGGGGTGCCTGAGGCCTTCCCGGAGGAAAACCTTGCGGCCCAGCTTTAAGCCTTCTTGTTAGCAGACATGTTTGCCCAACGTGTTTTAGAAGGCTCAGCTCTAATCCCAGCAGTTACTGCTGTATCATTAAAAAATCTCCACTTTAATGGTGAAATAAGTACTCGTCAATCTTCCTTGCTTTCATTCTGGATGCAGTCTCCCTTCTAAGGCCTCTGCCACTAAAACCAGAGGCTTGCTTTCAGGAGTTGGTAGATAGCTTCTGCACAGGAAAGCACCTATTACCAACAACAGAAGAACAATATATAGGAAAATACATACAAAAGTTGTAAGGACAACTAAGGAGACCTTGATATGCTGGAAAAAATAGTAAATTTGGTTATGTATGATATTTCTCAGTTTGCATCTGTGGAATACCTTATTTAAAGCTGAGAGAACAAGTAAGCTTTCCTGACTGCCTTCAGTTATTGTAACCAAAAATAAACCAAGTTACAGAAAACTGTAGTTTTAATTTCATCTTGACATAGAAAGAAAATCAGGTTCACCTGTGTTGTTCCTGAAGTTCTTTCAAACCAAAAAGCTGTGCAAATGTTATTATTAGTTACATAAATCTTAGAAACTTCTTGCAATCCAAAGACTGTGATCACTAATGACTGCAAAGCAGAATTCACAGTAAAAAATTGGCAATGAGATGGTTTGTCTGCATTAAGGGACTGCCTCACATGCTTCCTAATGACTTCAACCTCCACCTGCCTGACCTGTTTTAGTTCCTTGTTCCCATCACCATGAGATCTTTATTTGATCTGCAGCTATGGTTTATCTTCTCCATTCACAAAAGCCCATTCATTTTTACAGCATTCACTGCTGCTTCTCTCAGCTGCTCCACTGTCCTCTTCCAGGCACCACCAGTGCTCCTACTTACATCCTGGCATTCAACTCATATGTGATTTCCAGTGCATTGGGTCTGATGACTCTTTAGTCTTCAAGTCTTCTTCATGCTTCTCTGTTGAGAGAGCTGCTGAAATTGTTCATCTTCCAAATCATCTCTTTCTTGTTCCCTTTATGTAGACCATGCCACCTGTGCCTGGATCATTCCAGTATTTGCTTCCCCTGCACCTACTGCTACTGTACAAGGTACGTTTAGTATACACTGCAGAGTATCCTTAGTGACATTCACTACCACTATTCATCAGCTCTTCCTTTAGCTCAGGCACCCTTTACTCAATTCCTTCGTTTTAACTTTTAAGAAATTCCACACACACTGACCGTCCCAGATTGTTTTCTGATGTCCAGGATTTCTTCCTCAAAATCCCAAAGCTTTTCCTGCCTCTACTCTCTCCACACCGAATCCTGTGGATTTCTTTGAAAAAATACCACATGAAAAATTATTTGAGCCTTTCTGTTCCTTTCAATCCCACTTTCCACAGAGAGAAATGGGTCAACCTAGCTCTGTCATTATCCCTCTCTCTCTCTCTCCTACAGAATCTGTGCTTCCCACCTGTGTCATCAGCTGGGATTCAACTCACCTTACTCTAGACACATCTTCACTGTAGATGTCTACAGTGCAGCCAGTTAGACATTTTATTTCCTTTTCATCAGCAGAGAAGTATGTCCTCTTTGGGCGTAATTCACATCCCCCCAAGTCAGCTTTTAGGAGGACAGACGAGTTGTGCTCCCAAAGTGTCTCCTTCTCTGCATGACTCGTAACAGGAATCTCAACAGCTAGCTCATTAAGATGCAGCCAGCTAAAGTTAAGCAGTAAACCTGCAGATTCTTAGGGGCACAGATAAAATTTCTGTTCCGCATTTACCCAGCTCTTCTTGCAGTGGGGTACTGTATCATGACTGTGCCTTTGAGGTATTATAAATAAATAATACACACCCCAACGCAATTAGATTTTAGTTTTGCTTACAGCTATGTGAAGTTGCTTGGGCATTAAGCAAAAGAAAAATTGACCTAGCATATGTAAATGCCTCTGTGAGACACTCCTTCCTCCCTCCCTCCCCAAAATTGTAACATTTCCTTAGATCAGAAATGCCACATAACAAATAAGAGGAATAGAAAAACATTATCAGATTTACAAAAGGATAAACCAGCACAGATATAATGATGTCATTGCTAATTTGTAGGGTTCAGAACACTTCTGTACATTTATTTTCCTCTTTTTCCTGACTCAGTTTTAGTTTTCTCTTTTTGCAGCAGCTCATACAGTTGATGGACTTGACAGCACTATAAAAATAAGGCAAGCCTACAGTCAAAGTGTTTTTCACAAATTCATCCACCTCTAGGAAAAATATTACAAGAATGCCCTACTTATTTTGATATTCTGCAACTGAAAACCTTTCCAAGTTTTCAAAGGTAAGGTTTTAAGAACAACTCTTTCCATTTGTAAGCTGTTATTTAGTTATTCCCATCTGTCAGTCAAAAATCAGAAACTGCCTTCTGACAGGCAAAAATCTAAGCAAAGTCACCGCTGTAACCTCAAGTGGCTCAAGATCTATTTTACAGTTCTGCTTATAATCAACCCTACAGTATATAGGAATTTTCCCCTCCAAAAAAGAAGAAATAATCATTATCCCAATGCTGAAGAAGCATGAAGATATGAATGGAGCACACAACTCCGTTATGCATTACCATATTTAATTATATAGCTGCTAGGTTATCGCATCCTGGAGGCTGGAAAAAACCTTTAAGACCAATCATGAAGTCTGTCGACCCAACACCACCATACACACTCAACCATGTCACAAAGTGCCACATCTATGTTTTTTGAACACCTTCAGGGATGGTGACTCCACCACTTCCCTGGGCAGACAAATGATTGACCACCTTTTCAGTAAAGATATTTTTTCCCAATATCTAATCTAAATCTCCCCTGGCACAGCTTAAGGGCATTTTCTCTCATCCCATTGCTCATTACTTGGGAGAAGAGACCAACTTCCACCTGACTGCAAGCTCCTTTCAGGTGGTTCTAGGTGGTGGTAAGGTCCCCCCACACTCTCCTCTTCTCCAGGCTAAACAATCCTAGTTCCCTCAGTTGTTCCTCATTAACACTTGATCACCAAACCCTTCCCCAGCTTCATCACCCTTCTCTGGACATGCTTCAGCACCTCAATGTCCTTCATGTAGTGAGGGGCCCAAAACTGAACAGAGTATTCAAAGTGTGGCCTCACCAGTACTTAATACAGGGGGAATATCGCTTCCCTGCTCCTGCTGGCCATGCTATTCCTGATAGATTACTGATATAATTAAGGAGACCAATTAAACCAACAGAAAGTAACATTTCATAGTTCTTCACTTACATAACTTAAAATGTAGCTAGACGTTCACTTGGATTCCACTAATGTAGTTCATATGCAGACAACAGCCAGCCACAGTCGGGAGAAAAGCTTTAACACATCCTGCCCACAACGTGAGAGAATCCTACGCTGGTTACAGGACATAAGGTTATTCCTTCTCAAGTCATCCACCATTTTGGTTTTGTGTAGGAATGATTCAAAAGATGGATGAAACACATTTTACAAGCCATAGATGTTGAGTAAAATTATCATTGTTTCTCTGTTCAACCTATTAACAAAGAGCTATCCGTAGACCAAGTTAGACAGGACTGATAAAAAAAGCTATCAGGGCAAACAAGAATCCCTGTATTCTGCTGCTGCTGCTGTGTGTAGAGATTGCTGTTCCTACAGATAAATCTTCTAAAGCCTGATAGGAAAATGAGTAGTCATGATATGGAAATTCTATAGTACTACAATAATTACAGCTATGAATGCATTCTGAGTGCTACTGAACTACGTGCAACTTGCAAATAATAGGAGAGTGCAAGTAAGAGTTCTGCAGAATAAATACACTCTCAAAAATGAGCTCTTGTGTGGAAACAAACTCTTCTCAGTATAAGGAAAAGCCAACAAGCCACCAGGACTTTGATACACGTCCCCTGTGTAGGACTGAGCCATGCTTTTCAGTGATGAACGTTTCAGCTGAGAAAAAAACCCAGATCTATTCCATTGTGATAACTGAGCACTTCGCTTGGCTCTGGAGTGGGCTTTTTGCTTCTGTGGCCAACAGTGACACGTCCTTGAGCTGCCACTGCTCTTTGCTCAATATTCTCCTCCACTCTGCTCTCTGCACCAACAGGGAGCGAGAAATCCCCTTTCTCAACCCTTTAGAGGCCAAATGCAATGTGTCTCTCAAGTGTCTGAGCAGCTGGGGACACAGGTATCATCTCTGTTGGGCCAAAATGAAATTAGAAGGCAAGGCTGCAAGCAAATGATGCAATATAGCATAATGTCAAGCAAAACTGAACCCCCCCCCCCCCAGGAAATCAAACCAAAGCAACGATAGAAGACAAAGAGAGCTTCAACTACCTGCAATGACCATTTCTTGCTCCATCTTTTATTCCTCATTCAAGCCATTTATTCCCTGATGCAGAAAGAAACACCTGGCCCAGAACAGTTCTGCAATGGTACTTTCATCTCAGCCTTCAACCTGCCCGAAGCTCGCTGCTCAGTGGCGCTTGGAAGTGGCACTTGCTCTGCGAGCTGAGGCTAAGCTGCTGAACCCCACTTCCATGAGTCTTTGCATCCTGCACCTTGTTGATGTACCTTTTTGAATTGCCAATAGACAAAAAATAAATAAAATAAAATACCCTATGCCTTTGGAAGTCAACGTGATTTTTAAACATGTTTTTGTGATGTTTTCTGTGTCACATTCAGCAAGGGGAGTTTTGGCTTCCTGAAAATCCTGCACCATTTTTCTTGCATTTCCTCTCCCCAGTAGTTACCACGCTCCTTTTAATGACTTCTAATGTAGAGAAAACTTGGGAAACACAGCACAATTTATCTGGCTTGCCTTTCACAGACTTCAAAAGGAATAAAAATGTTGTTAAAGCTGCATAAACGACAACTTAATCCCCCATCAGATAGAGGTAAACATAGCAAGGTGCCAAATTAAATGCCATCTTTTTTTCCCTGTTTTTCTCCTTGGACTGCCACACACCAAACATTTCACATGATCTATGGGGTTTCCAGGATAATAAAGCAGAAAGATACATTTGTATAATTCCTTTTGTATTTACAGCAAGACAAACTGTCTTGTTTTGAAACACCGGGGCTGATTGGAGTTGTACAATAGGGTATAAAATTGTCACTGCAGCAGTCTGTGTTTGTGTATAGTCAAGTACCACGTTGACAGTATAACAGGAGTTGATTGCACTTTGAAAGAGTTGTATCTAACGCACAGTTATCCAGCCTAAACCTCTCAAACCTTGCTTCACACTTCTGATCTTCTAATTTTACTTTGTTTCTAATGCGTACAGATTGATTCAGAATGCAAATGCAGACCTGGAACAATACCAGAAAGTTATTTTTACCTATGTTGTGCTGGCTCGACCAAGATGTTTTGGTATTTACATAAAACATGTTTTTTTTGCTTGCAATTTCTCTTCTGTTTGCTCTGTGAAACGCTCAAGTTATAGCAGCCAATGTTTTCAATGGTGGTGGTGCTTAAAATTATCCTTCCAGATTTAAGCTTATGGCCTCCACAAAAGCAGATATATTTTAAAAGCCATTTGGAACCATCCTATTTATTTTCAATAAATTGATCATGATCTGAAAATCTTGCACCTTATTGACCTAAAAAGACCAGATGCTGAGGAGTGGCACATACACTCCACTTGATACAGTCCACTTACCCTCCATGTGCCCATTATCCACCTGGAGAGGTCTCTAGTGCATTCACAATTTCTCCCCCAGTCCCTGAGGTCTGGAGTCCCTACACCAATGCTCAAAACCAAGCAGCAACACCTTCCACTGTACCACGTTCCTTGTAAGCAGTAGCTTACTTGGTTTTGAGTGGAACCAACTCAGAGAGGAAGATTGAGACACAGGTACAGGTCGGCTCACCGCAGAGCTCAGTATCAAGAGGCTACAAATGGAGACATTTAAGTGTAGGTATGGGTATACTCCTACCATGCACCATCTTTTGATTGATGTGTTGTCTAGCCAGACAGGGCAACTTTCAACTTCAGTGGATTTTTCTTTCATTAATTTGTTCAATGCTTTTTTGAACCTCTAAAATTTTACCAGCATCTAGTCATTGTCCCCTGAAGGGAAAAAAAAATCCATAGCTCAAACAAACGTTGTGTGCAGACACATTTCTCTTTCAGAGTTCTGCTCATTTTTGTCATCTATCTCCACAATTACAACTATTGACAAGATTTTTCTCATCCTATCCAAGACAGACTCTAAAATACAAAGACTATCCAACTCTCAAAATCTGCTTCTCCCCAAAGTGAGCTATGAAACTTCTGACACAGAACAGCATTCCTCCCTGTTGCACGTCAATGTAATCTAATAGAAATGACTAGGAAAACTTCCCAGCCTGCTTGGTGGAGGCACAGAACATTCTTCAACATCTGTATTCCATATAGGATTTAAGTGCATGAGATTTTACAAAAAGGAAGGAGAGGGACAGAAGGACACAACTTTAAGTCACAAGGAGCCAGCAGAGAAGACATACTGCACTTGAGGTCAAAAGCCTCAAGGGTTAATTGCTTGAAATGTTAGGAATGTTAAGAGACACAAGCTTTTTTCTCATCTCTTGATTGTCAAGATACCGATCAGCACAGCATAAAGCTCTTGCATTGGGAAAGATGAAAACCAGGTAAGCTGTACTGCATGCCTATGAGTTTGGCATGTTTGAAAATTAAAATTGAGCTCAAGAAGGGTACAGCATGTTGGTCACAATAGAGCACCTAAGTCATGAGGCAGAAAATTCTCATCTACCTGAATCCAAAGTCATCCAGCAAAGCACAGTCAAATCCAGGCCATTATAGGACTTTTCATTTGCCTTAGTTGAACTTCATGAGATTCCCATCAACCCAGTTCTTCAGTCTGTCAAGGTCCCAGTGGCAACCCAACCCTCTGGTGTATCAACCACTCCTCCCATTATATATTGTCTATACACCTGCTAAGGGTGCACTCACCGGCTGGATCATTAATCAAGATGTTAAACAGCAGTGGCCTCAGTATCAACCCCTGGTGCACACCACTGGTTACTGGCCTCCAGTTGGACTTTGTGCCACTGATCACAACAACCCTTTGAGTTCAGTGAATTTCCAGGTCACCTAACCACTCACTTGTCTACTCCAGTGAGTCCCCAACAGGCAGTAATATAACTCAACTCTTCTGAACTGAATCAGATGAAGAATATCAGCATTTTCTGGTAGTAGGGCAATGCACATCACTAAGTCAGATACTTCAGTCCAGTTTCATTCACCTCCAACTGTATGGTGCCTGCTGTGAAGAGAACAGTGGGACTTCCAGTGCCATAGTACACAGGCTGTACTTGTGGTTCACTGAAGGTACAGACTTTCACTGTAGATGACACCACATCACAGACACTATTCTTTCCTTAGCTGTTCTCCCATAAGGCTAAAGAAGTAGTAGGAAGTATTTGCCCCAATATACAGCTGAGGCCTTTATCAGTAGCACTGAATGAATTGATTCCTTTAAGGAGTGGATTATATCGTGGCCATGTCAGTTTCTGGGACAGGCTAGTCACCATAAAGTCTGCCAGGCATCATGTTCTTTACAACTCCACTAGGAGAAACAGAATTTATGGCAGGTCCAGAAAAAGGGTCTCCATTGTTCAGCTGCTTCGCAGGATGCACACACATGATCACGGTTTCTCACTGTCTCACCCTTCACCCTGTCCAAAATCCATGTCTTTTGTGAAGCCTGAGTAGAAAATTTGTCTCTGCCATCTAACACCTGAAACATATTTCACAGGCTTAGTTTGATTTGACATCTGCTGCTTAGACCTCTGTTGAACTTGTGGGAACCACATGGTGGGACAGGATCCGCAAACTGGCACATCACACCATCACCCACTTCGTGATGGAAGGACCACAGCACTAGCACTTTACAGCTACCCAGATAAGTTCAGAGGCTGCATGCACATGAAACCCAGAAGATTTTAATCTGTTTAGTGTGTCTAGGCTTTAATTCTTTTCAGTATAAATGGGATTTTGGTTAAGAAAAACATCAATAGCAGCTTAACCTTAGAGATTTGTTTCTGAGGGCTAAGCGACCCTTCAGCCTGTTAATCCCAAAATGGCCTGTTCCCCATTCTTTTCTGTTTCTCTTTCCATACCTTTGATCCTCTCAAACTCTCTTTTCCACAGGCATTTATGTCTGTGATTAGTTTGGGTACTTCACACTTTGCTGTATGTGGAAGTGAAGTTTACTTACTAGATCGTAAATGATCTCGGCTATAAATAAAGTCATCACTGCAGTGTCTGATTCACAGAGTTCCTTTCCTTTTCAGGTTATTATTTTTTTTAAATACATATCCAAAGCATCTACGTTACAAGCTGTCAGTCCCAATTAAAAGAGGATGAAGAGGCACAGGGCTAATTTCACCTTATGTAGTTATTTGGCACCAGAAAAAACTAATATAAAAAAAATGCAGCTATTCTGTGACAATATGATTTCAAAACTTTTGCACCCAAACATCTGGAGCAGCACACCTTCCAGCTACAGGCTGATTATTTTGTAAGTTGAAGCAATCAGTGTATTTCTCCTTTAATAAAGCCACATAAAATAATGCCACTTCCTCAACGAAATTATCCAATTTTGTTATCCAAGCTTGGTTTCCAAATTAAAGTCACAAATGCTGAGATGATTACAAACATCTCTCTTCCTCATTATTCCAATCCCAGAGAAATGACTGAAAAACTGCAGGTTCACTTCTGTTTTGCCAAGGATCACAGAGAATTTCACAATATGTTTGAGAGAATCCCGGAGCAGCGAAGCATCCCAAAATGTTTGTATAGGATAAAGCACTCTGGCAAGAGACAGCTGTCTGCTGATCCAGTGCTAAAGCAACATGGGTGAAAAAAGGAACTCAATAATTTGAGAAGAACTTGGCAAGAGATGATTTTCAAAAGCTCGTAGTTTCTTTTTTTCTTAATTTTTTTTTCATCTGTCAGATGAGCTAATAAAAGATATTATCTCCCACTGAAAATCAAAGCTCAAAAATGCATGGAAAAAATATTCAGATATAAAATGAAAGTCTGCAGAAAAACGTACAAGGGGGAAGAAGCATGGAGATAAATTATGTTCTGCTTAAAAAAAAAGACTGTACGCCACCATCACCTACAAAATGATTTTTCTGTATTTGAGTAAGAAATGGGAAGGTTTGTGTAAAACTCTCATCAGAAAATGGAAATTAACCATTTAACTGATGATTTTTATATAGTCATCGGGTGAGGGGCTTCTTCCTTTATTTTTTTGCCAACAGTGATAAAAGATAATACAGGTAGAAGTGGAGGAGAAGATGGGAGGAGGGTGTCAAGACCAATTCCTCCTCACAGGCTTGACACTGAAGTCACTTTGGAAAGTAGGAAGAGTTGGTGGCACGTCCTGAATTTCCCTAGCTGGAATCAATGGCGTGTCCTACATTCAATCAGTGCCGGTAATGTATGTGTATTTATCTTCACTAAGTGCCCTGGGGTATCTCCACAATTAAGTTAAAGAGCTGAAGGAATGTCTTATACGGGAAGGAGAATGCAAAGCATGCTCGCTGCAGAAATAACGGTTCATTTTTCCAAGTATCAAATTTTAAAGACTGACTTGATGTCTACTTTAAGTCTACTGAGTTACTAATTCCAGTTTGGGGGTCAATTAGGAGGTAGATATGTTGCCCACAGATACAAAAGTAAAGCTATGCCCTCATTCAGAAAGGTAGATGGGAAATGTGGAAACTGCAGAGAAAGGCAAAAAACCAGAACTTTTTTAAAAATCAGGGAAAAAAATACAAGAAATAACAAAATACAAATGATCCTTTATATCAGCTTTCTTCTGTAAAGAAAGATTAATGAGAACTTCAGTAGAATAAATAAGAAACGTCCCCCATCCCCTCTGGAAACCCTTTTCAGTTACAAGTTGAGAAGATTTTAAAAAAATAGAAGTTAGGTGACTGTATACTTGTCTCCATCCTGCTGTATTTGACAGAAATGGCCATAATCAACCATGACATATACCAAAAGCACTCTTGGAAAAAATTACCTGCAAATTGATTTTAATGTACCTTTAGATGTTAAGGATTCATTTTATAAAGACAAATTAACATCCCAGGTAAATTTTCTTCTATTGTAAAACTGAGATGCCTGTTCCTTTATGTCCTGTTAAGCATCCAACATTACCTTTCCAATTTTTTTGATTGTGATTTTGCAGGGTTTTTTTGGTTGGTCCCCCTCCCCGCAAAAAAACCCTAATCTTCTGATCCTAAGTTTTTACATAAAATATTCATTGGGTATTTATATTTGTGCTGGAAGTTATGCTAACATTCAATGTTATTCCAGGGCCAAAGACACTGGAGAATAATTCAGGTACTCTTGTGCCAACATATCAATGCCCAATTGGAACTGCTTCCCCTGGCAGTGGTAAAGTAACTAAAGCCATCTAGTTCAGCCTAGCACTATTAACATCTGCACCAAACACCCTACTTCTGATCTATAAGCAAAAGATTAGATTGTTTGTTATTAAGTTCTTTATTATTATTTTTTAAAGTATTTGCCTGAAAAGCCCAAGAGTTCACGGCAATGCCCCTGGAATTAGTCTCAATGTAACAGGATGGTCATCAATCTGATTTAACATGAGCAAACAGCAACACATGGATATATTTGGTCATATTGTATCTCCTAAAATACCCCTCCAAACCCCAAAGCAATCTAATCACTGATAACCACTACTTCATATGTGACTTTTTTTTTTGTCTTCAGATACCTGGGTGCAGAAAGACAGTTGGGCCAGATGTAATTTCACTTTAGTCTAACTCAGAATTTCATACTGGCATCTATTAAAAATACAACTCTAGCTCTGGAAACAGAAGGTGAGTAGTTATATTTACACATAAACATGTGCTCATGCTGCTTCAGACAAAGCTAGCAGGGAACCCACCAGAGTTCTTCCAAGGAAGAAGGAAGGCCCAATGAAATTTTAAAGGGCACAAACAATTTAGAGGTAGTCCCTGCCATGCTATTTTCACCAAGTAGGATTCTATAACTTATTCTAGTTCCTCTATGTACAGATACTCCACATTAAACTAAAAATGTAGGCCTCAAAATAAGAGTGTAACCCTTGGAACTGCGTGCTAGGCCTCAAGAGAAGTGTGTAACCCTTGGAACTGCGTGCTAAGGTGCACTAGTAATGAGTAGGCAGTCAGTAAGGAATAAAGAATATTTTAAAGGAAAGCAGCTGGGTTGCTATATGATTTACAAAGCACACAATTCATAATATAACCCTGCTTTAATTTAGGATGTGCTATGTCCATTAAGTCCTATAATAGAAGAAAAATACAGGAAAGTCATAAAGGTAATCAATTAATACTTGCAGATTACAGAAGGAAATGAATACCATTCTTCTTGACGTTGTTCCAAAAGGGCATTTATTTTTCTCATTAGTGAGTCAATTAAGTTTGATGTTTTGGTAACTGCAAAGTGAGTTGGTTGGGGTTTTTTTGTAAGTTCACAAAAAATTTTAACATGATCAAATACGGTTTATTCAAACCTAATAGCGTGGGAAACCTTACTACAGTTCTGCTGCTACTGCTGGTTCTTTTAACAAATCTGCTCTGAGTACACTGATGACAAATAAAATGCTGTCCTATTCTTTCCATCTCTGTAGCACCATTCCCAGAACTTCATTTGCGAACACCTTAATGTTTTGTACTGGCACGAGCTGAAGAGTTCTTAAAACACTTAAATGACACGCTGAGGTCAGCATGCTGGTGCTTGGTACAAACCTCACACTTTGCTCCATCTCTCGGGGCTTTGAGAGCCCATCAGGTTCACCAGCACTTGTCATTTTCTGTTTCTTAAAGCACAAATAGCTTTCTACGCAGGAGACTCACAACAAAGCGAAGCGAATGCACAAAACCAGCCAAGCAAGCAGTCCCATCGCCTAACAGCCTATCTGGTGGGCTCGCAGAGAATTTGCACTCAAATTCTTTTTCTTCACTTTTAAGGGTGGGAAAGCAGGAGCCAGGTGAGAGGAAGCAAGCTGGGAAATTGCTGCACACATATCTAAACCCACAGACCTTGTAGAAACATCACAGGAAATTCTCCTATTTTTTGTCACAGAGCTTACCACATGGGAAAGTTTTCTTAAATTCCAGTTTCTAAAGGCGACTAGAGAATCTCAGACCTTATTTCGATACACACATACATATCCCAGATCTATATTTGCTTCTGGCTTTCATTAGGATCAAAGTTGTGTGAGCACAGCAAAACAAGAAACATATATTCATTATCAACAAGGCAGTTGATAATTTGTGCTCAAGGGTAAACAACAGCCCCACCATCCTGCAACAATAAGCAAGTTTGCATCAATCACAGTTAGATTCTTGGGGGAGGGGAGAAGGCAAATGCCTCTTGAGCTGCAGACACCCCTATAAATCAGTCCCCTGACAGTCCTCAATTTTTCCCTCAGTTTCATTCTTTTTCTCAGACCTAAAGTTGTTTGGGATGATCCTTCTTACCATACACCAAGAAACAGATGGTGTAGAGCTGCAACACCGGGTTTCAGAAGCCTTCCTTAACCACGATGCTTTTCTTCAAACACCATGGACTTGTTTCTTGTGCCCCCTCTTTGCTCCTTTTCAGGCAAGCAATGGGAGCACAGTGAACAGCAAGTTTTGTAAAATGGTGAGCAGAAGCAGTATTCTTCAAATTATTGTTTTTAGTAACAACAACAATAATAACATCACCAAGTAATATACTTAAATTTGCAGTTGCCAGCCAAGGAGACTGCATGGGAAATCAACTCCTGCGTTTTCCCAACCAATGGACTCGCCCCTCACTTTGGTGCCTTCCTGCTAAGCCTGCCTCCAAGAAGTGAAAATGAAAACCCCAAAACTACAACAGAGAAACTCAGAGATACAGCTTGAAAGTTCTCCACAGTGAGGTCATTAGTCATGGACAAGCTGAAAAGGTCCTTGCTGGTTAACTTTTAATCAGCACTCGCAAAACCCTCAAGCCACTTTTTGGAAATATTTTTATTAAGGCTCCTGCACTTACAGAGGAAAACACACCATCACACAAAATGCACTCGAATCACGTTTATTTCACCATTTCACTATGAGGAGTGGAGGTCCATGAACAGACTGAGGACACTCAGCTTACCCACCGTCCCAACGTTTCGGCAAGAGCGGTCAGTGTGCTTCACTTTACCGACTGCCTGCTGAACAGACGGGCTGCCAAGATTATGCAGCTTTGCAACACCGAGCCCGGTGTTTCTCATTTAAATAATTTACCACTAATGTCCTCAAGTATCTGTCCCTCTTGTGCTCCTCCTGCTTCTCCTGACACTGGTGTGGCAGATGGTACAAATGGCTTGACATATGCTTGTTGCCTCAGCACAGAGAAGGAAAGCGACTCCATTGCTGAAGCCCTGGACGCTGCCCTCTGGAGAGACTCACGGGCTGAATGAATATCAAGTTGTGAGCGTTAGGATGACTTCATGTTTTTTGTGGTATCTTTTCCCTCTCATTTCTCAGTCCCTTTCCACCTCTCCTCTACTTACACACCAAACCACCCAGATGTTAGATGTTGCCACAGGGTTGGAAGACACCATGCAAAGCAGAGCGGTTACTTCCAGCACTTTATTCCAAATCCTTGCAGGAAGGTGGATAAAAATCTCTCAAATAGCCTACAAACCAACTGCCTGCTTAAAGTAAGTGGCTTTTCAAAGATTCCTTGAACTACATGTGTCTGTAGAAATGGTGTGTTTTATGCACAGATGCTGCTAGGAACAATGAAACAACTTAGGTATCCTACAGTAAGCTGCCCCTCCGCTTGACCGGGAGTAACAGGCAGTGCAGCACACCAGTGTCTTTGGCCAGCTCTGCTTAATAAACTAACTGGGAAATTCTCATCTAAGCTGCAGCTTCAGGGTGGTCATAAGAAGAACGAGCAGGAAAGCAACATAGGTACCTTGGGACTAGCTAATAAATGCATGAATTAAAGAAAAATAAAATCTCACATTCACTTGATGGTCAAAATTGACAAGAGAATTGGCCTGAAATCTCCTTTGTTGTAAACATTGCTAGGGTTGTTTTTTTTTTTCTTGGGGCAAAAAGATTCATTGAAATGGAAGTGCCTCAAACAAGCTTGTAAGCAGAAACAGGAAGGTAGAAACTCAACTGGTTTCCTGCCAACTCATCTGATGAGATGCTGAAAACCCCTGAGTTTGTGGCAATCCAACTTTGCCCTGGTATTCAAGAACCTGGTGTCTTTCAGCTCCTTGCAAGAGGGTGAGGATACAGGAGGATGACTTTCCAGTGGGGATGCTAACAACTCTGGAGCCACAGCCAGTACCAGAACTCGACAGGGGCTCAGGCACTAGGAGAAGCTAGGACTCTGATAATCTAGAAGCACAGAAACCGACTGCCAGTTCACACCTACAATTTTTTTTTTAAGTGAACATTTTCCTTCTTTTGAAATCCTTCTTCCTAGAAGTTTTCTTCAAAGGAAGATTTTCAATTTTACAGCCAGAATAAGGAAATGGAAAATGGCTGAATGAAATACATCATCCTGCTAGGAAAGCTGACTGTTAACAACAAAACTGTAGCAAAGGCATTTTAGTCTGGCCACATTTGTGTGCGTTCTCCATGAACAACCTACAACAGCCTTCTGTTTCTCAGAGCCCTGTGTTCAGTCATCCAGATTTCTTCCAGACCTTAAGATTTCCAAAAGAATTGACAAAATAAACAAACAAACAAAAGGAAAAAAAAATTCCAAGTTTATATTGTAGCTTGAATTGTCATTGTCACCTGGCCGTGCTGTAGAACAAAATACCAAAAATACTATCACAAATATCTACCCTAGCACTGGAGTTATTTGGGATGTGAGAGAGGCAGGGACAAAGACCCATCTGGAAGCCTAGCTGTGCCGTACGTCCTAGGGAACCTGCTTTGGCAGGGGGGTTGGACCCAATGATCTCTGGAGGTCCCTTTCCAAGCCCTACGATTCTGTGATTCTGTGACAGAAATATCTATCCCCAGGACTCAGGAGTCTACTTTGTCCACCTTTCTGAGTTCACATCACTGTTAACACTCTGCTAACAAAATCTTTGAGCTACACTGGCCTGAAAAGCAAAATATTTTAGGGAGTCAGACGTCATGCTGTTCCTCTGAGCATTTACATTTATTCTGCATTACGCATCCAGCTCCGCACTTACTAGATACACAGTAAACTCTAATCACAGTCAATAATATACATTAATAGCCTCCAACTGTATGTTTACTGAAGTATTCTGGAGTACTCAATGCATAGCACGAACATTTCACAAACCATTTCACTGCAACAAGATGGGTATATTTCCCTGCTAGCGTAAAGGCATTGTCAATACCTAACATACACATTGAGGGGACATTCTTTGTTTCCTAATTCATCAGCACTCGTGCTGGGAGGTATCGTGGGGTGAACTGGACTTTATTCTTCTAAACTTTTTTACCACCAAATGGCAGAAAAGGTGATGTTACTCTTTGTTTTTATTTTGATGGAAAGGCAGGGCTCCCCTGTTAAGCAACCTTCGCCAGAGACTAATTCACTGGAAAATTGCTTCTCTAGTGCTAGTTCTTTTTCCCCCTGAATAGCATTTGATTGTCTCCAGTGGCAGATTAATACACAAACATGACAGACGTGGCCAAGAATTACTTTACCTTTTCTGCTTTCAAATTACATATATTAAGCATTGTTCTGGATTATGCTTTTCAATGTTTGAAGTATATTTTTCTAATACCATAACTATCCCAAATAATTTTGGGGAATATAAATTTTGTCAATGTGTATTTTCTCTCAGCTTAGTTATGATTCTTTAAGGTTTACTGTAGTCAATCACCGAGGAAAGAAAGAGCTGCACATAAAGAACACAAAAACTGAGGGGGGTGAGGGGAAGTCCTTTCCATCACTCTAGGACAAAATGGGCAATTTCTTTGCATAGACAGAGGTGCACAGCTATCAGGCAACAGAAAAGTCTTTCCCAAGTAACAACCAAATAATCAGCTTTCCCAAAATTCTCAAGATCATCTCTACTCATCTGCGTATCAGCATGCCATAGACCTTGCTACAGATGAGACAATACAGTTTTGAGGGATTCTTTGATTAAGCTCCACACAACACATCACTGAAACCATCAGTGATGGTCTAGCTACCGCTAGACATCATCTCAAAACCAAACTGATGTGAAAACAGATGATCTTTGCCTAACAAGATGCTAAACGTCACCCACTGGATTTATAGGTATTTTTCATGTCACATAAGTAACATAACTAAGAGAAGGAACTTTGTTACAGTGGTAAAGTCTATTATTTTCTCAAACAAGAAGACTGTAAAACTGAACTGCACTCTGAAGAAAATAACCAGCCTGTATGGCTTACCTCTTAAATAACAAGGAGGCATCTAAATAAGAGCAGCTTAATAGAAGAGACTTTAATAAATTAACTTCAGTGACAGCACTTGAATTATCATTGCAAAAATTAAAAATAACGAAGTTATTTTAGTGCAACTGATGTTGTGCTGTCTCTTCCAATGAAATTTTCATTTGCCAGTCATTATCATTTTGGTGGAAGACCAAATTATTTGCTGCTTGTCAGCGAGGGGCAGGCTGTAGACAAACTGTAAGAAGTTGACAAGTTAGATGACAGAAACGAATAAAATTTATGTTCTTATGAACCTAATGGCAAGTAATTATCTTTGAACCGTCAGTACAAATGTGCTTTTTCATCATGAATACCTGACGTGTATTAGAAATTTCCAGAAGACGTATTATTTATACAGTAAAGCAACAGAGTGGAAAACTTGTTAAATATACAGCTTCTGCATCCAGCATTTGATAGAAAAATTTAATTGAGTGGTGAACCTTTTAGAAATAAGCCATTTTAAAAGGCAGATGCTAAAAAACTACTAAAACTATCTCCTTAAGCCAGCATCCTAACGTTTTTGGGGGAGTTTTTTCCCCTTCTTTTTAACGTTTCTGTGAATCCCTGATTCAGCTGCATGGTATGTTCTGGTACAGACTCCAGGACTGACAAAGCTGGTTGTACAGGTGCCTGTGTAATACAACAGACAATACCACAAATAGGGCACCTCATAAAGAGAGAATTAAAGCTGGAAGTTAGCAGCCAAAAAGTTGCAGATACCAGAATTCTGGCTAGACGGGGCTACCTTTGCTCTTTTACTTGTGCTTATGTGCACCAACATACTCGGCACAGAAGCCCTGATACACGCCTGGTTTTCTCTGAGGCAGGAGCTCTGCCTCATTTGGATGCACAGCCCTCTGTTCAGCGTTTTGTGTGTGACCCTCTGCCTCATTAGTAAACAATATTCAGATCCCGCTAGAAAGACAGAATGTTTAATTTCCTTGTAGACTTTACAACATTACTCATCCCTTAAGTACTTAAGGGCTTTGCTAATAATTTATCCTCACAATATCCCTGAAAGATGAACAGCTGGTATTATCCAAACTTACAGATGAGAAAACAAAGCACAGAGAAATCAAGGTCAAATATACCTATTAAATGTAGGTGCCTATTTTGGGTAGCTAGATCATGTTATTGGAGGAGACACAGCACAGCCACAGCTGCAAATGTTCAGGAGTAGCTGGAAGGAGCCACCAGCTGAAAGCTCAGTGAGCTCTTCCTGCTCTGAGCTGAACCACGGTTGAGCACCTAGTGACATCCCAAGCCCAACTTCTCCAGGACACTGTTGAGGAGTGGCAGATCCAATGCAGCAGCCATGGGAGATCCATGTCCTTGTGGAATGGCAGCTGCAGGCCAGGCAGGGTAAAACTGCAGAGACTCAACGATAGACAGCATGAGAGCAATTGCACTGTGCCCTTCAGTGGTTTGGAGTACAGCTTGTAAGAAAAGAATCAAAAAATAATTTTGGAGTATATTTTTGCCATGAAAAGTTTCATTTAGCAGTTCTGTGTAAAAGAAAATAGTTTTCATATTGAGAAAGGTCAGGAATTCTTAACATGCCCTGCGCATTAGTCTGCTGAGAAATTAAATGCACGTCTCGGAAGTTCTAAGAAGCAAACCAGACCTACTCACTATATTTGGCTTCAAAGTACTTTTGCAAGAACTAAGTATTTATAAGTTATGTAGGAGTACTACAAGCTCAATCTGTAAAAAAAAAAATTAACTCAAAGAACATCTTATATGCAAGTGGGCAGGAATGGATAACTGATATTCAGAAGTGACTAAGCAAGAACTCCCCATACTTTGGTAGTGCTATTTCTGTATAATAATAATAATAATTCATAAAAATCCCTGAGCACTGCCTTGCAGTAGAACAGTGAAGAACAGGACAAACAGTCCTTCATGGAACTGACAATTCCAAGTGGATGTAAAAAGCTAGAGTGGCCAGATTGCCTTGGGCTCTTCAGCTGAACCAAGTTCTTCTTTCCCAAGCAAAGGGAGGTAGGTGGGACTGAAGAAAACAGTGCTCTCAAAGGACAATGACTAATCCCATAGGCATGACCCAGAAGTGCCCATGCTCTCCATGAGATAGCAGAACACCACTGCAGGAAGGAGGACCGAAGAGTTCTAAAGAAATGGGAAATGAAGAATTAACCATCCAAAGTAAACATGGGGGGATGGCCTGCTGGAGAAGAGCTCTGTGGAGAAGGACCTGGGGGTTCTGGTTGATGACAGGTTGGCCATGAGCCAGCAGTGTGCCCTGGTGGCCAAGACAGCCAATGGGATCCTGGGGTGCATCAGGAGGAGTGTGGCCAGCAGATCAAAGGAGTTGATCCTCCCCCTCTGCTCTGCCCTGGTCTGGCCCCATCGGGAGTATTGTGTCCAGTTCTGGGCTCCCTGGTATAAAAAGGACAGGGATCTCCTGGAGAGAGTCCAGAGAAGGGCCACGAAGATGATTAGGGGCCTGGAGCATCTCCCGTATGAGGACAGGCTGAGTGAGCTGGGACTGTTTAGTCTCGAGAAAAGACGACTTACGGGAGACCTAATTAGTGTTCATAAATATCTTAGACATGGGATGCAGGGGGAATTGGCCAGCCCCTTTTCAGTGGTCTGTGGGGACAGGACTGGGGCAATGGCTGTCAACTGGAGCACAGGAAGTTCTGCACCAACATGCAGAAGAACTTTTTCCCAGTGAGGGTGACAGAGCCCTGGCACAGGCTGCCCAGGGGGGTTGTGGAGTCTCCTTCTCTGGAGATATTCAAGACCTGTCTGGACACCTATCTGTACAATATAAGCTAGGGAACCTGCTTTATCAGGGGGGTTGGACCCAATGATCTCTGGAGGTCCCTTCCAACCCCTGTGATTCTGTGATCTGAACAAAATGCTAACCGAACATGGCAGCAGTGTTCAAAGAAAATGACGGCTCTTTTCTGGCCCACATCAAATCAGCTATGAAGTCCTAAGGAAGGAAGTGCTCCTCAGTCTTGCTGCACTGCCTGAAAACACAGGTTCTGGAGAACTTCTGAGAAAACAAAGAGAAATGATTGTGTATTCAGTCAAAGAGTACTTTGGTACCACACAACTTCAGCATCAGAGGTGAACCTCACTAATCTTTGAGGCTTTCCTACAAGGACATATACAACAATTAGACACAGAGACTTACTCTTATCAACTGTATGGCAACCCTGGTGATGATGCACATTGTTCATTTACAGTCCTAACGTAATTAGTTGAAAGACTGTATGCCTAAATGATTACTCACTAGGTTCTTCCATCCTGGTGGCTAAGAAGGTGGTATAGCCCACTTGGATTTTCCCATATTTTAACAAAGCCCCCCATAAGAGGTAACATGAGTCTCAGGATACAGCAGTGTCCTATTATGAAGTTGGCACCTCAGACAGTAAAAACATTGGAAAGTTCTTCACTAAGTGAGAATAAACTTGGATAACGTAAAAAAATTAAAGTCATTGTAGAAGAAAATCAGTTTTGTTCTAGTATTGGTCTTTACTGCCTGTCCCCTTACCAAAATCTGCTGATCTTCAGAATATCAGACCACATCAGTACAGCAGTCCCAACAACTTCAGTATCAGAAGGAAAACGTGCCAATAAGCAGAAGCCCCTCACAGGTTGCTACCCAAGGCTGGCGCTCCAGAACAAATTTTCCATTTTAGGCACATGAGAAACACGCTCCTTTCAGCGAGCTGGTTTCACTGTATTACTTCATGATACACACAAAGCGCGTTTTATTGACAACAAACCTACAACATTTACATCTTTAACACATGCAAGGCTGCATGTTACTATCCATTACTTCCATCAAGGACTGTAACAGGTATCAAGAAACATCATTTCTCTTTTATTAGTTGCATGTGATGGAGGCACAGTATCAGTGAAGAGCTACAGGACAATACCTTCAGCACACATGCACATCCTTGTACTTACAGACAAGTCAAATACAACACACTTCCTAACCACAAGTATCCCAGGAATCAGCCTGTACCTACCACACAACCTTTACTGTATGGTTTTTACTGGGTTTAATGACTGTGATTTTTTTCCCACCAGCAGAAGGAGCTCTTTATTAAAGGAAAATTCTGCTCATTCGGTTTGTTGGGCATTTACAGCCTTCTTGGCTCCTCCTGGCCAGAGAGCAGTTGGCAAAGAATCTAAGATGTGTGGTTGATCTGGGGTGGGGGAAGAAAAGGAAAAAACCCAACAAACCAAATCCAAGAAAAAAAACCCCACAAGAACAGCAAAGGCAGTAGGTTTACTCCATCAGCTTCTGAAAAAAAATAATAAAAGTGATAAAAGCTATAAAACATACGCTTCTCAGCTCATCAGGAGAGCTGCCAGTACTTGAAGAACGTACAAATTCTGAACTAACTACCTGAAGTTCTCCTATATACAGAGCAGAAAAAAAAAAGGGCTAAGAAAGTTCATTTTCTGAAGTTTTAACAGTGGTGTCATTAAAATAATCAGTCTAGGCAATCTAATAATAACATTCTCACTTAAAAAGTTGAGATTTGATACCTACTCTTAACCATGGGAAGGAACACAGGCAAAAGGAATGCTTGAACTGGGTATTGAAAATGAATCCTCAGTCTCTGAGAAGCAAAAGGTTCCCTCAAGATTTCTATTACAGTTTCTCAGCAGGCCTACACATGTAGTAGCAATTTGATGCTCCCAAGCGAAAATACTAAAGGTTTCAGGTCAGTTGCTATTGTCCTAGTAGGAGAGAAAAGATAAAGGATGAAACAGCAGCTATCTTCAGTTACATAGGATTATACAAACCCGAAGGATTCCCTTTTATTTCAAACCCAGGCTTAGCAAATCAGGTTACTTCTTGAATCAGAAGACTGATGCATTAGCTTTCAGCAGATACATCATTACAGCTGTCATTACAATAGATTTTTTTCTGTTTTCTATAGGAACCATAGGTGACTGTACAATTTTGTCAAGTTTCTCTATTACATACAGATATCTGTTTCTCTCCCTTCTATCTGATTTGAAGGACAATAGATAAAATCTCTAACTCAAGTGAATATGTGATGCTTTCACCTTCTCCTTTATCTTCAAGTTTCTATCTTTTCCCCTTGCCACCATTTTTTATTTTTAAATGAGGAATATGGCCACACTTGTTTCCCTTTAAATATTTCAAAATACACGGTTTTGTTCGGACTATGGTGTTTAAATCACACACGAGCATGAACCCAGCCTGCATAACTCTGTAGAAATTCACTGATTTCACTCCACATTTTGAGCAAAAAACATTTTACCCAACTACATACAAGCGTGGTACCTACTTTAAGTCACTCTGTGGAGATGGGCAGTAACGTGCCACCAGACAATTTATCCCAATCACCTTTAACACCCATGTGAGAATGCCCTCTGAAGAAGTTTTCTCTCTTCCTCACTTGGTAGCGACCACAGGACAACACACAGATGATGATAAGGTAAGACCATCCACTTACAGTTTGTATGGGTATCTTTGGCAGCATCAGTCCTGTCCATTGTCATCCCACCAGGGTGCATCCTACAGTCCCACCAGAATATAGATAAGGATGGCTTGTTCAAAAGCTTTTTTTGACTCACACCCCCCAGTGTCCAAGTCACTACTTGACTGTCAGCAAGTACACAGCCCTGTGTCCACTGATCTCATCTTACCTGACCTTACCTACCAAAAATGTACTACCTGAGTGCAGCGTGAGCCACGTTTTCATTCTGCCCAACGCCTCACCGCGCCACTTCTCTCTGAAGCAACTTCTCCCTGGCTGACCCCTACACAGAGAAGGAAAGTGCCACCAAAGCCTTTAAACAGCATCACAGTCCTCCTTCAAATTCTTCATGAAAATGTATCCTCCATGGTCTTCTGCAAAACACAATGCCCTTGCCAACTAGGCCACTGGTAACTCATGACTACTGACTGATTCGTGCAATCCTTCCCCCATCACTCCTCACACAACCGAAGAAGAAACTCTCTTGATCTTCCCAAAGCCACTAAGGAAATGTATTGTATCTACTCGTTGAATGCTTCTGTAATTTTAAACTATAAGGTCTTTGGTTGTTTTAAATGCTGTTAGTACATAAAGCATGCTTGACTGTAGTAAGAGCCTCTATCCGATGGCTAATGTCATACACACTATTACAAATAGGTATTGCAGCCTCTTGCTCTCAAGCTATACAACAAATTTGTTTTTAAAGAGAAGATTATAGTATCTCCCAGCCCTCCCTATAAACTCAGAGGATTTACCAGGGAGTGAGAACATGGTGCTAAAAGCATTAGCAAAGCACGCCTAGTGTAGCCACGTCCTTTGAGGATTTTCCTGCACCTTCAGTAATTCCTTTAAAAACTCTTTTCAGAGTTAAAATCATTTGCTGTGATCCTTCCTTTCACATGAAACGAAGAGCTAGGGGCCGATTTACCTCACTGAAGTTTAATCATTAAGTTAAGGTGACTAATTTAGGGCTATAACTACCTCCAAAGTGTCTTTTGCATCTCAGTTACCTGATTCTGAAGGGACCTATCTTCCTCACTTGACTAGAAGGAAAACTATAAGCGATGCAGGTACTTCAGCAAAACGTGTGGATGTGGGTAAGCCGAGTATGTACTTCATGACTGCGGTGCAAAGCTTGGAAACCCAAAGTCTGTATCTTAGAGAAATAAGAGACAATTAAAATCTAACTGTTTTTTTAAAAAATCCTTCCATTTTCAAGGTGGCCTAAGAGTTGCAGGTCCTATTCCACAATTACCAATCTACCACGTGGTGGACAACAGATAACACAGCACGGTGCTTTTGTGAAAAAGCGTGATAGGGTAATGTATGTCTAAGGAGGCATGCTGAATGCATGTTTCTTCTGTGTTAATGTGATTTGGCAGGTTAAGGCAGAAGAAGCATGGAGATTGTGAGAGCTTCTTGTGTCACCTGTGAAGCTGAGCTCATTAGGACACGACTGAAAAGTCCCAGTTTCTAAGCAGAGCTCTAGCCTGGGCTGCTTCTTTGTTTATATCGCACGAGACTGGGAGTTTTACCATCAGTTGAGTTCTTTTTCTCTGCATTTTATTTGATCACACAACACAGGGAGTAGCTGCTGACCTCATTTGGGCTATGCTTTCCTCTCTGTTGACTTTGAAGAAAAACTGTATCAGCATCACTAGGCAAATTTAGCAGCACTCACCCAAGCATCACAAAAGGTAAGAGCTCCCGTTTCCCTGCCCTGGCACTCCTCAAGGCCAGAGGCACAGGCAGGCACAGGCAGGCTCCAATGACATGCACCCAGTGATGGGAAGGCTGCCACAGCCACAGCACCAGTCCAGCGCTTCCCAGGCTCAGCGCACAGCCTTTGCTTGGGCTGCTTCCTTTGACCCCTGGAAATCTGTTCATTTGCCATAATCCCAACTGAGCACCTGCAGTCCCTTCAAGAACCCAATTTTGCCCAGTTTGTTAGTTTGGTCACACCCACATTTTCTCTTCAGCTGGTAAATAATTAATTTGACGAAGTCTGTCAATATGGAAACACAAGTCTGATTTCTACTGGAAGGGGAAAAGCAGAATTATTTTAGAACGTTTCTATTTTGCAGAAAAAGAATAGAAAGAAGAAAGGATAAAACAGAAAGGAGAAAGTGCTGAGTCTGTTGGTTTGACATCAGTGCTTCTATTTTGGGGATTCTGCTTATCTGATGGAGGATTCAGAGAGGCTCCTTTTTTTCATCTCTTCTTGTGCGCTGTCAGCGGTGATAAAAGAATGAAGTAGGGGGAAAAAAATAAAAAAAGGAAAAAGGTTACCCTGCACTATTGAGCACACCATTGACTTAACAGGAGAGAAAGGAAAACCTGTCAACCAGAAGTGGGTGTCCTGCTCAGAGGCAAATCCTCTGATCTGTGCCACCCTGCAGAACCCGGGAACAGAGCTGCTCCAGCAGCCCTGCAGAGCGCCCTGCGTTAAGAGTAACCGTCTCCAGGCAGATGGAGAAAGAAGGGGCAGAAAGAACAGGCAAAGAAGCTCAGGCAGCATCAAAAATCCCCACTTCTGTGACTTGCAAAACAAGAGATAATTTTTTTTCTTCCCCATTCCTCTTCCAAATTAATAATTTTATAGGAGAAAAAAAAAAGGAAAATGAAACAACCACCCACCCTGGATACAGAAGAGAACAGAGCAGCGAGCTAATGGATGAGGGGTAATCAAATAGTCAGGGCAGGCAAGGTATAAACCTAAGGATTAAACTAGGACTATGGTTTGTGTGCCAGGGTGTGCTGGCTCAGGATTTGAACCTGCTGGAAAACTCTGGGGGTTTTTTGAGGGGCTGTGGTGGTGTGCTGGGCTACTTCTCAGCCAGGACAGGTCCCTACACCAAGATTCACAGAATTCTAGGTGAATTGTAGAGACTCGATGATCTCTGGAGGTCCCACCCAACCCCCCTGCCCAAGCAGATGACTCTGTGTGGGCACAAAAGTGTTCATGCCAGCACAGCACAGGGCTGTGACAGAGCAGAAACTGCGCTGTTGGTAGCGCTGGCTGAGACAGTGTGTACTCCGTATGGAAAACGTTCTGTTTCTGCAGCTGGCAAATGGAATTTCAGGCAAGAAACAAAGAGGATGTGGGAGCTAACGGCAGAATATTGGTCCTGCAGACTTCTAGTTATGCAGTGTTAACGTCAGCTGTTTAGCATTGCTGCTAACACCCTGAAAAATTACGTGCTGCAAAACCCGCATTTTTTTTCCTGCCTCCCTTCCAAATCAAGGTGCACTGAGTGCCCTGTGGTGGCTGCTCCATCAGCTCATCTGTGTGTCCCTCCGCTAAACACCTGTACAAGCCACACACTGCCTTCATTCTGAGACCCTGCCAACACCCCACTTGTTTCCCTAATTAGCCATGTGTGTTCCTCTTGCATTAACCACCCACTGTGGTGTCACGGAATTTCTGTTCACTCACAATCCCACACCTTTGCCACGGCTTGGCCAGCTGTGATGGTGCACGGGACCCTGGAGCAGGGAAGAGGTGGTGGGATTGCTTGGCACTGCAACCTGGGTGCTTCCCAGCAGGCACCATCCCCACAGGAGCCCTTCTAGGAAGCAGGAGCTCATGCTGCAGCTTTGCATCCACAGCTTTCTGCCATCTGGCTGACACTGTAACACAAGATGGGGCCTCACACACTGGGAATTCATGGATTAGAGAGTTCTGATGTAGTATTTATGGGAAATAAAAAAAACCAAAAACAACCCAAATCCAACAAACCACCCCCCCCCAAAAAAAAAAAAAAAAAGAGATCTGCTAGTTGGTCCTGTTCCTCTCCTTGCAATTGTAATTTTCAATATTATTTTGGGAGACAGCACCAACAAGCAAATGCTGGGTTGTATCAAACCATACTGTTATGACTGGAGCAGAGGAGGCTGAGGGGAGACCTTATCACCACCTACAACTACCTGAAGGGAGGTTGTAGAGAGGTGGGCGATGGTCTCTTCAGCCAGGAGACAGGACAAGGGGAAATGGCACAAAGCTGTGCCAGGGCAGGGTCAGATTAGATGTCAGGAAAAAGTTCTTCACCAAAAGGGTTATTGGCCACAGGACCAGGCTGCCCAGGTGGTGGTACTCAAGGATGTGGTTTAATAGAGGACAGGTATAGTTGGACTCTATGATCATAAAGGTCTTTTCCAACCTAGTGATTCTGTGACTACAATGTCATGCCTATGACAGAAATACCCAGAAAAGCGACTGCCCCAGCTGTGAACCTACAGACAGCATGGCCAGAGCAGTACAGTGCTGCACCCATTGGTTAACCTGAGGGGGGCTGGCTAAGGTCACCTGCAGTTTCCCTTGGTTTGGTTTTATCCATCTGGCCACGTGGTCTCATAGACAGGGAAATCGTTGGTTTCACAATGACAGCCAGAATCAGAATGTGGGTCAGCTTTCAGATGGAAGGGAAATAAAGCCTTAGAAGTCATGGTGAAACCAGAACAGTCTTCCCTGAGGACAGATTCAGATAGTCACTTTGCATCATTTCTATCACTCTCCTCTTGGTTTTGCAGCCACGAGAAGTAAAAGGAAAGGAGAGGTCTTTGCTCCAAACCTGTGGAAAGATCTAAAATGACATGCCTGAAGTCAGGCTGCAGCACCCCACAGAGTAGATGCTATGAAGCACGCACAGGGGATGGTGTGCCCAGAGCTGGTTGCCCACCTAACCTAACTACTAACCTACTACACCTAACTACTTGGGAAGTCCTTCTGATCTCCAAGCAAGCTCTTACCCTCAGGGCATTGCTCACCCATCTCCCTCCCCACTGCACTCACTGCTTTGCATGTTAGCAGCACCCAAAAACCCTGGGGCATTTTTCTGCATCATTCCTCGACCAGAGAAATAATTTATTGTCTCTTTGGGACTTAGCAATCAGCCCAGGTGGACCCAAACCAGTAGCGACAAGACCACCATCTAAATTTATGCCTGACAGAGCATTGCTTTAACAAAGGGCATAATTCTGAACAATGTTCACAGTGGCATGGTGCAGCCCTGGTCAGCAGCTGGCTGGCAAATTGACCACAGGTCTGTATATCAAATCAAACATTTTAATTATCTTGTATTTTGCACGAAATCATTACGTCTCCTGTAATCACCACCTGTAAAATTACTGTAGGGCTAGGGAACTTTATAACCGTCTCTGAGGCAGTCAGGCATTTTATTCTGCCTCCTCAGTATCATTCATGTCTTACCATCCCATTAAGCAGCCAGTTCTGACACCTGTCTCTTTAACCCACTCCCACAGGTAACCACATACATCCACATGTAAATGATGAACACCCCCCTCTCGTGCAGCCCCACATCTCTGCGCTCCAGTGAGAATAACTGCTCAGACTACCGCAAATAATAAAATGTGTCACTCAATTCATAGAATCACAGAATCATAGGGGTTGAAAGGGACCTCCAGAGATCATTGGGTCCAACCCCCCTGCCAAAGCAGCTCCCTAGCTCATATTGCACAGATAGGCATCCAGACAGGTCTTGAATCTCTCCAGAGAAGGAGATTCCACAACCCCCTGGGTAGCCTGTGCCAGGGCTCTGTCACCCTCACAGTGAAAAGGTTTTTCCACATGTTGGTGCGGAACTTCCTGTGCTCCAACTTGCAGCCATTGCCCCTTGTCCTGTCCCCACAGACCACTGAAAAGGGGCTGGCCATTTCCCCCTGTGATGGAAGCTTAAAATCCAACTTGGAGCGATGTGGGTTTAACTCAACATGAGCAAGTTGGGCTCAAAGGCAGTTTAACACTATCCATGGGATCAAACATGAGTAACTGGCTTTCTTCATTCCTACACCCTACCGTCACCTCGGAGTCCAGACTTCTATGAAGAATAACCTATTACACACTACTCCAATCCCCACTGGGATAACTCCTCTTTGTCTGCTCTACCCTCTTAATTCTGGCATATAAATTATACCACCTTTGGCAGACAAGGGAAAATTGTGTAGAACCATGTAAATAACCCATATTTAACTTATCAAAAAGCTTATTTCTTCAGACATCTTTACTGATGGGCATATGTAACCTCATGAAGCAGCACAATATTCCAGAAGACATGTACCAGCGTACCCTTTTCCTACTGTGATGTAGCCCTAGACAACTGAGCTCCAGAGATGCACGTTGCTCCTAACTGTACCCTACTGTGAGATGCAAATCTAAGCAAAGGAGAAACACAGAGGAAGCGCCGATAACTTTTTAAACTGGTATTATTTAGTTCCAAAAGGGGTTTTCTTCCTATTTCTTCACTCTCCCAGGATAGTAAGATTTGTTTCTGGTTTTAAAAGTCTATTCACAGAATCACAATGCATGACCTTCTTTCCTTCCACTAGAATAATATGTTCTTAAACAGAGCCTGCGCCGTATATTTTACTCTTCACAACTGCTGCTAGAAGTGCTCTTGCTCTTTTCCCAGGACAAAGCAACCCTCTGCTAGAGGGGATGCTTAAAGGCATGAAGAAACCAGATCTCCTACCCTCAAAGTGTTCCCAATTCTGGATGTAACGGTAGTGACACTGGATTCAAGTACCACCACGATGCCCTTTTCCTCAGACCTCAACTAGAGGAATCAAACCACGCCGGCAAATTTACTGAAACAACAAAAGCAAGAGACATTCAGAAAGACAGGTAAGTATCCCCTTACAGGGAGGAAGTGCTGTACCAAAGCATTTCAAGTCTTACACAGCTACTATTTACACAGACCTTTTTGGTGAATACACTCTCATCGCCTGTAATTTATCAGCTTTGCCCAACCTACCCAAAAGGTGATCTAAGGGCTCATATGCCATTTCCATGGGAGATGGGACATTAAAATAAAATATATTCCAGCTCTTTGATTCCCATTGATTTTGTGGGTAATACAATAACCAGAATGAGATAGCTGAAACCAATAAAAACTGATTTATAGCATTAAAGGCATTCTTTATAGCACTTATTTATGGTACATTACATCTGAAATCCAATTTCACAGGCTGCTGTTTGAAACTTTCTGTTCAATCATAAATACACTACATACAGCATAGCTCAGTGCCACAGAGTCAGATTATACAAATGCCCGTGTTCCCAGAAGGAACTGCACTTCTGCTGCAATTGTAGTAAATGAGTTTGACAGTAATTTTTCCCCACCAAACTCCCAACCCCAAAAGTTCCAGTCAGCACTCAATAAATTTTGAATACACAGTTACTCCTTTAATCATGATAAACATCTATTTATTCATACACTTGAGTTATCGAAAAGGCATTAACAGGAATCACAGCAAACAAACTTGGCCTATGTCCCGTGATAAAGGGCTAAGGACACTTCCATGTGCCAGCAACAGGACCATCTGAAAAGCACACACAAGCAGGCACCTGTACCCCTCCCATTTACAGGGATGCGAACTTTAACGAAGAGAGGCTGAGGGAGCTGGGCTTGTTCAGCCTGGAGAAGAGAAGGCTGTGGGGGGACCTCATTGCAGCCTTCCAGTACCTAAAGGGAGCATACAAACAGGAGGGGAATCAACTTTTTAAAAGGGTAGGCAATGGCAGGACATGGGGGAATGGATTGAAGCTAAAGAAAGGAAGGTTTAAATTAGATATTAGGGGGAAGTTCTTTAAAGAGGGAGTGGTGAGCTGCTGTAACAGGCTGCCCAGAGAGCTGGTGGATGCCCCATCCCTGTCAGTGTTCATGGCCAGGTTGGATGGGGCCCTGGGCAACCTTGTGTAGATCCAGGCCTGGAGGTTGGTGTCCCTGCCTGTGGCAGGGGGTTGGAGCTCTATGATCCTTGGGGTCCCTTCCAACCCAGACCATTCTGTAATTCTATGATTAACGATCCTGCTAGTTTAATTCTCCAAGGGTGAAAAAGAAGGTGCACCCTCAACGCGTCTCAAAGCTGCTCACTTCAAAGGAACAGACCACGTTCAGGTCACTTACTATAATCATTGTCAAGGAAAGGGCAAAAAATCAGATCTGACTTTTACAGAGGCACTGTCAGCTGAATCTGGAGCAAGTTCTTATTTATTTGAAAAGGCTTCTCCCTGAAAGTCAAATCACTGCAAACCGCCTTTGTCAGGCTTTATACAAATTTAAGTTGAAAGATGTTTTCTCCCTGTCTCTGATGTGGAGGCAGACTTTGTTTTTGTGTGATGTCTCCCTTCTCAGTTATGAGACATTATTTTTAAAGATGCAACTACACTGATGTGTTACAAAACAGAGTACCTGCAGTGTTACTACTTAAAGAAATAATGAAAAAAAAAATTCATATTGTAGCATATCACGTTTTGCTCCTCTAGAGACACTACTCCACAGAGAAATAGAGTGAGACAAAATTAAATCTCCAAACATGCAGGAACACTCTTTGGTTCCTCAGCTATAAAGCCACAGACTCCCGCAGGGAATAGCAAAAGATATCAGTATTGTAAAAGCAAACTGGGGCTGGAGACCTAGGGAGAGTAACAAAAAATATATCGACTTGGTATACACATCTGGGGGTAGGGAGGAGGGAATAGGCAAGGGGAAGCTAAATCCCAGGTTGCCAGTTGAGAACAGACCTGACCTGACACGTGTATTTTATTCAAATCCCCGCAGGAAGCAGGAAGGAGGGAAGGACACTTTCAGTGAGGAAACTTGGGACTGCAAAGCATTAATAATTTAAAATACCGGCTTTCAACCTCCAAAACACCAATTCAAATCCAATTCACGTCAGCGGTGACCCAAACTTATTAACTGGCCTGCACGTTGAACTGATATGATAGACATAATTGGTTTCTAGTGTGCATGAGATTAAAGCTGCCCAATACCTTTGACATTCACGGTAAACTATACAACAGGTTGAAGAGTGCAGATGAGAAAGACTCTCCCAAAAGAAATACTTCCTCGTACTGTAAACAAAAGAAACCTACCTAATGTTAAAGCAATGTAACACACACACACACACACACACACACACCCCCAACTAATTAGAACTTGTTATCCTCTGGCATGTATTTTTCCAAAGAGTAATTACTGTATAACATGGATACTTCTTTTATTTGATAACTTTTTGCCACTGAAAGGAAGGTTTGGCCATTAAAAGAAAGTATTGAGCTAGACCACACAGCTGGCTGATGTGGACATGACAGAATCAGTCACACAATCTTTAAGGTTGGAAAAGATCTTTAAGATCATCAAGTCCAACTGTCTGTCCAATACCACCACATCAACTAAAATCACATGATCAAACATTTGACAGTTTGCACTTCTCTAAATTCTAACCAGATCCTCCAGCTGTAGCATAGTGAACCCAAGGACAAAGAGAGGCTGAATGGAAAAGGACTGCAAATGCCATTATCCAGGTCCTGGTCACAGGCAGAGAAACACTTTTCCATTTTCCTTGACATCATTTAAAATGATTTGTGGTTTAGAAAATAGGTAGTCATGTACAACCTTAGAAGTCTTCTGGACATTAAACACAGACTTAGTTGCCTTGTAGAAAAAAAAACATTTATATCCATTTTGTTGAAATGAAAAGATAGCATGGCACCTCTGTTGAGTTTTAAAGAAATAAAATTCAGTAGGCTTGATAAGGAACTGTTCATGTGCACATCAAGATTTCACTTCAAGACAAGGCATATCTAAGTACATAAGCACACAGAATTTCCAAAAGAGATCATAGTGACACTCTCAAACCAAGTCTCCATACACAGCCTTATTACCAAAAACCAGTAGCACAGCTGCAGTTGAATTTGCACAAGACTTTGTGAAGACTCAGCTCAGAATATTAAATCCACCATGCTAGCAGCTTCACTTTGATGACATTTCCTACGGAAAAACTTTCACAACCAATCCACGAAACAACTTGTTTGAAAATGGCTTCAGTAAGGGCAAACTGTGCCCAACAAATCTGTGCATGACAGAGATTACGTCATATCTCTCAAGGAGACATTAATGAAGCAGCAAAATTTGCAAATTAAAGAAAAATAATTCAGTTAGTCAAGATTTAGAAAGGATTGAGAACATTAAAACTGCTTCATTCAGACCAATATACAACATTAAATGTATTATTGTATACAATACATAATGTTTAGAAAATTGCTGGAATCACTCAAACTTCTGAATTCTTCATTAAACCATTCCAATGTAAAAAAAGTTAAACTCTGCTTCATGTAAAGGCTCAGCTAAGAAGCTGGAAAAAATTTGAAAATTAATTATCATTATTTTATGTTATGAATTGAAAACTTTCATTGAATCACTTTCTTCAATTCCAGAAAAGTATGATCTTTGAAAAAAGGACATACAAGTGTCAGAGGGATCCAGAAATCCAGTGAGGATGGTCAAAGACACAAGAACATATCTTTAAAGAAGATAAATTACTAAAATGATAAATTATGCTTATATTTGCATTTTCTTCCTATAAGACAAGATCAAATTCAAAAGGTAATACATTTAAATCTGATTAAGGAACTTTTTTTTAAATTAAGTATAATACATGCCCACAAGATAAACTGCAAGCTAGGCTGCTAAAACCACAAAAATATAATTTAACAATGTTATGGATTGTGACAACACCCCAAAGTTATCCTAATGTCTTTTTAGTGTTTGAGAGGTTTTTGTTGTTGTGGGGTTTTTTTTGTTTTTAATGAAATACATAACTCCTTAGACCTGCGGGAAGTGACAAATACAATGCTGATGCAGGTGTAATGCTTCACATTGACACATAGGTTTTCTCTGAATACCTGAGTAGGAAATTAATAGCATGACAGACACAAAAGTAAACACCTCATGAAATCTAGATCAATCTGGATCTCCAAAGGAAAGGAAAAAAGAATCATGAAAGGGATTCAGCTGCAGCAGAAATTCAAACTTCATTGGCTATGGGATTGACCGATGGGTGGACAACTGGACACACTAAACCTCTTCATCAAATGCTTAGCCTTCAACACCAGGGGAAATAAAAAAATACAAGTGTTTTCCCTGTTTATGCATCATATTCGCTGTTCCTTGTCTCAGAAAACTTACTTTAAAAAAGGGGAAAAAGCTGTAGAAATGGAAACATGTCTGGAATAGGATTTCTTGGGTTCTCAAATTCAGTTCCCTCTTACAACTGCAACCTCTAACATGACCCTTCTTGTGAATGGATTAAGCACCATGTCAAGAACAGCTAGATGTGCAACTAGGCACACCACAGCTCTACAACCTAGTATAGATGTTCAACAAGTGCCATACATATCTCACAAGAGCACTCAGGTTCAAGGACAAAGGAAGGAGGCACATTGTACCATTTACACCAAAGGACAACATATAAATCTCAGAGTACGTTACCTAAAGTCCCACATAACCCCATATGTATTTGAAGTCTCATCTACACGGCAAAAGGAGGGTCTGGGTCTGATTTTTTACCTAAGAGCTCCATTTTCTTCTCAACTAGTCCCATCTAGCCAAGACTGGACTGCGCAACGTTATTTTTGTCTGTTTTCAAAGCACTAGAAACTGCTCTGCACAAGTCCATGCAGGGAACTGCTTGGAAGAGAAGATGATGAACCTTGTGCCTTTTTGTCCACAACACTGCCTGTAAGCAGTCCCTACAGTAAAGTATGCTCAGGCAAGGTGAACCCAGACCTGGTAAAACCATCTGCCTTTAGGAACACGATGCACACCCCAGGAATGCCTCCCTCCTTGAAAAGATAACAAGTGACTGGTAAGATTAACTTATTGTCAAAACTAAATGCCTTAGAAACAGGACAAAAGGTGGAGAGATGGCCCAGGGTTAGCATGAGGAGGGCATCAAGACCATTTGGAGGTACACTTTTATCACGTGATCGGCCCCAAAGTTGCACTCTCTCAAAAGCCTCTGGAGCTGCAAGGAGGAGAGTTCTCCAAGTTCTAAGACAACCACAAGACCTCTGCCAATGTTTTCCTACTGGTATGCAGAGAAAGGCCTGAGCATCACAGTACTAAAAGTACACAGCACTCCAAGGCTGAATTCACTGTACTTCCACCTGCCATAAAAAGATCCTTCTTGCATTAAAATAAAAGGCTATGGAAAAATGAAGTAAAACACTATAAAGTAAATATTAAATGGCATCCCAAACACTGCAAACATTTTATGACACATATTACACATTTTCCTAATTTTCCCTTTGCGTTAGGCTCTCAGAAGAATTTTTTTCACTACTGTGCAATCTACCTTAATTCGGGCGCCCAAAAAATGCCAGTCTCAGCAATTCAGAGCTAAGATTTAATAGGATCATGTTGAAGATAAAGAATTACAATTATTAAAGTAAAGCAGACTTAGTATTTAATTTTCCTTTATTTCACATCTAAAGACTTTATTATATTTTACTTCCTAATTCATAAGATTTAAAAATTTGTAAATCGCTTTCAAGTACTGATGCAACTTATGCTTTCAAACGTGTTCAACATATTCCTGGCCTCATCATCTAAAGCTCAGAAGCTCTTTATTTGCTCATGTAACTCCTGTCCATATGCAGAGAAAAGAAGGGAGACATCCCAAACCAGCCACCACCACGTAGAGTATGAAGTTCAGCCCTGTGTGACATAACAAATCCTGGTAATGACTGGCAGGGGGAGCCATCCCCAACACCCTGAGGATCATCGGATACAGCATTCTTCCTTTGTTTCTGGAGTAGTGGTAACTACTGAGGACAGACTACCACCACAAACCGTGCCTATTTGGAGAGCTTCACCAACTGTTTCTGTAAAACATTAAGAACTTTAAATGAGAGAATCTACTGAAGAGTGTTTTTCTTTGTATCTGTGACAGGCAAACAAAATATAGAATCATACAGTCCTAGAACGGTTTGGGTTGGAAGGGACCTGAAAGACCATCTAGTTCCAACCCCCCCTGCCATAGGCAGGGGCACCCTCCAGTAGACCAGGCTGCCCAAAGCCCCATCCAATCTGGCCTTCAACATTGCCAGGGAGGAGGCAGCCACAGCTTCTCTGGGCAACCTGTGCCAGGGCCTCACCACCCTCACAGGGAAGAATTTCTTCCCAGTATTTCATCTAAATCTCCCCTCCTTCAGCTCAAAGGCTGTTCTCCCTTGTTCTATCACTCCATGCCCTTGTGAACAGTCCCTCTCCAGCTTTTCTGTAGGTCCTTTCGGGTACTGGAAAGCCTCTCTAAGGAGCATTCTCTTCTCTGGGCTGAACAAGCCCAACTCTCTCAGCCTGTCTTCATAGGAAAGGTGCTCCAGCCCTCTGAGCACAGCCATACTTGCTGCATTAGCTCTAAATCTTTCAGAGAGCATGTGCTGCATGATGAAAATTAGAAAATCTCCCTTTTAGCTGACATTTTCCTAATTAATAACCAAAGTACTTCTTACCTACTTGTGATCACTACCAATGAAGTCCCTGAACTCACTGCAATTGGGAAAGTTACAGCATGCCAGAAGTTCTTCATAATTACTCTCAGTTGATGAATAATTTTTATGACCAGGTAGATCAAAGCCAATTCACTTCACATCCTTGTCGGTGACACAGACAGTGGGGTATGGTGTACACCCTCAGCAAGTTTGTCAATGACACAAGCTGTGTGGTGATGTCAACACGCTGGAGGGAAGGGATGCCATCCAGACGGACCTTGAAAGACTGGAGAGATGGGCCCATGTGAACTGCATGATGATCAACAAGGCCAAATGCAAGGTCCTGCATGTGGGTCAATCCATTTCCAAGCACAATTACAGGCTGAGCAGAGAATGGACTGACAGCAGCCCTGAGGAGGAGGACTTGGGGGTGCCGATCAATGACAAGCTCAACATGAGCCGGGAGTGTCCTCCAGCAGCTCAGAACGCCAACCATGTCCTGGGCTGTATCAAGAACAGTGTGGCCAGCAGGTTGAGGGAGGTGATTCTGCCCCTCTACTCTGCTCTTGTGAGACCCCACTTGGAATACTGCATCCAGCTCTGGGGTTGCCGGTAGGGGAAAGACATGGAGCTGTTGGAGTTATTCTGGAGGAGGGCCATGAAGATGATCAGGGGGATAGAATACATCTCCTGTGAAGACAGGCTGAGAGAGTTGGACTTGTTCAGCCTGAAGAAGAGAAGGCTCTGGGGAGACCTGATTATACCTAACAATATTTAAAGGGATCCTATAGGAAATTGGGAGAGGGACTGTTCACCAGGGAGCATAGTGACAGGACATGGGGCAATGGCTTCAAGCTGAAAGAGGGCAGGTTTGGATTAGATGTTAGGAAGAAATTCTTCATTAGGAGTGTGGTGAGGCCCTGGCACAGGTTGCCCAGAGAAGCTGTGGCTGCCCCCTCCCTGGCAGTGTTGAAGGCCAAGTTGGATGGGGCTTTGGGCAACCTGGTCTAGTGAAGGGTGTCCCTGCCCACTGAAGGTGGGTTGGAACTAGATAGTCTTTGTGGTCTCTTCCAACCCAAACCATTCTATGGTTCTATGATTTTCAGTTAAAAGTATTTTTAAATACTGCTTTCTGCAGCAGCTGCACCAGGTGGAAAAACCAAGACACCCTTTTTTGAAAGTTCATAACATTTTTCATCAGTTGTCTTCTCTAATGTAATCCAGTATTAAATATCTGAGAGTTTCTGTGACTGAAAAAACAAGTTGTACCTGCACAAAGAAAGTATCAACTAATACACACAGCCTTGCAAGTATCTTTAAACTTGATCAATATTTTTTTGTCTTTTAAACATTAATTTTTCATGTTTACTCATAGGGGCCTGAGTGAGATAAAACTCCCAAAATTTGCTTTCAAGTGGTGACCTACAGAACTAGCTCAGAGGGATATAAAACCCTTGCAACTGAAGCCTGAGACAAATCATAGTAGCCTGCCAAAGCCTTCTACTGAGCCGTGCAGCTCTGTGAAGCTGTCCTGCAGTTAGGAAAGTCAGATCACATTCCCATTAGCTCCATGCTCCTCACCACGATTTGAGTGACAGTGCTTTAACTGTGACCGTAGGAGCAGCAACGTACAAGGGGTCAGGTATATGCTCCTTGAGTACACCTTTGTGACATGACAGGGGTGTACAGCAGCTTCTGCAATTTTCAAAGACTTTGTACTCAAAAACCTCATCACACGTACAATCCCTTTGGATATTGATGATGTAGTGCCTAGAAGTTCACAGGTTCCCACTCTAAGCTCTGCAGTTTCTTGACTGTAGGCTGAAGATGCAACCAGGAGACTCACCTTCTCTGATTTATGTAAGGTGGTGGCTGATTTCCCCATAGCCATGGGCTATAAAATGTTCCTACTGAAGTCCTCAAAGCCACAGAGAGGCTCATCTTTGACTTTTTGCTCTTCCTAACAGAGGCCCAGCAGAAAAGCTTTGGCAGGGATGATAAAGGGCTGACAAAGCAAACTCTGTTTGCTTAAATTGGAGCACCCCCTTTCCCATTTTCAGGTAAGTCACTCTCCTAAACAAACTAAATGCTAAGCCTGCCCATTATGAAAGGGAAATGGTCTTACAGGGAGCAGGGAACTTGTGAAAAACCATTTTAGCCCTTGAATTTTCAAATATCCTTTTCTCCAAAATGAGAAGAAGGAAGGGGGAAGACCTCGGGTGCCTGCAAAAGTGACTAAGCTCAGAAGGAGGTACCAACTGAGAAGGTCCCATTGCAAAAATCAGACACCAAGATAGCTCAAACCGAGCACGGAATCCAAACAGCTTGTCTCTAGACAGGACCACCACGGAGCCTGCAATTTATGCTGTGGGGGAAGAGAACTGCAGAAAAGCCTCATGAAACCGAGTGATTAGTCAATAAAATGGCAAGTGAAATTCAGTGTAAACAAATGTGGTGCACATGGGGAAAACAGTAATACGAGCTGCACGTTCAGCCTGGCAATGAGATCTTAATGGGCTGTTTCCGCTCAGGAACGAGACTGGGAGATAACAGGAATTTTTATGAAAACATAAGCTCGGGGTTGATCATCTGCATATACTCCAGGGTTGGTGGGTCATCTGAACCAGATGTCTTTCCTTTTTAAACAATGCATTCAAATGCCTTTCTGCAAGACAGCTCTGCTGGAAATATCAGACTGTGTCTGAGGCTGTAACTTGCTTTGTGCTTCCGCAGAGTTACCATCATCGCACGAGAACGGTTAAAATGCTCTTTTAGGCCTATTTAGGTAAATCCTACCATGCAGTTTATTACCTTAGAATAATATTATGGTAAACTGTTCTTCAGCCATCTTCCCATCTTAAAAATAACACGATGACACACAACATCAATTCCCCTTCTTAAAAAAACCTGTGCCTTTATTCGGGACCTAGGCTGCACGGAAAAAGCTTTCCCCAGTACCTAGTAAAGCTTATTCCTTAAAACATCACTCCTTGGAAACAGCTCATAAAACAAAGTTGCTCTGCTTATCCAAACAGGCAGAGCTGTAACGGATTTTTCCAGAACTAACAGGCTCCAGTATTTTCTGCTGTTGAAGCAAAGCACAAAATTGAGGCCCAGTCTCAGAGCACACCGGCAACCACACGCTACCGCCTTCTCCATCACCTCTGTTTGGTACAAAAGAGGCAAAACAGATAGAAATGAAAGATGTTTTGCACGCTACTCACACTTCAACTCTGTTAATCTCAGAGAAGAGAAGGGTCAGACCAGCCTTGGACCGATTTAAAGTGTTTAAAGTCAGGTTGGACGTGGCTTTGAGCAACCTCATCTACCAGGTGATGTCCCTAACCATGGGAGAGGGAGTTGGACTAGATGATCTTTGAAGATCCAGTCAAAACTACTCCACAATTCCATGATTCTAGTGAAATGAATATTTTGGCTGCAGCAACACAGGAGGCCCATGCAAACTGACAAGTGAGTAACCAGAACACAGCATGCCTTCATCACTCATTCTCCTACTCCCAGCACAGAAGATCTCCCAGAACAGGTGAAGGATAGTGATAGGACCCCACTATTTATTCCTACTTCATAACCCACAGCAACATAATGATGCCTGTGGTGAACAGAGGAGCAAGCACAGGAGAAACTGGAATCCCAGCAAGATTAACAAGAAAGGTAATAGCCCATGCCGTTTATCGTATTATATTTTGGTTTTCCTCTTCCTCCAACAACTGTCCCCTCCCTACACAAAGAACAACCCTTTTTCATGGTAAGGTAGCATCATGGTAGAAAAAAATTTAATGAGCAGATGGAATAGCAATCCATTATCCATTAAAATATTGCAGTGGGTTAATCTGGCAAATAAAAATGGAGAATGAAGCAGATGGCCGTTTATAGTTCTCTTCATTTCTTAAATATTCCTTCCCAGAGCACAACCATTCTTGTATTTAACGTGAAATGCACAGTTCTCACCATGTGTGCGTTATGCAACCGCTCATATGACCTCATAAACATTACATCTTATAGAGCAATTATTTTTATGCCTTTTTTTAAAGGCAAGGCTGTATCATTTCATGGCAAATTGTTCCCAGATCTCAGATATCTTGAAATAATTTGAAGTAGCTGCCAACAGCAAATGATAAATCCACCAAAAAGTAAGTATTTATCCAAGATACTTTTTGGATGGATCTTAATTTTCTGGGTTCAAAAGATAACACGGAAAAAGCACTTTGACATGGGATTTGGGTATGTCAAGTATTTAGTATTTTGTCAAACGCACGTGGAAAAACACGTATCTGAGCTTCTCTCAGCGCTATAAACTGAAAATAGCTGCTTCAAAGTGATCCCAATTCAGACTGATATAGCAACTGAGTATAGGCAACTGCTACTTTGGATTTCATCAAAACATATTCACTGACACTAAAATAGTCAATAGAAAAATGGGTGATTGCCTCCTAGTTGTCTGTATACATAAAAACGAAGTCCAAAGCTTGTCCAAAACTTGATTGTAAATAGCTTTAAAAATATACTGCCTCTACTCTGAGACCCACATTAAAGTTAACAATTTTTAAAATAAGTTTTATTGTTAGGATACACTGAGACATTAATGCTCCAAGTGCAATTAATATACCACAAATTAAATCTGCCCTGTGCAAACAGCCACTATGAGTCTTATACACCAAGTAATCTCAGGTACCCTGACAGTTAAAGTGGCACTTCCACACAGATTTTGGAATTGGGCATTGCTCACTAAGCTAAAAAACCCCTAAAACAACAAAGTAAACATCATCAAGTTTTATACTTTTGCTCTTTTTTTTATTACTACTTTGGTAATCTACCACAGTGTAATCCACCATGCAACCAGGAGAGGCCTAAGACAGAGCCAGAATCTCCATGGAGATCAAGATGGAAGAGGCAAGGAAAGGGTTTGAAAAAGGAACTGGTCAGAACGACAGGGCAGGAGAGGTCAGAAGTGCTTTGGTAATAGGATACAGAGATGTATGCACAAGAAGCACAGTTTTTTCCAGAGCTGGAATGAACCCCAAGGTTTTTCACCACAGGAAGCTACAGCAAGTCATTCAGAGGATGCAGCTGCCGACTGCTGAGCGGGTTTAACAGCAAATCACTGCACCGTGTATCTCAAATTTCTCAGTCTGTTTGATGATCTGTGTGCATACTGTAACATTTGCCACTTTCTCATCAATGGATCTTCTAAAACTACTGTAAACTGCACACACAAAACTGCTCAAACACCTTGAAATCATCATCAAGTCAGGCACTCCGGAGATATAACACCAGAAAGTGGTTTCCACCTGCTATTCTAACTTACTCCACCCCATGCACTCACACTAATTCAGACTTAAAGTGTCTGATCACAGTAGCTCATGGAGGTTTATTCAAATGGTTGGATCTATTTGCAGACTGACACCCAGCAAGGTCCTAAAGCATAAGTCTGGCTGTAAGTGATGGGTTGTGGAGGGCACCAGAGGAGGTACCCGGCTTTTTAGGCAGACCCCACGCAGTGGTTGAAAATCATAAAGGTCAACTGAAAGCATGCTTAGGACAGGTAAAACCATCTGACAAGCAACTGGACCATGCTGATACTTACCCAAACACACATCCTCTTCTCTACTATACAGAGCAGCCTACAGGACAAGCACAAGACAGACAGACATGGCAGAACCTTTGTATTTAAGGCATAAGATGACTGAAATAATGACAGCAAGGAGTGAAAAGGAAACATTGTGGGTTTTGGAAGTACAAAGAGATCTTACACTCCCAGTACACCTATCACAATTACATGTTTAAAAACAGATGGCATGAATCTATGCCAGTAAGCCCTCAGTCTAGGTTGATTCTGGAAGCACTTTCACAATTGTGTCTGAAACAAGTAAAAGCTCTGGTCTTAGAGTCCTGGTACACTTGCCCTCATTCAACTTTACGAGTTTCAAGCCTGTCAAGGTCCCTCTGGATAGCATCACTTCCCTCCAGTGTGTCATTACACAGCCTGGTGTAGTAGGCAAACCTGCTGAGGGTGAACTCAATTCCAGTGTCCAAGTCACCAACAAATATGTTAAGCACCATCAGCCTCAATACAGACCCCTGAGGAATACCACTCATCCGTGGTCTTCACTTGGACATCAAGCCATTGACCACAACTCTGAGTACAACCATCCAGCCAGTTCCTTAACCACTGAGTGGTCACAATCAAATCCATGTCTCTCCAATGTAGAGAAAAGGATTTCATGTGGGATGGTGTCGAAGGCTTTCCACGAGTCACTCTTCCCTTATCCACCAACACTGTAACCCCACTGTAGAATGCCACTAAATTTTTCAGGCACGATTTGCCCTTAGGGAAGCCATACCAGCTGCCACCAATCACCTCCTTATTTTCCATGTGGCTCAGCAGAGTTTCCAGGAGCAAACTACGATCTTGCTGGGCACAGAGGTGAGACTCACTGACCTGTAGTTCCTCAGGTCTTCCTTTTTCCCTTTCTAAAAATGGGGGTTGTTTCCCTTTTCCCAGTCAGTGGGAACTTCACCAGACTGCCACAGCTTCTCAGATATGATGGAGAGCAGCTTAGCTACTTCATCCACCAGTTCTCTCAGGCCCTAGACCTACTCACCTAAAACTACCCTTGACTACAATTTCTCTTCATGCCCCCACTTTGCAGCAAGTCAGACATCTGAAATACAGTGGCTGAGCCACTTCCCTCAGGACCCAGAGATGCATTTCATCAGGTCCCAGGGACTTGTGCACCTTCAGGTTCCTTCGATGTTCTCAAACCTGATCTTCTACAGCAGGAGGTTCTCCATTCTCTCAGTCCCTGCCTTTGCCTTCTGCAGCCTCAGTGGTGTGGCCAGAGACCCCGCTGGTGAATACTGAGGCAAAAAAGTCATTGAGTACCTCAGCCTCTTCCATGTCCTGGGTAATCATTTCTGCTAGATGAATCTGGAGAGGGTCCACATTCTGCCCAGTCTTCCTTTTAGCACTGACATACCTACAGCAGCTTTTCTTATTTTCCTTGATGTCCCTAGCAAGATTTAATTCTAACAAGGCTTTCTTTAGCATTTCTAACCTGATCCCTGGCTGCTCAAGACAGTTTGCCTGTATTCTTCCCAGGCTGCCTGCCCTTTCTTCTACCCTCAGGAGGCTTTCTTTTTCTGTTTGAGTTTGCCCAGGAGCTCCTTGTTCATCCATGCAGGTCTCTGGGCTTTTTTGCCTGATGTCTTCCTTGTTGGGATGCATTGCCCCTGAGCATTGAGGAGGTGACCTTTGAATACTAGCCAGCTGGTTTGGGCCCCTCTTCCCTCCAGGGCTTTGTCCCATTACACTCTGCCCAGCAGGTCCCTGAAGAGGCTGAAGTCTGCTCTCCTGAAGGCCTGGGTAGCAAGCTTTCTGAGCACTCTCCTTGCTGCCTCAAGGTTCCTGAAATCCACCATTTCATGGTCACTGCAGCCAAGGCTGACCTTGAGTTTCACATGCCCCACCAGCCCCTCCTTGTTGGTGAGAACAAGGTCCAGCATGGCACCTCTTCTCACTGGCTCCTCTATCACTCAAAGAAAGGTATCATCAACACATTCCAGGAGCCTCCTGGATTGCCTGTGCCCTTCTGTGTGGTCCCTTCCCCATCTGCTCTGTTTTCTCTGTTGGGTGGTCTGTAGCAGACCCCCATTACAGTGTCTTCTGTCCCTGTGCTCCCCCTAATCTTGACCTATAAGCTCTCAGTCAGCTCCTCATCCATCCCCAGTTTCTCCATAGTTCCTCAGTGGCTCCCTTAGCTAATCCCCAGGTAAAGCACCATCCTCTGAGGCACCGACAAAACCCCCAGGGTTGTGAGGCAAACAGATCTTACTGTGCTGATGAAAAGAAATTATTCTCACATAGCCAAGTTTAAAAATATTAGCAAAGTAAGATATGGGAGTAGGCTGAACAAGAATGAAGGGAATGACAGGCAACCTACTGAAGGAGCAAGGATGAGACTCTGTATGAGAAAATAATAAGGGATCATTTAATTGAAGACTATGTCACAGGCATAAAAATTAAGTTAGTATGCTGCTTTTGCAAGCTTATTACGGTCTTTTAGCAATGTTTATATTTGCAACAAATTTATATTAATATTTCATGCTATACTGAAATAAGATAGATGCATTTAAACTGTGAATAATTGGTCTTCTGCCATATTTATTTATATTCAGCAGCTTATATTTGTTTTTCTATTTCATAACTCGTATTTATTCTGCATAGCATAGAATCCTTAAAATGAGTATTATGAAGTCAAAGATATTCTTACAGGATGAAAGAGATTTTTGAGAGGAAAAATTTGTCAGTTTAAAATTGGAGCAAGCATAATTGAATAATGAGAAGAAATTTGAACCATCTAAAAGAATTATAATTAGAGCCCAAGTCAAAGATGACAAATTTCACCATTTAGAGCTATCATGATGAAAATGGTAAATATGAGTTGTCATGCTTTAATTAAAAAGGAGTGAAAATGGCATGAAAGCATTCATTGTTAAAATGTTCTTAGCACTGTAATTATTTTTATTGATTAAAGTAATTATTAATTCATGAACAGGCTCTAAAATGTTGATACTGTAATTCATGGAATGAAAAAAGGAATATGCCATCTCATTTATTCATTAAACCCTTGGATTTCCATAAATAGATCTTTATAAATGCAGGATAGCTAAAATAGGCATACCCCAACCCGAGACAAACTTCTGAAAACATCTAAACTATACAGTGTAGTGCCTCACCAAGGAATTTGCCCTTTGCCATGAAGTTCAGCTGACCTTTAAGTTATTCACTGCATTTGAAGAGCTTTTCAGCAAAACTGCTGTCAACATTTTAGCTTGGTGACAAGAATACTACTCACACGTTACAAAACCAGGGCACTTTTTCCCCAGACCTGTCCTATTCTTCCTCCTAGAGCTTTCTCCCTTGGTGGGAGGACAAACTTGTGTCTGGATTTCCAAACTATGTGGGACATCTCAGACCTACTGTACATGCACAAAGCTGGCCTGGATAAATCAGACCCTGAATAAACACTGCTGTCCCAATACACACAAGCACAGCGGTTCTCAGCTGCATCAACCTCACTGGAGGTGCTGCCCACAGGCCCCCTGCCTCTGTACCTACTCCTGCTCCTGGACGGGCAGATGCATCTCTGTGGGCTGGATCTGCACCACTGGAAAGTGCTTTCTGAAGATGCAAAGTTGGCTGCTAAGGGTGTGTAAGAGCGTGCAAGCCTTCTACAACTTCTACCAACATTGAGTGTTTGCCTTCTGTGTGAACCCATCACTTGCACCAGCCCATAGGTTTGTGTAATTTCACTGACTAGGAGGGAGCCCAGCAAACATCCAAAGTGATACATGTGCTGGAATGGAATTACAGGGGAGCAGGAAAATGGGGAAATACAACATGCCTTGGAAGTACCACTGCACCCCTCCTCATTTGCTAGGATGTATATGGCATGTGTAAAAATCAATACATTCCTACCTATGAAACAAGGAGGCAAGAGCAAGTTGGTTTAAATTAAATGCCTTTCAGGAGGAAAAAACCAGAACAAAATCAAAAAACCTCTGCCACCCACAAATTACACTTGGTGGGGGTGACTACTTTGGAAACGTATGGCCATGGGGACACTGAAGGTTTTGATTTTCCCAGCGGGGTCTGATACAAGACAAGGGGGTCTGTATGAAGTTCCATCAGCTGTGAGCCAGATGGATACCAGTCCTGTGACAGGATGGGTGTGTGACAGTAAGGTGGGTGGATGCTGAAGAGATTTTAGTTATGCAACAACTTAAATCTACATAAGAAAAAAAAAAACAGGAGAGGAGAAGCTCATTTTGGGGATCCCAAGAATACTTTGTGTGACAGACCGCTACATCCTTTTGTTTAGGAGGATGGATAAGGGTCGTGAGTGAGAAGTGAGGGAGCACAGTAACTACTTATTTGATTTTAATACTCATAGTTTTTCTTTAAGATTAGCTTTTTGTGATCCCAGAGTCTTCGAGAAAAGAGCCAGAGGGGATATTTTGTACAGCAGACCATGCTGTATCGCTCATGATTATCTAGCTGCTTCCATCACACAAGCACCTCCAACACAAACTGGACAAAGGGAGTGAAAGCCTGATGACTTTTTAGTTTGTTGCTGCATTTTAAGACTGTTCTGCCAATGTACTTCTTTGACATTAAAGTTGTAACTCCAAGCTGTGAAAAACTATGAATATAAAAGAAATACAAGCACTGTCCCCTGTTTGTGGGTGCTCAATAATTTTGCAAACTAGCACTTTGGGGCAGTGGAAAGAGAAAGGGAAAATGCCATATTAAATGGCAAACAGAATATGTGATCATTTAAAGAAGATACTGTACAAATTCTGGACACATCTGAATACCACACCTACACCTCTGACCTTCAGTATGCAGTGAGCCAGCCATTTACTAGCAGAGTCCGTAACGCATAACGTGCTACCCAGTCTACAACATCACGAACATGTATTGACAGGAGTGGAAAGACCACACAGTGAATTATGAGAAACACTGTCTCTAAAGGAATTGGTTTGCAAAAGCAACACTTGCATTACTGCAAAGTCTGTCAGAGATTGCCAACCAGCTCCTTGAAGTCCAGCATAACGCTATCATACAAATAAGCAGCAGACCCAGTGGACAAAGACATAACAAAGGTTGGATGTCAGGATTGCTATCTCCTAAGTCTAACAATCCTACAACCTTCATTCTAAGGTGGAGAGAACTGTTTGCCTTCAAAAATACATGTGGAACAGGAACCAATCCCATGACCCAAGTCCCAGCAACACCATGGGAATGATCTGTGTCATGCAATATAGACACTACAAGATGCTGTAGAACTGCCCTTCATTGAGAACCACTACTACTGCTGAGTATCATTTTGCCTAGCAAACTCTGTAGAATCTTTCCTGTACTGGATCAAGAATTCTCCAGAAGGATGGATACCAGAGATGCCTCTGGAGCTACAACAGCTAGTCCTGAGGAAGAAATTCCACCCTGGACTTCGCTTCATGACAAACTGAGCAAATGAATTAATTTCCAAAATCTGTTTTAGCCCTCCTCAGTTTCCGTAGACCTAATAATGCAGAATAGAGACAGACATCCCATCTGTTTTTACAGGAAATTAAGAAATACCCTTATTAAATGGAGATGATTAATCATTTATGGAAACATTCTCATTTCTGACAGTGAAGGAAAAGAAAAAGGCATTAGCAAAGTTCCATTCTCTTATCTTTTCTGCACCATGAAAACGCCTACCGTTATCAAGACTCATAGAGAAGTCAGTTCCTCCTGCAAAGGAAGATGGGAGATTCAATCTGCTGGAACTTAAAGTAAGAAGAACTAGAAAGAGTCAGCATTAGGGCTATGACCAGTTTTCAGAGGCTTCACTGCAATGGAGAAGGACCTGGAAAGTTACTCTGCAGAAGGAAGAGAGACTGGCCAGAAAAATCCCATGCTGCACATGGCTCTGGCTGTCGGATGAGTAACTCTCATTCTTTACTGCCTGACCTGTGTTATTAGTATCTGTAATCACTCTGCTCTGCACAGGAATTTTTTATCATTATTTTTAACTACTAGTGCTACAATACCTGTAGCCACACTTATTTAGGCTGGACAAAATTTGATGCCGGTAACGCACCTGAACATTTTAGGGAAGAAATTTTAGGAGGAAATGCTTATTATGCACCCTAACTTCTCCAAAAGTGCTGACAGCTATTTCAGTTTGCACTCAGGATGAACACTTGATTGCCTACAGTTTTTGAAAACAGGAGAAAAATATTAAGGAAGTGTAGTTTCCTATTTTGAATTGAATCGCTCCACAAACCGAAGACATTATTCTATTTGTTCTCTGTCCAGCATGTCGATTTTGCAGACTTTTGGGTTTGCTGGAAAAATAATCTCCAGTGATGCTTATAGTACAGATTTTAAAGACAGTTATCTGCCAGGATTTGAATGTCTTCGATGAGGACAGGAGTCTTTAAAACTGAATTTGCTCTTCATTGCCATACCAGAAAACACAAGTGAATAAAGTATTCCGCAAAGAAAGTGCTAGGCCATTACATTTTAAACAGCACAAGCCATTTCCTCAATCACGTGTTACAGTGTGTATCACTGGGGTTCTGAGATATATGCACTAAGCAGAGATGATTAATATTGGTAGGAACAGTCTCATTTCTGATAGGAAAAGAAAGGTACATTAGCAGAGTCGGATTCTCATATCTCTTGAAAAGCATCACTGGAAACGCATGCGGTTCCATGAGCTTACCCTGAAACTCAGTGTGCCACAAACACCCACTCAAGCGACTTCATATCCCGACAGGAACACTCAATGGCATCCTTGTGTGGACTTGGTGTAGACAGGTGAACACAGCAACAGTTTGCTCCTGCTGTTGTTGTTAGGACCAGTGTAAGCACAGCCACCCAGTCCCACCACAGCACTTCTTTAGTTGCTATTTTGGCACTGTGCTGTGAACGGTCCTAAGGAAGGAAGGCTTTAGCAACCTGAGCATCCTGCTGCTGCTCTTCCCAAGCTCTGTCCAGCACTGCTCAAGCTATCACACACATGAGAGCTTACACTTGAATAGTTTAAACTCAGTGGACTATTCATTATATTTTAAATGCATGTTAAAAGCACATATTTTGCAAACTCTAAGCCTGTAAGTTTAATCAAATCTCACAAGAAGATAGTTCTACTAGGACTCCAAAGCCTTTTCAGGTTAGATGCTTGACTTCTGCGTGAACCCTTTTACCAGAACAGAAAACAGACTCTGGGTCTTTCAAGGACAGAAACATCAAGCAGACTGAGTGATCCCCAGACTTAAACATTGCTGTGAAAAATTAAAGTAACAAGATGCTTACAATCACATAAAAAAATAAAGTAACAAGATGCAAGTGTGAGGTAACACTGAGTTAGTCTTTGGATCTTATTTTTACAGTACATATGTTGTGGTTCTGCCCCCAGCCAGGAGCTGAACACCACACAGCCACCTGCTTGGGAAGGGGGGATAAGGGGAAAGGAAAAAAACAAAGGCAAACCTTGTGGGTTGGGATAAGGACAGTTTACTAGGACAGCAGAGAGAGAAATAATAATACAACTTTTATAGCAAAGTATACGGAACTGGTGATAAACAATGCAATTTCTCACTGAACCACACAGCTCAGGCCGTACAGCTCAGAGCTGTCCTGGAACTGTACCATCCCCAAAAACTACATGCCCTAGAGCTGAGCACTCCTCCCACCATCAGCCCCCATTTTATGCTGAGCATGACATTATTGGCATGGAATACCCTCTTTGGCCAGTTCAGGCCACCTGTCCTGGCTGTGTCCACTCCCAACTTCCTGGGTGGCCCCTGGCTCTTGTTCGCAGGGCAATATGAACAACTGAGAAGTCCTTGACTGCTTGGCAACAACTAAAACACCAGTGCTGCTCTCATCCTAACTCCCAAAACTGACATTCCATATGCTGCTAGAAAGGAAGTTGCCTCTATCCTAGCCCAAATCAGGACAACATAGAAACCCCAAAACATCTCCTTCTGAAATGCAAAACTAGACTCTCCTATTGATAGGGATGTAACAAAACAACTTCTACTACAACAGAAAGCAAATTTTAAATGCACTGAATTATAAATGCACCATCATTTAAATTGACATTGAAATATGATTAAGCTTCCTGATTGAAATTAAATGAAAATAAAGAGAATTGCAGTCTTGCATGTCATCACTGATAAAAATAAGGAAACCTCATAGCACCTTCTCCCCACAGGGCATTTCCTCCCCATCTCCTCCCTTAATTACTGAATTCTTGAGGTACAAACCATACAGCAGACACAATGCAAAATAAAACCACTCTACCATATATTATCAGAACAAGAAACCTCATCTTTTGCTAAAAGTATGAGCTATTTTTTGCAGTTACTAATTAGCACTCAAATGCCCATTATTAGTTAGGATAAGGAAGAATTCAGGAAACTGAAGGAAAAAACTTCCAGAACAGCTTAGCACTAAAGCAGCAAATGAAAAAAGGATCTCTCATTAATTTCTTCTCCCAGTTTTACCAGCAAAGAAACCCATACCAATTATTTTAAAGCCTAACAACTGTCAAGTTGTGCGTTAATTCAAGTTCTATAGCATTATAAGCATCAAAAAGAAATCTGCAAAGTGTGGCAAAATGCCCGTGAGGCTTGGCGGGCAATCACTCAGCTGAAGGGAAATGCAACTGTCCTCCTGCTCACAATCTGCAGGTCTTTCAAGGAAAAGAGGCCAGGATCAACCAAAACAAGGTGAGAAGAGAGAGTTTTAAAAAAATCTTTTTAGTCTTTAAAAAAACCCCAAACCCTTAGTGTATTTTGAAAGTTTTGTATTAATTTCCTTGAAATAAGGCAAACCCCAAAACTACCAAGCAGCAACAAGCACATTCTTGTTTCCTTCCTGCTGACAAGAAGGCTGACATAGTCATCTTTATGGCCATGATGTTTTAACAAGTGTACTTTTATTTAGAGAGATAGTCTAATTATCTATTCAGTGTACTTAAAATTTGTGTTTCCTTTTTATAGAGTCCTTTATAGTAGCTTCAAAGACTAAACTACAAAACTCCATGGTAGGCTCACCATAATTTAAGATCAGCAATTTAGTAAACAATGCACCTGTTGTGAAATCCTCTGGAGTTCGAACACAGACATAATCTCCATACACAGTCACTGAAGAAATTCAATTTCTAGGCCCAAAAGACCCTTGACTGTCAGGTTCTTCACAGGCCTACTAGCTAGCCTCCTACCTTGTATTTAAGTAGCAGAGAGGCAATGAAAAGGAAAGAAACCTTTCACTAGTTTGTTCTAAATATTGTAGGTTTAAATACAGACTACTTCACAGAAAATTTCTACAGACAGAACTGTAGTTTTTATATTATGTTTCACAAGTCTGGACAAACTGAAACAAGCAAAAATCCCCCTAGAGCCAATGTTAAAGTTGCCACAAACCACCTTTGAGGCAGAAAGGACAAATTCAGGCCGTGTGCCTTTGAACACACTGGAGTATATGTGCCACAGACCTGGTGAGGACGCACCTTAAATACTGTGTTCAGTTTTGGGCCCCCCACTACGAGAAAGACATCAAGGCCCTGGAGTGTGTCCAGAGAAGGGCACCAGAGGAGGTGAAGGGTCTGGAACACAAATCTTATGAGACGTGGCTGAGAGAACTGGAACTGTTTAGCCTGGAGAAGAGGAGGCTCAGAGGAGACCTTATTGCTCTCTACAACTACCTGAATGGAGATTATGGTGAGCTGGGGGTGAGCCACTTCTCACAGGTAAGTAGCATAGGATGAGAAGGAACCTGTCCTTCTCAGTTGTGCCAGGGAAGGTTCAGGATAGAAATTAGGTTGCCCAACAGCTGGTGGCATCACCATCCCTCGGGGTGTTCAAGGAAAGGTTGGATGAGGTACTTAAGGTTTAGTTAGTAATATAGGTGGTAGGTGGACAGTGGGACTAGGTGGTCTTAAAGGTCTTTTCCAACCTTAATGAGTCTATGATTCTGAATTCTACTGTTTACTACTCTACCCAAGCAAAGACTAAACACAGCTACAAATGACAGGTTTATGGGCTGGTTGGTTTGGGTTTTTTTCAGAATAAGGCCATAAAATATGAAGTGCTTAGAAAAAACAGATATTCTCATTGATTGAGGTGTAGTTCCACTACATGCTCCCTGCTCACGAGCCAGCACCGGCCTTCAGCAAGGAGTGCTGTATTTTCCTCCTAGATGGTGTTTCCTACCTCAAGGAAATCCTGGAGTAGCTAAGAACAATGCTCTCTCCACTACTCAAAATTACTCATTCTTCTTATATTGCTGCAACAAAATAGAAACTACATTTATCAAAACCCAAGTAGGGTGTGTATTGCAAAGGGAAAAACAAGCAAGCATGTTCTGGACCCTGAGACCGCTGAACTCTGTGTGTGCTCTCATTTGCTTGCCAGCGTGCACACTAAAAGGAAAATGGGTCTCACTGGAAACATGTTCTTAAGGACTGCAGTGTATATATAAGCATATATATATATGGGTGAGCAAAAGGAAGGAGCAGTAAAGTGAAGCAGAGAATTCTCTCTGTGTGTTTACAAGTTTTTAAGTTTTTCATCAGGGTACTTACTGTGTGTTTGCTGAAAAGTTTTCTGTGGATTTCAAAGAAAAAAAAGAAAAAAAGAAAAAAAGAAATTAAGAAAAAGAAATCCCACTGCATTCCACAGTTTACCAGACAGTGGCAATGCTGTCACTGCAAATACATTCCACCAGTAAAGGAAAATGCTGTGGTTTATATTCATTTTTCCGTCTAGAGACTAACAAGGAGAATAAAATATGAAAATATCCTCCAGCTTGCTATGCCAGGAACATTTCATTTAGATGAATGGACAAAACATTCCCTGTGAAGTGGCTTGTTCAGAAGTACATAATTTTGGAAAAGTGCTTAAAAATGAAATCAGATCAGTGTGCAAACTCAAGGGAATGTTTTATTTCCGTCTAATTTTGAATGCAAGTGTAACTTAAACGAAAGCCCCATGCTAAAAGATGACCGTGTGATTTCTGAACCATCATAATCTGTTTCTGAACCCCCTTTCTGCTCACGCTCTCTCAGAAGCCCAACATGACCAGCTTGGGTAACTCACAAGCTTACAGCTAATAGGTATGAAGCTTCCCACCTCTCTAGCTTTTAAACAACATCCTACTAAATCAAAACTGGTTTCTTAAATTTTTATGATAGTAGAATCATATTTGCAAATTTTGCAGGATTTTTCTTTTTAAGAAATTAAATTCACAAGCAATGAAGGGGTCATGAAAAATAAAACATGAAATGTTCATTTTCCTGTAACAGTTGAAAAGATATTAGTGCTGTGGAAATATTCCAAATTCATACTGGAGCAACTAATGGAGCTGGCAATTAGTTCCCAAAATACACCAAACTGGAGAAATTTTAGGTTAATGAAGACAGACCTTGAGACTGAAAGAATGCTTAGTCTCACCAGTACCTTGCACTAAAGACTTCCAGGAAGTCCACGGGCTCTGCTCACGACAGCGATAGACACCCAGCATCACTTAGGCAGTTCTACTGCCATTGTCTACCCTGTACCGGTCTGACCTTTTTTTGGATGTCATTATCATCATATTTTATCCAGACACACCGAATGGAGACTGCAGTCACTTACAAGAAATTTCGTGAGCAAGTGTAGAGAATAAAGTAAGTAAAATCCTACAATGAAATTCCACCCTCATTGACCCTGTTGTTCTCAGGATTACAGATGTTATGAAAAAGGTGGATAATGTATTCCATATACCCACAGAAACTTGAAAAAAAAGCAATTTAATTACCTCCATCCTCCACAATGTAGCTCTATCTTTACCTTTGCACTTAGCTGAGATACTGCCTTCATTTTCATTTCATGTATTATACTGTTCTGCAAAATCTGCTATTTTGGTGGACTTACTTCATCTAGAAGTCTCTTTTGACTTCCTAAGAAGTATCAACTAAGAGCTCTTTCCATAAAGAGGTTTTTGATTGATGAACAGATGCTTAGTTCCTAATGATATTTCTGAGGTTAGTCTACTCTAAATGAAACATACTTAGATTAGCTAATTTTTAGTCTCTAAAGAATCATCTTAAATAAAGGTCACCGAACATCTCACTATGCAATTAATAAAGATTCAGCTAGTAATTCCTTGATCAAATATTAGTATTTTTGATTGGTCCCAGAAGAAATATCCATTTTTATGTAAACCTGGCAAATGAATCAGAGTCACAGCTGCTGCCTGATATAATCAGTGTACAATATTCTAATCCCATGAACTCTGACTCAGCAAGCATCTGCTTTCCAAATAAACTTTATCAAACATCATTTTTTTCAGAACTAATTTTGTCAGCCAAGGTTTAAAAGGAGACAAATTTCAAAACCTGTCACAGAAACACTTTGAAGTCAGCCACTGCACTCCAACTTGTTTCCAGAAGTCCTTCCCTAGGAATTCAAATGGTTATGACACGGAGTTAGGCTGTTTAATACAGGGATCACTGTTAAGTTTTCTTTCCTGATGTTTTATGTAGGCTAGAGTTAGAAGAGTTCTTGGATCCAGAAAGTCTGATGTGCAAGTTTCAAATACGGATGTTAAAATATACCAATAGTAACCTGGCTGACAGGAACTACAGTAAATTTCTAACACTAGCACCTAAGACTGTACATTGACTATCTGCCTGCTTCTGGGTACACGCAGGAAGACATTAATACTGGAGGTCCAGGGCCTGAGACAACAGCTACATTTTTCTACTACTACCATCTTGCAATTAAAATCACAATTTTGTGACTGCAAATTTCCCCTGCAATTTTCAATTTCTTATACAGTTTGCAAACTGAGACCCCTCCTACCACCAACCAGAAAAAAAATTAAAAACCATCAGTTGCAGATTCTGTTAGAAAGGACCAATGTAATTACCAAAACACACAGACCTTCCACAATGCCATTTTCTTTGCATTAATGCTCTCGAACGAGCCATCATTCAGGTTGCAAATAAGCAGTAAGCTTGTTCTCCACAGCAGAGGGAAATCCAGAAACAAGAACATCACAGCAACATCATCTTCTAAAAAGGAAAAGTGCAGAACTGGGGAAGTTTGCTGCGAGGCAGGATTGCTGCTTGGAAACAGACTGGGCATTACTGGGGTTTTTTACACATGGTGAGCAATTGCATTTGTGCAGCACATTTATTATCATGTTTTATTCTCATTTCTATTAAAATGTATGTCAACCCAAGAGGGTTTTTTATTTCCCTATCCCCCTCCGCATCCTTGTGGGGGGGAGAGGTGAGCAAACAGCTGTATGGTGCTTGGTTATTGGCCTAGGGTTAAGCCACAACAGCAGCTTACAGACAAATTATTGCTATACCTGATTAAAGTATTGTTCTCTACCCAAAATATTTTATATTATTAGGAACATTCCACAAGCATTCAATCAATATGTATTCATTACAAACAACTGTCACATTGATAAGGGCTGTTCCATTTTTAAAAAAATAAGAAAAAAATACCTAATAATTTCAAAAGCTCCATTATAAAACCTCATCTTTCTCCAAGTGTCACACAGTTAAAATAAAGACCTAGCTCTGCGTTTAAAACTAAACTTAGGAATTAGCCTAAGAAGCTATAATTAAGATAACAACATAAGGAACATTATTCCGCTACTTCTCCCAACTGCTAACAAGTTCACAGTGAAAAGTAGTTGAACACCAAAAAGTGATTACCCAGTACAGAAGTGCAACAGGTAATTTCAGTGGAGGAAGGCTTTAGAGCATCCTGTTGTGCTGTGGGATGGGAAACTCCACAGTTCTGGGACTAATTACTTTAGCTTACCTAAGTAATATATTCTCATTTTCAAAAATCTCCTTGTACAGGCAGAATTTGATATTTTTATTAAAACTTTTGTTCAGCTCATGGTTATACGCTGTATTAGTTTTACTGATTCTGGTCTGCATTATTATTTTTAATCTACTACACACTCAAAAGCTTCTGCAGTTCTATAATTGTTAATGACAAGTTAATAGCTGTAGTTTCAGGGCTCATTGAGCCAGACCCAACTAGCAGGTCATACTCTAGGTCATGCCAACATACTCACTGAGGATTTAAAACTTAAGCAGGTCCACGAGACACAGATACAAGGACTATGGAAGTCCATGTGACAACGGTGCTCCTGGAAAGGCAAAGAAAACATCTTCATGAGGTTCTCAAAATGCTGGAGCAGTTGGAAGGCATCCAAGAAAATCCCTGGTCTCCATTTAACTTAAGTGCTCTGAAACAGCAAGCGGTGTGGGAGCCTGTGCAACTAGAGTAACAGCCCTCAAGATGGGCTACGTGCTCCAGCATGTAGCCCAAGAATACCAGAGAAGATACAGACATGGTGGAGGAAAGAGTCTCCAAGGAGATGGGGTATGCCGAACGCAAAAGGTGGGGGAAGTAAGCTTCCTCTGGCTATTCAGAGGTGACTGACTAGAAGAGAACACAGAGACAGAAGAGAGAGAAAGGAAAGAAAAATACCAATGTGGGATATTCACGAAGGACATAAAAATGATAAAGAATAAACATATGCTGACAGGGAAGAAAAGTAAATGGAGGGTTACAAGGGGGGTGGGGAAGTGAGACACTGAAGAAAACAACAGAGAAATCCAGAAAAGGGAAAGCAACATCGAAGTCACAACATTTTATTTATTTCAGATTTACGTGTCTCTATATTCATTCATTGAATGCAAGATTCCTTTTGAACCATCAATCATTTTTGCAAGATGTGACAAGTACTTTTTCATCTAGGCTCCATTTTCCATTTCCTTTTTCTTTGCCTTTTCAAAGACCGACAGATCACTTCACCAAGCTATCTATCACTAGCACTGCACAGCAAGGCAGCAATTTTGGGTGCACAAACATGCTCACTCTTCCTCAACCACGCAGCTGGTCTCCTGACTCCACCAATATCTGCAGCCCTATACAAGTACCACTTTTACACACGCTCCTTGCGGCCGTTAAACGCGACACTTGTTGTTTTGTGTGCGTATGATGCACATACTGAACAGTTGAGTCCATGAGTGTCTAAAAGACTGAGCATGTAAGGAGAGAGACCACAGAGCTCTACTCAAGTGATCACCCACAGCCATAGAGCAATGGTTTCTGGAAGTGGCAGGTAACCCACCAGGTAGCCTCCCTACAGACCCCTGATACTGAGAAGTTGCTCGACCAACTGCAGGAGTAGCCTGGAGCTTTAATATAGGAAGGAAGATATCAGCTAGAAGGAGGTGCATAATGAGAAGAAGAAAGTTCTTTGTTTCAAAATTTCTGACTTCAACCTTGTCTAGTTTCTACCCATTCAGCCCACAAAATGAACAGAGGGCAGGCCTGAAAGACTTTTCAGTGATACCCAGGGTACTGAGCCAACTTGTAGCTACAGTGAAGAATGTATTTAGGGAAAATGAGGAATATTCCAATTAAACTGAAAGTAGAGTTAAATCTGTCAGCAATTTAGACACCATCTCTGTATAGCGTTGCCTTGGAAGGCTTGGGTAGAAAGACTTCCATGCCATCTATATCCTAGAAGATACAATGCATCTGACAGATTTGTTTTTGCAAGCAAGTTATCAGTTTATATAATGTCCCCTGTGATGTATCAGAACAAAATCTGACCTCTAAAATACAGAGTTGCTCGTGAGATGCAATAGTGTTCTCCGAAGAGAAGTGGATTCTACTCACTCGTGAACAGGGATGAATAGTTGATGCTGTGATCTTGAAAATCTTACGTATCAGATGAAGCCTGTCTCATTTTTTCAAGATGGAAGTAGCAGCAGTTCAGGACAATTTGTATTCTCCTAAGGAGGTACCCATGGCTGTGACTGCAGTGCAAATATTACTTCCATTTAATAAAACACACGATCCCGGTGGGTCCTTTTCTGCAATTCAGCAGAACACCCTGAACTTCCAGTTTCTTTAACCAGCTGTTCTGGCTGAACTAAATTGAAGAACTTAGCCCTAATACCCAGATATGAGATCCTCTGTGCCTAGAGGTAGGTTCATAATCTTTTTACAGACAGCATGACAAGGTGTATGAGCTTAAGTGTTTCATCTGTCTGGTGCCATGAAATAATTTTGACGTGGCCTTCCTTCAGCATGAACATTACTTTGGAGTAAGAGGGAAAAGAATATGCTAAACCTTAACATGAAAGCTCAAACACATGTATATGCTTGTTGATATTTTTGCACAAGCATGTGATGGTCTTTCAAAAAGAAAAGCACTAAACAGTCAGGCACAGGGAAGGAAGGGAAACCACCTTTCTTTTGGGGAGCTACTGGGCACATAGAGAAGGACCTACCTTCCAGAGTCTGCAGTGCCCGCCGAGAGAAACGGGAGTCACGGCTCAGATCCAGGATGCTGCAGCTCACAGAGACTGCTCAGAGCCAGAAGCAAACTCCCAGATCTCAGAGAGATAGCTGGAAGGTAAATTCCTCAGTATCAGAGGAGTCACTGCAGCATTCGCTGCTGTTTAGAGCCATTTAACTACTTGGAAGCAAAAACCTTTTGAACAGAGCAGTAGGTAGCAGACTTTTTAAATCAATAAAAATGCTCTATAGTTTTCATTCTATTTTATCTAGCTACTCTGACTTTTCTGGATTTAAGAAGTTACTTATTCTACCCTTGACTCAGATAAAATCCGGCTTGACTTCAACAGCTTTTTGTTTTCTTCAGGGAGCTTATTATAGGAGAAAGATCTAGGCACATCTACCTCAAAGGCCTGATCCAAGACTTTATTCACAGTGTAAATGAGGGAACCAGGAACATGTTTTCCTCTGCAGAAGACCCTGTTGTGTCAAACAAATTCACATTTAGGATCTCCCCAAAATTAACGCTGCCCCTTTGTGACCATGCCAGAGCATGTGTAAGGACACACATATTCTCTTGGAGGAGAGCAGCATTGGAAATTAACTTCACTTCAATCCAGAAGTCCCTTTGAGACTTGCTGACCTGAGGCAGAGCAGTGGAAAATCCAGCAACAAAACTGTGCAGAGCAATTCAGCGCCACCTCATGGCAACCTCAAAGCAAAGAAATGCTCCCAACAGCCGAGTGGTGAGAGAGTCTCAGGCCTGCCCTTGGAAAGAGCAGATCACAGAATCGTTGGGATTAGAAGGGACCTCAAGAGATCATCGGGTCCAACCCCCCTGCCAAAGCAGGTTCCCTAGGACAGGTCACACAGATAGGTGTCCAGATGGGTCTCGAGTATCTCCAGAGAAGGAGACTCCACAACCCCCCTGGGCAGCCTGTGCCAGGGCTCCCTCACCCTCACTGGGAAAAAGTTCTTCCACATACTGGTGAGGAACTTCCTGTGCTCCAACTTGAGGCCATTGCCCCTTGTCCTGTCCCCACAGACCACTGAAAAGGGGCTGGCCATTTCCCCCTGCATCCCATACTTAAGATACTTATAAATATTGATCAGATCCCCTCTCAGTCGTCTTTTCTCAAGGCTGAACAGCCCCATCTCGCTCAGCCTTTCCTCACAGGGGAGATGCTTCAGGCCCTTAATCGTCTTCGTAACCCTCTGCTGGACTCTCTCCAGGAGATCCCTGTCTTTTTTATACCAGGGAGCCCAGAACTGGACACAATACTCCAGGTGGGGACTGACCAGGGCAGAGTGGAGGGGGGGTCAGCTCCTCTGACCTGCTGGCCTCTTGATGCACCCCAGGATCCCATTGGCTCATGGCCAACCTGTCATCCACCAGGAGCCCCCAGGTCCTTCTCCACAGAGCTCCTCTCCAGCAGGTCATCCCCCAGCCTGTACTGATACATGTGGCTATTCCTTCCCAGGTGCAAGACTCTACACTCGCTTTTATTGAACCTCATTTGGTTTCTTACCGTGCAGCTCTCCAGCCTGTCCAGGTCTCCCCAGATGGCAGCACTGGGGTAAGACAGAAGAAGTGACAGCTACTGGAACAGGAAGAGGTTTTCCTCTGTAATGTGGATCATCTCGGGCAAGTCACAGCATACTGAGACTGACTAGACTGACAGTTAACGAGGAGATGTTGCCTCATGGACCTAAGTGTAGAGACCCAGTCTGGATGATGTCAAGGAAACGTCTCTGACTTCTTGTGTTTAGCAAAAGGAAAAACAAATTGGGTCTAAACCATGTCTGAAAGCTACGCTGTAGCTGAGGGAAGCCAGAGGTAAGAACACCTGAGGGAAATGCCAAGACAGCTTGAAGGCAGAGGTAGAACATCATGTGCAATACCAGTCATTGCACCCAAGGTTTTTGGAAACATAGTGAAGCCCAGTACCTTTCCTTCAATTAAATTTCTCCCGAGGAAAGGATGACTTGGAAGCTGATTTTGATTGAATTCACCTGCCACCTCACATACATGTGATGTACCTTGGGGATGAAGGCTTTTTTTTTTCCCCTCCCCTTTTCCTCTGAGTTCCCTGAAGGGACTCCAATACAAGTAAGGATGACTCTGAAGCAAAGAACGTATACTCAGGAATCATTCACATGAGAGGAAGCAACCAAAGATCAGACTTCTGAAGTACAAGGGTCTGTAATCGCCAAAGCAAATATTGAAGAGAAACAGATGATAACACAGGTCATGCTACACTTAGGTCACTAGTTATATTAAAAGTCTTGGTATACTCCTCTACAACAGTTGTGTGCTTTCATTAGAGTTTTCCACTTTCATCCTGTTATAAAACAGCCCAACCAACCAGGAAAGCTTAACCCAACAGAGAAAACAACATCTTGCTTTCTTAAAAACACAAGCTTCTATGATTGATCATGCAGCTATCTCCAGTCCCAGATCTTTATCCCCCTGAGTTTCCCTAGCATCTTTTCTTCTAGAACTGAGTGCTCTAAAATATATTTGCTGCAATTATGAGATTGTCTCTGGAGCAAACAGGGATGCCCTGGTCTTTAAGATGTATTTACCCAAATGATAATTGACAAGCACTGGATTGTAAATGTTTACTGCTGCTTCACATGCTTCAGTCCTCCCTTGTTAAACTGCTGTAAAAAGATTGCATATAATTTAAAACTTCCTACATGCAAGAGGCATGAATTGTTATATTGCCACTAAAATGATTGAGAACATTTGATTATAGAAAGCTCCATAAAATGTGGAAAAAGCCTTTGATTTGGTAGAGTGGAATAATATCCCAACGAGGTCCCAACATCACGTTGTTCAACTGGACACAAGTTTCTCTACTGAATAAAAAGATGCATGGGAGCAATATATTTGCGTTCTTCAGAACGCCAGCTAGGCCCATTCCTCTCTTCTCTTCATTGCATATAAAGCAGTTCTCAAATCTGAAATAGCAACTGCTGATTTTCCTTACTCACTTATATTAGTAAAACTGTCATGAAACTTTGTGAATTTAATAGTTCAATATCAAGCAGTGTCTAGAAATTCTGCAATAAAAGTTTAGGAAAATGTTATTTGTTTTAAAAGAAGCCAGAACGAAGTTATTTATCAATACAATTCAGCTACATTAGCTTTATTTTACTCCATTATTCAAAAATGTGAAGCAGCACTGCTCCTCCTTTGTTAGGCTGGATGGCTACAATCAAAACGAATTTTCTGTCTCAACACATCTTTTTATCCCAGACATTTCTAATTAGGTAGTTCTCAGAAATGGAAATGAGTGAAGAATACAAACGAGGAGATACTTTCCATCATATCAAAGACCACCAAAATGTACGTGTAAGATCTCAATAAACCCATTGCATCAGACAGGACAGCGATCCAAAGCACGCAGGCCCATCACCATTCACAGAATCACAAGACCTTTAAGATCATCAAGTCCAACCGTTCCTGCCCTATGCTAAACCATATCCCTAAGTACCTCATCTACCCATCTTTAAACACATCCAGGGATGGTGACTCAACCCCCGCCCCGGGCACCCTGTTCCAGGCCCTGCCACCTCCTTCAGTGAAGAATTTTCTCCTAACATCTAACCCGACCCTGCCCTGGCGCAGCTTTGTGCCATTTCCCCTTGTCCTGTCTCCTGTCACCTGGTTGAAGAGACCATTGCCCACCTCTCTACAACCTCCCTTCAGGTAGTTGTAGGCAGTGATAAGGTTTCCCCTCAGCCTCCTCTTCTCCAGACTAAACATCCCCAGCTCCCTCAGCTGCTCCTCATAGGCTTTGCCCTCCAGACAGTTCACAGCAGCTATTGGTCAGATGGAGTTTTGAAGACTTAATGAACAGATTGCTTCAGCATCGGAGAACAGCCTTGTTCTGAAAGTCTGGTGAAACTGCTGAAGAACCAATGAATTCTCATCATGGGCAAGAACGGGAGGCATGCAACCTAGGTCATCCATGTATGGCAGCTCTGGCAAGAAGATGGGAAGTCATGCTGTGCTTGGCCATCCTAGACCACGGTTCACTTGTTATTTATCAGACACCACAGCTAACCTTCATCACAGCTCATTTAGGTGTCTAAAATTCAAGTCTCTAAATTTAGAGTTATTGATATCACCCTGAGTGTACCTTGAAGTTATAAGGCCTACACAGAAGAAAGAGGATCAGCAAGCAAGGCCTGCTGCCCGGTGGATGCGAATCAATCCACTCAGATAGCGGTCAGGCCCAGCGACAAGTAATTATGACTTGCACTGACTAATAAAACGAAAGACTCTGGTTTGAAGAGGACGATCTGATAACTAGCATAGAAACAGGCTCGTCATAAATCATGCAGACCCGCAAATCAGACTGCAGAAAAAGTCATAAATCTTGAACAGCTCTCAGCCTTTGGGAAGAAACACCTTTTGGTGTTGAAAGGTAAGCTATACTTCATCAGCTTCATATTTTTCTAAGAAAACCAGAAATAAACCAGTTTGACAGAGACAGAACCGCTGCACCCTTAGGGACTGGTGAGTTCTTGTATGTATTCAACTGTCACTCTAGACAAACGTGCCTGATACAGATGTCCAAGTGCAGATAACAGAAAATGCACAGAGTACGTCTGGCGGGCAACTACCTGGGAGAGTAAGGGACAAGTTATGGCACAGAAGCCTTTAAATACGTGTTCCTCTTGTGCAGCATTTGTGTGGCATCAGTACAAAGCACAGAATGAGCACTGTGCTCAGCTTCTTACAGCTCTCCCTGTGGCAGGCACACGACACTTCTGTACAGTGCCAGCGGTCCCAGCAATACAGCTGTATCGTGACGTATCTCAAAGAGGCAGCGCTGGTTTGGAACGTTTTCTCCTCAAATTCTGCTTATTGCTTAACACTCCCAGGTAACACAACTCATACTGGGCACCTTTTAGAGTAAAGAGAGAGTAATACCTTCAGAAGGTGACTTACCTGGCCGCTTTAAGGTGCCTGTCTTTGAATGGTGAATCATCCCCTGCAGGACATACTTCTCCCCCTCACCTATAAATAAATGAATCGCCCCAGGTAAATTAGCCAACCAGTCCAGACTAACATGTCAAGTCTGGACTTCTAAGTTACATGAAATAAGTAGGGCTATATGTTTTAATTAAGATGTTGCTTAAGATCAGTGAAGAGAGGTTCACATTTTAATCTGAATCTGTAGGTTATCACCATGCAACTGTATAAATTTTTTATCAGTGGAAGTGTAAAGGCAACGGCTTGTCTCAAAAAAAGAGGCAAAAAAGCATATTCAGACATTTGATTCAAAATATTGATACCATTAATAGGGAGGCTATAAAGGGAAGCAATTTACAAATTGTATTTTAAGTACAAAAATATTTATATGCAGCTGAATATGGATGCTTCAAGGAACACTGAAACAGAGGCAGTGTTGTTATTTGAACTTGTACAGCCTACATGCAAGATCATCTTGAGCAGTGGCACTGTAATTCAAAACAGTAAATGTGAAACAATATTCAGAAGACCTATTAGTGACAATGAGCTCCTCTCAATTAATGACATAATTTTTGAGGACATTACAAGCGACAGTACAAGACATGAGACAATCCTAAAGAATCATAGCTCAATTAGTAGGAATTAGAACAATTGTGCTGTTATCTTCGTGTCTGGAAGAGAGAGGCTTTGGACTCACAGTTAAAGAGGCATTAACACATCAGATTAAAATTTAACAAGAATAATAGCAACAGACAACGGTGTTACAAAACGCATGCTTGACCATCCTAAGTGGAAATGGAAGGGGGAGGAGAAATCACCCCCAAAAATATTAATTAGCTTTTAAACTGGAGTAGTTTCAGTGTCTGTAATAAACTAAAGGAGATGGAAAGCTTTAAGAGAAACGTGCAGAACTAGTATTTACAATGGTTTTCAACACTGTATGTAAATCTGAACACTTAAAATGCTCTCAACCGTACTTGAGGCGTGAACAAAGCAACTGGCTTCATCCTTACACATCCTTTGTATTGTTTCACTCCTTAAGCTACCTTGAGATTCCTCATAACATTATTTGTTACCCTGATCTCCATGAGGGTAGGAAACGCATTAATGGGAAATTTCAGAGAAAAGCACTGAATAAATTAACAGCATGTAGCTGAGCTGGTCACTGAAATGCAGGTAAAAATAGGCAGCCAAGCAGATCTGGGATTTAGAAGAAAAACATATGGAAAGCCACGTCTGATCTGCAAGGGCAATATCCAAAAGCCTATCCCACATCAGGAGGAGTGACTCAAAGCCAAATGAAGTAAGCCCTTGCTTCTAGATCCAAAGCTATTGGGGATTACTTTAATAGAGAACACTTAAGTAATCATGTTTGATGGGTGAGACTGCATCATTTATCAAAAATCTATGGTAAAATTTAATTTTCCATGTGAGTCAAAGACAGCAGTGGCAGCACTGCTTGTTGTTGCTGATCTGTGCCTGTTGATGCCTTCTGAAGTGGAAATGATGGATGCCACATGTTCGAGCTGTGATTAAATTTGCTTTGACAAAGCAGCATGGAAATCTGATTTTCAATAGACTCTTGCATTTCACCCAGTGCTGAGTAAACAGATACACAACATAATGCTATATGGTTGTCAAGCTGATGGCTAATTCATTCTGCCAGTCCAATCAATCTATCCATTAAAATACTACCTGTCAATATCAAGTAGGTTCAGCTTGGAAATTGCATGGAAACGGGAAGCTGTTTAGAAGTAAACACTGCCGAAGCCGAATGTGTCATAAGTTATTTCTCCAGGTCCTCCCAACAGCTTCAGTCAGCCCCAGTAACAAGGTTGGCAGAAGATTTTTTGCTTCAGCGTGCTCTACGCTTCTCAAACCTGTCACCATCCAATTACACCACGGAACGAAGGTACAACGTACCAGAACCCTCTCTTCCTGTGTTACTGCTTGAAGAGAAGGAAGCAGAAAATCACATTACCAACACAGCTTATCTAAACACTGTTATCCCAGTACTTTAGAGAACTGTACCTACACTGCCTTCAGAAAGAGACATCCCTCATACCTTGACTGATGGGGAATAGGAGCTGGCAAAACGTGCACATTGGCAAGAGATCTTTGACTGCACTGTGCTCCGGCACCCTTACATAACCTTTAAGATTTACCCTTCATTTGGAAGAAATTGGGGTATTACTCACTAATTTTTATTGGCAGCAGTTCTGTGGACACTCCTGCCCTCTCCGCAGTGCCTGAGCTCTACTGTCAGCTGTCATAACCACACATGCGTGATGCTCCCAATATTATCTCTGCTGTCAGTGTTCAGCTCTTCACCACAGCAAAATCACCATGGCAAGTGGTATGAGTGTACATTGAGTACATCCTGTTAAAAAAAAGTCTAAAGCATCAATGTAATGACTTTTTCTTTGTTTTGTGTTTTGTTTTTTAAACAAAAGCAAGTCTAGAACCATAGTACGGATGCTAAATTGTAAAAAAACCCCACAAACCCTGACCCTTTGACAGTGTCAAACAGAGCAGTAATTAGAGAGGGTTATTTTAAGCTTAAATGAAACATGATGAAAAGAAAAAATGCTAATAAGCACTAACAACCACTTCCTATTCTTCCTGTTCCTCTGCTATTCAGACCTTCAGAACTTGAAAAAAGCCAATCTGATTTAATACAACCTCCTCCCTAAAAGGGGAAAGGAGAAGATTTAATTCAAACTACGCCGAGAGAAAGCTGAAAGCCCTTGGCTTGTGGTCATGTAACGCAACCAACTATGGTTGTGTTACATTGCATCCAATTGCATCCAGTGCTTTGTCAGAGAACCATAATAGGGTAATGCTTTTTATTCACAGAAAATTAAAAGATACTCTGAGTTCTTGTAAGTTTACACAGGGACTTGTACTGTCAACGTAAGACAGAATGAGGCTGCCGTCCTTCTCACCAACACTGCCCTCCAGCCCAAAACAAAACTACATTGACTTTCTCTGTCCATAGTGTTACTTAATACCCTTGGAAGTGGTATGTTGAGCGAGAAGAGAAAGGTCAAGGCACCAAAGAACACTGAAAGATCAGTCTGATCTGAACAATAATTAGTACCTCAAATTTCGTCAAGATCAAAAATCTGCCAGTCTGCGTATACGGTGGGTGCCATTCCCACAGAGAACAAAACAATCTTCAACCTCAGTATTACTCTGGGCCTTTGAGAAAACAACTTCAGGCTTGAAATATGGTAGCTTCACAGCATGTTTGTAAGTAGTACATCTGTATTTGCATCATTTTTGGGGAGTTGGACTCGATCTCTTGAGGTCCCTTCCAACCCCTGCAATTCTGTGATTTTTGAAATTGCTGCTTACTTATTACCTTGTGGTTTTATTTCCTCGTCATGTTACTTGGACCTGGAACATGAAATTTCATGCCAGGCAACATTCACCTACTCGACAAGTCAATAACAAGCGAAAAACTGTACATATTGATACAAATCTTACAGGAAAGTTTTAAAGATTCTCTAAAGTAAGGTTAATCTTGACAGAAATATTACTTTCAGAGCGTAGCATGCCAATCCAGAAAGATGAACAGATGAGTCTGAGATTTAAGCCCAAACCCAGACCAGAAAGATAGTTGTAAATACCCTTTTTTTGTGAACAAATGGATTCTAAGTTACTACAATTTATTTAAAATCTGCCAATTATGTTTTGGGACTCATTGAAAAAACAGCTGTGTTCATAAAATTTATCTCAAACTTGTCTAAAGCTGCTGAAGGCACATCCACACCAAGTAATGCATTACAGGATGCAGATGCTCAAGGCAGCTTAGATCCCAGCTAATACATCCACAGCACTGGTTAGAGACAGTAATTTGGGTCAAAAAGCATGTAGTTTTGTAAATTGGGGGGTGGTGGGGAATGAAGTTGGTAAACTCTGTATCTTTGTAACTGCACCATTCTTAACTCCAAGGCATCCTTAGTTGAAGACTTGCCCAGTTTCATCAGAAGACTTTGGTAAGGCCATGTCAGGTGCCCCATAACCATCTCACATACAGATTCTGGAGGCTTGCTCTCTAGAACATTAACCTGTTTTCACATAGGACCTGGTTAAACAGACCAGTTTTTCTGGATGAAGGTGTGGGGAGGAGAAAGTGCAGTCAGTAGCTCTTTGTGTTATTATTGACAAGTGGAAGCCATTTCTTCCTCTCCTGACTCTGGGCATCCTGACCCGTATGCTTCCTGTGAAAGTGGTTATCTTTTTCATTCACTTTGAAGAACAGGGTGGATAAGCATGGCTCTTGTCATACTGTAAATTTTCAGTGCATTTTGATTAGGAATTGCTTTGTTTTCAGCTAGTTCTCTTGCAACAAAGTAGGCTGAGGTTAAACACAAGTATTAATTTACCGTATCCAAAGCAGTCCATACAGCTACAAACAGCTGTAAGAAACAGAAGTGAGGAACTGAAGGAAAAAGATAATTTAGCTTCCCTAAGCCAAGGTCAAATCTGAAAGCTTTCTTTCTCTCCCCTTTTATCCAGACAACTTCATTCCACGCTATGAGCCCTTCTGCATGCCCTGTGCTAAGAGGCAGCCATGACAGCAGAGAGCCCACTCCTGGTGGCACGTACTCCCTTTCACCGGTAACATCCTCTTTACACTCCCTTGGGGGTCCAAGCAAAATTAAGTTTCCTCCCTTGAAGTGTATTTACTACTTCTTCCCCACTCCCATAGTTCAATTACTTTTAATTTATACACAAGAGAGTCTTGTCACTCCTTGAAAATAACCCCTGTTCTTGCTTCCTCAGACATGCAGAAGTTTGATGTTAGACTAGGCACAGTCTCTTGGGTAGGTTATCAACAGCCTCCTGTTTCACTTGTAGCTGAACTCTTCCAGCCTCCCTCACTGAAATAAATCAAGGTGCATGTTTCAATCTAAACAACATCCATCCCCTGAAGTCTGCATTTTGTACCCATATACATCCACAAACACACCCAGAACAAATATGTAACTGGGAGAAACACAACAAGGTCTCCACAGGCTCCCCCAGTAAGACAGACACCACCAGTCACTGTTCTGGGATGGCAGTGGGCTGAGGGTCCTGACCCTCCTCTATCTACCTGCCTAATGGGATAAAGTAAATAACTCCTGGTAGTGCTGAGTTGGTGCAAGTTACATGGCTCTGAGATGTTTTTTCAGGTCCAGTGCTGGAGAGCTTAACAGAATCAATGCACTCCAGAAACAATGTTTTGAAAACAAACCTGAGACCCCTGTTCTTCCAGACCCTTTAGAAGGAATTGCATCCTGGAATCACAAAGTCCTGTTGCTTTGAAGAAAGAACTCCAAGTCACCACCAATCCATTTTTGCTTCTGCTAGGGATCTGCTTTCAAGAAGCATTAAGTCATCATTCCTACCAAGCTCCTAGGTGAGATTTCCTGCCCTTTGTTATACCAGAAGACTATGAAAACAGCAGTCTGAAGACTGTGGTTACATGAAGTATTTCAGGTGGCTGATGTTTTAGTGGCTAAGGGATATATATCGATCAAGTAAGAAGAGAGAACATCACACAAAGTATCTGAGAAGTTCCTACCAGGAAGAACACAGGAGAGGCAGTTGCCTGGTGCAGTCCAGCACCATATTGCATGGAAGAGAGAAACATTCACAGGTCTAAAATCAGAAGCCCTGGAGCATTCAACCACATTGCCTAATTTCCATGGGACATGAGAGAGAAACTTTTGCTTACCATGTTATAAAAACCGTTACAGAATTCCTAGGCAGAGAGAAATACTGTAAGTCAATGAAGTCCAGGCAAGAATCTCTAACTGGCTTGAGAGGCACGGTTCCAACAGTGCAGAATTCTGTTTCCACAGTAAAAATACTACACTGGCTCCAACTTGTTTTGTTTTACAGGAAAGGTCTAAGATTTGGGCCCAATAAATTAGCACCAAAACCTAAGACATCTTCACCAGCACTTAAACAACAATATAGCATACAATGAAAGATTCCACTGAAAAACACTCCAAAACGCTTCCAAAAGGGTTCTCACACTTTTGTGTTATTAATTTTAGAAGTTTCAAGAACACTTTCTGTAATTAATCTGCCCACGATTCTGTGAAGTTTTTGACATTGAAATTATTGAAAATTAAACAACCAAAACCACTGGTATAGAAAAATATCACCCCAGCGCTGGGTAAATACACAGCAAATAGGAAAGCATTAATTTGAGTGTCAAAATAGGCTCTGGATAGGGAAAAAAAATAAGAAAAGAAAAAAAGAGGCCCAAAAAATACTGTTAATCATGTCTTAACCAGATTAGCATTAAAACTAAGAGATAAATTAACCAGAAGACATGAAGTAGTAGCATTTCTCTCAACACCAACACAAACAAAACTAGCAAATTTATCTTTGACAAAATAGAAACACCTCTTGCAATTAAAGGAAAACCAGGGCAATATTTAATGAAAGCAGAACCAACCACTATCACCAGCAACAGAAGGAGAGATGGAGGAAAGGGCTACAGAAGGAAGAAAACCACTATGTGAAAAACCTGCAGATGAAACAAAAACTTAGGATAACGAAGAAAAAATACAAATATCTTTGCCCCAAATATTTTTCTTAAGGAAACTTTACAGGGATAAACTCACTAGATGTGAACCTCTGAATAGAAGGCTTAGAAAAGAAGAGTATCAACTCGTTTGATGAGCAGGGATAAAAAGCCATTTTAAAAACGACATTTTGTGTAAGGATGAAATATTATTTTGTTGATAAGAAAAATGATACAGCGATCACGCCAGCAACACCTCCAATAACAGCTGATAGCTGTTTGCTGTGGTTTAACCCCAGACAGATACTAAGCACTAGGAAGCCACTTGCTCACTTGCTGCTCCCTCCTCCCATGGTGGGAGGAGGAAGAGAATTAAAAAAGTAAAGAGCAATCAGTCTGCTAGGAGAACAACACAAAGAGGTGCCCTGAAAGACTCAGGAGTGAGTTGATATGTTGACTGGTTTTGACTTGCACTCAGCTATCAGATACTGCTTTTGTGCTTAATTTTTAAAATTTTTATTGTAAGACACTAATTTTCATTTTAATAATTTCATAGCTAAGGATGCTCCAGAACAAGTGGATAAACCTCAGCATGCAGACAGTACCTCAGAACATTCTGTCTGTTCACTTTTCATTGCAAATTGAGCATGATTTGTCACCGATTCGTATCCTACTGCTTCTAATTGCTCAGCCAGTGTTTCAGAAAGCCAGCAACACCAGACTAGCTTGGGAGCAAAATTTCTGAAGGGAGAGGAAGTGGGAAACAGGTCATCCAATGTTTTTATCTTGAAAAAAATACAATATAACTTTCAAACATGCATCTTCAGAGCTTTTTACACTTTCTAACACAGATCTACTGCTACCTGTCTACAGGTAGCTGATGTTACTCTTGCAGCACTGTGTACTGTTAAAGCATTGAGCAGTGCAAAATATTTGCTATCTCGGTTCTATACAGTATGATGTCCATGTTTTGGACCCCAGGAGCAACCTATCTGCTCAGCTAGGAAGACTACACACAATATCCCAATACTATTGGTGTCCCGTGTCAAGAACATTCTGTAAACTTAAATTGCTCTTGTCATTATGCAGTAGTAACATGATGTCCTGAAAACATCTACAAATTCAGTAAATCAGTTTTCCAGCCAAACAAACCCAGACATTTAAAGAAATGCAAATAATCAAATCCAGAAAACATGCAGGTTCACTCTTCCCCAAAGATTAATTTGATTCTAGATTATACACTGCTCGGAAAAAAAACCCAAACAACAAAACAAACCACAAATCAGTATAATTTATTGATTAGCAACAGACTATGAAGAAGGATGAGCCAACATTAATGCATTACTGGTGATAAGGAAGCCTAGGAAATACTTTATGCCATGCACGAAGATAACAAAATAGAAGAACTTTTCTATCAGTTTTTGCTTTGACCCATAGCATTGTGATAGGTGGCATTGATTGCAGCTCAAAGTTTTCATCTGACCACCCAAAATCAACAGGAATTTTATTGTTATTCAACTACCGTCAGGCAAAACCACGGGTAAATATAAATCATAACGTTATCAAAAGCCCACAGTGGCAAGGGACTGAATATTTAAAAAAAAAAACCCAAAAAGTTTTGTGCAAGAACATTTTATCAATGATAAATAAGCAACACGCTACCAAGCCTTTGACAGGAATGAGGAACCGACTGATTGAGACAGTTTGAGTCTGACTAACACCCGAGTCAACAGCCCACATCAGAGACCTCCCTTCACTCCTGATGTTCATAACTAAGTATTTAGTCACAGAATCACAGGGTTGGAAAAGACCTTTAAGATCATCAAGTCCAACCGTTCTTGCCCTATGCTAAACCATATCCGTAAGTACCTCATCTACCTGTCTGTTAAACACATCCAGGGAAGGTGACTCAACCCCCTCCCTGGGCAGCCTGTTCCAGGCCCTGACAATTCTTTCAGTGAAGAACTTCTTCCTAACATCTAATCTGACCCTGCCCTGGCACAGCTTTGTGCCATTTCCCCTTGTCCTGTCTCCTGTCACTTGGCTGAAGAGACCAACACCCACCTCCCTAAAACCTCCCTTCAGGTAGTTGTAGGCAGTGATAAGGTCTCCCCTCAGCCTCCTCTTCTCCAGGCTAAACATCCCCAGCTCCCTCAGCTGCTCCTCATAGGATTTGCCCTCCAGCCCCTTCACCAGCCTGGTTACCCTTCTCTGGACTCACTTGAGGACCTCAACACCCTTCTTATGGCAAGGAACCCAGAACTGGACACAGTATTCAAGGTGCGGCCTCACCAATGCCGAGTACAGGGGCACAATCACCTCCCTGGCCCTGATGGTCACGCTATTTCTGATACAAGCCAGGATGCCATTGACCTTCTTGGCCACCTGGGCACACTGCTGGCTCATGTTCCGCTGGCAGTCAACCAGCAACTTCAGGTCCTTCTCCAGCCAGTCTCCCCCAGGCCCACCCTTCCAACTCTGCAAGCCCCCCGCCAAGGTCAGGCCAGTTCCCTGGCCACTCCAAGTGCCAGAGGCAGAGGGCTCACAGAATGAGGGGGATGTCACGTACGCATCGTTACTGGCCCCCGTATAATCTGCTGATGACACACATCATGATCTTTTACATTACAAGCGTAGGAAGGTTAAACAATACGCTGCAGGGAGCTCACGCACCACGCTGATACACACAGTAACGCACGCAGACAGAAGAGACAGCCAGGTAGCTCTCAGCTGCTAGTGCTGGGCAAGCTCCCATAGCTCTTTCATCAGGTATTTTGCATACACAATTTCAAATTACAGTGAATTAATGTTCCGATTTTTATCGGCAGATAAAATTAAGGCTTTCTCTTGTCAAATATTAGCGTGCTCTTTCGTCCTGAAATTCATGCATGAAATACAGAAGCCACAAACAAGATTTGCAGCCATAGCAAGGGTACTGTTAATTCCATCAGACATTATTAACGTTTTACAATTCAAGAAACAGAACAAATAAAACCAGAACAAATATTTTCTTTTCCAGATACTTGTTCACTCAGGACACTCCAACTTGAATTCCGGTTAACTGACCATTTGGCTTTAAAGTTCTTTAGTTAAATTAGATCAAAGTCTCCGATTTGGAATATAAGTGAGCACACTTAGGTTTGCCTCAATTTTTAAGTGAATTAAAATAAATCAAATTAAGGCCATCACAATTCTGAACCAGAAAGGTTAAACAAGGATTTGATCTAATTTAACTAACATAAATTTGGCCATTTAGTGAATTCGAAGAGATGGAACCTAATTTAATCACTCTACTTTGAAAATCAATTTGGATTAGTATTCCTGAATGAACCTGTGTAGACAAACTCCTATTCTCCTAAAACAGATAAAAGTATTGCTGTGCTAGCCTGCACTATTGATAAGAGATTATTAGCTGTTAGGTAATAAAGTGCTGAGTCAGCTGACAAATATCCCAGGTGGCAGCAAAACTATTTACCTCTGCTAGACTGATCAAATCGCTATGAATTCTTCTAAGTGGAAAAATGTGGAGAAGCAAAAACTATTTACAGACTTCCCAAGCCACTGTCCTAGAATGATTTTTGTTTTGCACTGGTAACTGCTATCAATGTAACAATGAAACACCATCCAAGCATGCTCCTTGTTCGTTTCAGTTCTGATCACGACTGGGGACAGCTTTCAAGAGAGCTGCAGAAAGAGCTCGCCAAGACCAACTATGTTCTGTCAATGTCCTCAGGTGCTGGATGGACATTCCCAGATCTGCATTACCTTCTACATGCCCTATACTCAACAGAAGTAAACCAGCTAACAGGAAATACTGAGGAGAAGGACACAGAGAAGTCTACCCTGCTGCAGCTTGGCATCCGCCTTGTGGTGTGCATTGAATTTTCAGTGAAGGCCAGGCACAGAGTTAGCATCCTTCCTTACACATCTTTGTCTATGGGACTACAGAGAGATGAGATGTTCTACATTTTTCACAATACACTATATTGACTTGAATAGTTCTTTAGTTCATTGCTTGCTGCAACCCAATTAGGAGAATGTTCATCACCAAATTATGAGGTAGAGTGGATCTCTTAATGCCTTCTGTTGAAACTTGGGTGTTGAACAGGAAAAAATAGCCTCCTCCTGGGTTCAGAGGCAATAAGTAGATAGGACCAGGACATTAAAAACAGCAGTAAGAACAAGGATATAGCCAGGGGTAGCTGCACAAGCAGGCCTGAGAGCAAGACGGGCTGGACAGCTTGGCTCCCATTTCTTCCTGGTGAATTCCTAGAGAAGCTGTGGCTGCCCCCTCCCTGATAGGGTTCAGGGCCAGGCAGGATGGGACTTTGGGCAACCCGGTCTAGTGGAGGGTCTCCCTACCCATGACTGGGGGCTTGGAACTAGATGGTCTTTGAGGTCTCTTCCAACCCAAGCCAGTCTGTGATTCGATGACTGTCTGACCAGAAAGCACCTAAGTCCTACTCACTATGTACAGGATGAAGGTATGCAACACCAGTTTGTGAATTCTGTCTAAAGGGCCAAACGTGTAAAGCTTAAATGTTGGAATCCCTACATCCAAGCGCTGTAGCCAGAACATCAAGGGTGTAGATTAGAGAAGCTCTCCTACAACTGAAATTATCAACTTTGATACTGACAGAAATCAAAGGAACTGATCCACACTTACTGATGGCCCTAGAAAAGCTGCAGGAAAAGACAAAGTGTAACGGATAACCTGGTACTGTGATAAAATCCCATCTAGAAAAAAAAAAAAAAAAAGAAAAGAAGTCTTCATCTGTGAAGGCAGCTGAGCTCATGTTTCAGCATCTCTGCCTCTCCTAAGGAACCAGCATACACCTGAGGATTTCCTCTGGATTGCCACTGCCTCCTACTGCCTCTATTTTATATATAGGAGTTTCAGGACTAACAAACTTTTATATAAAAAATATAGTTATTTCTGTCTGTGAAGAAGCCTTTTGCAGTTGCCAAAGCCGTCACTGATTCCATCGCATCCAGTTACCTAAAATAGCTGCCTCCAATCTGACAGAAGAAGCTGCGAGACTATTTACAGCGCCAGTCCTCTCCAGCTCCGCTCTTGTCAGTCACTGCATGGCGAGCAGCAGGGAGCACGAGACTGCACGAGACCCCCTACATTTCGCTGCAGACACACCTAACAGCTGGTGTTCCACTCGCCATGCTGAAAAGGAACAAGTACCAAACCTTCTGCACAGGCGCGTTCAAAATCGACCTCGTTACGGTGGGGAGGTCAGCCAGGACTGCACAGGCCTGTCAGAGAAGACAAGTGCACACTGTGACATTCCCAGGCCTTTATTCATCTTCAAAGCCCTCTGCTGGACTCTCTCCAGGAGATCCCTGTCCTTTTTAAACCAAGGAGCCCAGAACTGGACACAATACTCCAGGTGGGGCCTGACCAGGGCAGAGCAGAGGGGGAGGATCCCCTCCTTTGACCTGCTGGCCACACTCCTCTTGATGCACCCCAGGCCCACTGGCTCTCTTAGCCACCAGGAACCTGCTTTGGCAGGGGGGGTTGACCCAATGATCTCTTCAGGTCTCTTCCAACACCTACGATTCTGTGGCATTTGTTGAGATGATTCCCAGGAATTCTGAGGGTTTTTTTCTGCATTTTAACCAAGACATCGTCAAAAAGACCTTTACTATTTATTGCCTTTCCAAACTTCGTCAATTTTGCCGTGTTTAATTATTTATATCCACATTTCATTGTTTTGGCAGTTTCCAATGGGATCCTGGGGTGCATCAGGAAGAGTGTGGCCAGCAGGTCAAAGGAGGTGATCCTCCCCCTCTACTCTGCCCTGGTCAGGCACCACCTGGAGTATTGTGTCCAGTTCTGGGCTCCTTGGTTTAAAAAGGACAGGGATCTCCTGGAGAGAGTCCAAAGAAGGACCATGAAGATGATTAGGGCCTGGAACATCTCCCCTATGAGGAAAGGCTGAGTAAGTTAGGACTCTTCAGCCTTAAGAAGAGAAGACTAAGGGGGGACCTAATTAAAGTTTATAATTATCTTAAGCAGGGGATGCAGGGGGAATCAGCCAGCCCCTTTTCAGTGGTCTGTGGGGACAGGACAAGGGGCAATAGCTTCAAGTTGGAGCACAGGAAGTTCCGCACCAACATGCAGAAGAACTTTTTCACAGTGAGGGTGACAGAGCCCTGGCACAGGCTGCCCAGGGGGGATTGTGGAGTCTCCTTCTCTGGAGATACTCAAGACCCGTCTGGACGCCTCCCTGTGTGACCTGTCCTAGGGAGCTGCTTTGGCAGGGGGGTTGGACCCGATGATCTCTTGAGGTCCCTTCCAACCCCTACAATTCTATGATTCTATGATTCTAACCCCAGAATGTGGTTGCACTGCTTTAAATTTGGTGTTTTCTTAGTACTCTTCTCTCAAACTATTAGCAGCTATTGAATTCAAATTGCCTTTCTCTGTCACGCATTTGCTTTAATGCTTCAGAAGTTCACTGCAGAAATGTTTGCACAAGCCCTTGGGTGCTGAACCAAGAACACTTAATGCTGTAATACATGTAAATGAACATACTTGCCCCCCCAACACTGAGTACATGAGCCATTTTGGCAAGTCATTAAGCTCCTTCTACAGTAGGTTCTTGTTGATTTCCTAATAGTTTCTCCCAAACGTTTTTAGATGGGAACATGAACAGTTAACTAGTTTCAAGCATTAAGCATTTTGGTGCCCGTACACCAGTTTTCCCAATACCATCCCATTTGGAGCTCCCTTTTTTCCCCACTCCGACACTAAACAGAGGTTTAAAGCATCTGAGTTCAAGCATGACATGAATAGGGGTGTTTTCTCCTTGAGTTTAAAACCTGTACTGTTTTAGAAGCTTACATCACCTCATGACTTGCTGATGTCTGCAAACTACAAGGAGCATTTTCAGATAGGTGGGGATAATACTTCTGAACAAACTGCACTCAGGAAAGAAGCAAGCCCGGGAAAGACAACACACAGGTAACAGCCAAAGAGTTCAACCCCATACTACCAGTTTAAAGCTTTAATTTTAACAGTCAGCAGCTCTTCCTTCCTTCTCATACATCAGAAAATCACCATCCTGTGTGATCACTACTTTCTTGAAACTATTCCATCACTGTTTTTGCATTAGTTCTCTGACTGTCTGCAAGTACATCCATACCTTGTGCATAAAACCAGACCTGTTTGATCTGAATATGACCGTAAGCAGGAACTAAAAACATTTTATCACTGCTACTGAACCAAAATGTAAATGGGAGTGATAAGGATGCCCAAATGGCTATTTCATTAACTGGATTCTTCCACACTTCTTCAGAGCATTGTAATGACAGTCATCAATTCTGTCATTCATAGCCCACTACGCTAAACTAATTAAAAGCATCTTGTGTAGCACAAGATGAAGATACTGTCATCTGCTCTAAGTAGGGCATAGGTGAAAATTATGCTGCAGAAATATTTATAAGGAAGATTCTTACTTGGTAGAATTGAATACATACAGAGAAGTCAACGTCCCCAGCGTTCACATGGATGATAGATTTGCCATTCAGAATAATCAGATCAAAGGGAAAACAAGATGAAATTAAATTAGGAGTTTTATATTCAATACTACTGTCTAGGCTCCTACACTGCACTCTTCCTTAGTAAATATAAAAGTACTTGATTATAATTACAAAAAGCTAATAATGAACCTATTTCAGGGTATAATTTACCAGGTGTTTTTACAATTTCTTTAAGACTAAAAAGATCTGCTGACTTTTAATGAGACTAGCAAAAATAAATTGGGACTTTTATCACCATTTTCTGGAAGAGCGAGGGGGGGAAGCACCAACATGCAGATGGCAGCATATTTTCCTTTCATTCCACACATCCAAAGTCCACATTAAGGATTCTCTTCTGTTTGAGGCAGCGAGTTGCCACTACCTTTCTTCCGACCGATGCAATCCTCCTCCTGGGTACTGCTGGATGCAGCCAGCAGGGGTCACAGTCAGAGGCAACAGGCAGGGTTTATACACCCTCCTGGTGAAACAAGGAGGCAGGTATAGATGCAATATGAATGGTAAACTTGTTTTCCTAGAGGCAGTGAGCAATCAGCCTTGCAAATAAGACAGAAAAAGGTGTGTGTGATGCTAGCATCCTACCATATGTGCTATCTAAACTCCCCAGGAACACTTGTAACCTTATAAATTGAGCAATACTTGTGCCTGATCAGCAGTAGTCTTAAAAGTATGTGCAAGAGGCCAGGTAAGACCACTCTGTTACTGGGAGTGAACACCTGCTAGGTGCAGAGAGTCCCCACCCCTTGAAGCACCAGATTTCTTAAACTGATCAAGATTTGTGCAATGTGTTATCATTACTGTTCTTGCTACAGAACCTGCCTGGGGTGTCCAGCTCACCTTGAAAACTGAGCTCCCCAAACAACTTATTAAAAATCTCAACAAAGAACCTGAAGCTCCTCAGCAAACCATCTAGTTTGGTTGCCCACTTTCTCCCTGAGCTTTTGTATATAACACAGCACACAATTCCTGTCCGCTTAGAACAACGTATTTACCAATAACTAAGCCGTACTTGACAAAGGAACAAAAATCAAATTCCATGTCTGGTTTTATCATGCTATAATGCAAGCTAATATGGAATAAAGAATTAGTACTTCTTGTCAGCTATCTTAAAAAAAAAAAAGAGGTCAAAAAAAAGCCAAAAGCAATATGAGGCCATGTGTAATATTCGAAGTGGGCAGTGACAAACCAGAGGTATTTAAGTGCCTCATAAGGGCCAGAAACCTGACAGATTGGAAGGACAGAAGTGAGCAAAACAGGCTACATAACAAACCAATGCAGAGCTAATACATGGACTGTTTTCCATTTGTAATCTCTGAAGACCAAGCAAATAAGGAATTAAACTGAAACGCAAGAGCAATACATTTAAAATCAATAAAGATTTTTAGACATTTTATTGTAATATATTAATAGAAGGGTTTTTTTATTTTATTTCTAAGCCATGCATAGTTAGGCACAAAAGCTGCTTCATGTGTATGCATATGGAAAAGATATTGACATATGTGTATCTGTTATCCAAAAAGCTTAGAGGGATTTGAAATGAGATTATGTACTTACATAAGATGACAGGAATACACAATTACAACAGATGAGATAAAAAGAGCATAAAACCCTACAGCACTTCACAGAATAAACCATGACAGATGCTTATTGTGCAGCACTGCCAGATGTGGGATATTGGAAAAAAAGATGTTACTGGTTTGGTCCAAGACAGACATTCCTGATTTTCTCCATGGACACTGCTGAAAGTCAGGGAACGGGCAAACCCTCAACTTATTTGTAGTTCAATATGAGAACATGTGTAGCATTTTAACCATTTCTGCTTAGATTATGACTTTGGCATTATCAGATGGTCCCACATTCTTAGAAATCTTCAGGATCTCATTCTCATTCCCAGTTCCTCACCAACAGTTTGCTGGCCCAGGTCTGGATCACTTTTTCTGTGTGAAAACCAGATGGAAAAATCTGAACTTTTTAGGGAATATCCCAAAGCTGAAAAAGTTTTTGAAATGAATGCAGGAAAGGGTAATGGTGGAAGCACCCAAATAAAAACCTTTTTTAAGTAACAGGTAGAAGATCTACACAGAAGACATTCTGTAACATCACAAGAATAAATTCCAGAATTGTAAGGACAGACAATAGCTCAATATGAATGTTAGGGATGTTCGGGCATAACACAAGAAAGGCTTTTGAGCCTGCTATTTACAACTGAAAATCTGCTAATTAATGGCAAGCCTGAAGGGATAACAAAGAATTGCTGGCAATCCACTGAATGCTGAAAGGCAGCACCTCACTCTCAGGAAAGGTTTTTTTAGAGGTATCATCAGCAGAGAAAAGCTGTCTGACATCGGCCCCTCTCATATCCCCAATGCTATCGGTCAGCCTACATCATTATCCTAGGAATCCTGCCAGCTTGCAGCCCAACTAGAAGGCAGAGAGGAGCTTAAGAACGCAGAAGACAACAGGAGCAGTTGTGCTGGGAGGGGACCAAGTGCACGTCTTTAAAAGCCCCCACTTAAGGTGGGTACAGCTACAGAAAGCACATGTCATGAGTTGAGGGAGAAAACGTGTGACACTAGTGCAGCAGGATTTTGTTCTCATTATTTTTGCCCCAGAAGTTCATTGAAAAGGAAACGTAACTGGTGGTCCCAAACCCTGACAGATGAGTGAAGATGTACATCCTTCCCCCGCAGCACTGGCTGGGAAAGGCCAACCAGCCCTTGCTAGGACCTGCAGGTCACCCAGGGGAGGCTGGGGACAGAAACGATAGGGACACCACAGCTGCATAAAACTGCAACCTTCACCACAGTGACCAGTCTTCCAGCACAGAATGATGGCCCTGGGAGCAGGGAGCCCTCCCAGCCGACTGCACATATGTGAGCATGCTAGAAGTGAATGCTTTGGCTGTCCCTCAGCTGCAGAGCCCTCCATCCCCTTTGCTGCAAATTGATGTTGCACATCTAATGTCCTATTTGGGAACCAAACACGTGTTACCCGTTAGAGCTGAATTACAGTTTCACTCTCTGAAACCTACAGTGCGGTCAGCAAGTTGTCCCTATGTCACTCCTGCATCTCTAATACTCCCTGTACAAGTCCCTACAACATTTTCAGCTGTAGTGAAACTGCCTGCTTGTCATACCAATGTCATAGCCCTCCAGCTCTGCATCCCTTCACTGAAGGCAAGAGACACTACCCATCCCTCACATCTACATTTCTTCTTCCTCTGGTTTAACATACAATTCAAAATCACCTTGTGCTTGGTTTTGAACTCCTTTATTGATGTGTGGCAACCAACCTCAGACTGTGCTGCCCTTTAAATCAACCCTTCCCTTCACTTTGCATTGGCCATCGAAGATGCAGCAGGCATGAAAGGTCACGTTATCAGAATTCCTTATCTTTAATCAGACTTCCCTTCCCCCTCTGTGCTTTAGTCTTTTTCCATCTCATTTAAAATCTCAGTTGACTCCCCCTCACCCCCCTTCTTGCTGAAATTTTCCTTCCTTCTGCTAGCTTACGTGATAAAAAGCTCATCCACATTCATATCCCTTCTATCACTATTTACCCCTGTAGCTGCATTATTTAGGCCTGCACAGGGGTTTCAAAGCACAAAACACACTGAGAATACAGAAAGACAAACAACCCCAAGTCTAATATAGTCTATGGCCTCTTCTACTGCATTATCGAGGACAAACAAAAAAGCTTAGCCTCATTTCTGGTAATGTACAGAAGAGAAGCAGGAGATGACATGGCTCTGGCCAAGAATTCGTGATCTGTAATGAAGATCTGTTCACATAGACACCTGTTACACCCAAATGGACCCAACGTGCTGCTGTTTCATGATCCCATGTAGAATCATAGGGGTTGGAAGGGGCCTCCAGAGATCATCGGGTCCAACCCCCCTGCCAAAGCAGCTCCCTAGCTCATATTGCACAGGTAGGCATCCAGATGAGCCTTGAATATCTCCAGAGAAGGAGACTCCACCACCCCCCTGGGCAGCCTGTGCCAGGGCTCTGTCACCCTCACTGGGAAAAAGTTCTTCCGCATGTTGGTGCGGAACTTCCTGTGCTCCAACTTGCAGCCATTGCCCCTTGTCCTGTCCCCACAGACCACTGAAAAGGGGCTGGCCATTCCCCCCTGCATCCCACACTTCAGGTATTTCTAAACATTAATAAGGTCCCCCCTTAGTCTTATTTTCTCAAGGCTGAACAGCCCCAGCTCACTCAGCCTTTCCTCACAGGGGAGATGCTCCAGGCCCTTAATCATCTTTTGTAGCCCTTCTCTAGACTCTCAAGGAGATCCCTGTCCTTTTTATACCAGGGAGCCCAGAACTATGTAGCTGCCTGCAACATACAACATCCTTGATCACACAACATATGAAGCATCTCCCTTTGTTCGGAACCTGCCATCTGTTAGCTTTATCTGACACCTCACAGATCTGGTGGGAAACAACCACCCTGAACAGGAACCACTCACTGCTCAACTTCTCCATGAGTGCTTTTCATCTCCACTGCTTAATCCTTTCATTCCAAGGATGGCAAGTACTGGTTGATTTCATCATTTACTCGTTGAGAAGATCTTCCATGCCATTTTTTCCTCTTTTTGGCTCTGCACTGTACCTTCTACAATTCAGTTAATTCCTTTTTGAGATGGGGGGACAGAACCACACAAGTTACAGGTTTCTGCAGTACTGCCTGCTTTGTTCTTTCTTCTCCACATCAGTCCCTGACATTCTGTTTCTCTGACTACTGTTCAGCACACAGATAACGTTTTTATGGGATTACCTAATACAATTCCAAGACTTTTTTCTGAAATGGAAATAGGGTGTTCAGAGCTCACTGCCACACATATAAAATTAGGATAATTCCTTCTCTCCCTCTCAACACACACCTTACTATTTGATACAAGAACTCTATTTCACTTACCATCTATCACCCCATCACTCAACACTTTTAATCATGTGTTTCAAATTAGTATTAAATTGAATAAACCTCTTCTCTTACATGTTAGCATTCACTTAGTGAGCTTACATAACTTAAGTTACACTAAGCAGGACAAAACCCCTTTTAAAGCTAGTAAGAAATACTGGCTAGCTCAAGCAGTGAGCTACCCTCCACTCCAGTGTGAGTTTACTCAGCTGCTTAATTACTCACATGTTGCTATTACACAGCACTCTAATACACCAATACCTTGGCATGTTCCATTCTGCCTGGGTGCAATCCAGGTAGGCTTTTCTTTCTTGCCTCCAGACAGATTTGCTCAGACAAACAAAAAACTTACCTGCTTTGTATTTTCATGCTATCCAGTGAAGCTACAATACGTACATGGGGATGATTTCAAGCATTCACAGATGCTTTGTTTTCCTTGTACCCAGTTGAAGCTGACACTGCCTACAAGACACACCAGCAACTGACATGCCAGAAGATATAGGAAAAGATGTTGTCAACATGTATAGCTAACAAAATACATTAGGGAAGAGTAAGGTGAACTGAGTTAATCAGTAGGTTTCCTTTCTGTGAAAGAGCACTGATGTGTGTGCAGGATTGCTTGTCCAGAGTGAGCCAAAGTCCCAACAAAAAGAATCCACACTTACAGTTCCTGGATGCACAAACCAGGTGCTACATGACTACAGCAGGACATTCAAGATCCCAAGCAGGCTCAAAGAGGTTTTATGGATGTGCAAAGCCATAGCCCAAATCTGCCCAGGCAGAGGACACAGACACTGAACATGGGTCACCATCGCTCTTTGCCATTCCTGTGGTCACCACTACAGTACAAAGGTGTCTAGAAAGGAGTGCTCGACAGGCAGCACCTGGCTAGCACCCCACCTGCTGCTCAGCTTGATGCTCACCTCTCCTAGAAATGTAAATGAGATTTAAAGGGAAAAAAACCAAAGAGTATGTTCATGCATCATGTCATGTTTTAGTTGCTGGACAACAGCCAAACTGCCCTGCCACTAGCAGGCTGTGCCAAAACAGAAATCTGGTTTACAAATCACTGAAATATTAAGTTGTGCTGTATGCATGCCCTCCAGAGCACTACAGGGTTAGAAAACTGCAGTGGATGAATATACGTGTTCATATGCCAAATTTAGGGAACGGGTTTACATCTCTCATACCAGCCACCAGCATCTTGACATTTCTGAATCCACCTGCTAGGTGACACCCCAGTGCTACAATGGATCAAGCAAGAGGTCTCGCTGGCTGTGGGGTGGCTGAGTCTTCACGGTGAGGAAACACGAGCGAGCCTTCAGCGGAGCCGTGGGCGAGCGCACGCTGCGAGGGCTTCCGCCTGTAACCACTGCTGCAAGAAGCGCCTGTACTCACGCCACAGGCAATGGCACCAAGTGGCTCCTGCTGAAGTGAGACACCTGAAACTCAGTGAAAACAGGGTGTCTGAAGCTAGTACCTGTTTGTCACTAACAGCGTTTTTACTTGTAAGTACAGACCACTAAAAATGATTATCCTTGGTTCTATCTCAACTTGCGCTCCTATTCCAGAAACAGACATGAAAAAAGACAAGTGAGTGTCACATTCTAACCAGTTTCCCCTTCTTTGTGCAGTGCAAAAATGTAGTACCTGGGTATCAGCTACCAGTTTGCTGCCAAGAACTGCTCAGAGAAATCATCTTCTTCAGTTACAAACACTTAAACCCAACTAATTCTGACACACATCTGAACCAAGGTTGTTACTCTCCACAGATGCTGAAGCTCTTTAGGCCCTCTGCCTGCAGTGAGGGAGTGCTGACAAGCAGAACGCAGCACGTTTGCAGAACCACAGTGATTTCTGTACCTGCTACCCAGACGTTACCTACATCGATAGGTATAACGTCACGAAAATTGTAAGGTTTCTTTTTCTGTTCTTAGAACACCAATCACAGAAAGCCCAGCCCTTGTAGATGCTCAGTGACTGCATTTACACAGGCAGTATTAGGCAAACGCAAGGGGAAAGCAGAGATGAGGCTTCAAGATCTGATTCCGCTGTGGACTACCGCTAAGAAATTATCCACACTCCACGCTCTAAGTTCCTGGTGCTCACTACATCAAGATCAGGGCAGGCTTATGCTTATTTGCTCTTGAGACGGCCACTTGTGGCACCTCACTTCAGGGAAAGACAAGATATCAAAACTGCTCAACCCTCTGAAACCCAGCTAGCACATCTTTTACTGAGACGTGTTAACTTCTTGCTTGTGAAAGGCATGAAGCTAGTGTATAAAAGAAGTTTAAAGGCATTCCACCTGAAAAGATCACAGAATATCCACAGATAAGATGGCAAGTAAATATCATGAAGATTCAGGAAAATCTTTTTCCCTGATGTAAGGATCAACTGTTCTAATGTAACCTTATCTTCCTCATAGAAGTACTAAAGTGCACCTTAATTTTGGTATAGTTGTTCTTTAACAGGATGTGTAAATCAGAAAAAAAAAATTCTTCCCCCCACCCCTATTATCAGGTAACACCTTAAAAATAAAGGGAAGAAAGCGAAAAGGAAAAAAACAACCATTAATGGGACAGGAATACTGAAAGCAGTAAGCTAAACTGTGTTCCCAGCCCAATTTACTTGCTCAAAGTGCTTCATTTAACCCTCTGCAAAAAAACCCAACCCAAAAAGCAACCCAAACCAAACCAACCAACCCAAAATCCCCCACACCAGAAAACCATACCAAAACTGTGTCCATTCTCTAATGTATAAGGGTGAATGACAGAACACGTTTTGCAAGCAGCTTTACACAATTCCCAAGACTGGAGTTTTAATAGGGCTAAGCAATGACTAGTGGAGCCAGAGGACAGCCAGAAGAGCCTTCTGCTGTCCTGCACTTCTCAAGACCTAAATTCCCTTCTCTGTTCTTCCTCCAGTCAATGAATATGTAAACATAACCTGGTGGTGGAAGTATGGGGTGTGGGAATTAAGTAAGACTCATGGTGAGAGCTGGAGAAGCGGGTTACACAGCAGCCAGGCTACACTAATAACCTCTGCTCCCAATGGGTATGGTCTACTGCAGAACACATTTTGATAGAAACCTACTAAAATAGCTTGTGCAGCCACAGCTTCACTTCTAATGTCCCAGCATAGATCAAAAAGAAGGATTCAACTAAGTCAATGATGGAGAAAAACTAATTTCATGGTAAAATAATTCTAAAATATATTTAAGGTACACTGGCAAGGCTACTTTGAAGGGAATCTGCATTACAACACACATAAGGGAATTGAATACTATACTCTGATGTTCTCCAGCTGCTAAAAAATTATCACTTTCTGACCATGGTACTTTATGTAAACATTTTTGAGAGGAATACTTGTTCCTTTCTTTGTTGTACTGGTTGGAGGGTTATTTTTAAGACAGAATAGAAGGACCTGCTGCTTCTCTATCATATAGAACTTCTTTTCTCCTCTTGGAGAACACAGAAAAGGAGGATGGAGAGAAAAACTAGTAACAGTAACTGAAAAGGGAACTCTCTAAACACGAATCCTAACAATGCTGGTGAGAAGTTATTTAGAACACACGTATGGCTGGGGTTTGGCTGTTTCATGTGACAGTACCAGGAGCCACAGCAGAAGACTTGCCAAAGCAGCTGTAATTAAAGTAAACTTAAATTAAACAATTAGAGAGGGAAATGGGTGACTGCTCTGCCCACCCTTCTGCAGCAGAATGTGTCCAGGAACAGCAGCTTAACGTGAGGCTAAAACTGAACCACCAGGTCTTCTGTCCTTCTCCAAGAGCAAAATGTCAGATGTTTGAGCAATACCTGGGATCCAGAAATGAGGGCGTTAACATTTGGCTAGGACAGAGAGTACCTGAGTGCATCATTAGAGATCAGAATTTGCTACTGTAGTTGATAACAGGTTAAAAAAGAAAACAACACCAAACAATCTGTTAAAAACCCAATAATTAGTAGTTGAGTATTTTGAAGATAAGGGGAGCATAGTTTTATTCAAACATCAGAACTGTAAGGAAAAAAAAAAAGAGCCAAGACCTACAGAAAAGAAATGTAAATACATTTAATGAAGAGCTTAATTAATGCATGCAGTGCCATTCAAAAGCCAAATTTCTGGTTAATGCTCATTTATGTTTGCAATGTCAAACTTTGTTACTAAAAATGAACGTAAAGAAGATTTTAAATATAGCATTTCTATCTCATTTATGCATCTTTGGCCAGCATAAGGTAGTTTAAAAACTCATTATTTAAATTATATCACTTCACTGTAGTTGCAAGGTTTTGGTATTAAGTGTGATGCTACTAGATGCAGCATACCTCAGATTTAACATTGAAGTTACAGACCAGAGATGAAAAAGAGTATTAATTTAATTTACATCATTAAAAACAAAAAGACCTCCCCCCCAACAAACCATAAAACTGAAATGGATCACATGAAAAAATAAACATGTTAACTTTCACTTCACGTACACTGTGAAATAATCAAATGGTCAAAAAATGAAAGAGCACATAATGTTACACCACTCAATTATCAGTTCTTTAGCAACCCTTACTAGTATGCAAAATGTATTTTGTTTTAACAATTTCAAAATTATTGGCCAGCTGCTCAACAAAAGCTCTACTTTGTTAGGAAAAAAGATGTGGAAGAAGACCACACCAGAAGGGGCATTTTTCTTTCCTTCATCTTAAAACCAATTTTATTCTACCAGTCTCCTTTATAGGCTCAAGCCTTTAACAACTTACTCTGTGCTTTACAGCCTTCCTCATCACATCAGATGCTGGAAATCTTTATGAAGGAAACATCATAAATGCCGACCCTTACTGCATCTTGACACACAGGATGGGATCTGCACTGCAGCCAAATCAACTTCCATTTCCTTCTTGACACTGATCCATGTCACCTGTCCAAGAAGCTCCACTGGTCACTACAGCAATACTGCTGAGAATAAGTTTTACTCATACTCCAAAGCATGACAGGACAATCATCTCTCCTCACAACATCCCCCATCTAGCCACAAACTGTCCTGCATTCTTCCTATTTCTCAGAAGAAGATTATGAGACTATAGCTATTTTTATCCTTATAACTAAGATGATTATTAACTCACTGGTTTCCCATCTCTAAGGGATTTCTCAGGTGCTAACAGACCCTTGCTCAAGCGTCACCTTAACCTATGGATCATGCTGCAATCTTATCTGCTTCTGCCCCTGCTCTGTATTCATTTCACCACCTCCCACGCCGGCCCCTGTTTGCTTTGCTGAGGGACTCGCTGCCGCAGCGCACGTAACAGCAATAGCAGTGTGATCAGGGAACACCCGGTCCCGGTAACACAGCCTCTGACCTTTTTGCTTTCTGCACTGGGATGCTACTGTAACAAGTTAAAAAGTTCACAGCTGGGAGTGATGAAAGCAAACAAAGAAACCCAAAAGTCAAAATTGGACACTGCAGTCTAAACATCAGGTGTGTACGTAAAACAGTATTTACTTGTATTTTGTGTGGGTGGTTTGTTTGCATTTTTGTTTATTCTAAACTCTAATAATTCACTTCAGATTCAGAGAATATTTTGCACAAATAAGCTTTCATAATTAGACAGATGGACTACCTATAAAAAGCACTTCAGTCCTACCCAAAGGAGACCTCTGCTTTCAGACCACACGACTAAGTTGAACGGTGGCCCTGAACACAGCAATTAACCTCACCTTATCCCAATTTCTCTCTAACAAGTTACACCATTTCTCTTTTACTTATCTGTAACATCAGTAAGCATTCTTTGAAGGTGAATTTTTCACTCAAGAGCTTTCCAAACCCAGGGTTAGCCCACGACAGCTGTTTCCAGCTACCTTTGTGATATAGGAGGAATGACACATAGCTCTTGCTAAATATTAACATTTGAAACAGAATGCTTACAAAGAGAGAATCATTGTATGCAGCTAAGGAAAGATGGATAAAGCCTGCCAACATTAATATTATGAATAAACTATAGTCTTTATAAAAAGTAACTGGGGAAAATCCAAGCAACTTGGATACACTTCTCCATATTTAACTAAAACTTGTTTTCTGTTCTACCTCAGAGGCACATGATGATTACATTTCCAAGGCTAAATTAACACAGCCAGCATTCTGCAATGTAAATAGGTTCCTATCGATTAAATTAAGCATGGGGTGAACTTAAGCTGTTTTATCTAACTGTCAGTGAATGTTTTGCTGGCTGGGAATGTCCCCAAAGAGGAACAGAAGTGCTTGGAATCGATACTGTCCAAGCCAATTTTTTCTCAGTGTTATCAAGGACAACCTGGTAATTAAGAAGCAATTCCCTTAAACTGCCCACCGCAGCATGCAGGAATGAGAGCCTGGGCTTCTCAGAGATGCAGCTTGCACCTTGCCCAGCGGGTTTGAATAATGTTATCACCCAGTCAGATTCTGAAGTGTATACAAAAGGCTTCAAACTGAATTTTATTTCATGTATCAAGGAAAAATGCCTTTCCTATTTACCTTGGTTTGAAGAGACATTGGCCTGAAAGAACTCTGTGCCAATTACATAAATGATGTAAAATCAAATTGCCAGAGCTTTTAGTTTTGTAATAATAACCTTCATGTGTAGGAAATCCTAGCTACATTGCAGAACAATAGGGAATTTACTCTAGCCCACAGAGATAACACTCCTTATCGATCTGCCTAATAACTACTGCAATGTTTGACTCATGAGATCCTGTCTCAACACACTCCGAAAGCACATCCAGTATTTGCATTACACCAGTAGCTGTGACATTCTCCCCACGTACCTGTTTCATCCATGGTTCCCTCCCATCGCAGACCTCCCTCCTGAGATCGGAGGTCTGCAGAACATGTTGTGTGCTGGTCTTATTTTTGTACTTCCTCACACTCTCTGTATTTATATCGAGGTGGGAAACAGTTTTCCCTGCCCAGGATTCACAAGGTTTCAAAAACAAAAACTTCCTGAACATGAACTACAATAAGATGCAGGAACAGTTACTAACCAAAATAAGAAGCAAAATGTTTACCTTCAATTTCTAAAACATAATTTAGTGAGTTGAACAGCCTAAGCAGAGGAACTTCTCTGGGTTTTGGTTTGGTTTAGGTCTAGTTTATCTATATGAAACATGAACTGTTTTGTAAGCCACCTCTAAATTTGGCAGAATTTGGAGTTACGAGTCATCTGATTAGAAATAAGTATTAAGATAGAACAGAAATAAGGTAAGGTGATGTTCAGCTTCCAGTACAGTACTAGAAAACAACTGTACGACAAATGTTTGAATCAAATTACTTTGTCCTCATGAGCTATTTATTAGAACTACCACCTGTCTTGGCAAAGTCTATTGATTATTTAATAACTCTTACAATTGAATTGTTTAGTTTCAAACACAGTAACTGGCAAATGATTTTTGGCATGTGTGCTCCTCGTTGAGAAGCTGTTTTCATATTATTAAATTAAAAAATAGATATGTTTTTTGGATAAAGTTACACAACAGAAATGCATCAGTTTTATAGGTATCTCAGAACCTGGAAGGATATATAGACAGGACTTCTCAATGAGTAATGAAGCAGAGCACATTGACAGAAACTAAGCACTGTAATTTTACCTTTTTATTCATTAATACTTCAATGCCCAGCACACCTTTTCCTTCTCACCAAGTATTTGAATGATGTGTGGGTCATGAAGACCTGCAGCTCTTTCAAGGAATACAATCGACTTCATAAAAGGGAAAGGGGTCTTGGGTAAAAAGCAATTGCTCCAGTTAGATAGTGTTTTAAAAATATTTCAGCTGTGAGACAGAAAGGGTAAACAATGGAAATGTTCTTTCAGAAAGGAGATTGAATATCATGAAATTGCATAAGACCTGTGTGACTGAGATGCTTACCATTTATCAGGCAAGATAAAGGTGGTGAAGGAAACATAAGCTAGAGATCAGAAGACAGAGTTCCTCTGAGTTCAGAAAGCATTTTTTGTGACTGCTGTTCCACATCAATATTCAATCAGCTGCAGGGTAAGCCCCCAGCAAAGTACAAATAAAGTAAAGCCGCAATTAGAAAGAAACCTGAAACAGAATTTATGGTTAGAACCAGGCCTATAATTTGGCCAGGAATTAATCTAAGTTAAATAAAGTAATACAACAGTTCTTATTTCCTGTGGGGAAGAGAGCAATACATACTGAGTCTTTCAGGCTGAGAATGTACACTGCTGCAACTTCAGGATGATATCAAAGTCATAGCTTTTAAGGAAAACTGGGAAATCTGGTTCTCTTCTTGTTTTAGTATTTCTTTTCCAAGTAAATACAGGATTAGAAGCTTGGGAAAAGATTATACAGAGCCCACTTGAAGCTGACAATGTCACGTGGTTTCCTCCACCCCGCACTCTAAAGATGGTTTAACAGAGGACTGACACTGTCCTATCTCTAAAACATACCCACACACACTTCATAAAAACCCTGAAGATACACACAGGCACAGGAAGGGGAGAAAACAAGATGCCTTCTGCTGATAAGGCATAAAGGTATGTGAGACAAAGCCAGAGGGGTAAGGTGAGGGAGCAGCTCTTGGAAGGAGAACAGGCACTCTGAGACATGAAGGCAGTTCCCGCTCCAGAACTGCCCTGCCTTATTTATCATCCCACAGCTACCCTATCAGGAAAGAGTACAAATGGGTTTGGACCAGGAAATGGGAACGTGCAACTGCTCACCCCTCGTTACACAAATCCAAAGCATTACACTTCTGCATGAAGCTAGCTCACTGAGACGCTGAAGGAAGCGTCTCTGCTTCTCAGGAAGTCACAGTGAATGTATGGTGTACGTCATTCATTCAGTCACTTGTGTTCAGGGTGATCTGCACGCAATTCAAAGGGTTCTTCTGAGAGAAGGATACTCAACAACACTGAAATCTGTGTGTTATGTGCAGATGCCCCTGACTAAGGCAGCCTGCACCGCTAGAAGTGTGCACGAGCAGACAGGCACCGAGGGAATTTAACTGGAGCTACATTAGCTGAAAGTGCTTATGGATTTGGGGCTTGATGGCAATTTAGCCAAGGTTAGGGTGGCACAATTAGATTCCAACAGTGAAAATTCCTTCCTGGCCCCACTATCAGCCTTGCTTGGATTGAGGTCTCAGCTGTTTAAAGAACAGAATCCACTTGAAATCAGGTTATGATTAAAACCCAATGGCTGTATAGAGGAACCAGCAACTCCTACTGCAAGCTCAACAGTGTAACCAGGAAGGAAAGGGGCCCCTTTACTCAATACCAGAAGATGCTACAGAGCCCTGTGGAGGAAAGTTCATGAACTACTTGCATTCAAGAAAGGCGAATATTTTTAGAGTAACCCAGAAGACCCAAACGTCACAGAGGAATGAATAAATTTAGGGAAGAATAAATGAGAAACAGCCTTAGAACAAGGTGAAATTTTGCTGTTCCCACTTTAAACTCTGTATTTGAAAGAAGTAAAAGGAAACTGAAATAGCAGCGATCAAGCTTCTGAAGCAAGTATGAGAGGCAGAACCAAGGACTCTACTCTGGGAATGTTCCATGTGCAACTTCTTTCTGATACAGAAACAGGAGTCAATGGATTGATGAGAAAAATCTGAGCAAATAAATAATTAGCAAGCACAGGGCTAGCTAATCCTTCCCCTTCTGAAATCTAATGCAGCTATTACTCAACCAAAGGAAGATGCTGCATAAAGACCAAAGGTTTTTAATCCATCATCCTGTATTTGAGAGTGCCCAGTAATAAACGCCTAAAAAAAAAAAGATGATACAAGTAGCACAAACTTGTAATGCTTTTTCCTTCTAACTTCAGGGATCATTTCAGGTCTAGGATTTCCTGAGCCAGAGTTGGTATCTTTGTGTTTAATAACCCTCAGCAGATTTTTCTGCCATCAACTTGTCTTTTCCAACTCACAAAGACTTTTAGCATACAGAAGCATCCTAAAATAAAGCATTTCAGCATTTCACATGTGAAAAACTCTTACTATGTTTATGTTTGAACTTGTCACCTGCTGACACTTAGTAACTCCTAGGTCTTACATTCCAAAAGGTGATGACAATCATGTGCCATAAAACATTATTCAACTAGAACATGGTTTTACACATGCTCACAAGATCCCTTTTTCTTGAAGCAATAAACCTAGAGAGAGAAAAAAAGGTGCAAGACAAGTAACAGAAGTATTTTCTTAATATATTCCATTCAGTTAATTTTGTTCATTGGGCTAGCTGATCACTTAGGCACACAAGCCTAGGTGTTCATTCCATATTAAGTTCAGAGTTGTCGTGCTAAGACTTACACTTATATTTTCTGTGTCTTGATTCTGTACCAATGAGTCATTGTGCAACCAGTAATGAAAAAGGGTAGGACATCCACAGCATGAGCAACCTCAAACTCACAGAGAACAATTCAGTCTTCTTAGAAAGGGGAGCTTGCAGGGAAGGCAAAAAAGGATGCCATGGATGCCACCAATTGGTGGTTTTTATTTTTACTTTAAAAGCAAAAAGCTAATAACCTTTCCTTACTGTAAACACAGATGCTGTTCAAGCAACTTTTAAGTTTTAGTTTGTTGGTTTTGGTTGGGTTTTTTTAAGACTGAAAATTCAGGCTTATGGAAGTCACAGAATTTGTTGAAGTTACCAGGTTAGTTCTGCAGTATCTTTAAAATCCATTTCTAAATTTTGAGACCCTACAAAGCCAGCATTAGCCAGGAGACCCTACACTACAGGCTACCATAAAGGTACAGCCAAGTGTTAAGTAGTTACTATGAGTGAGTGGTTTCCTGTTTACAATTTCATGTTGCACTTCGGCTTTTTGGTTCTCCCTGTATAACAAACATCGAAAGCTGACCATAAAAACGGATTGTAAAAGTAACATGCACATTGTCTGGCTAGTAGACTATTCTAGACTTCAATTTCTCAGGTTTTGTTTTTTCTTTTTCCCAGAAATATTAAGCATCTTTCACCTTTTGATCAATGATGAAAAAACACAAAAGCTCATAGGGAAAAACATCCATGAGCCTTTCTCCACAATACAGAGTACTATACAAATGAAGGACTTACATAGCATTTCAAAATGTCAAAAGTCCTTTTAGATACTTTAAGAATGAAAACCACAAGTATTCAATTCCTTTTTCAAATGCATTTAGCCTAAATATTCCTCTCCACACAGTATCTTTTCTATTTGAAGGTGGCAAAGCGTTAATTAATCCAGCACAATGAATCATCCTTTACAGCATCACAAAAGTGGCTTACATGATCGCACTGTATGTCCATGTTTCTTTTACAGGAGGAAAAACACTATATGTTTTATTCTGATTCTTATTTTGGAGAAGAAAAGCAATCAGAACCCAGTTTGAACTTGCACCTGAAAATCTTGCTTTTGTTTTCTGGTCTCAGTCTACTGGTAACTGGCCTGATGCTTGTAAAGACGTAAATAATTTTGTATGGTAAACTAAAATAAAGGACTTCAGTAAGTATACAGATGCTCCTGAAATTATAGCTTCACAATCTGATTGTCTAAGAGTTTTAGACAGCACCTAAAACTCAAATGGCAACACCCAAGCATCCATTTTCCTGAAGTCTAAACCACAGACACACAATTTTTTTTTTTAGTTATTTTTTAATAAAGTAAAACTCAGCTTTGCTGAAATGGTCCTTGACTCCTCCCCAGACATGGTCAGATGTACTTAGAAAGCCATCTCTTAACCCACTTTGAGCTCTGCTACAATCCAAGCCCTCAAAATGCTGTATGACCTCCACTCCCTCAACACCGGTACAGCCACACCTGAGGCACCAGATCCAGTACTGTAGAGAGTCTGGAAAAGGGCCACAAGGATGCTGAAGGGACTGGAGTGTCTTCTACATGTAAAGACTGAGATAGTTGGGGCTAGTCAGCCTCGAGAAGAGCAGGCTCAGGGGGATCCCATCAATGTACCTGAAGGGAGGGTGTAAATAAGAAGTAGCCATCACTCCTTTCATCCCTAGGAGCAGCTGGCATGGGATACTTAGGAAAGCATTCCTATTTTTTAGAGCAGTGCTTCCTTCCCTCTGTCCAGCCCTCCAGCAACCTTTCATCCTCCCATAAATTGTGGTTTAGGGATTCCCAATTCCCATCACTGTGCTTAATAGCTCTGGATGGAAGTACCCGTCATGAATTCGTCTAATTGCTTCTGAACCCATTCAGACTTGAAGCCTCCACAACACTCTGCAGCAATGAATCCTGCAATTTAATTATGCACATCATGAAGAACTACTTCCCTTCATTTGTCTTAAAGCTCCTGCTCGATCCTTTCACTGGGTAACCCCCTGCTCTTGTACTATGAGAAACAGCAAATCATTATTCCTTTTCCACCTTCTCTGTGACATTCACAATTTTGTATACATCCCTCTCATTTCTCCTCAGTCCTTCCTTTTTTTAACTAAAGTCTTTATTTAAACAGTAGTTGTTCCTTCTAGAACAAGTTGTTCTAGCACAAGAACACTGTGAACTTAAACAAAAGCGTGAGGTTTTCATTTATGCTCTCTCCTCCTCTCCTGATCGTTCCAAATGTTATCTAAACTCTCCTAAAACTCCTCTTTTTCAAGACAAAGAATTTGGGTTTGTTCTTTCTTTGTGTAGCATCTGTTTCATCCTTTATTCAACACTACTACATCCCTTCTGAGGCTGGGACACCAGAACTGCATCCACATAGGTGACATACACAGTAACACAATGCCATTTTTGTTTTGTTCAAAGGCTGATTCTACCTGGAACTCTTTTTATCCTAGATCTTAAAAATCTAAGGTTTTCTTCTTCATGAAAGTAGGAAGATGTTGAAATGAGAAACATATCAGGTCAAGAAAGAGAGAATGCGTTTTGAGTTTTACTCCAATCAATAGGCAGCTTTTTAAACAAGCCTCAAAACAGACTGGAGATGTTCCTATGACAAATACCAGCCAAAAGGTTCAGAGAAGTTAATAAAAAGTCAATACCACCTTGGAAAAGCATCTCTCTGTGGGTTGGATCATTTATTACCACTAAATGATGCAATGGCAGCTGGCATGCTTTAAGGTACTGTTTATGCAAGGCACGAAAGCCAGCCCTTACCTTCAGCACACACACACACACACACTCACAAGCCCAGCTCTCCCACTTCTGTTGGCTTTGCCCATGTACAGCATGGAGCAGAAACTGTGCTGTGGGTGACATCAACAGCACTGCCACAACATGCACTGGGCTACCATGTTTTAGCTCTAATTTCTTCAGTACTCCTCTACAGAGTATTGCCATCTACAGGCAAACACAGGTTGTGAGTCTTATTAAATTGGTGGGTTTCTCTCTTGCTTTAAGAGGTCTTTGGTACTAGTACTAGAGGAACTAGTACCAAAGTTCAGGACCTTCATGTTTTGAAATAGCTCTATCTAGCAAGCAGTTCCATTCTACCACCATGGACAGCTCTTCACCACCTCCTCCATCCAGGTGGCCTTTAGGTAGGTCTTTCAAAAATTCCTCCTCACCTAGATCCAACCCAGCCCAGAAACAAAGAGCTGAGCAGCTCCATCCTCTGAAGATCCCACATATACTGCCTCTCAAAACTCCCACAAGCACATAGCACACTGCAGTTGTCATCTTTACAGAATTAAGCAAGCTCCACACTCGATAAGCACAGACAGAGCAGGCTATTTTGCAAGCACTTCTCTTGCTTCTTGGGAGTCACTAGGAACTTCCTTAAACTGTAGATGGAAGATTCTGTACTGCCCCTTGAAACAGCAGAAAACAGAGTAAGCACTTCAAACAAAACCTCAAAAGAACTGCAAACAAAATCAATACGTAGGAGAGGAGAATCAGAAAGGAAGGGAATGCAAAATGGCAGTGGGAAGCGTGTACCAGAGCAGATGGGATATAAGATGACAGCTTGCAAAAAAACCCTTGAGAACACGATTAAAGGCATAAGCATGAACATTCATGAGGAGCACCATGTTAAAGAGGGGAAAAAAATAAAAAAGAAAGAAGAGACAGATTATGGGCACTGAGAAAAAGGGGTGTGGGTGGGAATATGGCAGCTTGAGAGCACTTCTTAAAGTCAGCTCTAGCCTTCTGGAAGGCTTGCGTTCTGGGCTGACCTCTCTAAGGAGAGTCTCTCATTCTCCAGCAACACTACCCAAATTAGGGAGATTCTCTTCACTTGGTTACAGCAGGTAACTCCCTGAGTCAAGTCACTGTAACCACCAATCTGCTAGTTTAGTTCTCCACCATCTTCCAGGGGAAAGTCCATACAGAGATGACATTCCCTTCGTGCTAAAAGCAGCCTGACAGACAAGTCCACTGCAAAAAAAAAAAACCCTGAAGCACCACAGATGATCCATGAAGGGGAAGGAAAGGGGACTCCACAGAGTTTCAATACAAAGATTTACAAACTTGGCCATTTAGAATGTTAAAACACAAAACAATGCTCAAAATAAGTCCACTATTAAAAAAAATCAGGAGATGATAAAACAAACCCTGATTAAGTGATACTAATTCATCACCTGCGTGTTACGATGCAATATGCAATGACATGATCATGTACTCTTTTTCCATTAAATTACATAAAGGACAGACTAATCTGAGAATGTCAGTGATACTTGTCTATGGAATCAGCCATATGGCTCTCCTTATTTCTGCTGTCACAAAAGTTAGAAAGTGTGTAATGAAGCAGACAGGAGACTTTGTAAGACAAGCAGATCATATGGTTTGTGGTGGTTTCTGCTCTCCAGATCTGGAGAAGCATATGCCATCACTAACAATGCAACTGCTCTATGATGTTGACCAGGACTCCTCTTCAAAGATAATCACAAAGATCCAGGTTCTTCTCCACTAGCTGGAGGTATTTAAGTTAGGGATCTACATCAGATGGTGGACTGCCTGCTCTCTTGTAGAGCTTCTCGATTGTGGACTTGCAGGAGCATGTTGGGCAACCAGCAGTCTCCATCTCGATGCTTTTGCGCAACTTTACTACACCCAGTATGACAATATGAGGTCCAATTCCTTACTCAAATCCAAATACCTCTAACTGTTGTTGATATAAAAAGACAGTAAGATAGTACTAAATAAAAACGTGGAGCCCTAGACATTCTTCATAATAATTTTTGACTGAAGAGTTAATCTCTCTGCCTTATTTCCTTCTGTGTAAGCAATGAGAGCACCTCAGTACACAGAGATACTTTAAAAATTGTTTGCAAGTATCTAAGAGGTTGCTGTAATCAAGGAGGAAAGGGTAGGTTTTTTCCCTAGTGTGCCTTTGATAACCTAACATCTTACAACAGGAACTACAGAGAACAGGTCAGGGAAATGAAAAGATTGTATCTGCTGTGGGATGTGGCTGTCATACACAAGTGACACACAGGAATGCACAATGAGCACGAGCAAACAGCAAGCGTGTGTTCATTCAACACCACTGACCCTCTGGGATGAATGAGATGGGGATTTTTACCAGAGACAAGATGTTGGTAGTCTTCATATTTTGGAGAATGTTTTCTTGAAATGTGTTCAACTCTTTCTGTATTAAAAAGCACGATAAAGAATTGTATTTGTGCTTCTATATATCCAGTAATAACAAGGTAAAAAGTGAAAAGTTTCACATCACAACAGAAATACAATTTCTGTGCCACTTGCAGAGAGGAGGAAAAAAATTGATTTATAAACATTAGCAAGCCAAGTTGATTTCACATCTCCATAGCCCATGGAAGTCATCTCTCAGTGAAAGAAAGGTATGTTATAAAACCAGATACCCTAAGAATAGCTCATTAAATAGAACACTACATAGCTTAAGTACCTGTGTTAGATGAAAATAAGTAATTCCCTTCAGTGAATGCAGACTTTTTGCTACTTTCTGAAAAATACATATATAAAATTCAATAGGAGTGAATACACAACAAATCACAGAATGCTTTAGGTTGGAAGAGAGCTCAAAGATCATCTAGTTCCAACCCCCCCTTTGCAGCAATGAATAAGTTCCATTTAATTCTTCAGGGTTACTCTATAAATTACAACTGATGAGATGCCTGAGTCAATAGCACTAGAAACAAAGGAAAATATCCTGTTTCTGAATTCACACAATTTTGAGTTACTAGGAAAGCCTGTCCAGTTTTCTGGGGTTTTTTAAAAGCCATTTCACAAGTGGCTGCAGGCACATCATCACAGAAGCATGTACACTGTATTTTGAAGGACATTAATAGTTTCAGTGCTTTGTCTGGGACACAAAAGTTGTCACATAAACCTCCATGTCTGTTTGGACACCAAAGTGCAACCAGTTACTGATCCTAGACCAGAGACCTCAAATACCATGTGTGCACAAACACTGCGTGACATTACAAACAAGCAGCGTTACTTGAAGACAGACTACCCGAAAAGTCACCTTCTACTAGTCATGCTTTCTGAGAGGTGTCACCATCTCCCCTTTCACTGTGCAAGCACAGTACAACCAGAGGGTATGGGAGAGAACATACTACCCAACTTCCGAATCCCACTTCCCACTGGAAAGCGTGCATTGCCTCTGCTACTTCCTAAGGACGCAATAGCAACGCGCAGCGCTCCCTGCCACACGCAGCTAGGTGGGAGGAGTGGTTGTGATTAAATTCTGCCTCAGCTTACTGACTTGAATAAATTCTAAGGAGCACAGAACACGATGATAAATTCTCACCCAAGAACACCAACCACTTTCCCTAATAGTTGGATGATGCAGTGATTCAGTATTACTCATGGGACGTTTTAAATTATCATCTTAGTCATGGCTTTTGTGTGTTGATCTGGACAGGGTAAACTGCAAATTTACCAATGGGATTGTAAAAGGCACCTAGAAACATTTGGGAGCGATGACTGTCAAGAGAAAACATAAGAAACCCTTGTGGAGTATTCTCTCCTATTCACAAACACCTTGTTAATTTTACTTTCAAGTATTCTAATCAATGTCACATGACAGTCAGTTTTATGTATGTCACACAGAATGTGCCAATCACCCTGATTTATTCCTCCATAAATATCAGGTGATCCTGGTTCCGCACTTCACAGCACAGAATTATACACGGAAGGCCAGAAAAATAGGCTTGTCATTATCTTTCCTTAACCTGTTTCTTCCCAGTTTCCACTGGGCACTATACCATCTGGCATCTCTAAGGCACCGTAACTCACTCACCAATACGTGAGCAAGTTTGAGCCCAGCATATATCCATGCAGATCATTATCCATTTCCTCATTTATTCTCATTTGGTGGGTATGTTTTTAGATTTTCTGATTTTACAGCACATTTTTTCTTAAGCATATTACAGACTGGCTCTCTTCAAAGAGAATCAGGTGCAACTAACATTTTCCTTTAATCTTCTAACACATAATACATGAAAAATTAGTGTCAGCTGTATCTTTTTGCCTATGATACACGAATGTTCTTCAGAAGTGACACAAAATACCAGCAATACATGTAAAAGACTGAATTCTGATACCACACTTGAAAAATTCCAATACAAGATCTAAGTTTGTAGGTAGTGTGTCCACTCCCACATAATCTATTCAATTACTTCCATAAGGTGGTTATGAATACACTCTACTAAAATAATGTGAAGATTCTATCTTATATTATACACTACTGCCTGGATAAATTAGCACTAACTATCAGTGACTAATACTGCTGGGACAAGCTTCATAATTAGAAGAATATAAAGGACTGAAAAATTGTAGCATTAACATCTCCTGTATTCTGATACTCATGCAATTGTTAATATACTTCTGCTTTTACATTCAAGTCTGTTTCTTTGAGAATAACATTAAATGTAATATATGCAGAACAGGAAAATAATCAGAAATTCTATAGCTGGCAGATGCAAAGTAGAATTTATTGGATTTTTGGTGCACAAATTCAGAGTGTGAGGCAACCTCTGCTCTTTATCTTCTCCCTGCAATGCAGTTCCTAAATTCACTGGTCTTTCAACCCAACAGTTTCCTTAGTATCTTTAGGGTATGTTGTGCACATGCTCAGTTGTCTCCAGCACTAAGTGGCTACCCATTCGATTACACCAGATTTGAGGCCAGGAAACTAGAGAACATAACGCCAGAACTCCCTGAAGGGCCAGGCACTAGATTCATTCATGGCAGCCTATTAAGTACCAACGTCACATGCCCATCCCAAAACCAGAATAAATTATTTTCTTTTAAAAGCAGAGCTGCTGTAAGGGAAGTTTCCTCCCCTGTCAGGTTCCCATGCTCACCTCTCCCCACAGGCTGCAGAATTGGCACTCTCCATCTCACCAGTCTAAACAGCTCTGCAGCCCCTGGGTCAGACTGGAAAGGCCACCTTTTCCCAGTCCTGTTGAAACTTGGTTAACACAGCAACAACCAATACGAGCTGTGGGGCATGGGGGGAAGTACTGGGCATAACTGGCAGGGATGGGGTGGAACCCAAGGACTACCTGTGGAAGAGGTGGTTGGGGACTGCCCTGTACTGGTCACAGGCATTTCAGCAGACAGGCTGGACATGTCACCTACCAAAACTAGACAAATCAGAGGTACACACAGCATCTCTGCAAAAACACAATGAAGAAAGGGCAGTAACCTGTAGGGGCAGGGGAGACACTGACACTGCAGAAGAGGAGAAACAAGAGCAGATGCCAGAGCAGAGACAGACTGGTAGAAAAAAATACAGGAGTAGGAACACTTCCAAGGGGATTACAGCCCATGGAGAAGCCCACATGCCACTGGGGCATGTACAACTCCCAAAACGGAGTGCAGCCCACAAAAACCCATATGCCAGAACAGAGCAGGTTGCACCTAGAAGGAGGCTGCAAGCCCATCGAAGAACCCACATCGGAACAGGTAGAGTTCCCAAAAGGGACCACGGCCACTGGAGAAATCCACACCACAGCAGCTGAGAAACAAACAGGGAGAGGCAGAAAGCTCATGAACACCACCACCCTGAGCCCATGCTTCTGCAGTGCTTCTCACCTCAATGAAGGGATGTGTAGCATGCAGCCAGCAGACTGCAGGCCAGGAAGGGGGAAGGAAAAGCATCTTGAGGGAGGCTAAGGTGTTTTCCCTAAGTGTTAGTTTAACTGTTCATTATATTTCTTGATACTGGAATCAGAATCTACAAGTTTTATATAAATCAGCAATTAACTACCTTAAATAGAATTACCCAATTCATGACTGATTTTGCTCACAGTGGGAGGCAGTGGAAGCCTCTCCTTTAGCATGTTCATCTGCACTTGGACATTGTTCAGCCTTTATGCTTGTAGAATTTTATTGGTGAGATGACAAGAAAACCTTTTTAATGGCTTTGATGTGTGGCCATAAGTTATGGAGTCACAACACTAAGTTACTGTTAAAAGTGCCATCTTTTTTCTGCATCAATTTGATTTTTCTTGTAATTCTCTTCCTGTAAAAGACATGTCTTTGGATAAGAAACACAGCAACCAAACCTGTGGAACAGTGTCACAGGAATTTACCGTGCTGTTACATGAAAACTACTGAGGGTATCAATTCTTCAAGCTTCTGGGCACAGAGTAAATCACCATTAAGCTCCATAAGGATCCATAGGGACCCATAATCTTCCACAGAACACGTCACACAATTCTCTACTCTGCTACAGTTGTCCACAGGTGGTCTTCCAGTTTTATCCTTTCAAGACAAGTTGAAAAACATGAATTCAGTATAATGAAAGTGCAAAGGTCTTCACCTCCTGATTTAACATTTTTATCCAATAACAAGCACTGTGTTCCTTTCCACAGTCTGTTTTTTCCCCAGTCTTCTACATCTAGATTTTCTGTCCTATTACTAAAGCTTTATTTTCCACACAACACTCACCTATTTGGGTAGCCAGGCTGGAGATTCAATGCTATAAACTTTAGGCCTCTCCTCATACTTGGAAAATCCACCTCAAATCCCAGCTAATTTTCTCAGCGATCCTTCAATTTCTAATCCCAAGTCTTCAATTCCCATTGGACTATTACTCCCTAAATGCTTCTCCTCTAATCTGATAGCTGGAGCGAGATTTAACAACATTCAAACACACAAACCAGCACTGGACTCCAGGAACTTGCTTTGTCTACCACAGAGCAAACACAGAAGTTACAAGCATAACACCTTCCACTCTAGAGTTGTTCCTAAAATTACCACTTTTTAACTGTTCCTAACAATCCCAATCATTACTCAGCAGAATCAGAGCTTTTTATATACACCCTGTATTAGTGTCCTGTCACTGTCCCACCGCTACAGGTGGCCTCCATCTCTGCTATTTCTTCAACACTACGGATCATACAGACTTACTGGTCTGGGCAGAGGAACACCAGAGATGCATCCAATTACCATTTGCTCCAACTATTCTGCACAAGAGAGACTATTTAGGTAGTCATTTCTATACATATACCTCTTGTGGTTAAATGTTAACCTGTGTGTAAGGCCAGCTGTACTGGATAAAACCAGATGTCAGTCTGACCAACCCATTCCCTCAGATAGCAGCTGTAGGAGATGCTGAAGAAAATGGCAGTTAAAAAAATGGGGGAAGTATGCAACTAACTCTTCTGATTTTCAGCAATCTCTACATTAAAGACTTCTGAAGCCAAAGAATCTGTACACATTCTTGTATCTGTCAGTCCTTGACTTCCCTCCCTGCCAAATCCGTTCAGTGGATATTTAGATGCTTGCCCTTTGCAAAGAGATCTGCAGAATAAGTAGGTACAGTATGAAAATTATTTCCATTAATTTGAGATGCTTCCTGTTAATTTTACTGAATATCCCCTAGTCTAGTGTACTCCAAGACATTTATGATTTTTAAAAAAACCCTTAGGTATACAAAATCAGTTTCTCCTCAATCACCTCTTGTAAACTGAAGAGCCCTAGTATACTTCACCTCTCCTCATACAGTAGTTATTTCCTACTCAAGATTCCAAGTCTGCAATACATTTCTAAAACACTTTCCATTTTGTTCTTGCCTCGTCTCCTAATCTTTAACGTTATTCTGACCAGTACTAAGCACAGCACCAGCATTTTCAGCCTCCTATCACAATGGTTTCCAGACCTCTTTTCTGAGTGCTAATGGATAATTTACAGCCCATCACTGTGGCAGCAGCAATAGCTTTATCCCCCATTCACTGCTTTGAATTTATTGCTACAATTTCATTCGTTGCATTATTGCCCAGTCACTGAGTACCATGAGATTCTTCAGTAATTCTTTGGGCTTAATTTAATGCTTTAATCATATGATGCTACAGAATTATGTCTTTTCACTATCCATCCTTTTACCAGATTCAGGAATACACCAAACAGTACGTATTCCAAGGCATTCCTGTTTGATCCTGACCATAATCTCCTGCCAGATTTGTGGTAACCTCCTTCCCACAAACAAATACCACGTTAACTCCATATGCTGTCTCATACTATTTTTCCCAAATTGAGTTTGCCTACAGAACTCAGCTCTATGTACTTTTGCCCAAGAAAATAATGATGCTGCCTCCAAGATGCCAAAGCCTTGAAGAAATTAATGACTGGAAAAATGGAATTCATGATGCCTGAAAGAAGATGAGAGAAGACAGGATACAAGTGTATTCCAGTGACGGCTGTGATTCCTCAGAGCTCTTCAGATGATCCTCCTGCTTTCTTCAAGTGCTTCCTCAAACAGAATTTAATGCTTTAGACAGCACCAATATGAACAACTAGACATTGCTTTTAGAAAGTGTTGATCTTCACACCGAAATGGTTGAAGTGCCCCAGACTAAGGCAGCAATCCCACAGTGAGCAGCTAACCTAGCAACTTCACTACTGCTTCAAGAGCAAGTTTTCCTCCTTTCCAACCCACACAGTCTTTTGGGTTCTGCTCTAACATGTCTTACGTCTTTCCACGAGCTGATGCAACTCACTAGCCAGAAAACAATTTGATTTCACTCGCCTATGAGGAAACGCTGAATCAACTGGGGCTATTCAGCCTTGAGAAAAGACGACTGAGAGGGGATCTGATGACCCAATGACCACAAGGTCCCTTCCAACCCCTATGATTCTGTGATTCTACTTTCTTTTAAGGCTAGGGAGTTTAACTGGTAGGCAGAACAGTACAGTGAGTGTCAGAGACACTGAGAGCACAACTGTCTCCTTTGAGATGAGTTCCTTCCATCTCACACAGCCCCAACACCATCAGCAGGAGTGGAGAAAGCTCTCCCCTTCCCAAGATATTATGAGCTTTAACCTCCCAACACTTGAGGCAAACATGCTCACTCAAGTACAGAATTTTCCTTTTTAAACTGACTCTGCTGGAAAACCAAAAATAAATGAGAAGCATTTTTAAAATCATATTAATAAATTTCAAAATCACATTTACATCAAATTAGTAATTCCCAAATTATCATTTATTCCTCTAGGAAATATGAAGATTAATTGCCTGTAAATTCCCAAAGACACTGAATAATAATAATATCACTATTAATGTGCATGCACTTTAATTAAACTGTAAACAAGCCTCTGGTCTTTAGACTTAAATGACCATTCAGTGTACCCAGGAAACTGTTATTAGGTGCCATGGTCACAATATTATTTTCTATTAATACAATTACAATTCTTTGCAATTACTTACAGATTCACAGAATCATAGGGGTTGGAAGGGACCCCCAGAGATCATCGGGTCCAACCCCCCTGCCAAAGCAGCTCCCTAGCTCATATTGCACAGATAGGCGTCCAGATGGGTCTTGAATATCTCCAGAGAAGGAGACTCCACAGCCCCCCTTGGCAGCCTGTCCCAGGGCTCTGTCACTCTCACTGGGAAAAAGTTCTTCTGCATGTTGGTGCGGAACTTCCTGTGCCCCAACTTGCAGCCATTGCCCCTTGTCCTGTCCCCACAGACCACTGAAAAGGGGCTGGCCATTTCCCTCTGTCCCACACTTCAGATATTTATAAATATTAATCACATCCCCTCTCAGTCTTCTTTTCTCAAGGCACAGCTCACTCAGCCTTTCCTCGAAGGGGAGATGCTCCAGGCCCTTAATCACTTAGTGCCTCTGATGCACACATCTCAGTGCCTTTTCACTCATCAGACAATCTGATCATGGTTAAGATTCGGAGGGAAGCAAGCTTTTGGAGGGATTGAGGCTGCTGTAGGAATCATTATCTGCATAATTTTTTTTTACTTGAGCGAATGTATTCAACATCTCATTTCTCTGCAGAACCACAGCCTGATGCCTTATCAGCTATAACTGTGACATCAAGTACCCCAATCCCAACTTAACCGCATCCTTATTAGGTGAGATGCAGACGAATCTGGTCAGAGCCACAGTGACTGTGCCCCCAGCTTCCAGAGCTGCTGTCCAAGCATTTGTTGCCTTTGGCTACTCCATGACATTGTATTAGTCACATTGGATGGCTGACACTGCTTCCAAGTTATGCCAGTTAAGTAATAACTAATTCATCCTGCTCCCAGCAGCCAGGCTGGAACACAGCTGAATCTCCCAGAAGCGTGCAGTCGATTGTTATTAGATTATTACTGGAGCCTCCCTGACCTCTGGTGTCTTGAAATTAAGGTGCTCCGGGACCGAAATAAGCATCTCATTTAGGTGCACAGTGGTAATCTCATCTTAAAGTATAATGACTGCAGGCCATTTGTAAGTATTTTCTAAGGTATTTGAAAACTGTTACTGATTAGCTGACACTTCCAAATTACACACCTCCTGAACTATTCCATATGGGGAAAAACTGCATCTAATTCAGCTTCTCCTGCTCCCAGCTGCATGGAAGCTACCTTGCTTTGTGGTACACCACTTAGCCCACACCCAAATCGATCCCCCTTCTAGGGGTCCGTTAAGTGTTTATCTTCAATGCCTACAACAGCTGTTCCCTGCATACCAAGCAGATGTGTTCTCCAAACAAAGATTATTTAACTGCTGAAGCACATTAAGTTGTCTCATCTGCACACGTGCAGATTTGCTGGAAGTAGGAATCATTCACTCTTTCTACATGCTTTTAACTTGCAATAGGTAGCCTTTAGCACCCCACTGCATCCCATCATCTGGGTTTTAAGGCTCACTTAATCTGGAGATAACACTTGGTTCCGTACATGCACCTATGGAAGTAGGTAAGACCTGTGTTTCTCTAACTTTTCTAATTTTCACTGAATTTCCATGCAAATGGTGTAGCTAATTTTCCAACACTCTGCAACAGAGTTTAGAGAAATGTGAAGGCAAAGTAATTTCCTGCATCACCTATTAGAATGACAAAATATTACTAACCACATTTATAAAACAAACTACGGATACAAATGTGGAAGACTTACCAGTGGTTTACTTGGGAGGACAACCTTTCGGCCTGAACTCCTTTCTAGCAAAGGAACAATTGAGAGAATTGAACTTCAAGAGAAAGAGGATGAGCAGACAGTGAGAAGTTCAAGGCTAAAGTTTACACCTGACAGAATCAACCCCAAATTCCCATCAGTTTTGGTCTTTTTAGATCTATTAACTTCAGGGATGAGCTCACACTAATGTTATTTTAACATCAGTTAACAGATCAACACAAGCTGTTTATACTCTTTCAGTGTTTCTAAATATGTCCCATTACATGGTTAGGGTAATAAAGCAGGCTCAAAGCAAATCTCCTACTTTGCAACCAAGACTAAGGAAAAATTTATGACTGTCTGCTGAGAACTTTGTCTATTCAGTTCCTTTGATGAAATCTGGAATTGTTTCATAGCAGTTTCACACAGTAAACAATACAGCTTTGTAATATAAAACTGACATGACTTTAAATAGATGTTTTACCAATTTGATAGCAACTCTGAGCATCAAACACTTTTGCAGAGAGGCTACAGACATACCCTAGATTTGTAGAAGTATCTAGAGGTGAGAAGTCCTCCAACTCTGCCACTTGTTTCTTTAAAGCATTTCATTATCATCCCATCTTGACTTTCAGTTTTCACACACCAAAACATTCATTAGTCAAAATAAAGCTAAAGAAAAAAATGTGAACATAAATTATCAGTCTCTTAAATAAAAGTCTGGAAAGCTGGAACAGCCCAGTACAGAAGTGAGAAAACCACTAAAGCCAAATACTGAACAAACTTGATCATCCTCCCTACCTGCAGGATGATCCTTCAGAGTCAGAAATCAGAAGCATATTCTATATATTGCAGATTACCAAATATAATACTTGTCTTACAAGTATATTGCCTCCTTGAATGATTCTGTCATTCTGTATTTTCAGAGTAGCCAGTACCCTTACACTAGAATCTTCAAAATAAAAAGACTAAGGAGTGATGCAACATCTTCAGAAGGCCATCATCACTCTAGGTATGAAACCTCTTTTAGGTATCTACCTATCCTCCTTTTAATCTGCCAGGAAATAAAAGAGATTCTGCTTTGGGACTGAGGACAGAAATAGATGGTCATCCAAGGAAGATCTTCTGAGAGTTTATCACCTGCTACTGACCTCTATTTATACAGCAGGATTTCAAATTATCATTGCACTTGCAAACCTTAGAGAGCAAGTGCCAGCAGCTATTAATGCCATAACCATTCAGGGCGGGAATGATGCAGCACAGACTAACAGAAGGGCAACAAGAGCAAAGGCACTGTTAACTGAACTTTAATAGGAACAGACTTTGTCCCCCATTTCTCTGTGTAAGGGAAGGAAGATGTACAGGCTCTTTTCCTGTTATATTTAAATTTACATCCTTTGGCAGGTGTAGCCAACAACTGAGCTTCACTGCTGTTGAGAGACCACAATTTTACTTACCTCTCCTCATGACCTATGATGCTGGTAACTCTTCACATGTAGAGGAGCTGTATATCACAACCAGACAATAGAATCACAGAATCATTAAGGTTGGAGAAGACCTCCACAATCCTCTAATCCAACCACCCCAAAGAACAATCCACGGAGACCTTATAGAGGCCTTCCAGTACTTGAAAGGTGCCTATAAGAAAGCTGGGGAAGAACTGTTCATGAGGGCAGGCAGCACTAGTATGAGGGGCAATAGTTTTAAACTAGAAAAGGGGAGGTTTAGGTTGGATATTGGGAAAAAAGAAACTTCACTGTGAGGGTGGTGGATCACTGGAACAGGTTGCCCAGAGAGGTAGTAGAGACCCCATCCCTGGAGATATTCAAGGTCCGGCTTGATGGTGCTCTGAGAAACCTGATCTAGTGAAGAAGTTGCTGCTTACTGCAGGGGGGTTGGACTAGACGACCTTTCAAGGCCCCTTCCAACCTAACACATTTTATGATTTTCTATTACTAAACCATGGCCTTAAATACCTCATCCAACCTTTCCTTAAATACCCTGAGGGACAATGACTCCATCACCTCCCTGGGCAACCCATTCCAATGCCTAACCACTCTTCCTTAGAAGAAATGTCTACTAATTTCTAACCTGAACCTTCCCTGGCACAACTTGTGGCCATTCCTTCTCATCTTATCACTGCTTATCTGTGATAAGAGGCTGACCCTCAGCTCACCACAACCTCCTTTCAGGTAGTTGTAGAGAGCAATAGTCTCCCCTGAGCCACTTCTTCTCCAGACTAAGTGGTTCCAGTTCTCTCAGCTGCTCCTCCTAAGTCTTGGGTTCCAGATCCCTCACCAACTTTGTTGCCCTTCTCTGGGCATGCTCCAGGGCCTCAATGTCTTTCTTGTAATGATAGCAACACCACCACCAAGCTCACTATTTGACAATCAAAGCACTCGAGGTCCTTTCAACAGAAACATCATGACAGCAAGGTGAAAGAGTAAACAAAAATACAAATGTAGTATTTTTTTTGATCAAAACTGACACCTACACAGATGTTAAAGGAACTTTAAATAACAGAAAGTAAAGTAAGAAAGTAAACAAGAAAAGAGAAGAACAAGTTTTATCTGTAGGTGTTGTATAACTGGCCTTACTCTCCTAGAAACAACCACCACAACAAAAATGAGTCTCAACTGCCTTGAACCCTTCTCCCACAGACCCCGGGTCGGAAACTAATAGGGTACCTTGGACAGCAGCATCATTTTAAAGCCTGGGTTTACATCCACCAGGACCATCCTACCCAGACCAAAACCAGAACAGAAATTCCACCCAGCCATCTGTATTCTCTATTGAGCTGAAATAGCCTGTAACATGTAAATGCAGCATCCTGCTGCTCATATTAGCCAGATAAAATAATTTGCCTTGCAGTCCAGGCTGGAAGAGACCAAGATGCTTTTTTTGATTCATCATGAACTGGTCAGTAACTCTGAAGACTCAACTGTAACAACTGGCCAGGGTAGACGGCCAAAGGTTTCCACAGACATAAGGCTTGGCAGAAAGCCAACAGACATGTGGTACCAAAGGACAGACTGCAGAAAGGAAATACAAAGTCAGGAGGATTAGTGGCCCTGAGCTCTGGAGTAGCAGTAAGAGCAGAATCAGATTGCCTTTTCCTGACACGCTCCCTAATTGAGATGTAGATATATGCACAACAGGTGTATGGTTAAATATACATGAATTAATAAAGATGCTGCCTGCCATGTGAAGTGGCCTTGGAGCATCTGTCCCACCCCCTGCCTGAGGCTCGAGACCGACCTAGAACCAAGGCCTGTGCCAGGCGGAGGAAGAACACTCATCACCACTGTTTGCTTGGCAGACATTTCCAAGTGTGCATCTTGTTGGTAAATCCGTAAAATGTACTTAATGTAAATAATTAAATATTTCTCCTGAAGTGTTAATGGCACTGCAAAGAGGCCAGCGAACAGATGTTGCAGGAACCAAATGGTAACAAGTGGTGAGGATTAGATACACGCCCATTAAAATTCTCACACTCAACCACACTGAAATATGAAAAACTATGAACTGCTCACATCCACCAGGACAACTCATCTAAACAAGTCTCCATAACCAAGACTGATAGTTCACAAAGCCTGCAAAGAGAGTGATGCCAATGAAGTTGGGAGAGGTTTCTCTTTAATCTAGAAATCATTTATGAGCACTAACCAACAGCATCTAAGTAAACCTCACTTGCTGCTCTAAAAAAGTAATTCAGAAACCAAACCTGGAATTTTACACAGATTAGAGCCATAGAATCTTCTGGGTTGGAAAAGATCTTTAACATCACTGAGCCCAACTGCAGCAATCCTGTTGAAATCTCAAAAGTTCTCACAACCGTCCTGAAAAGGCGAAGGCAAACCTGAAATTCTCACTTGTTCCTACAGGGAGCAGATACACATCCTGCAGGTACTGAATAAAGGAGGGTTTATTCTGAATTGTGTGTCACGGTTGACAGTAAGCATTGATAAAACAACAGTTTGTATTAGCTTTCAAGAATATGAGTTCTACAAGCCAGCACCCAGCCAGTAGCTTTGGATTCTATTTTCAACAATGCCAAAGACGATGAGTTCCATAAAGGAATAACTCTGTGTTGTCTTTCAACTGCCATGATTTGTATTAATTAGCCAATGCCATGACCTAAGATCAAGTTTTCCTATGAGAACCTAAAAAGAAAACATGGTCTCCTACCACCTATTACAGAACCAAGCCTTTCCATTGAGAGGTAATAGTTACTTTTGTGAATATGCTGCCCTCAAACCATATAGGAACCAAGTCATCGCTAGGTACACATCACACTTCAGACAACCTTTCAAGTTGTCCCTCAGAAGTACTTTAATAAGCTTCTACAGTAAGCTGTCCAAAGGAAGAAGAAAATTGCTGCATCATCATGTTCAGAACAAGCTAGCCATTAAGAACATAACAGGGCTTAAAAAGCACTGATGATACTGCAGACAAGCAAAATTTAAATAAGCATAAGGTGAATCAAGCACTGCCCCTACTTATTGGGCCACTTGGAAAGGATTACCAGTGACACAGATCTTATGCAGCTTTTTTCACTTGAGCAAGTTTGATAAACTTCACCTAAAGAATGCATACATTCTTCCCCTGCATGAGTTTTGAAGGCTGGAAAGGATAAGAAAAATTAGCATTGGTGATTATGTGCAAACAGATCTGACATGATTTTATTTGAAGAAAAAATAGATCATTCAAAATAGCACAAAGAGCGGGTGTTGAGATGGATTACTGGTACATAATCCTCCAATCTGCCTCGGAACAGCAGATTAAATCGTTTGCAAAATTAAAGGAAAATTGCCTTTTTTTTTTTTTAGAAAACTCACATTTTGTTTGTAACCATCCCACCATACTGGCCATGTGGATTTCATACTGGGCATGCTGTGTTTTGTTGCTCTCATTAGAGCTGTCACTAACATGCTATAAGCAGAACCTCAGCATGTTTTATTTCTGCCAGCCAAGCGACCACCACCTTGACTTACTGTGACTTTAAGCAAAAGGCTGTATTACCAAAACAAACATTCCAGACACTGCAAAACAGGGCATAAAATACCTTTATGAGAACAGGACATGCTATACCTCTGATCCCAGAGTACCTACAGAACCCAGTTGCTGGGGGTATAACACATTTATGATTCCAAAATGCACTGTGTTTGGAAGACAATCCGCAGAGGTACACCACAGTTATCTGGAGTTGCTTTCTCAGGGAATTGAGCCCTTTTAGGATTTAGTTTGATGTAGCAAAAACTTGAGTCTGCATTTGTTCATAGCTGGCCAAGCTGCATTGATTCAACAAAACACTGGCAGTGATCTCTTCATGCTAACATCATTTTATTACCCACAGCATAGTGATAGACCTTCAAGACAGGGTTCCTGCAAGTCCCATAAAAGCCTTCAGGAAAAAGAGTGTTGCCTTTGTATTTTTTTCCCAAAAAAAGAAGTGATTTTTTAAGGACAAGGGAGATCCTAAGACACAACCTTTTGACTGATTTTTTCACCAGTCCAATAACCAACTGCAACTACCTTCTGTAGGTTTGGTCCATCTCTTGTTCCAGCAATGTACAGGTGTAATAGCACTGGTTCCGTAAGTCTGTTACTTATCACCAGTGTCCTTTGGTACTAAAAGATGAGGGATTTCAGCTATCTCATTGGTACATCCTGTGAAACACTTCAAAAGGCAAGATAGTTTCCTTCCTGCATTTTTCACCCCAAAATCAACATCAAGATTCTTCCACTTCTTTCTAGTCCCGAGCCTGTAACACTGTACTGAATTCTCTCAATCTGAATGTTTTTCCAGAATAAAACCCTCACTGTTTCCCTCCATTTCCAAGCTCTAGATAATCTCCTTGGTGCCCTTCCCTTACTCTTTCTAAAGGAACTCCCCATTTTCTGGCCTTATCTTCCTTCAGGCAATTTCAAACACAGTTTTCCTCAGTTCTAGGAAATAAACCCTTTTGATACAAACTTGTGATTGGACTTGTCCTGTTTGCCTACACTAAATATAATCAGGTGAAGATTACTGGTCCCTAGGTAACCATCAGCTTCCAGTCCAGTGGTTACTTCATCTTTATCTACCAAAATGAAACCTGGAATTGACTTATCATATATTCAACACAATATCCTTTTACTTTAGCAAATTATCCTCTATTTTCTAGCAACAATAGCTTGGTTTATGTCCAACTGCACAGATCTTCCACTAAGTGTCTCTTAAATTGAAGTTCCCCCAGAACACCACCATTTTATTAACTGTGAATTACACAGGTACTTAAAGTAACTCTTCTTTTCTTTAGTATCATTTGATGGTTGGTAACAGATCCCTCCGGCACCATATCGATCCACAACACATTCAAAACCCCACGGTTACATTCTCAGGAACTCTAAGAAAGGTAATGAAGTGTTTAAAAAACAGAGCACTACCTGACTTGTTATTCTCTCTACCCTTCCTATGATGACTCTAATTCTGTTCAAATGACTCTACCAGTTAGATACAATTGCTCATCGCACCTTTTTTCAACCAGTTATATACAACTTCTCATCATCACACCTTTTGCTTTTCATCTAGACATCTGCCATTATTGGGAAAGTAACTGAAAAGAACACTCTCCATATTATATGGAGCTTTGCTGCAATTTTTCTTGATGCACCAAGTTGCAGATCACATCTATTTTTGCCTTCCACACCAACTTCTTCAGAAAAAGCTAAGTTAAAACTCTTGGCTTTTTGTATGAAGTTTTCAACCAAGGTAATTAATCTTTCTGCAAGATGACCAACACCTTGTGTCTGTGGCTCCCCTGATTGCAGACACAATACAGGGTGCCATAAAAAAGGGCTTTCGGCTTTACCTCACTGCAGTATCTCCTGCTTAACCTCCAGCACCCTCTGCAATCACGAAAGAGGGAATGCATGAAGATCTCCAAACAGATCAACATCATCCTGCAACTTCTGGGTTTTCTTTTTCTTTCTTGTCTTTATGCATTCATTTGTCTACCTAAGCCAACCCCTTTGAGAACTACTAAGAACACACATGGTATATACTTTTGATTTCACTAAGCATCAGTGACAAAAGATCAGTAATGTTTTTCTTCTAATTCAAGCAGATCATGCTTATTTAAATGGACAGGTAGCTCAAAATCAAGCAATAATACAGAAATTCATTAAAAGGCATGGATTTTCTGATAAATTAGTCTTCCCCCTATTTATAGTATTTAAACAGAATGTTACAATGCAAATAAATCCTGTCTCCTAAACAGAACTACCTCACATGATTTTCTTTTAAAGTATACTTAAATACTGCTCAGCATCAATTATTTCTCAATCTTAATTCTGGCAAAGTAGTATTAAAGATTTTTTTAGAAGTACAAAATATGGAAGTATATTTAGTTTTGGTAAGAAAATATATAGCTTAATTTTCAGCTCTTGTCTCCTTGACTTTGCTCTTCTCTGAAAGGAAGTTGGCTGTTGTCCAGCTTAACTCATGCAACGTTTTGTTGCTTATGTTTAATGTAATTACTAACATGACATGCATTCGTAATAGGGCCCAAAGGGTAAGCCTAGAGCCTGAGACATGCTGGAAAATGCTAAAATAAAAGCAGGTAATCTCTTTAAGAGCAAAAAGTGGAAAATATACTACTAATTAAAATAGAACAATAAAAATCTCTTGTAGTTCGAGCATGCTGCAAACACCATTTGCTCATGACATTGAAAAATATGTATCCACTTTACTAATGAAATTAAATTACACTAGTTATAACAGACATGAGTCTGCACAGCCTACTTAATGAGTCTGCAAATCTAATCAGAGGAACCTGTGATGGTCTGGTTCTGTCTGGACAGACCTGAAAAGCTGGAAGGCTTTCACTACCACGCAGCAATAAATCCTAAAAAACTTGCAACACCACTTCAGATACTTGCCCCCCTCCTCTCCCTTCAGTCAGTCTGCCACATAAGTAGCATCCTACTTACGAAGGCATTTCCATAAAATCCTCAAACTGCTGATGCACCCACACAGACCTCCTTTTACACCATGACCTTGCCAGAGACAAATCATATATAGCAGTCTTCATAGCGCTTGGCTGTAAGGAAGAGGGAACCAGAATATGCTTTTGAGCATGACTGATGGAACATGAATAAACTTTTGCATGGAGATTACTGAGGACAACATCTCAAAAGAAACATGAAGACATAATCCTAATAACAGTACCAAAAAAAACCAGTACCCAGAAGTAAAGTGAGGGAATAACCAACAACCATATAAAATGGGTTATGAAGTTTAGTCTGGAGACTAGAAGGCTGAGAGGAAACCTTATCACAACTACCTGAAGTGAGCCTATAGAGAGGTGGGCGATGGTCTCTTCAGCCAGGTGACAGGAGACAGGACAAGGGGAAATGGCACAAAGCTGCACCAGGGCAGGGTCAGATAGGATGTTAGGAAAAAGTTCTTCACTGAAAGAGTTGTCAGGGCCTGGAACAGGCTGCCCAAGGAGGGGGTTGAGTCACCTTCCCTGGATGTGTTTAACAGACAGGTAGATGAGGTACTTAGGGATATGGCTCAGCATAGAGCAGGAACGGTTGGACTCCATCTTAAAGGCCTTTTCCAACATTGTGATTCTGTAAATCATTCAAAGTACTTACTAAAATCAGAGACTCTTGCAATGCTCAGGCAGAGATGGGTGACATCACCTGGCATGGTAGAGCAATTCTAGCAGTGGGGAGAGAAACGATCCTCCAAAGACCTGAAGGACACGGCAAGACAATCATGTGTGCAGAATCATTAGGTCCTTCTCCTCATTGTTGGAACGAAGCCCTACGTTGGTCCCTGGCCTGGATCACGGGCAGCACAACCCCATCCCAATCAGTGATAGGAGCCAGTACAGGTAGCACCTCTCAGCCACCCACCGGGGGGATGGATAAGCAGGGGCAAGACCCCTCTGGGTAGCCCTGGTGCAGGCAGCAGGGAGTATGCAACTGAAATAGGTCACAGGAAGAGTTGTGGTTTTTATTGTTTTATACAGCTTTACTGTTTTATTAACTTGTGGTACTGTAATCAGTTAATAAGTGTTTTGTTTAAGCAAGGGTTTGTCTGTTTCCTTGGCATCACCACACAGGCGCTGATCGATCGGCTGTCACAGCCCGACCGCGACACAGCTCAGCGCACAGTGTGCGGGCAGGAGGCACTGATGGCCACACATCGATCCCTACTCTCCAGTGCCACAGCCACCCTCTGGCAAACTGGGGTGAGGCTGCCCCTCCAACAGATAAACACCCCCATTAGTAACTCAGTAGAAAACAATTAAAACACTTCTTGGTACTTCACACGCACTGCACAAGAGGCCGTAACATCAGCTGTGTATTGCCATGTTTGCCTTGACACTCACATCCAGTTTCAGAATCTAGCATGTCATGTCTTGCCTTCCCACAGAACATAAATAACCGAGAGAAATTGTGCTAATAGGCACCAACATTCATAAATAATTGGAAAAGAACAGAACTAAACCCTACAGAACATCTTTGTATCTGGCTGGCTGAAGGAAAAAAAAAAATCACCTCCAGCCCCACAGAAGAAAATCCTTAGGTATCTCCCGGAGCAATGCAAGACTAATTACCAGGAAGACGTTCAGGTATGCTTATGTACAAGCTTAACAGGCAGAGCACAGCCAGGCTTAATCATCAAACTTATAAAGCTGATGGGTAATAAGATGGCATCAACTCCAGGGAAAAAAAAAATAGTAGAATAAAAGATCTTCAACTTTCGGTGTCCTAGAGGATACAGAAGAAACTGGAATAGCTTCTGGTATTATGAACTTATAAACCCACCATCGTAAAAAGATCAAAAGAAAAGCCTGCCCTTATGAAGTATGAACAAATCATATCAGTGCAATGGTGTAAGAATAATCAGCATTACACTGGACTTCACTGATCATTCCCATCCATACCTAAAGGGAAACCAAAATGGAAGTAGATTAATTTTGATGTGGGATGGATTCTGAGGAGGAATCTAATAAAACCACAATGCACAGAGGAAAGGCTTGACAGCAACTGGTATCAATCTATCTAGGCACTAATAGAAGAGACTGTATTATGTGCACAAAGCCCCTTTTCCCATAACGCTGTTCATTTTCCTTCTCCACTTCTGCAGCTCCATGTCTACAAAATCTACAGTTTTACAGCAAGTACAAAGGACTTAAGAGCTGTTTTGAGACTACAACGTAGCAGCTAGAAAACTGAAAACAAGACAAAGCCAACTTCACAACTCTCACAAGAGCACAATCTTTTATATTGTGAAAACTATGGACTCCAAGAAGTGCCAGAGCTAAGTCAGCCTGAGTTAATTTTTCAGAAAACTGTAAAATTCTGGTGGTTCAGTCCCAGGCAGCAGCTGAGCACCACACACTGCTCACTCCCAGAGGAGAAAGAGTCCCCATGGGTTGGGATAAGGACAATTTACTGACGAAAGCACCCTGAAAGGGGAACAATAACAGCCCAACCGTGGCAAATGTCACTTACACCCAGTGATAACACAGAGCATCTTACTGACCCAACAGTAACACAGAGTACTGCACCAACACCAGGACTGACTGGACACCCCAACCACACTCAGACTGCCATGGAGGCAGCCAGGAGCAACCCCTCCCAGACCAGCCCCTTCTATGGGGGAGTGATGTCAGGTGGTGTGGAAACAGCCCCGGCTGACTCAGGTCGCCTGTGCTGGCTGCTTGGGGAGGTTGACTCTGGCCTGGCCAGAACCAGGACATTATAGAATTAAACAGCATTTTGAAATTTATGTTAAATAGCACAGCAGTTAAAGTAAATGAATTAAACAAGACAATAAATTGGAAACAAGTATTGAAACTAGGCCAAAAAACAGACAAAAAAATAAAGGTAAAACTCCAGGCACAGCAGAACAAGAGAGCAGGAATAGGGCTGATTACACAGGGACTGCATTAACTGAAATGTGACAAGAACCACAGCCTGCTTAAAGCTCCTGACCCTCCAAACACAAATATTTAAGAAAAACTTCTGTAAAAAGCTTTAAGAATAGTTTTCCAATGTCACTGTTGTAAATCTGTGCATAGTATATTTGGGGAAAACGATTCTAAATCCTGTATGTGTAAACATGAGTCAGAATAATGCACTAGTGAGCAGAAGTATTAACCTTTACATTTTGGGAATAGAGTAAGAAGTCCCATCCTACCTATGTGATTGCTGGATATCTTTACATGACAAGTTTTTACGAGATCAGTCTTTTTTAAAAGAACCCCAACAAAAATACAAAATAAACCAAACCAGGAGAAAAATTATTACTGACATCATATCTTACAATGCATGTCAGTAAGACTAAAGGAAAACATGGAAGGTACTAGCAAACCTGCAGTTCAGTGTCCAGTCTGCAGTCTCCACTCCATGCCATAACCAAATTCAACAGACACATCATTTTAAGGATTTTATAACACAAATCTAGGAGGACTTCATGAACACAAGTGTAAAAAGGCAAACAAAAAGGCAAGCATGCCATCGCCCTGCCTCTTCCTCTCCAGCAACAATGTCAAGGCAATAGCTGTGGACTTTCACACAAGAAACATGACAGCTAGCAAAAACAGAAATACAATTTCATCTAAGTATCATTTTTGCCTCCTCACCTTCTTAGGCAGCTCCACATTGTGTGAGAAACAGCAAAACTGTAAGCCTCTGTTTCTAGAATTTCTTCCCAAAGCATAGAGAACAACAAGCATGCTAAACAATTATGTCACTACAAAAGTATTAAATGAATCAATTAGAAGATGTTAAACCTTATGCAAATATAAATATCAAAGCATTTCTCATTCATATTCCAAACCAAGGATTAAGAGAACCACCCAATTATTCACTCAACCTGCTCATTTACAAATCCATTAACTAAAGAGATTAACATGCCTTGTGGTTGCAGAACACCAGACAGCTTTGAACCTGTATCTGCATTAGTCCTGTTGATAAACATATTCTTAACATGTATCAATGCTCCTTCCCTGTCGCCTGTGAAGTGACCCTGAATCTGAGGCAATGAGAGCATCCCAGCTTTCAATTCTCTTGTACCATGCAGTAACCACAGAAAGGAAAGGCAACTCAAGCAATTGATTTTTAGCAAACTACCCATTGTAAAAAGGTTGCTTGGTTTTCTTTAGATACCAAATAAAAATAACTCAGAGAACATTAAGCCACACTATTTAAAGCATAGCCAAGTAGTAATGAGCCTGGAACCAGAGGTAAGCCATTGCACAGTTACCAGTGATTAGAACAGTAAGAGGACAGTAATAGTTGTTTTAGGTCAACTCCCTCCCACACCTTCATGTACCAATCAAAAATATTTTTTCATTTACTGAGAACATTAAAGAAGAATTAGCCAACTGAAAGGCAGCTTGCCATCCCATACTACAGTGTCCCGCAAGGAATTGCCACCTCTCCCTCCACCCACAAGCCCTGCCTACTACAGCTCCCAAATGGAGAATGGGCAAACAAGGGGCATTATCAGCATTTGCTCTCTGATCAGAGGAGAATTCATGCATGAGAGCACCCATTCAATGACTGCTGCTCTCTCCTTTGCTTTAGCATCACTCTCAAGCACACGGGAACCACGGCACTGCTCTGAGAGGGCACCACCATGCTTGGTCATAACCACCACCCTCCAGGTACCTCAAGCTGAAGAAAGAAGGGTCGAAGAATGTGAAATTTAAGCATCAAGTGTTAATCTGGATTGCTTCTCTTTGATCATATCACCTTATAAGTTATGTTCATAAATACAGGCACCGTTTAGCTGGATAAACTATTCCTCACAACACACGGTAACTGTTGGGTTACTTCACTGCTGGTTCACAAGTACAAATGGCAACTACATACTGCAAATTCAGCACAACTCCTTGCTGCTTACCATATACCAGAGGACTCAATTGAGATAAGGGTTATAAAAGGAAAGTACTCTGAATTCCATCTACCTCCAACCCCCCCCATGGCATACAGAAAGCTAGCTATTAGGATGAAGGAGTATGAAAGAGGGCAGAAAAGCAGTTAAGAACTTCGCCTGTAATAGCCTTCATTATTGCTATGGAAAAGTGATTGAGACAAAAGGTCTCACCTTCAAAACCGACTTCAAAGAACAGGCATGTTAAAAAATGGAATCTGAAACAGCAATAACATTTTCTTTGTCAAGCAGACTTGAAGAAGGCATAGCTGCAAGTGGATCTGCATGAAAACATACCTTATCTTTTTTAAAATGTCTGGGAAACAATGTACCTATGACATGTCTACAATGGTGCTATGCAACAAGTCAATCCAATTTTCATGGTGTTCTTTACATCCTAAAAACCGATTCCTTGTTCCCTGTTTGCCTTTTTGATATTCTGTCATAACAGCTTCAGACAGAGCACCACATTACAACACAAATCCTCACAATGGGATCATGCTTCGGGCATTTGATTTCCAAAGATAATTTGCTAAAGCATACGATCATTTCTGCACAAGTAGAATCTGCAGCAGTGTAACTACACTTCAGCAGGATACATGTGTGATCTACAGACTGAAGCAAAGGCTGTGTCAGTCCTGAATACACACACCAAGTACACTAACTGAAAATATTGGCAACTGCAGTTTGGAAGCCTTCACACAGGCAATTCAGCCTGGGCAACAATACAGTACCATAATGTGTACTTGAGGATGCATTCTCCATACACCTGGCTATACAGTGGATCCAGATCCTGTGAACAGTTGGGAGCAAAGCTTGCCTTACCATATCCCTAATGTGCGAGGGTGTATACCAGGCTCTTCCTTTTGCTCTCTGAATACACCAAAAAGCAGCATGTCATTTTTCCCCTCGATCCTCTCTTGTCAATGGACTGAGGACTATCATCCTCAGGAGGATAAACACTGAACATACACTTAGGCAACCAATTTTAACTAATTCTCATTGTTTACTGTCCCTCACCACATTGTTTGTGTACACCTTTTTGCTGCAGGAGGCTTCACACATGACATTCACACTTTCAGACTGGAATACAAATCTCAAAGCCTTTTGGATAAACAGTGATGAAGACAACTCACTGAAGCAGAACAACAATCTTCAGTACGTTAATACAGTACTTACAGGGGTAGCTGGAACTAGTTTCAATTACAAGAGGCTAGGATTATGAGAAAGGCTCCTTTGTACACATCGGAAGTGACAGGGATTTTTTAATAAAGCCACTGATACTCCCTGACTTCCTGCAAAGCCACAAGCTCAGAGAAGGCTGCTATCTCACTGAAGAGTCACCGAAAGGGGACCGAACTTTGCTGTTTTAGTCACATGCACACACAGGAAGGCCATCAAAAAAGGACTGCGGCCTATGTGACAAGCGTGGCCAAGCCTGCGGCTCTAGAGAAGGAGGCCTGGAGAAAAGCAGAGGCAGCTGAATTTTGTGGCTCAGGGGAGAAAAGAAAGAAAGCATCAGGCATAATATCAGGGACTGAAGATGGATACAGAAAGCTTACTCCCTCCAGGTATTTGGGCAATAAGGGAGGACAGAGAAATCCTTCGGTCTCCTGGTAAAGATCCCCTTTCCTAATTTTGATCCAGAAAAGTTCAGAAGACAACCCACGTAAGTATTTGTACAGCCCATGAGACAAACCAAAACTAAGTGTATTCAATGTGGATTCTTAGCACTCCCAGAATTCAAATGTCTTGAGAAAACAGGGATATTGTACCACTCTGTCAGCTGATATAAAAATGAATCTATGAAAAAACTGCAGTCCTGTGCTCCAGAGTGCCCTGAGCTTTCATGCAGCAATGGGAACATCTTTATTAGTGAAGTACCCGCTCTTCACCAGAAAAGCTGTCACAGTCTATCTGGGAAGGCAGGAATCACAGAATGGCAACAGGGCTGGACAGGACCTTAAAGATCATCAAGTCCTAACCCCCCTGCCTTGGGCAGGGACACCTCTCACTAGACCAGGCTGCCCAAAGCCCCATCCAACCTGGCCTTGAACACCACCAGGGAGGGGGCAGCCACAGCTTCTCTGGGCAACCTAGGACAGTGCCTCACCACTTTCAGAGGGAAGAATTTCTTCCTAACATCCAATCTGAATCTACCCCCTCCCAATTTAAAAACATCATTTCCCCCCCCCCCCCCCTTACCATTCCATACCCTTCTAAAAAGTCTGTACCCAGCTTTCCTGTAGGCCCCTTCAGCTACTGGAGGACCACTATATGATCTCCCTAGAGCCTTCTTTTCTCCAGGCTACACCATCCCAACTCTCTCAGCCTGTCTTCATAGGCTAACATGTAAAGAGCAGATGATCATAGAAGAACATGTGTCTGCAAAAACTGAACATCCCTTCTAGTATCTGCAAGGAAGATCAAGTTTATCTTGTAAAGACCCAGTCTGAAAGCACTTCCTCTATTTCCTGAAGACATAATAACATGAACTGAAAATGAAGCAAAGAACTGAGTGCCATACAGACATGGGGTTCTTTCTTCTAGAGCTGAAAAGCACATCTTGTCATATACAGCTTTAAGGTCTGGCTCATTTTATTATCCTTACTTACGACATGCCCACACAGGGCTCATAACTCAAAAGCTCCAGGTGCTCTGTGTAATCTGCTTGTAGACTGATTCTCTCTCCCTCTTTCTCTGAACATATGAGAAGCTGGATATGTGCAACCAATGTGCATCTGCAGTCCAGAACATCAACTGTATCCTAGGCTGCATCGCAAGAAGCATGGCCAGCAGATGGAGAGGGGATTCTGCCCCTCTATTCTGCTCTGGTGAGACCTCACCTGGAGTACTGTGTCCAGGTTTGGAACCCTCAATACCAGAAGAACATGGACCTACTGGAGCGCATCCAGAGCAGGGCCACAAAAATGATCAAAGGGCTAAAGCACCTCTCCTCTGAAGACAGGCTGAGAGAGTTGGGCTTGTTCAGCCTGGAGAAGGGAAGGCTCCGGGGAAGACCTTATAGTGCACTTCCAGTACCTGAAAGGTGCCTATAAGCAAATTGGGGAAGAACTGTTCACAAGGACATGTAGTAGTAGGACAAGGGTAACAGTCTTGAACTCGACAAGGGGATATTTCGGTTAGATACTAGGAAAAAGTTCTTCAACATGAGGGTGGTGGATCACTGGAACAGGTTGCCCAGAGAGGTGGTAGAGGCCCCATCTCTGGCAATATTCAAGGTCAGGCTTGACAGGGTTCTGAGCAACCTGATCTAGTGAAGATGTCCCTGCTTGCTGCAGGGGGGGTGGACTAGATGACTAGCTCTAAAGGTCCCTTCCAACCTAACACATTCTATGATTCTCTCTTTCAAACAGAAGGGCTGATATAAGTAAATATCTATATGTACATATATGGGGAGTTTCTATGTCTTTTAGTTCAGACCCTATTCTTTCATTTAGTCCACCAGTGGGTCTCCTTCAGCCCATGCTTCCATTCATGAAACCATCTACATGTACTGCTTACCTTGAGAGGCTTCAACTGTTTCCAGGACCTGCTCAGATAAGCATACTCCATATGGGCCAAGACATGGGAACACAACAATCTCTCTCATGAGGTGGTTTCCATTCACCTCACAGCACCCATAACCCCCTTAAAAACAGTGATACCTTTCAAACAAAACATTCAGTCCTGGTACTGAGGCACCTGAATCCTAATAAGCATCTGCAGACCAAAGTGAAAATATTCAGAAGCCACATAAAACAACCGTCCTTTAAAGTCTCCCCATAATACCACTGGCAAATTCACAACTCAAATCCAGAAAAACCCTTAGGTAGGTCTAAGTTGTCCTACTTCCACCAACATCAATGAAACTAAGAAAATTTAAGGCAGCAGAGGCTCTTGGATCAGACAAGCACGTCATCCTTTAAATCTTCACACTGATCCACATGAAATAACCCATCTTTTCATACCTCAGATGCTAAATAGCCATTTTTCCTTGTTCTTCATTGTACTGTATGTAACAATGGGAATTGCCTATCAAAGATCTTTAGCCAGAAAAAGTTTCTCAAGGGTTTGGTTTTGATGCTCACTCCAAGCTTTAAATGCTTAACCAAACCTGTCAAAATCCCTTGTTGCCTCATATTCTCCGGACAGAGAACCTGGACACTATGAATTTCCACAACTATTTGTGCTGCTGATCAAAGGATAATTAAAGAAAACATACAAAGATTTTAGTTCTATCAACAGTTCAGACCCTTGGCCAAAGCTTCTTTGAACACTAAGGATCTAGCAAAGAATTTGAGTTAACATCACACTGAATCCTAAGAGCCTGTGCTTTTTGCATAGCACAGACAGAACAAATCTGCTTTTCCCATTACAAATGTTGATCTACTCTTAAGCAAAGGTGACAAACATTCAAGGCTAGATTATCAACCAGTTTTACAAGGTATGTGTTAAAAACACCACCCAATACCAAAATGGAGTGCCCAATGTGGATACCACTCCTTTGAACAGGCAATACATACTCGTAGGGCCAGAGGGGAGACCAAAAGCACCAATATTGTCAATGAAAACAGATCCTTCAATATACATTTTAAATTAATGAAGTTTGTAAGTACACAGTGCTTAGAACAACTCAATCAGTTGGGGCCAGCAGCTTCATAATTCTTTTTGGATTCAACACTGAGGCTGCTTTTCTCTTCACATGTAAGAACACAGGCAGCCAGTGTCAGCTGGACACTCCAAGTAGCCCTTGATTGTGACCATGATCTTCACTGACTGTTTGCATTCTGTGTTTTGTTTGGCAGTTTTTTGTTCCTTTTAAAGTTTTAACAAAAGCCTTTTCTTCCCCACCACTGCATTTATCTCAGGAAAAAGGCAGGCTGTTAAAAAGCGAAAGTGAACAAGCAGAACAAACACCAATTTCATTTAAAATTAATACTTCAAAAGTTTGAGGAGAGCAAAGAGAGTCTTTTCCTATATACCACCTAGCACCTATGTATGCAGGCAAGATCCAGCTCCAAGCAGAAACAGCTACTCATAAATGTCCACATAGCTTTAATACACTGTGCAGATCCAGTTGCTACAGTCAGGGAATCCCAGGGAGCAGGCTGGCTGTCCTACAGACCCCTATGGCTGGTCAGCTAAATAAATCCCTCCTTAGGCTCTGCCACTGAAATGGTTGTATCTCATTTGACTAGAGCAGCATAAGCTTGTTTATAGATAACATGTTTATAGGTAACATGCAGGCTCATAGATAATGAGTTTACAGCTGTTCCTAGGCAGTTTTTTATCTGGTATGGAATGTAAGACAGACTACACCAAAAGTGTGCATCTGATTCTTTAGTGCAATCCCAGCCCAGCAGCAGCCAAGCACGTCCATGTCAGTGGAAACGCTGAACTGCAGGCGCTGCACTACGCCAGGCTGTGCCAGCACCAGCTCACTCGCACCAAGTCAGACACACTAATCGCTGACAAAACACAGGGGCTGTTTAGACTTGCACAAAACAGCACAAATAACAGTCCAAATCAGAAGCTTGGTCTGACTTGTCCAGGATGAGATTGTCCAGGTGGAGAGAGAGTCTCCGGTTTCTCCTGTCACGTTAGCCAGCATTACTGCAGAACAGCCCCATGGCTCCCACTGCCAGACCTGCCCTTTGAGGAAGAAGCATTACCTGATAGTCATGCAAAGTTTTTTCATCTCTTTAAAAGGCTGATGACATCAACCCTTCCATGAAAATACATGTATGTATCATATTTGTTCTACAAATACCAGCACTACAGCGTCTCTCCTTTACCTACGTAGCAGACACGGATATTTGGTCTTATTTTTATAAAGCCAGGACTGGTTGAGTCTAACACTATGTTGTCTGATGTGAAATGCCAACATCTTCACTCTGTGATTGACACTGGTGAGTCTAATGCAACACTCCCAAGAAGCCATCCCACTGAAGTGGCATTGACATTACCAAACCTGCACAACATAAAGGAAGGTGAAATACACCTCTGAGATTTTAGCTTAACTACAATCCAAAAATTGGATCTACTGGAAAGTCTTAATCCAGTAGATTTTTGATAAAGGGGATTAAAAAAAAAAGTAGAGTTTTCCCAGGAAATATTCTGCTCTGATTCTAGTTGTTGGCTGCTTCCAAACCAAGATGCTTTTGTTGTAACAGAGCAACTCCAAAGCAGAAAAATTAAATTTCTCCACTCCAAAGCAGAAAAATTAAATTTCTCAGATTATTTCTCTGAAAATGAAGCTAACTGAAAAATCAGTTGTACTGACTTACCATATAGCAAAGGCACCAAACTGTTCAAGTAGGTCAAAATCTTGTAGGTTAATATCGTGGCTTTTTTATTGGCCTTGCTGAAACAATATCCTAAAATGAAATCAAAGTAAATCTGAACCCTTTCCCTGTTGGCCCCACATGAAAATCACTACTTTCTCTGCAGAATCAGGAGTGAGCAATTCCCTGAGTAACAAGTGTGTTTCCTTGCAGAGACAAAAGCACGTAGCCCAGCCCAGCCTTCCCACCAACAGCAGCAACAGCAAGCCACATGACCCAGGCTTCATCCTAAGAAACACCGGTGCAAAATAATCATCATGCTGTTCTGATGGCAGGTAACACCACTGCCACAAGTTCTCCTCATGTTGTTCATCATAATGTTGGTAAATTATCAACAACATGTAATAGCCTCCAGCATTCATTCCAGAATGACAACCTTCATAAGAACTGCAGCAGGAATTATGCCCATTTCCAACTGTCCAATGTGCCACTTCTTGTAATAGGTCTTAAACGTGGAAGGGTCATGTGTTTTGATGCCACAGCTATAGACTTACTGTCACAGAATAATATGCTTATAGGTTGTGGAAGTAGCCAATTAACACATGACTAATAAAGAAACTTACCAAAGGTCCTTCTGGTATGCTCTGACATTAAATAGATGATGTTTCCAACTGACACTCAAAAGTGAAATAAGCCCACAAAGAGATTGAGAAAATGCTAAGACAAAAAAAACCAGCTGAACACTATGCTGAAAATGTGAACTTTCTGCTTGAGAGCAGTGCCTCAAGTGGAAAACTTGTATTTTAATGAGGTTGTATAAATACACACTGAAACAAGCTAAACAACCTAATATAAACTACTTTAGGTCACAACAGAAATACAGGTGAGAGAAGACAAATGAAGATGCTAACAGGTTTAGCTGTGTCCCACATGGGTTATCTGTGTTTGGGGGTCAAAGTGTTTGTGGGAGTAGCAACAGCAATGCTCAACTCTGCTGCTCGAGGCAGTCCAAAGACTGCAGGCCTGAACTAAAGACCCTCTGCACATCCTAGAAATAAAACACAGCATAAGTAGACACAGATGCCTAGAACCAAAGCGGTTTGTTGTAGCCTATCTTCACCCAGGTGCATAAAACAAGCCCTTATGCAGCACTTTTTCCCACTGAGCATCCTCTGCCAACATCTGCTGCTGTTTCCTCCTGTGAGTACAGTAAAGTTAAGAATTTAATACCTTTGTGGTCTTCTCAGCAAAGGCTTTGAAAACACATGGTAATATTCCTGTTAAATATAGTTAATTTAAGGCAAAATATCAATCTAATAGCAAAATCTATCAAAATTTAATTTCAGTTTTCTAAATGAATGATTATTAGCATATTACCATGAACCAATGGGGATGCACCACTGAAGCCTATGTAAAAATCATGTCATTCAGACCCTTCTTTAAATTCTACATAAAAAAACCTTTCCTATATTGTTTAATCTCCATCTGCCCTGACAGCAGCAGTCACACCTCCTACTCTCTAGGAATCTAATCTCAGTCAGGTTACAATCACTCTGATTTCCATATGCTTTCAGAGCCATTGTTTTCACACTGCAACTGGAATACAGGACCAAAATGCTGAAAAGAAAAAAGCCCAACCACCAGAAAGCAGGACACAGTTATCAGGGAAACACCACAGTGCAAGCCATTTCCCCTCATGAAACAATCACTAACAGTTTTAAGATCTTGATGATTCTACAATTACCTGTGCAACATGAACTGGAATTGTTGTACTTGGCTTCGTTGGGTTAGTGGAATTTCAAAGTATTTAGAGCTACTGTAAAACAGTCCTTCAGTTCATCAGTACTCCTACACATATTGTTTGTGACCATAATGACCATTTTTAAAAGCAGTAAGCCATTAGTGTATATTTGTGCTTGACTGATTTTGTTTTCCAACTTCTTATCTTGCAGTAAGTACTTCAGAGATGTGAAAACAAGAAAAGACCCAAATACAGAAGAATGGATCATAAATGGAAGTGTGGGGGTGTAATTCTTTTTGAAGCCACTATGATCCCAGGCTAATTACATACCATTCAGGCTTTACATCTACACAGCAAGTACAGGGAGTGAGCTTATTGAGCTAATCGAGCCAGCGTTTATCTATCTCAGAGGGATACTCACAGGTCTCCAGATTAAGCAGCCAACCCAGACGCAACCCCAGGCTGACGTTCAGCACCTGTATCTGCTGAAACTGTGGCTTCATTGCTTCTGGTAACTCAAAAGCTGTCTAATTACATATATCCACACCGCAGTCAATTCTTGCTTTTGGCAGAACCAACTTTTACGGTATCAGCAAACAGCAACTTGCTCATCTGTGGAGCAGCATACAGGCACCTGAGATGGAGCTGTGACTGCCATCCTGAACCTCCACAGCAACAAACAGCTAAACACTAGTACATTTCTGAGCTCTCTTCTGGCCCCTCACTGACTCCAGCCTCTCCCTGAGATCCCACAAGACTGATGCCACTGACAGTGGCGTCAACCCCCATATTAACCAGCCCCAGCAACAACCATTCAATTCTACCTGCCTTTCCACTATCTCACTTTCAGGACTGGTCAAAAGCTCAGGCACACACCCTATACTTCATCTTCCATCTGTACACCCGCTACATCAGTAGCTTACAAAGTAAGCCTCACAGGACAAACACTGCATCAGCCAAGAACATAAAACTCACTGTGAAAACCCTGCACAGAAGGAACCTGTGGACGGCCAAATCTGCCCACAAATTCCTTATGACAACTTTTATTTGTCCTTTGAAGTTTCATCAGCACTTATTCAGGCAACCTGAGTTGCCCTCAACCCTAGGTGAACTCCTGTTCACCTAATTTTATTGGTGAACAGACTCACACTTCAGATGAAATACTGTTGCCATAAAAGTTTCAGTTCTGTTAGGTTATTTCAATTCCTCACACCTCAAAGTCCCTGTAGATAATCCACCAGTTAAGGTGAGCCTGCTAGGGTGAACTTCACCAAAGGTCTTTTTACATGAACATGAACAAGAATAAAATCCAAAACCCCAAGCTCTGTCAACCCTTTCAATCTTTTGTTCCCACCATGAACTTGACTCTTACAAGTGAACACTCAAAACTGGCAACATCTGTTTAAGTACCTGCCACAGCAGGTCCTTGAACCTTTTCCAACTTTGTCTTCATGCTGGAGAAATTGCCATCTGCTACTTTTCACTGAACATGGGATTAAACATTTCTTTAAGCCTAGAGAAACCATGTTAATCCTCCATTCTCCTACTGCTGCACGCTCTTATTAAGAGAGCGTGGACCTTTGGCACTAGTCAGACAACCAGGAACTCCACCAGTCCGATCCATCCTTTGGGATGAGGTTCTGTGACCCTGGTGATTCCTATTCACATCACTTACTTGAAACGCATGTGGGCCCCTGGCTCTGCAAAATTTACAGACCTCAGATAAGACTATGAAATTAAACATTAAACATGTTTTCATTATTCCTGTCTAGCTAATTTGTGAGAGTCAGCCAAGGACAAATTCACCCACAAGCACAATTTCCCTACTCTAACACCACAGACATCAGAAAAAGACCCTGGTTACGCGGTGAGTCCTGCTACTTCAATAAGAACTGGAGCTCTTAAGCTTCAGCACACAGGACACTACTCAGAGGACAGGCTGCAACACCTACCTCTGACTCTGAGATTTTGGCTCTGTTGCTTACAACTGACTGCTCCTCACTGCTTACAACAACTTGGGCACTAGTACCCACAGCAAGTACGGTGAGGGTAAGTAAAACTGTCTTTTATGAGAATGAGGCAAGGAACAGTTTTCACCACTGTAAATTACAGGCGTTTTTAAGTTGTGCAAATGTGTCATGAAGATTGATGCCAGAGTAGCTACCAACATATGGCTGCACAGCAGACAGGGGTGCTGCTTAGGCAGAGGTTAAAACTAACTGGCTTGCAAAGGAGCACACGGCACCGACATTCCCCCAGTGTCCATTTTGCCACCAGCAGAGACCAAACGACTACAAGCTAAAGAACTGCATCTCCATTAATGAAAACACAAGCAAAGTATTATAGAGGAGGTACTTAGTGTGCATGGACACAGATAGATTTAATTTAGGCAAAGGAGATGAAAAGCTGTCTAATTTTGGGCTAATACCTATACTTTTCAATGCCAAGTCAAAGAGATGAAGTTAAGCAACTCATGGAAGCCGTCTACAACATTCTCCACAGTATGCCACCTAAGTACTTTAGATGCAGAAATCTGAGTCTTCAGATTCCTCATTTCCACACAATGGTAAAATCAGGCTTTTAGAGGCACTGAGCACCTATTTCTTATTCTGCATGGTGATACCTTGCTTTGCCTAGACACTATCACAGCTGAAGAGTCTAGCGTTAGGCATTCCTGTTAACACACTTTGACACGGCACCTTGAAAACACCAGCAAGGCAATTCCAACAGCTCCACATGGAAGAACCAGCTAGAAGCAAGATGACATTCACAGGGATGAAGGCAGCCCCTCAGCCTCAGCCCTGAGGGAAGGAACCACCTCAGCTTTCTTGCTTGTCCACCACTTGACTCTTGACTCTTACATTTCCCTGCAAACAAACACCACTCGCATCCCCCTCTCCCTGCCAGAGTACTGGCAACACAGCAAAAATTTCAGCAAGATTACATGCATTACTACTTTTTTTTTAATTATTTAGTACTAGAATAAAATTCTTAGAAGCTGTTTTCAAGCACAGGTTTCAGACTGCCACGCTGGCTCTACATTTTCCACTTCAGAAGGGACTCTGCGATCCTCCTGTCCTCCCCCATTTCATTCTCATTCCAGTGTAATGAAGCAACATGAAATCACTTTGCAAACTGTGAAAACCTCTCCATTCTCTGTTCTTTTTTTTTTTTCCTTTTCACTGCTGCTACAGAGAGGACAGAGGCCACAATAAGGAGCTAACAAACAGGAGAAACTAGAAAGGCACAGACTAGAAAATAAAACCATCAGCAGTTTTTCTTTGTCATTCCTCAGAATATATTTGGGTCTCAGGAAATGCTCTGGAGACCAGCTTTATGCCCTATAATTACAGGATTGACTCAAGCAGCACAGCAGCAGAGATAAATGGGACTTGCAGTAGCAATAAGGCAGCTGTTAACAATACTCCAAGAATTTGTGTACTTAAATAATTATACTTCCTGCTCAGCTATAAAGAGGACTAGGAAAAAAGGGAAACTGTTGACTTTGTCTTGGTTTCACTCTCAAAAGCTAAAAAAAAATCTTAATATCTACATACTCCACTGCATCAAATTTGAAGGGAGAACAGACCGTCACTGTGGGACACATTAAGGTCCACCACTGCTGCTTTCTTTGTCACTTATTCTACTCTTTGCAAAGGGAAAAAAATTGCTCAGCTGCAGAGATTTATCACAGTTGAAATAACAAGAGTCTATAATATCAGCATTTCATCATAAGAAAATGGAGATGATTGAATGTGTTAGGTTGGAAGGGACCTTTCAAGATCACCTAGTCCAACCCCCCTGCAGTAAGCAGCAACTTCTTCACTAGATCAGGCTGCCCAGAGTTCCATCAAGCCTGACCTCAGATATCACCAAGGATGGGGCCTCTACCACCTCTCTGGGCAAACTGTTCCAGTGATCCACCACCCTCATATTGAAGAACTTTCTCCTAATATCCAACCCAAATCTCCCCTTTTCTAGTTTCAAACCGTTACACCCCATCCTAGTGCTCCATGTCCTTGTGAACAGTTCTTCCCCAGCTTTCCTATAGGCCCCTTCAGGTACTGGAAGGCCACTGTAAGGTCCCCCCCCAGAGCCTTCCCTTCTCTGGGCTGAACAAGCCCAACTCTCTCAGCCTGTCTTCAGAGGAGAGGTGCTTCAGCCCTTTGATCATTTTTGTGGCCCTGCTCTGGACGCACATGTCCTTCCTGTATTGAGGGCTCCAAACCTGGACACCGTACTCCAGTAAAAGGTCAGATCCTGGCTGAACCCACTTCCCACAACACTATGAACTTCACTTTCATATCATGCTTCTCTGTCCCATCTCAGGAGTGGAGTGGAGACTGGCAACTTTTACTTAGAGCTTCCTGGAGCCCAGTGTCCAGGGTGGTATTCTGAGATGTGGAGAAGGTCAGCCGAAGGAACCACTGGCAGCTTAGCCTTCCTGACTGGCTTACAGGCAAAGATAACACAAGGGTATTCAGAAGGGGAGAATGATGGTATGTAAAAAATTAGCAGAGCAATGAATAAAAAGAACAGATGAACTAAAAGTTACTGTTCCTATTTCTTCTTCCAAATCTGGGATTACCTATAAAACTGAAACACCACAAAAATACAAGTATATCGTTACCCTCTGAACCAAGCTTAAGGTCATCACATCTTACCAGGCTGACAACAGCTGACATTTTGTCCAACCAGGCAGCTCTCCTCTGTCTGAAGAGGTCATCTGCAGCACTGCATGTGTCCCATAGCATGGGGGAAAAGATGCCTCATCATGGATAGCAGCACTCTGGAAACTACCAGCACATGGGCAAACTTCTCGGTCCTCAACTCAAATACTGGGACACACTATAGTAAATGTTCATAGAAAACTGACCCCAAATTGAAATTAATTAATCTCCCATCCACACAGAGTACCATGAGCCTTTTATACAAAGGAAGGGCAGTGCCTAAAATACTTGTAGAAATAGATACTGCATTTAGGCAAGAAGAAAATCCTACTGTGAAGAAGTACACTTGGCACAAATATTTCATGACTGCAACATTAAACATATCAAAAACTTAGGTCTAAAATAAAACCTTTATCAATTGTTATGAAAGTAAAGCCACTTGTGTTTTACGATTTTGCTTTTCTAATGGTTTGAGAACAAAATAGTTGAAGATTTAAGAGCATTTTAGGCGTTAAGTTTGTTGTCACAGATCATTACTTCCCCATAACTGAACATTCACTTTAATACAGAAAAAGAAATAAATACTGAAAGTTAGATCAAGAGAAGAACAAGTGAAGCATCGTGTGAGATTTCATAATGAAATCACAAGGATAAAAATAAATTCTCCCAGTGGAAAGTACTACCAGTAACCAATGTATAGAAACACCATCAGAAAGAGTGAGAAAGAAAATAGTTTAATTCATAGTAGGAATCAGAAACTGCCATCAAGATTTGGGGCTTGCCTTTGAACTTGGTATTAGCATTATGGATTGTGTCTGCCTCCCCACCACCGATGTTTTTAAGTCCTACTTGCTATAAAGAACATGGGGAAGAAGATAGTCACTGTTGGAGAGGAAAGGAAATCTGTTACGTTCCACTACTGAACCAGAACAGAGGCAGCCAAACCTTATTTGCATATTTATAACCTAGTAGCATCGAATTGGGGTGAATAAAATTAATGGTGTATCTTTACTGCATCTCCAAGAGGCAAAGCAACTGTACTCACACCCTACGCAAGCAACCACCCTAATGAGTACCAGAACTACATATCCTGATAATGGGACTCCTGAAGTGAATTGGCAAATTCAAGTGTGAGGAAACAGGTGTTGCCAGGCTAAAAGCAAGAACCATACATCCCATTACAGCGTAGATGGGCTGTATTTTCAAAGAGATTCAACATGTGACACTGCCTGTAAACGATAAAGGTATTTCATCAGAGCAGGGCTGCTTTGTGCAGAGACCAAGATCAGCAGTATTTTTCAGTTACCAGAACAGGAAAAGCAAATTTTAGTGTTCAAAGGGAAAGTCAACTTCCTTCTTCCTTTCTACTGAATCTGGGTGCTTCAAAAACTCTCATCAGGGCTGAGCAGCCAACTTGAAATAATCTGATATGGGTCTTGAAATATTTAACAGATATGCTAACAGAAGCAGCCTTTTTAGATCTTGAACTTAGAGTATATAAAGCTGCAATGCATCCCTCTGCAGTAGCAGGATTGTTCCACATCTGTGAGCAACAGGGTCTACAGAACAGTTTTTACTTACAGAATGAAGCTTTTTGATAGGGAACTGATATTTTTCAGTACAAGATGTCAACAGCCAGTGTTTCAGGTAGATGTCCACAAAGCAAGAGTTGCAGTATGTAAGAAAGGAGTCAAAGGGCAAGGGTTGGAAGGGACCTCCGGAGCTCATCTAGTCAAATGTTCCCTGCCAGAGCAGGATCACCTCGAGCAGGCTGCACAGGACAACGTCCAGGTGGGTTTTGAATATCTCCAGAGAAGGCCTCTCTATCACCTCTCTGGGCAGCCTGTGCCAGGGCTATGTCACCCTCACAGTGAAGTTTTTCCTCATGTTCAAACAACTTCCTGTGTTCCAGTTTGCGTCTGTTGCCCCTTGTCCTGCCAATGGACATTACTGAAAAGAGCCTGGCTCCATCCCCTTGACACCCCCCTTCAGATATTTGTAAGTATTGACAAAATCCCCTCTCAGTCTTCTCCTTGCTAAAGACACCCAGCTCCCCCAACCTTTCTGTACGCTCCAGTCCCCTCATCATCCTCCTGTCTTGACCTGAGGATCCCAAAACTGGACACAGTGCCCCAGACATGGCCTCACCAAGGCAGAGGGGGAAGATCACCTCCCTTGACCTGGTGGCCAAGCTCCTCTTAACGTACCCCAGGATCCCAGTGGCCTTCCTGGCCACGGTAACACACTGCTGGCTCATGCAGGAAGGGAAGTGTTAGGGAAACTTCCACTGACCACAGTCTAAGTCAGATTGAGTCATTCCATGTGAATATTAGGAAGAAGGGAGACACACAGTGTACACCACAAGGCAGCCCCAGAATTATAGTTATGAAAAAAAAAGAGAAAAACAAGATGGAAGACAGTAATGACCAAAGATCACCTGTCATCTCTGATTTTTCTTTGGATTTTCTCCTACTTTCCGACAGAAAAGTCATAAAGAGCATCTAAACAGATCAAAATGGGGAGTCAATAAGCACTCAGAACTCTCTGGTTAATGAAACCATTTAAAACATTTGCAGCCCCAAGAATCTTAAAGAATTATTTCAGGAGGAAAATAGTCCCTCGAACACTGAAGCATCTACTGTTCACTTAACTCTGAATGTTGAAGAAACAGGGTTCTGGAGAGGTGGACAGAGGGGGATAAAGAAATTTAAACAAAATTGTGATCACTAGCTTCGCCTATTAATTTTTAGAAGGCTATACACCAGCAGTGTCAACTGGAATTAAATTGAAAAACTTGTATACTGTTTGAGATATTATTCATCCCAAACTCCAAGTTATTGGAGGTAAAGCAACAAGCAAATTAAGTTTTTGAAATAGCAACTGTATAAAACTAAACCAGAGCTGCACCAGTGACTTCTCTTTACACCAGGAAATTCCTTAGACCTGAAATAAGGGTCAAGTATAACACCACAGCAGATGAGAAGAATGAACAGTGAAGAACCTACCAGCCCTAATTTAAATGGGAAAATGTAATTGTTTCTCATTGAAAACTGTAAGGATACAGAACTTGATTACAAAGGCCATCTTGATAGATTAAATACAAATTAGTTTTATAGATACGAATTGGCAGCATACTGGGGTTTGCTTTTTTTTTTGAAGTAGTATTGAAGAGACAGGTTTTGCTTTGATCTTTTCTTCAGAGTTAAGAGATTTTAACAATGTTTTCAGAGGAAGATGAGGAAAAGGAGGCACCAACAGCCAGGCAACACTGTCAACAGTGCTGAGGACTCATTTACCTGGGAGATACGAAGCTATTGCTAAAAACACCCAGCGATCACTCCCAGCTAGGTGTGCCAAACTAATGTAGCTGCTCCTAGTGTGATAATTGTGACTGCTAATGCTCTCAGTCAGATCACAAGACTGAAGGATATTACAGAGATACTACTTAGACCACACCATGAAAGCAAATGAGACCTGAATTCATTCCACCACCACTCAGGAGCAGGACTTACTAATGAGGTACGCTACCCTCGCATCGCAGGAGCACATTGCTGGACAGATCTGTCGCTTTTCAATTTATAGTCCTGTCACAGTGTAACCTGAAGGTAATTTCAGTAGAAAATACAAACCCATCTCCTACTGCTTGCATTCAAATCTCATCTTCACTCAACAAGAAGCAACTCCCCACCGTGACCTTACTATTTACACCTGGAGGCACAGCATTTCCAACTGAGAGCCACCAAATGAACTGATAGTTTTCCTAGATACAAACAAGTATAAATTGTTCTGAGGTTCACTGTGGAGATGGCATTTCAATTGTACCACGTGCATCACTCCAAGACACTAGATGACCCTGAGTAAGGGCAGAAGATGAGGGAAGGGAGAACAGACACATTGGCTTCGGATGGATAAAGGGATTATCAGAATCACCTTTGCAGGAGATGCAGTCATACAAGCCTTTAAGCCAATTAATTATGTTCCCCACCTTTGTACATCTTAATGCAACTTTCAATTTACACTGTCATACACTCATACAAACTAGATGTTTTAAAAGTAGAGTTGTGAAAGTTCACTACTTTTATGTATTGTCTCCATATAGGCCAAAAGCCATTCACCTACGGATGTTGATCCCCCTCTCCCCCACAATAACTATTTTAATGTAACAAGCAGTTTGAGTTCAGAACAAGTACCTGGGAAAATGGATTAATGGGAACACTGAAGGTGAGGCTCTGGAAGCATGGCAAAAGTGACTTCAGAGCAACTGTGTAGTTCTACATACTTAATCACTCTCCACAGTACCTTACCATGTTAACCTGCTGCTTTATGTGTAACTTTAACATAACACCACGGTCAGGTACCAGATTCTGTGCTGTACCTGCTCTATGAACAGGTAATGCCTCCATCACAGATGCCTAAAACCATTTGCACTCATTTAGAACTGGAAATCTTTTCTATAAAGAAAAATGCAAATGTTCTTATTAAACAAGACAAAAGCAAATTATAAAAAGATCCTGTGAGTTTGCCCTGAGTTTGGCTGGGATGGAGTTAATTTTCTTCCTGGTAGAGTGCTGTCCTCTGGATTTAGAATGAGAATAATGGTGATAACACACTGATTATTTGGTTGTTGCTAGGCAATCTTTACATCAAGTCAAGGACAGTTCAGCTTCTTGTATTGCCCAGCAGGCTGTGGGTACACAAGGAGGAGTTGGGAGTAGACATAGCCAGGGCAGATGACCCAAACAGATATTCCATACCAGATGTAGTGCTCAGTATATAGCTTCGGGGAAGCCAGCTGGGGGTTCAGAACATGGCTTAGGAACTAGCTGGCCATGGGTTGCCTGCAGGCACTGAGCAATTGTGCTGTGCATCACTTCTGCATATTCTTTAATCACTACTTTTATTAGTATTACACTCTCCTTCTTAGGTGATATTGCACTGTCTTTATCTGAAGTCACAGGTTTTTTTTTTCCTTTTTACACACACACACCCCGTTCTCTCCCCTAAGCCCCTGCAGGTGGAGTAAGCAAATGGTTGGGTAGTTTTAGCTGCCTGCCAGGTTAAGGGACAGAGTTTGCTATGAGCACGACCCCCACCCCCCCACACACACATCCCTTCTCTGACACTGGTTCAGCATCTCCTACGGCCTGCCAAGAGGTCAAAAAAAGACCATCAGCTTGAGGTGTTCACTAACAGTGGCTGTGCCTCTCACACTCCATCACAGGAAATAAAATATACCATGACATTTAGAGCCTTTTAAGAAGAAACCTTTGTTGTCTCCAAGCAATCAAATCACCACGTTTTCCCTCCCACTGTTGCTCTTACCCCAGCACAGTGTAAAGACAAGCAATGTACCCAGATGAAAGGGTTTTGCACTTGACACCAGTATGAGTGTTCTCAAAATATACTAAATCCCTTCAACAATAATTAAGCACCAAATGAACCATTTAAAAATTCACTGCTGCCATTAGAACAAATTAAATTAAGCCAAGATTAACATATTAAGTTTGCTCAACCCAAAAGCAAGTTGTTTCACACAGTTCCTGCCTAGCTATGTGTAAATTATTTTTCAACACATCTGACCATGAAGACCAGCCAGCAAATAAATGCAAACAGGGAAATGAGATAGGTGGGTTACTTACATTCAAAGCATGATGGTGAACTAGATCTTTGTTTCCCCCCCCCTACTGTGGTTAAGCTGCTACGTGTCCAAGTTTATGGTGATAAAAATTAACAGTTTTCCAGCCTACTCTATTACCCAGTTTATAGAACTGTCCCCCTTGTGATAAGCACCTGTATTTCACCTGCTGATTCTTACAGGAGAGGAGTGAATAAGGAGGGAATTTACAGACAGCATGATCTAGCAGCTGAAAGACAGACTTTAGTACCGTAGGTTACCTTCTCTGTATTGTTCAAATCAGGAACTACCAAGCATGGAGTCATTATAAAGGGCTGTAGGTTAAGTTTAAATGGTTGAGCTTTCCACAAATCCAAATTTTGACGCTTTTAAATGGGAAAAAAAAAATCCAGACACACACGTACATGTTCTATAGCTTTCAAGTGAAAATAATTTAAGTTTTTAATTAAGTAGAGAAGGAAACTTTTTTCCTTTGAGAACTGATATCTGTTACTCATCAGCAATCATGGCAATGATAAACTAGTAGTATTTGCTTGCAAGAATATTTTACAGGTTCAATGCTTTTTACACCAACACTTCATTTTCTTTCCCTCATTTTTATTACATAAGCAAACACCTAATTCCTGTAGCCAGTTGAACAGGACCATCCTGTCAAACAGTCACCTAGCAACTTGTTAGGAACTAATTAGCTGACATCTTTATATAATAGTAAGTGTCAATAAAGACAATGCATTTCTGTAACTAGTCCAGAGAAAGTTCAGGAAAAATCCTGGCATTTCCCATTGTTCTGAATGTTTCAAAATATTTGGGTTCTTTTTAAGCAAAACAGAAGTCTAAGTACCATAGTATGAAATACCTAATAAGCCAGGTGCCCATAAGATGATTTTTCAGGAACAGAATCAAATTTCAAAGTGTTAAAAATTTAAAAAAAAAAACACCTGACAGACCAATTTTCAGTGTAACTACTGTTTATCTTAATAGCCAACTACGGACTTACAATTGCATCCAAAACTTTTATATTCTTTTCATAAATAAATTCACTGTAAACTAAATCAAACTAAAGAGCCAGGTTGAAGAGTTCAGTGCTTCATCTGAGCAGCAGTTTATGCTATTGATGATGTCTAAGAGCCACTACTGATGATATGCCTTATCCACACAGCTATAATCTGAATACAGAATAATGTCATTGTTCCCAAAGCTGCAAAACTCCCAGCACAAACTGACTAACATGACATTGCAAATAACGTTTAAATTTCAAAGGCATCGCAAGATAATCTTCTCAAGGAGGCTGGACATGGCATTTTATTGCCAACTGACATGGCCTTCATGTTTAACATTACTTACACTTCTGTTTATGCTACTTGGAAACCTGATTATGCAACCCACTGGTTCTAACCAAGTCTGAAAGCTACCTAAAAATTGAGTTTGCCTGCTATATCAAAACTTCACCTTATTTTCAATTCAGTGATTAAGCCATAATTATATTATACATTTCTTCAGACTGCATCTGGAAAATAAAAGAAGCACAGCAATAGAATAAAGGATATTCCAAGAACCTCTCAAAGTTTCTACTTAATTCTTCAGTATTTACTAAGCAGTAGAGAATAACACAAAACATATAGATCTAAGTTTCTGTGAAAGAAAAATAATCTCTTCAAAACCACCTGAAGGCTCTGGTGGAGGGTGGTTCCACTTTGTGATTGCCCCATCAGAGCCACAAATTCCTCAGGTATGAGCCTAAAAGTTAATGTTCTTCCTAGTTTAATAAAACATTTTTCTCTGTGCTAGATGCTGTTGCAGATTCAGGATTAACAGCTCTTATAGCGGTGCTTTTTTACAAAGATACCTTTTACAAAGGCCCAAAGCATGCATATCAGCCACTCTTACTGGCCCATATGAGGTCTATAACTACCGGTGATGAATTAGACTCTCCTAACCAACATCTCCACAGTCTGCCACCTGCAGTACACTCCAGGCAATGGTTCTGACAACAGTCCACACTAGAAGTGGTCATACTGAAGTGAATAAGCAGGACATCCTTGAGAAAGATTCAACTTAGATTGATTACATGATGTCACTGGGTTGCTTACTAACAAGAAAACTATGGATAAGGACATTTAGTTTAGCAAAAGAAGGGTCATGAAGAGAAACCTCCACTCAAATTACTTCAGACAGATACCACAGAAGGAAAAAAAGAAGGTGGAACCCTCAATTCCTGGAACAGCTACAAATACGCATTAGATTTTCCAGAAATTTATTGAATAAGTACACAATGCCTGTATATAAACATGCTCTACCTTCCTGCTTGGTGTGCCTTGGGAGGAGCCATCCCCCAGGCACACACAGGGCTGCCATAAAGATACTCGCTTAACAGCTACATTGGGCTCTGACTGTTAAGTGAATTACCACTTTTCAGTAGAGGCTTAAAAAGTTCATCAGGATTCTTTGTTTACTTGTTTATTATCATTCATGTTTCCTTCAGACAGCTACATGCAAGTCTGACCTTGTACAGTTCAAAGCCAAACTCAGTACATTAAGATTTATTTTCCTCTCTGCCTGTGCCACTCTAAGCTCTACCTACATTCTACTTCCACACCTCTTTCGGATCTTCTGGTTGTAGTTTTCCCAACTACCAGTATTTTTTTCTCTTTAAACAATGGTCAAATGCCACAGGCAACAACTATTTTACTGGGAGCACAATCAGGCTCATGACCTTTATAATCTCCATTCGGGGTTTTTTTTTTTTGTTTTCAGTGGGTTTTTTAGTTCTTTTTCAGGAATGGTGTTGGGTTTTTTTGGGGGTGTTTCAACAAACAACCCATTATTACCGCCTCCTTCATTAAACTGGACTGCAAGGGATGTCTCCCAATTCTGAACAGCAGCTCTTCCCACCACCTACAGATGCTCAGGCACAGATTTTTTGGGGGAACGTAAGGCAAACTATTACAGATATTCAGAAGTCACCTTCATTAACAACATACACCATATATCACTCGTTGCTGACAGCTCTTGTGCATTATGAGGTTCTAGTTTTTGCCAGGAACCAAAATACTGCAATACTTCACCACTTCAGGTCACAGCCCAAAATTATTTGGCAAGACTTGGAAAACATACAGCATGACTAAACAACCCAATAATTTAAGTCTTTTGCAGAGACAGGACAAATCAGTACTTTTCATTCAAGTAGTTGACAACACATCCAGTGGATAGCAAAACTTCCTGCTTCAAAGCAATTAGAGTTCCTTATGCCTCTGCAAGGTCAAGCACATTGAGAAAGATCTATTGGACCACAGGTACTCATGATGTCAAATTGGTAAAATTGAAACAACTGTCCTGTGGCCTATTTCTCTTTCTCCTTCATGAAAAAGGAGTTTCTATTGCCAGAGATTCTTTTTTAATCTTGTCCCTGCTCTCAAGTTCAGTACATCTCTGTCAAGGCTATAAATGCTGGCACAGGAGTGTAAAGTGAGGAGTAGTACTTGACTTCTAGCTTAGGGTTTTGAGGTAGCCATAGCAAAACACTCCCAGCATTATAGTTAGTCTGCATCTTAAAGACACTGAAGGATAGAGAGCACTAAGCAGCACAGCACGTAGTATTCACGGTACACACTGCGCTGTAGTTGCTGTCCAACCCATGCTTTGCAGCAGTACAGCAGTATCAGAGCTGTGAACAAGCTGTAGAGGTAGTGCTTATTGGAGAAGTCTCTCTTGACACAAACACCCACTTTGTGAATTCACATACACATGAGACCACCATCGCTGCATCTGCTCCAGTTGGTGGTGGACACTTGCCACCATTACCCCACAGAGGCCAGCACACAGCGTATGTAGCCAGGCACGACGCCACCCATGCCCAAGCCAAAAAAGGGCAGGCATAACAGGTTTACAGGCACCTCACCTGCCAAAGACAACAACTCAGCCTAACAGAGGCCATGAGGTGTAGCACAGGGGCCACACAGCATAAGCAGAGCTGTGAAGTTTCCTTGGCTGGGCAACAGAACTTGAAGATTTGGATACAAAGGGCGATCACAAAAGAGGAACAAGAACAAACCCCCACCCAGGATCCAATCCCCTCCCCATGAAGTGGCAGAGTCTGAAGGAGAACAGCAACAGGAATTTCTCCCACAGAACAACAGATATTCAGCTGAACACCCAAGCAGTCAGAGACACACACACTGGTCTTGAAAGCAGCTCCTGGACTTTTTTTCACAGACTTTTTCAGATCCCACTCAGCAACTACCAGACAATCACACAGCTGTTCTAAAAGTTATTACAAGAGAATGACTCTGGCACCAATATTGCCAACATATAAAAATTTTTGCTGGAATAAGAAGAGCTGGAAAAAAGGAAAAAGATAACAGATGTTCTTCAAAACATACAGGAGCCCTACAAAAACACAATACAGTGGAGAAAATCCGTGGCAGGTCTCAAGCTAAAAAGTTACCAGCTCTCACTTTAACAGCGCACGAGATCTGAAGTGTATCAGAACAGAATTAACAGTTGAGGGTTTTATTAATAAGAAGGAAGCCTAAGCAGCAAGACAGGGTGAATTTTGGGTGCTAGAACTCTGCCAAATTGGCTTCTACTGACAGGTCACAATCAAAGGGTTTGTTCTGAAGCTGCCTGCCCACAGAGCACACCTGTAAGACCACTGCTCCTCAGCCATGGTAATACATCCAACTATGAGGAAGAATTTGGGTTTAAACAGCAAACCAAACTGACAACTAAGCATAGTAGGGCTCTTCCTTTTGTAAGCAAGGATCCAGAAAAGCCTTCAAGAGTGAATCAGCGAAGCAGCTTACTGACATTTGGATTGCAATTATTTAATTCTGAATTGCAAGGCTGCTTTCTTTTAAAACCAAAGTTACATTAGAAGACAAGTTTTCAACACAATTAGCACTATTACTTGGTTAGTACCAGAAAAAGGCATTCTCACTTTCCAAGCAAGAGGTTAAGTATACTACTGTGAGCATCAAGGAACTTGTTCAAGTACCCAGGCAAGGAAAGAATAAACCCAGGAGGAGACAGATGTTGTAAGACAGCTCTAAACACAAGAGAGACTTCCAGCTGGGGCTCTGTCCCACAAATGCCACAGTTGGACAAATCAATTTTATTCAAAAACCCTAACAAAGAAGTTTTTACAGACCAACAAAAAACAGCTATTCCTAAAATGTTGAAATGATTAAAGCAAAAGAAATACCTTCACATCCTCCCTTCCTTTCAGCTTTGCTTCTTTTATTTATGTTATCTTCAGGGACAATAGCGGCAATAAGCTTATTGCAAGATAACAGCAGTTAAGATTAAAAAGTTTATGTACTACAGTAGCAGTATTGTAAGATGAGGTTTTCTCCTCACTGATCCTCCTATAAAGCTGTATTTAAATACTATCAACTTCAACATCACTTAATCATTTTCAAAAGTCTTTTACATGAAATCAGTCGCCCTTTTCTCAACCAGAGGAAGGTGATGCCAATCCAAAAGAAGCAATTATGTCAGAAATCAAGTCAAACCATTTTCTTTTTTATTCACTGTAGCAGTCTTTAAGTGTGATTAATCAAATCAACCTCCCCTTTCCAGGCAGAGCTGTAATTGCTAAGTGCAAATTAAAGTATATTATATATGACATACGATACTTAATCTGAAGACAAATTTTTATTAAGGTTTAAGTCAAACTTTGTTAAATGAGGTAGATACCCACTGAATAGATCTTAACATTAAATACATGCCCTAGGGGAAAAGAAAAAAATATTACTCCACAGATAATCCAGTTGCTTGACAAAAAGAGTAAAAGCAGTAACATATTTGCCAGAATAAATAAAATATCTTCACAGATTCTATCATGCAGTGTAAAGTGGGATAGATAACAAAAAAAATCCCAAATAAAACCAAAAAACCCCAAACCAACCAAAGCATCCCAAATGTAGGATCTCAAACTTAATTCTTTTTCAGCATAACGCACAAAAATCTTTCAAAAAGATAAAGCAGAGCTACATTCATTACTGAGTAAAGCTGTTACAACTTCTGTGATGTTAATGGCTGAGAACTGTTGTGTAATCCATTGCTGTGCCCTAAGCAAACAGGGGCCAGGAAATTACACCAATAAAGAATTTAAAGGACAGGAGTTGATACTGTTATTCAATATCCCAAGTTTTATTTTACCTTTTTAACTTTGACTCTATTGACAATAAATGCTTTCTGATGCAATGAAATATAATTCTTTGTCCTACCACATAAGTAACTGGGAACATATTTTATTAATAAAAGCTGGAACGGAATAATAGCATTTCAGAAATGCGAGAAAAAAGCAGCCTGCAGAACCTCTGACAAACCTGCCCAACCCAACAAAGAAAAGCAAATACAAAAACAGCTCTACAAAACATGACATGGGATACAGCTTTTGCAGGTTTTGTTCCCTACATAAACTGCCTTGGGATATCACTTTAGTTCGTTAAAAAGCACAACTATGAAGAGTTAATAAATTACTTCTATAAATAATCCTCTCCACCCTCAATAGATTTTATTGTTTAGGTCACAGAACAGCTAATAAAATATGCATTAATAATAAAGCCTTATAATTATTTCTATATACGAATACATTAAGACACCTATTTCAGTGTCCTGTGCTGTTTTAATTACACATCAGCCCTCAAAAAATTTATCTTACTTGAAAGAATCACATTGTTGTGTATCATAGGAAAAAGTTTCTTGTATCAGAAGACACACTGCTTTCCACCTAACTCAGATGATAAGCCATTCATTTAGAATGTAAGCACAAAAGTGAAGTTATTTAGGTTGCGTGAGAAATTGTTGTACATCAAAATGATTTCAAGGCTCTAAGTCTCCTCAGTTTAGTGTGAATTAAGGCAGAATGGAAGTGATTCTCAATATCTAAAAATCAGTTCTGGAAAGACTCTTCAGTTTAAGCCCAACTCATGTAACTGTGCCACAGCACAAGCAGTGAAGTGAGAGAACTTGGTCTCCAGCAAACGTGTCGTCTTCATCCCACTCATGTCTACAGCACAGTGCCTTAGGTCAGCGTCCCTCCCACACAGCCCATGACACCCCCACTGCACAGTATACACCCTACACACCCTGTAAGGCAACTCAGCGGTATATGACGACCAGCCAGCTGGCCACCACTGCAGGACACACTCAGTTCCTCCCCCCTCCTCCCCTAGGGAGAAAGTGCAGGTTTATTTCCTACTTGGAACAGCCACAGAATGGGAAATCTAGCACCTTTGGAAATCCTATTTTTCTTCCCAATTTGACAACTGGCCAATAGCTTCAGAAACTATTTTAGGGAAAAGATGCATTTGATGAGTCAGATGACCCCATCACATCAGAAATCCAGGATGAAAGGTCCTTGTGGGTAAAGCTCACATACTCCAAATGTGAGTTCGTTCTATTGGATTCTTGTTTTTCATTCAGTAAGAGAAGTGCTTCCTGCAAGATGGATAGATCTATGCTACCCACACAACACATAATAAAGTAGAGACTACAGGTAGGTTTTGGGAAGCCTTTGCTGCCAAGAGCATTCTGAGTGTTAACACAGACTTCCCTATTTCACTGAGCAGCACCTAGATTCCGTCTGGTCCCTGGAATACCTTAAACTCCACTTACAGCACACCTAAACCATAACATAATTACCACACTTGTCCTGGGCTGAACATTGCTGAACAGCACTTCTAATTGGCCATCACTAGTTTAAGATATTGCTACAAAGCAGAAACAAATTTATCACCTAATCCCATCCACACAGCGTTTCTGTCATTGCATACACTCCAAATTCCCAGCTTAATACCTCATCACACTCACCTGGTTGGTCAGGAGGGTATGAGGAAGAGAAAGACAGACAATAAATAAAAAGCTGCAGTTGTCTCTTACACTACTTCACCATCTAACTCTCCATACAACATCAAGACAGCATTTCACAGTCTGGCATTGAGTCCCATAGCACACACACTTTTACTTCTGGAATCAGGCATTTTTAAATGCAGTTTTCCTCTTAGCATACACATCTGACTGCCTTTACTATCTGGTTCTTTATTTTCCCCAAGCAAATTTCCCAGCTCAAAGTAAACCATACTATGTGAGAAATATTTCCAAATTAATAAACACCACAGAAGCCCCACAACGTGCACTCAGGGAAAGTAATCAAACAGCTCACCACAGCAGGCAATGCAGGGTTTCCTTACCACTAGTTTTAAAGCAACATTATGTGCTGCAGAGCTGCTCACTGCCTAGGTGAGGGAAACAGAATGTTCCTCCCCCATCAAAGCTGTGCTCAGGATCCAAAGCTTAAACCACACCTGCCACACTTGAGAGAAATGCCAGATTCTAAGGCCTTAGTCATCAGAATGACACTTTACATGCCTACTACGCTATTTGCTGTACAGTTAAGTGTTTTTCATCCTCTGGAAGAGTTTTACTTTCATGATACAGTCTACCACAACTACTCTTTCTTGTACAGTTCTCCAGAGTATCACTTTTTGCCTACATACACCCAGACACTTGCCAAGGGTCTGGACTTATAAAATTCTCTTTGAAGCTGCCTTAATTATGAGAAGATTTGGGTTGGGGTTTTTTTTTTTTTTTTTTTAAGAGAAGCCAAGGACTAGATGATTAGGAGTCACAACACTAACTTGTCTGCTGTACCTAACAACTTCATTTACTGTTTAAGACACAAACCCTTGTGGAGCTGCTGCTCTGTTGAGCTGAAGTTGATGTACATGCTAGTAGGTTACTTCTACTTCTTCCATCCTCCTCTGAGATGTAACAAATGAGCTCTCAGGAAATTGAATCTGATAGGAAACACTCTCCCTGACTTCAGCGAACTCTTATGAGACTAAAATAGAAAAATAAGGTTCACAAGTGACAAAGGAACCCAACACATTTCATTTAAATATGAAGACTTCTCTGACAGGGAGAAAGAATTCCAGCATCAGCATTGAGACTTAGAAAACATACTGCCTGTTACTATCAACGTTAACACTGACAAAAGGTGTATTCTAACAATTTCCAAGACAGACTTCACATACACTGCTTTCATCACTGCAGAGGAGTAACACCACTCATACAATACACGTCAAACAGCAGACTCCAGCTCTTAACTTCCCAGCACAGTTGAGCAGCTTCATGCTACATTACCCTGGTAATGCAAAAAGAACCCAAAAAGACAGACATTTTTAACCTGGACTGTCTACACCTCCAAGGAAATGAGGCTTAGGCAGTCCCACATCTGTTCACTTGTCACATTTAACTTCTAAACTTGCTGGCCAATTTCAACTAAGTTTGATAAAGGGTTTGGAAACACAAAATTATTTAAGTTCCTGCAAATTCTACAAAAATTAGGAGCTGAGTACAAAAGAGACAAAGGAGTCTTGATCAACCTATTATCCATCACCTAACCAATTAAAGAAAAACACTCAGTGTGTGTATATATCTTTGAGCATATATACATCGCATGTATTCAAAGCCTAACTGAACACAGGTCCTGGACAACCTGCTCTGGACAGCCCTGCTCAAGAGATGAAGTTCAACTAATCATCTTTAAAGGTCCTTCCTGATCCAAATCATTCTGTGATCTCAAGAGGTCCTGTACAACAAACAATTCTGGGGTGGTGAAGTGTTCTCTGATGCCACACCTAGTGATACCAGAGATTCCAAGAGAGGAACCCAGGGGAAAACAAAGAAGAATTCTGTGGGAGGCAAAGGACATAAATCCAAAGGCAAATGAGCTTTAGCAGTTATGCTATTAATGATCCTTTTTCTTCAGTGACCTTCAGAATTTCACTGAAGATTTGTCACTCCACTGCTTATGTGCTATTAGCAGAATCATTTTAGAAATCATCTCTAGGGATACAAGCTACACAACTGGTAACTACACCAGCGTGAAACATATTTTTGGTAACAAAGATCATTCCTCTAACTTTTTACACTGATGTGAACGTACCCACACTAGGTGTTACAAAGCTTTCTAAAACGTATACTCCTTATTAAATTAATACAAAGCTGTAGAGATGAGGCTTACAAATAAAATGTATTTTGACTTGCCATTTGTACAAAAGAAAAGAGTACCGGATCATGACTTTGGAAACAATTACTAGGGGGGGGCAAAAGTGAGAACCAGTAAACTACAGCAAATGGGGAATTTAGGGAGATGAGCAAACACTTCCAGCATACCTGAACGCTACAGAAGAGCTTTCTATAAGCAAGACAGTAAGAGTGGGGTCTGGGGTATGCATGGCTGGTCCCTCCCCACCAGCAGACCACCATCTGGACACTTCATGGACAAAGTGTCCACTCCTTTATAGACAGGAACAGAAGGAAGCCAAGAGGAAAACAAAGCCGAGTGATACCACAGTAGATGCAAGGTAGAAGCCTGGTAAGCAGAAAGGTGACAGGTCACAGGATTACTCCTTGCTGAGAACATGCAGAAACAGGTGTCTGCAAGTGAGCTTCTCATCTAAATTCCTCTTACAATGGGCCATCACACCCATTCATTTCTGAAGACTGGAACAACCCCACCTTTAGAGTCAATTCAAACAAGGAACTTCAGCCAACAACAAAAAGCATAGAAGAGACAAAAACTAGGCTACAGCTTACAATGTGGTCTGGATGCTGACAAGAGTACTAACATGCTGAAGCAATCAGAAGCTGCAAGGCCAAGAAACACCATCAATGACAAATGTCAGAACCTCACAAAGTGGGTGAGCTTGTTTGGGGCACAGTACCCAAACAAACACTTGTAGTAGATTTCAAATTTAGAGAAGAAAATCTTGATATGGCTTGGATCAGTACAACAATCAACTTCTACTCTGGCACAGTGTAATTAAATTCTGCACTCCTGCAGGAGCCATGGAAGTTGAAGAGGTCTCAGCACCATGCTTAATTTTGAAAACAGCATGAAAAAATCATGAAACTTCCACAAAATATTACAAAAGAGAAGCTTTGTGGGTAATCTCCACTATTTACCACCACTGTATGAAAGGGTAAACTGATACACACCATCTATCAAGGCATTTGAGAAAATACAAGTGAAAGCCATATGGCTGAGTGAAAGAATAACCTAGGGATTAGAAAAAAAAATAGAAAATTTAAATGGACCTATTGAAATTCAGAGCTGTCTCTTATGGCATGTCAGAAGTCACACCCAAAAAGATTTAAGGAAAAATCTGGAAAGGACACAGAGCCTAACAATATCACTTCTCAATTGAAAGTTCAGTCATACCAAAAGACTAACATGACTTGTGACACTAACCTTTGAGAAGATCTGGGTAGGTATACAGCAGTAAACCTTGCAAACCACACCAGATGAAAAGGGAGGAACTACTCTGAAAAACAGTATTAATGGCGACAAAGACACTACAAAGACTACAGGGATACACTGTGAAATAGCCAAAGCTTTTGTAAAGTGGTATTCATGATTGGCAAACCTTACAATAAGGCTCCACACCCAAGATAAGTAAATTAGAAATCCCGTCAGGCCTCATTAACAAAAAAAGCATCTTTCAGTGTCCTTCACAAAAAGCTCATTAAAAATACAAAGTTACCACAGCTTAAGAGGAACATTCTTGCTTGGATAGGTAACTTTTTGAAAGACAGAAAACCAAGGTGAAGTAAGCAAGCAGCGTTCACCCTGGAAAGGCACTGCCCAGCAGTTTTTCACTGGAATCTGCTCAGATCCACCCTGCTACCTATAGACAATACAACTGTTCAGCACCAGGAACAGAAAAACATCATGCCCTGGAATATGTTAATGGAGCAACCACATCCACAATACTCCACACACTTCTGATGCTTCTTACACAAACAACAGGAATGTTACTGACAAGGTCAGCACAAAAGCATCTTCAAACACATGGAACAGTTTTATCTGGGGAACTATTAAGAAATTTGGATGCTTCAGTCCATAAGAGAAGAATAATTTATAGGATAATGAATAGCATGAAAATGGAGACAGAACAACTGTTCAGTGCATTTTCCCAACTTAATAAGCAAAGAACATTAAATGAAGCTACTATGTGGCAAGCTCAGAGGGCATCCCTCACTATTTGCCGTCCTACACATATCCTTGCTCAAGTACCTTCACCAGACCTGAAAAGATTACTATGCTGAAAAAAGCAAGAGGACATGTTTTTTAGACTAGAACTCCACACCAAGCTACCAGAAACAAAACCCACCACAGGCTCAGAGTCTATTCCAGGGACTTTACCCAGCTACAATGTAAGTCACAACTCTACTGCCAACAGGAGACTAAGTCAGTAAAGCCAATTGTGTATTTTACCAGCACATTTCAAGTATAAAGCTTTGAAGTGATGACCGACTTCAGACACTGACAGTGCAAGAAACTCTTATTTTGTTCTAGCCTTCAACACCACACTCACAATATGATAAAAAAAGCTTTGTGCTCAAACAGACAAAGAAGAGTTGCCTCTCATACACAAGTAATTCAGAAGACAGACCTACTGGTGATTATTTATATCATCTCAGATTTCCATGAAAATCTGTATGTTACACAAAATCCTTTATAACAAGCTTCTATTGCATAACTAAGCTGTGTGATCAACTTCAGAAGGCAACAAAAGAACTCATCTCAGCTCTTCATATGCAAAGCAATGTTTTACTTTTATTCCTTGGCTTTAATTTCCAAGGAGGCAGGGAAGAGTAAAAGTAGCAATTTAAGTGCAGTGTCCCAAGTTTGTACCTCTTCCAGGAACACATGCAGCATAGGCATAGCATCACAAAAAGAAATACTTTTAAAACCTTCATGCATTCTACATTAACAAAGTAAGGCACCTAAATGGAAGTTCAGTGCAGTAAAGGTAGCTGGGGGCACAAAGAGAAGAGGTGAGCAGGGGGAAGCAGGATATCATAATATTATATATTCCCAATTATATGAACAAATTATTTTGTTTGCACTTAATCTTACTCTACCCGCCTCCCCAAGCTCTGAATTCCATTTATCACTGTATGTTGGTAAGCTGTCTGATGCTCAGGCAACCCTTTCATATATCTTTGCACACAGGCAACACACTCCTATTTTGTGCAAAAATAATAAAAACTGTATTCTTATTAAGGCTTCATGAAGGGAAAAGCCAAACCAGTAATTTGTATTATGTTTATTTTCCATCAAATAGAAGGGGAATTTTTTCCCACAGAAACAGAATACTTAAAGTTTCCCTTAGGGCAGGAGGGGAAATGTTATTAAAATGGAGACAAAGAGGTTGATTTGTGACCTGTCATAATAGGTTAACCAAAGTTTGAACTGTGAGAAGTTAACATGAGAGAAAAATTGAAAAGAGTTCAGAATTATCTTTTTGAGGTGTGTACTTGTATTTGAAATAAAGCTTTTCTTCAGGAGCCAGTTCTGAACCAAAACAATTCTTTTCAGAACAAACTCCAAAATCTGCCTACAGAGCTGAAGGGTGTCTGTAACACATCTCACACTCACTTCCACTTTTTAGAAGTGAATACTTCCTCTCTAATACAAGACAAAAAGAGGAATATAACTCTCCATGTGACAGTTAAGAGCAGAAGAACAAAGTCTTTGAACAGTTCTCATTCCTACAAAGCAGCATATTGAAAATGTGCTGAAAACTTAATCCATACAGTTAAGTTAAGGAATATAAACTGTTCATCATCACAAGACCTGTAGGGTAATTGTTGACTTTTCATGGTAATAACGGAGAAGCTCATTTTTACAGGACACCTTCAGGGATGAGTTTCTGGAAATATATATATATATGAAAGTAATTACACTTCATATTGCAATGATGTCAGCATCCAGTGTTTCTTTTAATATGTTCAGGGAAGTTGGAATTCAAACAAATTCCTAGAACAGGTAAGAAAGTTTTATCTTTGAGCAGTATTTGGCCTTCTCAGAACTACACAATATAGACTTGTATAAGCATCCTGCACATCTTCAAGTCAGCACTATGTATGAGCACACCTACATAATCACATAGCTGTTCACAGGCTGTGTACACCCAATATTAGCAGCTAGACACCGCGTACCCAGCTTACTATACATGCAGACACACTAACACACACAACTACCCACAAGGTAACTTTCAAGTGTTATTGATTTACATATTATCTTGCACATTAGGTAAACCTTTTGATTTTTAGCTACGAAGTCTTTTGACAGGATTTTTTAGCCCTCAGGACCACTACTCAGACACCTTAGGATGGCTTTTGATAGCCTATAATCCCTGTTGGCTAGATAGAAACATGGAAAACCCATCCTAGAGGCTGTATTTTTCTGCTTAGAAAAATCAGTCCAAGAAACTCTGTCACAACACAGCATGAGTAGATTTAAAGCCTTCCCATGTTCTGAAGACAGGTTAAAGAATAAGAAACTCTGCAAAGTAGTGAAGTCCCAGGAGAGAACTGGGTACATCACACCCAACTATCCTTCCAGCTGCTGCCAGTGATACAGCAAGCAATGGGCAGAGATGCAGCTGCATCCTCCGTTCCCCTATTGGCAGAGGTATCACCTCGCCCTTTGATTTGACTTGAAAGAAGAAACTTAACCTCTCTTCTGCAGTGGCAGCTGTCTCCAATTCCTAAGCAAGAACCACAACACATGTCAGCTCCCAGGAACAGCAGAGCTTATCAAAATGTTGAACCTTACATTTTGAGCCCACAAGGCCACAGCACTTTCTAACAGGACACCTGTGATGTCAAGATATCCCCTTCATCTTCACAGTTACTACTCACATCCACACAGCAAGGTATGAATTATTTCTCCGAGGCTGTAACCAGCATCAGTACTTATGCTGAGCTGCAAAAAGCCCTGCTGGTACACTGGAAAGAGGTGTAAGAATTTGGAGCCATTTTAGCTGTCCTTCAAGAGCTCCTGGTGCCCCAAGAATCAGTGCCAAAGGACCTGTAATACTTCTAGCACTGACAGCCAAAAGTTGAAGCTCACCATAAAACAGGACATAACACATCAGCATGTCTGCTGTGAGCTAGGACACTTGGAACTCTGAGGGACTAAGTAGGAAGAGAACCCCACAAGGACACCAGCCAGCTGGCACACACCAGGTATACTGGTTATTCACACTCCCAGCATACCCAAGAGACCTCTACATTCAAGCAGAGGCAAGGGGGTGGTTGGGTGGGTGCAAACTGAAGTGTGTGCACACACAGTAAGAATGTATGTCTATGGTCTGCTGCAAGTGGTAGTGCTCAGCTCCAAATAAGCACAAGGCCAGCATACCAAGACAGAGCCAATGCAGGACTTCACCAGCTGAATGTGATGCACATATTCTGGTATTGGGATTTCATAACATTTTAGAAAGTGTCTTCCCATATCAGTTTCATGCCAAGTACTTCACATTTACACTAATGAGATTTGTTGGAAAGTTGTGTTGACACACACCATTTCATGGTGCTATACAGTGTCAGTACATACTTGGTGTTAAATAAATTGTGCTAGTCAAAATAACACTCCAACAACTTTGAGGGAAAGATGGTCCATTCATTCCCTCAGAATAAGAAACCCATGGTGAAAATACACAACTGAGCCTCATGCAGTGCACAGCAAGTGACAGATGCAGCCCACTGTGTCCTTATCTCTAGCTTCAGAAAGGAGTTTTCAGCATAGAAAGAATCAGTTTGAGGAAATTTCTATATTGCTTCCTCTAACTCAGTACAACCCATGATTTAGGGTGTACTTTCCATCACATAGAGCAGACCACATTATCACAATGATCAGCTGGTAAGATTACTCAAGTAGACACTGTAGTGTGACATGAATCCCTGTAAACAAAACCTGTGCATAGAGAACAGCAACTCAACTGAGCCCATAGCACTAATGCCAATATTTGTCACAAAACTGATCAGAAACAACAGCTATTAAATTTTAATCAAATTCTCACAGTGATTTAAGTGTTTACGTTTGGCCCATATACACTACATATACATTGTTTGTATTCCATAACCGTAAGTGGCTTTAAGTATTATATAGAAAATGATGAAGACTTGGAATTTACTTAGAAGATTTAAAAAGCAGGATCATAGATTACAAATCAGTAAGCTTTTGGACCAAGTAACCTCCATCATCAGCCAGATCAACATCACTCATATGAAGAAATGCACAAGATTTACACCCACACAACACTGATTAACCTATCCAATTTGGAGTCATTTTTGCATACGAAGGTTTCATGGAGGTACTAAAACAAATTTAATTCTGATTTGTGCTTGGAGTTAACTTGTTGCTCAAATCACCACCTCCTTTAAAAAAAAAAAAAAGGTTTAATTCTAGCCACAGATCTACCAGCTTTGGTTTGTTCCTAAGAATAGCCAAGGCAGCACCATAATTGAGAGAGAAGTCAGGAACAACAAAAAGAGTGAAAGGAAAAGAGGTATCATTTTACAGAGAGCACCTATGCAGGAACTCTTTTTAGACAAAAAAATAAGCAATGAAAACCTTTTTTTTCTGACATCAGTTTTTACTGACCTGATTCTCTTTAGAATACACTGTCTCAAAAGGTAACTTATCATGTGCTCAGTTCTCTTCCCTTTTTATCTATTAACACACAAGCAACAATCCTTTTAAACTTACAGAAACACCCTCAGGCACTTAGTTCCTACTGAAGACAAAGTATTGGACTCCACAAAAGAAAACCAGCATGATAGAAGTTATATACATCTTAACTTTTTGGGATAACAAAGAGGCAGGAATAAATAGCCACAGTAAAGAGGAAGTAACACAAAAGGATGGTGGCAGGCAGAGCTCTCACCCAATACAGAGGGATAACAAAGCACACCTGACAACAGCTCAAATGCAGCATTAGAACAGCTGAGTGCTTTCTAAATTGGGGGTGGGGGAGTGTTCTTGTCTGTAACAGGCAAGATGGCATCTACCACCAAATTTCATTAATACTTGACACATGGTAAAAAGCTTCCCACTGAAAAACATGTCAAAGCCCCAGCACAGATAACCTCACATACCTCAAAGTATATTATCAATTATATTAATTTCAAAACTCACAAAATGATCACTTGCCTGTATTTTTTTTTTGGTTTCATGAAATTCCTGTAAATATTTTGACAATGCCATCCTGGCACACAAAGTCAAAAGATGTTTTGCTCCTGACTTCAGTCAAAACATGAATTAGTTAGACCAGCAAAGAGGACTGGAGGACTGCTTGCATGAGGAAGGACTTGGTCAATAGACTAACAATTAGTCTATTAGACTAGCATGGGTGCTAACTGCTGTTGGTGTCTATTGCAGGCTGCCTGATCAAGAGGAGGAAGTTGATGAGGCCTTCTACAGGCACCTGACAGTAGCCTCACAGTTGCAGACCCTGGTTCTTATGGGGGATTTTAACTGCCCAGGTATTTTCTGGAAGGCTGGCACAGCCAGCTGCTCACAGTCCAGGAGGCTCCTCCAGTTCATCAACGGTAACTTCCTAATGCAAATGGGGGATGAGCATACTAAGAGAGGAGCGCCACTGGATCTTGTACTTACTAACAAAGAGGGTCTGGTTGAAGAGGTGAAGGTTGAGGGTGTACTTGGCTGCAGTGACCACAAGATGGAGTTTAGGATCTTACATGGTAGGAAGAGAACATCAAGTAGAACCACAACCCTGGACTTCAGCAGGGCCAATTTTTGCCTCTTCAAGCAAACACTGGGGTAAGTCCCATGGGACAGGGTACTAGAAGGAAAAGGGGCCCAAGATAGTTGGTCCATATTCAAGGACCACTTCTTCCAAGCTCAAGATCAGAGCACCCCAACAGGAAAGTAAGCAAGAAAGGGAGGCAGAAGAGCTGGGCAACCTGAAGTGGAAGAAGGGAGTCTACAGGTCATGGGTGGAGGGGATGGCCACTTGGGAGGAATACAAGACTGTTGTCAGAGCATGTAGAGTGGAAACTAGGAAAGCTAAGGCCTCTCTGGAATTAAACCTTGCAAGGCAGGCCAAGGACAACAGAAAGGGCTTCTTCAAATACACTGCAGACAAAACTAACACTAGAGGCAGTGCAGGCCCTCTGTTGAACGAGGTGGGTGCCCTGGCGACTGAGGATAGTAAGAAGGCAGTTACCAAATGCCTTCTTTGCCTCTTTCTATATTGATGGAGACTGTTTGCAGGAGCCCCAAGTGGCTGAAGCCCTGGAGGAAGTCCAGGTAAATGAGTCTGCTTTGGTAGATGAGGGCTGGTTCAGGGATCAGTGAAGCCATCTGGACATCCATAAATCCATAGGTCCTGACAGGGTGTACCTGAGGGAGCTGGCATAAGTCATTTCTAGGCCACTAGCCATCTCTGCTAAACCCTGGGAAATGGGAGAGGTGCCTGAGGACTGGAGGAAAGCAAATGTCACACCAGCCTTCAAAAAGGGCAAGAAGGAGGATCCAGATAACTACAGACTGGACAGTCTCACTTCCAGCCCTGGAAAGGGGTTGGAACAACTTATCCTTGGTGCTGTCTCTAGGCACATCAAGGACAAGAGGGTTATTAGGAGCAGTCAACTTGATTTTACCAAGGGCAAGTCACATTAAACTAATCACCTTTTATGAGGATATAACCAGGTGTATAGATGATGGTAGGGCAGTATGATATGGTCTAACTTGACCTCAGTAAAGCATCTGACACCATCTCCCACAGCATCCTTGTGGCTAAACTGAGGAAGTGTGATCTGGAACATTGAGTAGTGAGGTAGATTGAGAGCTGATTGAAGGGAAGAAGCCAGCGAGTTCTGATCAATGGGACAGAGTCTGGCTGGAGGCCTGTATCTAGTGGAGTCCCTCAGGGGTTGGTACTGAGACCTGTACTATTCAGTATATTTATTGATGACCTGGATGAGGGAATAGAGTGCACAGTCAGCAAGTTTGCTGATGACACAAAACTGGGAGGGGTGGCTGACACACCAGAGGCCTGTGCTGCCATTCAGCAAGACTGGACAGGCTGGAGAGCTGGGTGGGGAAAAGTTTAATGAGATTTAACAAGAGCAAGTGTAGGGTCTTGCATCTGGGGAATAACAACCCCAGGTACCAGTATAGGTTGGGGACTGGCCTGTTGAGAGTAGGGCAGGTGAAAGAGACCCAGGGGTCCTGGTGGACAGCAGGATGATGATGACTGTAAGCCAGCAATGTGCCCTCATGGCTAAGGCAGCCAATGGCATCCTGGGGTGCATTAGAAGGGGTGTGGTTAGTAGGTCAAGAGAGGTCCTTCTCCCTCTCCACTCTGCCCTGGTTAGACTGCACCTGGAAAATGTTGTCCAGTTCTGGGCTCCTCAGTTCAAGGATGTAGAACTCCTCAAAAGAGTCCAGCACAGGGCCACCAAGATGAAGGGAGTGGAACACCTTCCTCATGAGAAGCTGAGGGAGCTGGGTTTCTTTAGCTTGGAGGAGATTGAGGGGTGACCTTATTTATGTTTATAAATATGTAAAGGGTGAGAGCCAGGAGGATGGAGCCAGGCTCTTCTCAGTGATGACCAGCAACAGGACAAGGGGTAACAGGTACAAGCTGGAATTTAGGAAGTTCCATGTGAAGAAAAGGAGAAACTTTTTCAGTGAGAGGGTGGCAGAGCACTGGCACAGGCTGCCCAGAGAGGTTGTGGAGCCTCCTTCTCTGGAGACATTCAAAACCCTCCTGGACACATTCCTGTATGATTTAGTCTAGGTGATCCTGCTCTGCCAGGGTGGGGGGGATAGTGAACTAGATCTTCTGAGGTGCCTTCTTTTACTTTAGCAATACCAAAACCATTTTTAATACCCCATTTTGGAGAACACTGGTCTCCAGCACCAAGCCATCTCTTCACTGATGTACTAGTTCTGCAGTGGGACAAGAGAAAGGGGGCTGCATATTCAGCAGTCCAAGACATTGACATGCAGAGCATAGTGTTCTTTGTTCTGCAGAAACAACCTGGAGTAGCACTAAACCACAGCAGCAGAGCTTTCTTTTCACAGATTTTCTATGACATCTTATGTAAGTCTGGCTGAGATGGAGCTGCTTCCCCCCCAGCAGCCCTCCCAGCACTGCGCTGTGTGCTGGTAGGAGCGAGGTGTTGGTGACACCCCAGGGTTTTGGCTGCTACTGAGCAGTGCTGGCACAGCACCGAGCCTGTCTCTCTTGCATCACCCTCACCAGCCTGGGGGGTAGCAAAAATGTTGGGAGGGGACACAGCCAGGACAGCTGGCCTAGACCTACCAGAGGGATATTCCATATCATGCAATGGCATGCTCAGCAATAAAAAGCTGAGAGAAAGGAGACGAAAGGAGGGGCATGTTTTATTTACAATGTTTGTCTTCTGGAGCATCCACTATGTATACTGAAGCCCTGCTTTCCCCGGAAAACATTGCCTGCTGATGAGAAGTAGAAAATAAATCTTTTTATTCTCTTTAGCTTCCACATGTGGCCCTTTGTTTCAAACTGCCTTTATCTTTTGGCTTTTTCCATCTTATTTTCTTGCCCTCCCCATCAAGCTGAGGAGGGGAGCAATAGAGCAGCTTGGTGGGCATACCCAGACAAAGTCAACCCACCATAATAAACACATTACCTGCATTTTTCCAGTCTCTTCTCTTGTGTTCCAGATCTTGTCACAGATAATGAAGAGCTTACTGTGGAGCTGTGCTTTGCCTTTTCAGTCCTACTCCTGAACAGGTGGTATGGAAATACAGATGTTGGCTGCTATTACTCAGCTAGAGTTAACTATCCACTTACTATCCAGGCCTGGAGGTTGGTGGCCCTGCCTGTGGCAAGGGGAGTTGGAACTCTATGATCCTTGGGGTCCCTTCCAACCCAGACCATTCTGTGATTCTACATCTTATAATTCAAGTCATTGTCTCTAGAAAAAAAAAAATCAATAGGCTATCTACTGTCATTTCACTGTCAAACTAATCACTGAACAAAACCCAAGACCCTAATTACTTCTAACTATTAAAATACTTTGAAGCGCAGAAATCAGGATTTGTCCCTCTGCTACGTGCTGCTTAGTAAGTGGAGCTGCAACAACAGGAATGGGGAAGCAGCACAATCAGCAGGATTCCTAAGAAAACAAACTGAACATACGTCAACACGTTCTCCTTGAAAGGAGAAGAGCTCCTGATGAGCTCATTTGTCCTCATAATTGTATGCACAAACACAAAGGAGGTTTTTTAAATTAAAGAAGTACTCCCCTGTCCCAGTTTATTGCAAACACAACAGAACAATTTTGAAGCATCACCATCTATAACATGAAGTCAAAACCAGCTATCAACACCAGCTGTTGTATTAGATTCTCAAAGCTGACATATGAACTGACCAGTGAAGTACAGACTCTTGCACAAAGACTGAGCTCCAGAAGCAAATGCAAACAGCACATTGAAAGATTAAGGATTAAGCAGTAATAGAAACTAGAAGCCTTTATAGGCATCCAGCATCTCCAAAGCTTACGGAAGGTGATCCTGTATCACTGAGTTCCTGCTACCTCTCAGCTCTACATGACTGACTGATTCAGTCAGCTTCCCACAATGACCCAAGCAGCAGCCTCAATTCAGGAAGCCCAGTAACCATCACTAGAAAGACCATCTATTTGGGCTGCACCATCTGTTTGGGGAGGGAGGGACATCTTCCCTCCCCAGCAGTGAGGAAAACCAAATTGAACTAATGTAAAAAATAATCACAATTATTTCCTGAAAAAATGCCTTGGAACATGAACATTCTGCACTGAAAGAGCTCCTACAGCAAGCCCCCACAGCATGGATGTGGTGGTGAAAGAAGTATCTTCCCATACAGGCTCATTCCTTTGCAATGCAGGTAAGGGTGGTTTTAAAACTCCTAGTCCTCCAACAGATTCCTTTTAACATTATGAACATCTGTAAGTCATTTAGAGATGCTTCATACATAAGGAAAGTCAGAAGTCTCACAGCTGATTAAAAATCACAACTAATGTTAATTTATTTATAGCTAACTTTAAGGCTTTGATCAAATCAGAGCAATAGGTATGAAAAAAATTCTCAAAGACCTGTTGGTTTCTCAGTTGCAACCAACTCAATTCAGACAACACAATCTTCATCTTTTCCTTATTCTCAAATTTTTCATGTTCTGAAATGCTCATTGTAAGCCTCAAAACTAACACCTCCTTATCATAACTTGATTTCCATAGTTTGCAAGAAGTAGTATTTTTCTCAACTCCTTTTTACCAGCTTTGATGATGCGCACAGCACGCAAGAAAAACACAGCCATGAAAGAATGACAGAACAACCCACTCAGACTCAGCATTTCAGCTCCTGTGAGGCACAAGAAATGAGAGATCCCAGAGAAAAGGCATTAACTTTTGATTGTTACTGCATGCAGGAATACAGCTGTGCTATACAGGTAGAGTATAACCCTGTCCTCTCCCTGTTCCCCTCTTCTTTTCTTTTTAATAGAAGGACAGCTCAGAAATCTCAAATGTGCTGGCTTAGTCCCCTCCATGCCACCCCAAAATAGCCCCTGCCCAACACACATCTGGCATAGACACTGCAGCAGGGTGCAGGGCAAGTGTCTGGCAGATCTGAGAGCTGGGAGATTAAGCCATGTCATTGGCTTCTAGGGCAGCGTGCCCCCTGCATCCCTGTGCACTGCAGAGGCACCCATGGGTGCTCAGGTTGCACAAGTTTTTTTTACTGAGAAGGAAAACTGTGGCAATGCTGAGTATTTCACAGGAGCAGAAAGAAAGAAGAAAAAAAGAGTATTAAACACACTTAAACTGAGAATTTAAAACAGAACAGGAGAACCTCTTGCACAGCTATGGAAGATACAATAACCCAGCTGGTATCTTCTTCCTTGTAGATGAGAAACAACCTGTAAGCATCAGGGCAGCTGCAAAACAAGGTCCAGTACAACTCTGTTCAGACCAGCTACTCTTTCCCTCCACCCCTCAAAACTGATTTAAAAAAAATCACATATAGAAATTACATATACTGAAATTACTTGAAACCAACTAATACAGCTTATCCAACAAAATGACATACCAACACAGCTCATCACTGTGGGAATTGGGTATGTGTTGTTTGCCTCTGCAGTGTATTTTTTCCTTTCATATTGTAATGTTTGAGTTATGGATACCAGACACCCCATAAAACCAAAGAGGAAACAATTTAATTCTCAATGACTACTTCTGTAAACAGTCTGAGAAGTCCTTTTGAATATAAACACTGCTCCATAATCTATAGAATTATTACTAGACTCATAAAAAATATAAGCTATAAACACAGTAGATCTAGATTAGAAATGTATGGAGCGTGGTAAACATGAAGTGTCAACATTTTAGTTGTCCAAGCTTGCTTTGTGGCCATTTACTTACAAGTCTTACTTGACTAAATAGGAGCTTCTAGATAAACATTTTTCCTTTCTCTATGGAGCTGTTTTTCCTCTATTTAAAGGGAAAGACATAATTAAAGTTATTTAGTAATGAAATGCTTCATACTTCATCCGAAATTAACTAGTCATTTTTCTATAAGGAAGGAATATAACAATCATGTGCAAGCATACTTAAAATCTGCTATTTTTAACTTTTTTTTGTTTGTTGCTGCAGGGTCCAAAATCCCCAAATAATTATTGGAAAGGCCCACTGCCATCTAGTTGCATAAACACAAGCCTAAGATAACACCCCAAGCACCAAGAGTAATGACAGAGGTGGAAGAGATAGTTTAGTCAGGCATGAAATTGATTTTATAATAGCAAATATCTGTTGCCTTCCATGTGCTAAGTAAATAATTCTAAAGAAGAGAGTAAAGATAATAAAAACAAAATCATTAACTGCTCCTACTAAATCAAATGAAAGAGAGAAACCTGTTCTCACATTGACCCTGAAACCTGTTTAATAGCTAATTAAAGCAATTACTCCAAGCATGACAAAGTCCTTAATCATCAACACCTTCAGATGCAGAGGAGATTTTTTTTTTTTTAAAACTTTCTTCAAAGATATTTGTATTTTATTTAAATGGGAAGTTTATGCCAGCAGAACTTCCACCGGTCAGTGGGTCCACAGTTAACCACCAACCAGTTCCCAAACTCCCACTAGTCTGGTTGAACAGAAAATGCTCTGCACAATGTTATCAGATTCGACTGCTCAGCAAAGGAGTATTACAGTATTCAGTAATTTACAGTAATATTTTTATAAAAGCACTGAAAACCCCTCAAGGTAGCCCTAAAACCGACAGTTTTCCTCACATGCAGAAACAAACTTGATAGCCAACAGAAATCCAGCCTTGCTACAAAAAGAACCCTGCTGGACCCCACACAAAGCATCTGGATTTCTGCACTCCCTCACATCACTTACTCCTCTAAGCTCACCTCAGTTACTTTCCCCTCCGCCCCAAAGCCACCTGACAGCCTTAACTTGGGATTCTTCATTTCTAAGTCCCACACACAATGTTTTATTTCTAATAGTTTCATGTTCAGTAACTTTTCATAGCCTTTTAATAACAACTAGTCATCTTGTGCCATTCCTAGTGCTTACTGGAGTTAATTAGGTTGCTGTTTTGAACACTGATCATTTACAAGTTACTAAATGCTTCTGTGCTCTAAGTGTACACAGAACAATATCCTGACCTAATGGCTTGACCATTATGAAGTGTTCAGCTTGGCAGTTTATCCAGCATTAAATTAGGTAACTAAGAGGTTAACAGAAAGCAAAGGCAACTTTACTACACTTTACCTTGAGCTTTGCTTTTTCTGCCTATACTTAAGCTCTAGAAGAACAAAATGTTCTTGTAAAGAGATGGCAATACTGTACTGAAAACACACAGGAAACTCAATCCTATTTAGGATAGACCTAGAGCAATTATGAGCTGAGGCAGGGGAAGGTCCCAAATAAATTCCACATTGGAGTAAATAACCTTGTTACTACAATGGAGATGCTCAACAGACTGCTATAGAGATGTCACTGCTGCCACAACACAATAAATGGAAGTACACTCTCCATTAAATATTCCCCAAAACCTGAAAATTGCATTTAACTAGCACAGCAAAGCACGATGCCTTTAACCCACCTGCCTTCCAACCACTTTCTAAGCTCTACTGGTTCCATATGGAAATGTCTTCTGGCAGCTGATTTTAACTGACACCATTGGTGTGGGGTTTTCTTCTTTATACCTGTGAAATCGTACAGCTATGGATTTTTTACTCAGGCAACACATATTGCCCCCACTCATCCACCCACTTCACCCCTCTCCTACCATCCTGACAGGTCGGGGTCTTTTACTGATGTGCTGCAAATATTTCAACAGGAAGATACAAGTAAATAAACTCTCCATCATTGCCTATAATGAGCTTTATGTACCAGGGCTAGAAGTGCTGAGGAACAGCTTCAAAAATCTGTTCATCTTCCCAATAAATATGCTTTCATAGGCAATAGTACAATTTGATAAATCTATGTTAAAAGCACCTTGCAACAGATAATTATATTGTTCCTGAAAATTTACTTGACAGGGATAAAACAATATTCAACTTCCATACTAGAAGACAGCCAAGAAAAAAAGAAATGCCAAGGATGACACATGCATATATAAGAACAGGTCACTGTATAAGAATATCTTGATTCTTAAAAAAACATGCCTTATATCCACTTCAGAATTTAACTCAAACAATTTAATTCAAACAATGTTGGAAGATAAGACCCCTTTTGACAACCTTTACCTCTTCAATCTAAGTTGCCCTCCATTATTCCTAAGCCTTTATCTTATTTCTTCACATACTTCTAAAGGTCCTCTTCCTTCTCAATTTTGCCTGGTTGCACAAAAAGAAAACCATACATTTTTGTACATACCAAATATATCACATATAGAAATCTTTAGCATGTATTTTTAAAATCCTATTATCTGGGTCCCAACAAAAACACATCAAAATATTGACAGAACACTATTCCACTAAATTTGCAGTCCTCAAAAGCATCAAGTCCTTACGTGTTTTAAGCAATCTTTTTCAGCATGTGGAAGAAACAAAGATTTGAAGCACTGATGCCTTTAAAAGAAAGTCAAAGATGGACCATCTCCACTGTGACTTTGGGAATTACCACGCTGTAAATTACAATAGAAGAATCCAAACTTACTCTTTAGAGTTTTGCCATTATTTCTAGGTTGATTCAAATTACACCAGAAACGACAAACTTGAAATCTCTGTACATCTTTCCCCTTGAAAGAAGTAAAAGTGGCTGCTAATTTAAAAAAAAAATAATTTAAAAAGCCTCAATGCCATTTGAGTGGAGACTAGCTCTTACCATGTTTGGATTCTGCATGTATTCTAATGCAGACATGTTGTACACATTAAGAACAGCGTGGCTCTAAGGCTCTGGAAGGGCAAACAGAAGAAACCTGTACAGGTCTCGCTTCTAACGTGGTTCTCTACAATAGCAAGATAAGAGTTCATCATACATGAAGCTTTTTTTTTTCCCCCTGTAATCGTTCAAAATTACTCCAGTATGCCCTGAGGTTGCCGACCAAAATCTGAGACAGCTGCTGCTACCCTCAGCAGGGTAGGGACTGAGGACATCTACTTACACCCTCACCCAAACAAATGGGAAGGAGGGAGGGAGCAGGGAACCATTTTTACAAGAAAAGTAGCACCCAACACTTTGTCAGAGGGACTAAATGTTGAAGAGACAGTCAACAGTGCTATTGCTTAATAATACATTGTAATACTACCACACTCAAAAGACTCTTCCCAGTCACCAGACCTATTTTCAGAGGCCAATAAGCCTTTATTTCTACAAGAAATAAGCAGTAGCATGTGTTATACTTTGTTCACACACACAGATAACTTTTTCACTACGGTAAACACAAAAGACCACCAAAACAAAGGTAAAGGGAGTCTTTACTACTTTGCAATCTATTTGCCACTTTCTTTGTTCACTCTGGAAAAATTCCAGTGACCATGGCAAGGAGCACACACAGCAGAGGACAAGCTTTAGGATCCCTTTTTTATAATCCAAAATGGAAAAATAAACCAAAGTTTTCTGAGCTGTCTAGGCTTGTCCTCCACAAAGCCAACATTATCTAGTTCCATCACAGCAGTCACCAGAGTAGTTTCCAAAGCTGCTGTCTTCTATAATGGATACCTTTGTGTGTCAAGCAAACACTTGAAAGAGCAAAATGAAGCCTTAGGGTTTCAATGCACTACCAATCTGCCTCAGGAGTAAATTTTAATTTGCTGCATCAAACCCTTCCAGTGCTCTCAGAAAGCCGTAGTCATCACTACTGAGTTGAGGTTCCTTCCTTCTGCCCACACTGGGGGACACAAGCTGGGGACATGGTTGGTTGCCATGTAGAACTCCCATGATAGTTTCTCCTCGACATACACTGCCAGTAGATATCACATACGCCTTCCTGAACACATACATATGCACCCTCCAGATGCCAAATCCAAGTAGAACTAACACTTCCAGTTCACATATTGCAGAAGCTACAGATCAGGAATAAATCTTACAATACCTCCTCCTTCACCTCACAGCCATCTACGTTATTCCCTGGAATACTACATCTGTTTGCAATGTCAGCATGAAAAGAGTTATAAAAAACCCCACAAACCAGCTCTGAAGAAAAACTGCCTGTACTTCGAAGTGCTACTTGAGCTGCCAGCAAAGGTTGAGATTCTGTGTATAAAGAGACTGTACAGAGCTTGTTTCATAGAGGACTGAAAATGGTTGTTGTAATGATCTGGATGAAATTCTGCTTACTACACTCTGGACTCAAGGATTTGTATGTGATCTGAAGCATTTGTAGAACATAATGCTCACTTTTAGACTTACAGAAAGTTAAAAATGACCTTCAGATTCACTCAAATGCATCTAAGGCATCTCCTCTGTGAACTAAAGTGTTCAGGGACACTAGACAAGATCACATTTGGCATGCCCAGAAATCCACATAAACTTAAAATCTTCCTAATTGTTTCATACTTTTGAGCTCCCTGCATCTTTATTTCCTCAAACACAGTTCATGGGAAATCCATACACCCAAGCTACAGAAGAGTAGGAGCCACACTCAGACCACACCACACCTATACTCTCACATGCTCTGATCACATTGACACACCATGTGCCTGCTTCACTCTTCACTCCTTGCCACCTCCCCCCAGAACTGCCCCACATATACAACAAACTTAACCACAAAAACCCCACAGTGTTCAGTGAAGACTGAGCACTCTGGAAAGCAGAGCGGGTTGGAACTAAGAGAGGGGAGAGGTAAAGGTGCTATATTCAATGTTTCTCCAAGCCATATAAAGTTAGAGCCAAGGAAGGAAATCAAACTTCTTACTGAAATATGTTTTAGCACTTCTGTTTGTGGGTCTCTTGTGATCCGTGTCCATCCCCCACCCCCCCTCCAAATCCCACAGAAAACATTTGCCCTTGGCAAGCTGTCTTCTTTTCTAGCTGGTACCCAAACTACAATGCTGGCACTTCTCTGATGGCCCAGACTGAAAAGAAACCGCTGCGACAGAAGGAAAGCATTCCCTAGGGAGCTGCACAGCGATCTCCTACCTCTATCCAGAATAGTTCTGTCTTCTGAGTTTAGCTGGAGGTAACTGCCAAGTAACTGTGCAAACCTCTGAGCTCTATGAAACCTTTTCTATGGTGGGCAAGACAGGTGAAATACAGAACACTGTAACTCACTTGCTTCTGGGTTAGGGAAGCAGGAGACATGAAAAAACCCAAGAGACTCTGCCTCTTGATGAAAAATGCCAACCAAGACTATTTAAGAATGAGGTACCTATCAATAAAAGCTCATTTATGCTTCAAGGAGTTAAAAATTCACTTTTCACTAAAAACATAGCATAAAATTGTGACTGTTTGGATTTGTGCGTTGTTTTTAATTTTAAAAAGCTAAATGGAAGAAATCACAAATTCTGTTTTAATTAACTTTAAATTTAGAGAAATTATTTTTTAAACACTGGTTAAGTAGCTAGAACTTCTTACCAAACACACTGCTTTTCCTAAAGCTATCACACTACTCCAGCATCCAGAAGGAAGCGAGGATAACCCTGACACCCTTTTTGCAACCAAAAATGAATGGGATATATTCCATTCCATCCACTACCCCATTTAATAACTACATTTCTACTTCATTCTGTTTACCTTAAGAAAAAGTGTTCTAAGACATGACCACATTTTAACTGAAAGACAACAGCCTCTGCTCGTTGCTCTGTTCTCTGCTGTCCAGAATGCATTTATGTACAAACACGTTCCTCTTGTAAGAAATATCCAGGTTGGAATACAAATCTCAAAACTGTACAGAAACACAAAAAAGGGGCTTGGGAAGAGAGAAGTTGTGTTTCTTTGAGCACAACCAACCCTAACTACATCATTATGCTGTTCACAGCTATCAAGTGGAAGCTCTGAAACAAGAAGCATGGGCCAAGACAAGCAACAGAGAACATGCTTCACTCTGCCTAAAGACTGATCTCCCCAACAGACTAACAACTAGTGAAATGCAGCTCTGTAAGTTGATTTGGATAAATGCTACACCGTATCCTAAGGAAGAATAAAGGTACAAACTGCAAGACCACACTAACAAGAGAGCAGACTGTGATGCAGCCCAACCCCCCTTTGTCTTTAGGCTCTGCCCCATCCTGCGTGAGAGCTCCTGTCACTCCTGTCCTCACTTGCAAGGAAAATGGAGGAGGAAGGAGTGCGTGCCCACAGCATACATACTGCACATAGTAAAACCAGGGGCAACTATGTCTATAAAGAAATGAAATTCCCTTCAGACTAACAGAAGGAAGCCATGGGAGCACGGGTACCAGTCTCAGGGATGGACTTCTTCAAAGCTGCCTACCAAAGGAAAGAGACAGGCACTCTTTGAACCACCTGGACTGTACAGAAAGTCAGCCTGCCGGGTCATCTAGGGAGGACATGTCTAACAGCTCCATGAAGCGGTAACCAACCCTCCAGGGAACGATCTCAAACCGTGCCAGCCCAGCTTCGAAGTGTTCCCCTGTTCCCTCCTGGTCTCTCCTTCCCCTCGAGGCATCGCTGCCTTTTCAAGAGGCAAGCAACACTCCCAACGCCCCCTCCAGCCATCAACTGGCACCTCCAGCAGGAGGGAAGAAATCCTGGAGCCTCAGGAGGCATCGGAAAGGGGCAGGAGAACGCAGGCAGAGAAAGGCAAACGGCGGGGCAAGGTCGGGGCCGTTCTCCAGGACGGCACAGGGAGAAACAGAAGAACAGGGAGCTTACACAACACCCAGGCGAGGGCAACACGGAGCACTTACCGACGCGTCCATCCCGCCGCCCGTCCGCGCTGGGACTGTCCCGGAGGCCCAGGGAGCCGCCCCTCCCCGAGCAGCCCCTTTTATGGGGGCGCGGCGTCACGTGGTGCGGGAACAGCCCCGGCCAACTCGCCTCAGCTGTGCTGGGGGCCTGGCGGGGGCGGCTCCGGCCCGGCACCGCGACAGCCAGACTCGACAGGCCTCGCGTTTTGGGGTGAGGGGAGGTGTGCGTTGAAAACTATTTTTATATAGTGCTGCCTTATTAGATTTAGAGGCTCAGGTAATTCGTTCTCCAAGTTAGCCCTGAGCAGGTTCTTCTGGTGCCATTAGAGAGTCTGAGAGGCAGTTGCCCTGGCTGTTAATCACCTGTGTCAGCTCAGTTCTCCTTTGCAACTTCACTCCTCTTTATAAATGGCAATAAATTGCTCTAAGAGTTTATTTGTCCTTTTTTTTTTAATTTCTCACCCCACTTTCAGCGTTGATTTTGAAGTACCCACCGGGATAGTAGGTGTGGGTGCAGAACCAAAGCCCTGGTCAGTCACACTTCAGGAACAAACCAGCAAACAGCACACCCTGTCCCTCTTTCCTCAAGCTAACCTGAAGCCTCTTCACTTTCTAACTGTGAAGATGCTTCCCCATCCCACTCCTTCTAGCAAAACGCACGCTGTCGCTAGGTCTGAAAGAACAGGCCAGAGGTTCTTGCATCTCACTTCCAAACTGGAGTCCACTCAAAACCAAGCACTTACAGTGTTTCAATAACAATCGTGTATCAGCTGCATAAAATCCCAATGAACTTTCTTTCACGGTGTCCTGGCTCTGGCCAGGCCAAGCAGCCAGCACAGGTGAGCTGAGTTAGCCCAGGCTGTTTCCACACCACCTGACATCACTCCCCCATAACAAGGGCTGGCTGGGGAGGGGCACTGCTGGTGCTTCCAGGGCAGTTTGACCATGGCTGGGGTGCTGGGTCAGTTCTTGTGTCGTGCAGCACTCTGTAACCCTTCGGTCTGTGAAGTGCTCTGCCCTGTCACCGTCTGCGAGCGTAAATGGCCGTTATTGTCGCCCTTTCACGGCGCTTTTGTCATTAACTGTCCTTATCCCGGCCCGGGGAGTCTCAGTCTCCTGCGGGAGTGAGCGAGCAGCAGGTGGTGCTCAGCCGCTGCTTGGGGCTGAACCACCACACGCAGCAGTAACAGTGTCATCATACCTACTTTCCCACTATATGAATTTCATTTCACATTTTTAGTACAGCAATTATATTCACAGGAAGTGAATTATCCCAATCTCTATCACTTTAGTCACAACGACTTTAGTTATGATAGAAACAACTTCTCTTCACGGAAGATTACAGCAAAGACACATCACTAGTTCCCCTACTACAGAATGTTCTTTATATGATTAAACTTTTAATGTTTTATTTATCACAATAAAGCAAATACCATTTCACCCTCCTCCCATACAAAGCAGCATCTCTGCCACAGAAATTTAAACTTTTTAGAACCCCGTATGTACTCCTAACAACCCCACACATGCTGCACAACCTCAGGAGGCAGACCAGTATTCCTTGCTTATAAATAAGGATTAAATACACCTTATAGATGTATTTTACTTTTCCACTTTGCCCTCGTGACGCCCCATCTGGAGTACTGTGTCCAGATCTGGGGCCCCCAATACAAGAAGGATGTGGAACTGTTGGAGAGGGCTCAGAGGAGGCCACAAACATGATTAGAGGGCTGGAGCACCTGCCCTACAAAGAGAGGCTGAAGGAGCTGGGCTTGTTCAGCCCAGAGAAGAGAAAGCTGTGGGTGGGACCTCATTGCAGCCTTCCAGTACCTGAAGGGAGCATACAAACAGGAGGGGAATCAACTTCTTAAAAGGGTAGATAATGGCAAGACAAGGGGGGGGGGGGGGGGGTGGAGTGGATTGAAGCTAAAGGAGGGAAGGTTTAGATTAGATATTGGGGGAAGCTCTTTACAGAGAGAGTGGTGAGGTGCTGAGATGGGCTGCCCAGGGAGGTGGTGGATGCCCTGTCCCTGGAGATGTCCAAGGCCAGGTTGGATGGGGCCCTGGGCAACCTTGTATAGATCCAGGCCTGGAGGTTGGTGGCCCTGCCTGTGGCAGGGGAGTTGGAACTTTATGACCCTTGGGGTCCCTTCCAACCCAGACCATTCTATGTTGGCAGTGAAGACTGCTTTTTTTATGTATGAGTGAAGGTTTACCTGAAACAGCAAGAGAGAAAACATGACATTCAGTGGTACCACAGAGACATAAACCGAGAGAAGGAAATATTCAGACATTCAGAGCAGCAAGTGAATATTGTTCCTTATGTGTTTTCAATTTTCTATAAGGAACTCCAATTTCAATGAAAGTACATTTTCATTATCAAGTATGGCTGAAAAATTAGGTAGCACTACTAGTTAGCTGCTCAAACTTTTTCAAGGCAAAACAAGCTGACTTGCTGATAAGAGAGGACTGCTGCATCACAACCAACCTTCGGAAGAAATGTTTCCAGACAGCACCCAGGATGAAAGTAGGTTTTTCATTAGATTATTATTTGTTGTCATATGATAAACGTATTTCATAGACAACTAAAGATGTCAGATTTCATTTGTTGAATCCAGTATATTAGACCGTATTAAAAGCAATAATTCTAAGGAAGGGACTAACAGCAATACAGTAAGAGTTAAGAGATCCTCTGATGCTGTGTAGCTTTGAAACAGTTTAAGAACCACTCTCTGAGCAGCACTGTTGTATCTAGTATACACAGTAGCTTCTGGCATTCACTTACCAAGAATTACAAAGGAAACTGATAATGCCACGAAGTTCAGCAAGGACTTCAACTATATGCATTAAAAAGAAATAAAATTACCTTTACCTGTGATAAAGTCCTTCAGACATCTACATCCTCAATAAATGGATTGTCTTAAAGTCTTTAAAAGGCATCTTCTTGTCCAAAACCCAAAATCCAATACCAAGAGAAGATTTCATGGCGTATTATTTCATCTTCTACAACTTGTATGCAGTAGCAAAGCATTACTACAGTCAGAAAAATCAGTGTTAACACAGTCCTTGTATACACTGCTTTCAAAACACAATACACAAATTTAAATTCTCTAAGATTTCAAAGTGACCATGTAAAGTCAACCGTAACTACCACATGGATTAAAGCACTGTATTTTAAAGATTAAAAGTAATCTCTGAAAAGGGCTTCTGCTAACACATCTTGGTTCACAGAAACATTTCAACAACATAAATTACCTGCCAACCAATGACCCCAATTTTTGGGGGGCTGCTCATGATAAATCACCTGTTTTCACTTCTAGGAAAATTTCTTCTCTTGGCCCTGCAGACCACAAACTGCAAACAACTCAAGACACTTGGCATCTGAAAGCAAGAGCCAAAATGTTTTTTCAGGAGAAGCCACTGAAGCAAGCAACTGCCTTTTTTCCCCAGGTGGATTTCCAATTGTGATGGGCTGACCCTGGCTGGAGGTCAGGTGCCCACCAAGCTACTCTATCACTGCCCTCCTCAGTTGGACAGGCAGGGGAGAAAAATAAGACAGAAAAACAATCTGTGGTTCAAGACAAAGTTAGTTTAATAAAGCAAAAGGCCACATGTGGAAGCAAGGGAAAAACAAAGGATTTATTCTCTACTTCTCATCAGCCGGCGATGTCCAGCCACTTCCCAGGAAGCAGGGTTTCAGTGTGCCCAGACACTGATCCAGAAGACAAATGCTGTAAATAACAAATGCTGCCCCCTTCCCCCTCCTTTCTCTTAGCTTTTATTGTTTTCATTTTAGCACATGCCATATGATATGAAATAGTCCTGTGATTGGTTTAGGCCAGCTGTCCTGGCTGTGCCCCCTCCCAACACCTTAACTCCCACCCAGGCTACTGGTGAGGGGGATGCAGGAGAGAGAGCCTCAGTGTTGTGCCAGCACTGCTCAGCAGCAGCCAAAACCCTGGGGGGGTTACCAACACCTCGCTCCTACTGGCACACAGCGCAGTGCTGGGAGGGCTGCTAGGGGGGAAGCAGCTCCACCTCAGCCAGGCCCAATACACCAATACAATTTTTTGAGCAGCACAGTTGCACTAACATACCACCTATATGCAAAACAAAGTCAGCCCTACCCCACGCTACACACTTTAACATGAAGAGCTCCACTTTTGTTTTTCAAGTTCTACAAAACACACCATGTGATGCCTAGGGTGGAAAAAGGGTGACCAAATGAGCAGGGCTGATCTGGAAGCTCTATGACATCATGAAAGATGACAAATTACAAGCTAGTTCATGTGTTCGGTAATCTTGGTCTTCTTCAGTTCATACTCCAAAATGGTATTTGATAGAAAATGTTTTTGGAAGGCGAGAAAATGTTTAATTTGTTTAACTGTCAATAAACAAAATGTAAAAAGCTTCTCTATTCACTCTTGACAATAACAGGACTAAAGTTTAGTTACTATTTATAGATTTTTATCCTGTTTCTTCAGTAACCAAATACCTCTGGAAAGGACTCAGGTTTTTTCAGGTACACCAATTCCAGTCTATTGATATGCTGACAGCAGCCTAGACATGAACACAAATCTTAACAATAGAGAGCACGCTGCCCATGCTTCAGTCACTCATATACATTTAAATCTCTGGTGCTTACAGACTTGCATCCTGGAGGATTCCCCTGAAGCAAAGTGGATGTGTACCACACTCAGCCTTTCCTGTCACAAGTAATGGAAAATTTCAAACCAGGTCACTTGCAGGTAGGCAGGCTGGTCATCTTTTAAGAATACCAAGGCTTACTGCTCAAGAAAAAGAAGCCATACCCCTGATTCTTATGCTAAAGTACATCTCAGTGGGTATAGAGTCAAAGAACCATTTAGGTTGGAAAAGACCTTTAAGATAACCAAATCCAACCATAAACTTTATGCTGCCAAGTCCACCTCTAAACCATATCCACCTCTAAACCATATCCCTAAACATCTTTTAAATACCTCCAGGGATGGTGACTCAACCACTTCCCTGGGCAGCCTTGAGAAAAGAAGACTGAGAGGGTGTCTTCTTAATGTTTATAAATATCTGGAGGGAAATAGCCTCTTTTCAGTGGTCTGTGGGGACAGGACAAGGGGTAATGGCCTCAAGTTGGAGCACAGGAAGTTCCACACCAATATGTAGAAGAACAGTGAGGGTGACAGAGCCCTGGCACAGGCTGCCCAGGGGGGTTATGGAGTCTCCTTCTCTGGAGATACTCAAGACCTGTCTGGATGCCTCCCGGTGTGACCTGTCCTAGGGAGCTGCTTTGGCAGGGGGGTTGGACCTGATGATCTCTGTAAGTCCCTCCTAACCCCCACGATTCTGTGATTCTTACTTGGGAGAAGAGACCAACCCTCACCTGGTTACAACCTCCTTCCACATAGAGGGCAATAAGGTCTCTTCTCACCCTCCTTATCCGCAAGCTAAATAATCCCAGTTTCCTCAGCCACTCCTCACATGACCCATTTCTCTAGACCCTTCACCAGCTTCATTGCCCATCTTTGCAATTGACACAGGAGACACTTCAGCCACTGGGTGTGTGAAAAGCAATGCAACAAATGGAAGGGATCAGTTCCTCTGCAATAAGGCAGAAAGAGTAGGTAAACAAGACATCAGTGTGGAAAATTTATCAACAGGGTTATTCACTAAGTGATGTGAAAGCAATGGAAAAGTCTCTTCTGACAGTTTTTGATGCAGATTCATGCATCAAATATAGGCCAAACAAGCAGCATGGATATTGCTTCTTTTAATAGTTTGCTAGGGTGAAGTGATGTTTTGCTAGAGGCAAAAAGAACCGAAGAGAAAGAATTAAAAATAAATAGGCCAGAACAAAGCATATTTTCAATTTCAGTTGCAAACCCAATGCTAGGACCATTTTCTTTCAGTATGAAAAATAATGCTGGCAAATTGCAATGTCACCAGTGTAAAAACAAAGACTGAACACCAAAGAGTTTTTGGTGCTTGCTTTTTTTCATCATTTCAAGAGAAAGTTGTTTGCTGTATTGAGAAGTGTCTTTACATGTAGGGAAGGGAAAGTACAAAACCAGTATGTAAGTCTAATTTGCTCAGTCTCTGTACTTGAGCTTCCACCCAAACAAAACAAACTAAACTTCAGAACTATTTGAGCAATTAAAGAAGTCTCGAAAAGTAAGGCTTGTGTTTGCTTTCAGTCACTAGAATTCTACTTACACATGGTTTAAGTGTTTGTTGTAAAGCGACTGTATGTAGGCCCCAAGAAGCAGCAGTTTAGGTCACAAAGGTCAAATAAAATTCAAAGATCAGACAGACAGACTTGGGAGGAACCTTAAACTATCGATCCAAAAAATGCATTTTCTATTTTGTTCCTGAAGACCTCAGACACAAATCTCTGGGCAAAACATCCTCAGTGGTTCACTTGTTTTGCTGTTAATTCAAGTGTCTGCCAATCCTTAAGAGAAAAAGAAACAAGTTTTACTGCAATTTACTGTTGTTACTTCTTGCCAGGTCTGTTAGAGAAAAAACAGAGTTTGACTTTTTACATTGCCATGGTATCATCACTTGTATTTCTACAGGTTAGGGAAAGCTATGTTTACTCCTCACCTCTCCTTTGGAAGTTACCTGCTTTACATATTTTTCTAAATAAATATTTTTTTCCTCTTTAAAGATGAGGAGTTCAGTGATAGGAGGGAGTCCATTTCAGAACTGGGACTTGGAGTGTCCTGACTTTTACTCACCACATTTCGGTTAAAGTATGAAAAGGAACACTGCATGTCATCCACAGGCCATCCATGTCAGCTCTTGAAATCCAATCTTCACCAGATAAACATATTAAAAATGGCTTAGAGGAAAAAAGTATAAAAATAGGAATGCTTATTCTTCTCTTCTGCATCAAGTTGATGAGGTACTTATTTCTTCTAAAATACAGTGCCCAAGATGGGGCACAATAATGCAGGGAATTTACCAATACTGAACAGAGCAGGAACTTTACCTCAAGTGCAGCATGCCTGCAGATGATGCTCCTCTTCACATATCCCAATATAACTTGCCTTTCATCAAAAGACATCACTGAGTTACGTTCAACCTGTGATCAGCTACAGCCTCAAACCTTTTTCTGCAGAACTGCAAGGTAAACACGTTGTCCCCGTGTTTCATCTGTGGGGCAGCTTAGTCAGAGAGCAGTGCAGAACCAGGCCTGAGCTCAGCCCTTCACCTCCTTCAGACCAGCTCTGGAAACAACCACGGTCCCTTGAAATTCTGAATTCAGCATCCCAACAGATGATCTCAACTCTGTCACAAACACTCATTAACACACTAACTACTGCTCTCTTCAGACAGAGGAGCCTCAGGACTATACGGTAATTCCCTATGAAAGTGGAATGCTATAAACAGTGCTGGATACAGCCTGCAAATCAATTCTGGACCTGACTTACCTTCCCCTCCTCTAAGCTGTTCTTCACATGTGTTTAGCTTGTGAATAACCCATTTCAAGAGCTTACTAGAGGTCACGTGGTTGACATCAAACGTCTCTTTTCATACCTACAACAGAATTTAATAAGCAAGTCAGGAGACTGAATCCCACCTCTGAAACGGGCTCCTTCCCACCACTGAGCTTCTCATCTTTGAAGAGGCAACATGACCTTAACTCAGAAAGGCAGTGCTCTGCTTTCTCTGTTAGCTGAGAAGATTTACTCAACCACTCAGGTTCCGCCAGCTTTTTAAAGTTCAAATTCTGACTTACCCAGGGAACTGGAGGTCTGGGAGGATCACTCTGGCTTCATAACCTTAAACACACAAGCCTAAAGTCACATAAGTCAAGTCACAGGTGGTGTTCAGGTAACACCGTTCAAAAGACTTTGAGCACATGGCCCGCAACATTAGCTCATCTAGAAGAAAATCCAAACAGATTTCATTTAAAGAAATGTGGCTACTACATACCTACTTCATACACTAGAAAAGTTCTGTTGTAAAATAAGTACTTTAGTTGTTTGAATTTTAAATTGGTTTATTGTTTGAATAGTACTTTCCCAAGACATGAAGTACTTGGTGTGATTTCATTTGATCTTCAGGTCATTGAAGTCCAGAACCTTGGAAGATACATGCTTAATTCCTAATCTCATCAAAAGCCATTGCAGTGACTGAACATATTTGGAAGCCTGAGCCTTGGTCTCTCCTACTCTCTAGTCCCCATCTGCAAAATGGTGACAAATTTTCCCTGTTATTTCCCCACTGTATAAGGGCAGATACGATGATCACAGAAACCATCTAAGCACCTGCATTAGTTTAATTCTTGTATTTTCTTTATTAGATTTGAGTATTTTAAAATGTTTGGGCTTCCTCTAGCAGTACATTTTCATGCAATGCAAGATACATATATTTATACACCGTTGTTTCGGGAAGTATTACTCTTAATGCTGGCACAAGTGCAGCAGAAACAACAGTAATCAATTTGATTTGGCCTTATGAAACAAGTGTCATTTTGATAAATGATCCTAATTAAGTTGATATTTCAGGTAGAAAGTGTATTGAGTTAATGTGTTGGCACCTCTCTAGTTATAGTCAGACAAGTACAGATGTTGCAATAAAGTAGCAGTAGTACATTATTAACTTTGCAAGTCACTCAGTTTGCATTCACAGGGTTTGATCAAAGCCACACAACTCAGCAACTGAAAGAAAATGCTGATATTAAGTTTTAATTATTCAGCAACATATGCAAGTAGTAGCTCCAGGAAGTTTCAAAGCTATAGGTCATTCCTTGATGATCCCTCTCCAGCATGGAAATGATTAATTAGTCCAGCAGCAGCACAGTACTTAGGGCAGAGAGTCACGTTTGTTTAGAAAACCTTGCTCAAACAGCAAGAGAAAACCTGTGTTTCTTCTCTTTTACATAAATCTACTTACAGAATATCCTGTTAAGGCTAAAAGACACCATACATTTACATAAATCTAATTACAAGATGTCTTCTTAAGGCTAAAAGACATCATACATTTATACAGTGCTTTCTTATGTCTTCGAAGTCTGACACACAATGGCACGTGGTTGGCAAATACAAGTTTGTTTTCTATTTCAGAAGGGTAACAGATAAAATAACACATGGGTCACCTGCTCAGAAGCCAAAGCAGTTTTTCATTTTCCCCATATTTCTACTGAGTCCTCTGCAGCCCTAAATCAATTTATTGCATTTACCAATTTATATAGACAACACACATATATACTGCACATACCAATTTATATAGACAAGCACAACTCTGTTGCAATTGAAGGAGCTGCTTTCTTACCAAGCCCTCCCAGGACAGGTACGACTATATAGTATTAGCTTGCAGCTCAAGTACTGGCAGGAGCAGTTATGATGCAGTCAAGCGACCACAAGTATCAGTGAGACTCCATGCAGGCCTGTCCCTGCAAGCTCGTGACACTCCAATGCTGGCTGGAGCTAACTTCTGAGGTAAGAGTCCCCTCTCCCAGGCATCACAGGGTGACATGCTGAACCGGCGATGAGCTGCCAAGCCTGCGGTGCAGCAAGCTGCAGCTTCACTCGAAGGCTCCTTCCCACTCTCGAGCACATCTTCTTGGAAACATTTCCAGAAGCAGGGAGGCTGAAAGGGCCAAAGCACTTCCTACCTGCAGCAAGTTTCGCAGGCGTTTCAAGAACCATGCCACAATTTCATAAACCCTGGCCTTTTGGAGACCGTCTACCCTTCTTTTACCATGTCTGGCCTGCTAAAAACAAGTGTGTGCTGAAAACAATTTCTGATGTTACTTGTATCCAATTACCCATCTCCTCAGGGTTTTTTTCTTGTAAGACAGTTTATCATACTTTCTTCAGGGTCCACAGAAAAGTTCCATCTGGAGTATAGAAAAAGAATCTTTTCTTGATGTCTACCTGTCAAAATCAAGATTTCTCTATTAGGTGTTTACCCCACAGAGACAATCGTGACATTAGAACAGCCTACCTTCGTGTTGTAGGCCATGAGGTGGGGATCAGTCACCATGGTTGTAGATCTCAGAGGTGGGCACACCAACTAAGCCCATCTACAAGTGCATCTACCATAGGCATCACAAAAAACCCTGTGGTATCAGGCATCTATACCTGTCAGATTCAGAAAAAACTCAACTAAAACAAAATTGCATACCACTGAAAAACACATACTTCTATCCTGTAATGAGAACAGACTATAAGGAGCAGAAACAAGGGGAAAAAAACAATAAATTGAGCTTAATGTGGCAGTAAAATACTCTCTTCTGGTCACAACATAATGGGATATTCAGGCATCATTATGAAAAACAGGGGAAAATTAATACCTATTTCCTTGATGAAAGTATATAATTAGTAGCACTGAGTCTTAATGGCTCTAAAAATATCTATATCCTCAAAATAACCATGAGAACACCAAGAATATGTTCTTACATGTATGGTTAAAAGCTACATTTGCTCAGTTTTCCCCATAACTCCATACTCCAAGAAGCATATTCCATACACACACAAAAAATTCTAGACCAATGAGCATGTGGGGCATGAAGAAAAACTCATCAACTGTTACATGTATTACCAGATGAAAAAGACATGTAAGAAGTGTAGGATGTATTGATAATTAATACTGGCAGAAATACAGCATGAAAGCAGCCCGATCAAATTCTTGGTGCAGAACTTAAAGTATTCTTCAACTATGAAACATCTTTCCTGCAGATGCTAATATTTGACAACTCCGCTTGGGTTTGAAAACCTCTGTCAGGATTTCAACAACAGGAACAAGTCAAATAATTAAAATTACACAAGTTGATAGTGTTGTGTATCGTTTCACTCACTAGAAAAAGTGTTTTGACTTGCCATTCTGCATGTTTAGCACAAATACGAATGCCAGGCAGGCACTGGAAGCCTATGAAATTGTTCATATGATTATTTCTTTTCCAGGAATTTTTTTTTTAATTTCAAGAAGAAATTAAGTTTTCATTTTCTGCAAATTTTTGGCCAAAGGGCAGGGTATCTAACACTGCTGTAAAGCCTTGCTGAATGGATGAGGATTATTAAGAATCAAATATTTCTTTTGCCTCTTAACAGTTGTTCCGACATGGCCAGATCTTGTAAGACAGTCAAATAAGTCTTAATGCTTTAAAATCATTAAGAACTAGTACTAGAGCCTAAGAGATTGACTCCTGTGCAAGAACACAAGCAGCCCTAGCAAATGACAAACTGCTCCATACACTCATATCCAAGTCTTTAGAGAGATCTGTTCATGCTCACTCATGCCACCAGACAGGGAACTACAAAGAACAGTAAGCAAACCTTCTTTCAACAGCACCAAAGCATTGCAGGTGGTACCAGACAAAGTTACCCATGTTGTTACTATAATAATAGTTGATATAAGGGCTTCCAAGAGTCTCATTTACAAAGATGGCTCTACCTTTCAACATCTGGAATCTCAGCAATTTTTGCATAAGCTGTGTTTTATCTAGCAGTTGGACTGGAATGATCTTAACACTCTCTTCTAAACCAAAACAATTCTATGATCGTAGCTGTGGAAAAAACCCAGTACTTTGAGACAAGTGATGTTTTCTATGCATCAAGGATATTTGTTCATGCTTTTCTGAGAAGGATTGATCCTGGTTACATGGTTGCTTCCTGCAAGAAGGAACAGCTAAATACTAAGTTCTGCCAGTGGTAATGACACTACTGGTGATGCAGAGAGTTAAAGAACTATCATCATCAACCACAGTGCTCAGCTACTGGCATCCGCTAATCACACCGTGAGGGAAGCATGTCATGTGCAGAAGCCCACCTGGAGACTGCACCAACTCTGACAACAGCTCTTAAAAGAAGAGGCTTCTAACTATTCTGAGGATAAACGTTTTCATTTCATCCCAGACCAGCAACAGGTTACACACAGTCCCTTGACACACAGCTTTGCCTGGCTCTGATGCAGGCACTAATGGCAGCCTCCGGTGCTGGACTGGTAGGCTGCCGAAAGGAGGAAAGAGTGGTTAACCTTTGCTCAATGCCACGGATGTTTTACTGACACAGCTCCTGTGAGTTTTGCAGTGACTGGCTAAAACATCAGATGAATAGTATTTCCCCCCCAAAATGACTCATCCAAGTTAGACCTGGATTCTCTTCTTGTGGACTATGAGAAAATGCAGGTGCTGACAGCTATCCCTGTACGTCCTTGTCTTCACTGAGAAGTACCAAGACAGACACGTATTCCAGTAAAGAAAATGCATTAATGCAGAACACGAGCATTCCATGGCTGTCTGTAAGGTGTTAAGAGTGTTGAAGAGACCAGAAATATTGAGGGGGTTTGCTGCTTTGCTTTGGTGACAGCCTAGGTTACATGTTTTTACAATGGAAGGGAACACATCTGCTCTACAAAAAACCCTAAAATTACCAAACACACAGAAATCCCAACACCCCGTCCCTGGCCCTGAAAACATAAGACAGGAAAAAAGAAGGATATATCCTGGTATTATTCTAGCAGTAAAGCTACTGAAGTCTAAAGGAGGAGACACTACTACCAGGAAGTTACATTTGTCCTCAGGTAATACTGCAAGAGGGTACCTTCATATGTCAGTTGTGCCAGTATAAGCTGGTTTATTTCCAATCTCACATATATCCATTTATAGCACAGTGCAAATCATAAGGGAAATACACAGTAAATAATTATTTTATTCATTACAAAAACAGAAATTACCAAGGCCATAAAGATACAGGCAGAGAGTTCAATTTGGAATCAGAAGGAAATCACTTCTACTTTAATCATGGATATATCTATTTTAAATATTCCTTCACACACACTGCATCTATAAAAGGGGTGGAATTCAATACCAGTAACATTCAATGCTAAAACTACAACCCACTATTTAGCTTAGTAATTTAATCACTTTACAATGGAGAAAGTATCTCTCCACTAACTCAGAACTGTTTCTAATAATAGAGTATTGCTACCTCTAGACTTCATCTTTATGAACTTCCTTTTGATCTCTTTTCCCCACCACTGCTAGCTAAATACTCCTGCCACGCTCACTTGGAAGCAAGAACACACAGAAGTTGCAATTCATTTTACTGCACCATCTTGTGGTTAATAGTAGCAGCCACACCAGGAACGATCCATCCACAGCACATTGTCAGGTGTTGACAAGACCTCCGCCCTGCCTCATGCTTTTTGGGATTAAATCCAGTTCTTTCAAAGCACGCCACGGAAAGCCATCAGTCTCCTTCCCTTACCCAGGTTTCAACAGAGGGCAGAAGATGATGAAACTTCTCCATTATTAGTGTTTATTTGGTTATGCAGCAAGTTTTAAACGTCCACACTCATCCTGTTTTGTCATCTTGCTTCCTTAACACTGCATCTTACTTCTCCCTTCGACCTTTACACACTCCCTACGGCCAGCTGCATGCTACAAACACAACAAAGCCCACACCCCAACACCTTCAGGTGTACAAGATGTTAATCTTCAGGCACACACCATCACAAAACGGGGGTACCACCTTACACACAAATTCAGGTCTTAGACATCAAAGCAGAGCTACTAGTTTAAGAATCCTAATTCACAAGGGCTCCTTGAATATTCACTTCAGAAAGAAAAAAGTAAGATGTTTGCAAATAGCCACAGACCCTAGCTAAAACTGGCCACAATGATTATATCCCTTCCTAGAAACTCTGGTACATGTAGAGGAGGAAAGGACAATTTTCATACGGGTACCATCAGCATAAATCCATTTTAAAAACCAGGCCGGCATTTTTAATCGGTTTCTGGTATTCTTAAGCCAGACTGAAAAGCCAGCAACCACCTCTTACTGCTGTATTCATAAATACATTAATGCTGCTTTTGAGATTACATGGATTTGTAAAAATTAATTTAGCTATTTTACTACACAGGGCAGTCACGGGGCTGAAAACCAATAAACACTAGGTCGGTCAATACATGCTTACAGAGATGAGTGTTTGATGACTATTAATAAATATTTAAGTAGTTAACACGTGGAAGGCATTTAGGCTTTGGAACAGAATAACAAAAAGCTACATACAGTTTAATATTTTCCAATAAAATCACTTTTTAAAATTTTACAAAATATCAATAAAGTATTAACTTCCCAAGAACAGAGCTATTAGCTCATTCTCGTCAGTGAATTTAAAAAAATATATTCTCACATCCTCAAATGTCATTAGCCACCAGAATATTTATGCACAAGCTGTTATAAAAGCCACTTTACTGAAACTAGATAACTTTACTATTCAACAGTGATAAATGAAACAGATACTGGTACAAATGAAGCAAAGTACTGAAAGGATGACTAAAGGGAAAAGGAAGGAGCATCCTCACTATTGAGGATATAAATGAAGACACATACCCCCTCCCCGTAAATAGGCTAAGTTTTAAATGGCATAGTTATTCACAGAAAAGTTACTAACTAGGTAAATCTGTATAAATAACTACGTGTTCTGGTGCTGATTCAGTAACACTTGGAGCCGTCAATGCAATTACTAGCTGTTAAACGTGAATAATGAGCTCTCGTTTAGGCAACAAGTACAAATGAAAGAAAAATACTCCATCTTAAAACCAGCCAGATTCTTCCTTCTCAAACATGCTGGCCAATTAACAAATAGTTGTTTCAAAACCCAGCACAGCTGCCCCACAAAAATCACAATACTTCTCCATTAGTGTCCTGTATCTCCCAATCAACTTGTATCCCTTGTAGGCTCTCTGCCTGCAACGACTTTACCTACAGTACTCAAATCACTGAGATGAAGCCTTTCTTTACTCTGTTGCATTCATGGGCTTCGCAAGATGAAGAGCACAGAGCTTGTTGAGAAAGCGTGGCCAGCAGGTCAAAGGAGGTGATCCTCCCAATCTGCTCAGCCCTGGTCAGGCCCCACCTGGAGTATTGTGTCCAGTTCTGGGCTCCCTGGTATAAAAAAAGACAGGGAACTCCTGGACAGAGTCCAGCAGAGGGATACAAAGGTGATTAAGGGCCTGAGGCATCTCCCCTCCAAGGAAAGGCTGTTCAGCCTTGAGAAAAAAAGACTGAGAGGGAATCTATTCAATGTTTATAAATACCTGAAGTGTGGGACACAGGGGGAAATGGCCAGCCTCTTTTCAGTGGTCTGTGGGGACAGGACAAGGGGCAATGGCCTCAGGTTGGGGCACAGGAAGTTCCGCACCAACATGCAGAAGAACTTTTTCCCAGTGAGGGTGACAGAGCCCTGGGACAGGCTGCCCAGGGGGGCTGTGGAGTCTCCTTCTCTGGAGATATTCAAGACCCATCTGGACACCTCCCTGTGTGACCTGTCCTAGGGAACCTGCTTTGGCAGGGGGGTTGGACCCGATGATCTCTCGAGGTCCCTTCAAACCCCTACAATTCTGTGAGTCTGTGATTCTGTTTCCCTTTCAAGCTGTAAACAAAGCACCAGCAAAAGATACTGCTCAGACCTGTATCAAAGACATTTTAGCACCTTCCTTCCGCAGTAGTATACACACTGACATAGAGTCCTTAAGCATAAAGTTACCATCACTACTCCACAACAGGCTAATTTGCTTCATAAAACAACTCAGTCTTAGGTATTTCTTCCTAAGTTTACATCAGTATCCCTGATGATGTGTTAATGCTTGTACTGTCAAATCTGCAGAAAGCCAAGGGGAATAAATTAATATCTAAATTTTATTTATAATTTCCCTTTTAACTACCTGATGTAAAATTAGTTACAATTATTAAAACCTACACTAGAACCTAGCCTAACTAAAATCTGTCCTAGAAAGCTTAAACAGTGTATTAAAAAGCAGTACACATAATACAACTGTGAAGCTGCACCAGTGTCTGATGCACATGGAAGTATAAATGCCCAAAGTGGTAACCCAGTTTTGCCAGTAGCATCTTCTTCTGCAGGACAAGAGCTGAATATTTTGAATTTTATTTTGCTCAAGTCACTCCACTCATTGCTTTGATCATTCATAATTAAGGACTGGTGAGACACTGGCAGGGGTTTTCCCAGAGTGGTGGTGGGGCCCTATCCCTGGAGACATTCACAGATCACAGAATCACAAGGTTGGAAAAGACCTGTGAAGATCGAGTCCAACCATTCCCATCCTAAGCTAAACCAGATCCCTGAGCACCTCATCCAAAGTCAGGCTTGAGGAATCTCTGAGCAACCTGAAGATGTCCCTGCTTACTGCAGGGAGGTTAGACTAGGTGACCTTTAAAGGTCCCTTCCAACCTAACGCATTCTGTGACTATGGTCTGACTGGGAGCTGAAGAGACCCTTTCACATGAAGATCTGAGTACCTTGAGGTGGGCATGTCAACCCCTACATGCACAGGAAACATGAAAACATGTGTCTGATGAGAAACAATAGCACTACTATAGTGGAGTTTTAAAGAGACTTTTGAAAGATGAGGCAAAGGGCAACTTCACAAACCAACAGGAAAATCTGCAGAGTTCTTGCTGTAGTATTACCAGGAGCGTAACAGATACCACACAAGAAAACAAGACGAATCGTGAAAAAGATCTTTTAAAAGTAAAAGTACAAAACTATAGGAGAAGAGGAAAATTCTTTTCCAAAACATAAGCATGAGACAAAAAGAGAAGACAGGTTTAAGTAGGAGGAATGGTTACATGACAGATTCTATTAAGATGGATAGAAATGCACTTCTCTAGTTGTTAACTTTTTCTACAGAAGTAAGTAAATGAAGGTTTCTTTTCATTCACTAATAAAAAGCATATGTATACTTTTATATTTTAACATATTTCTATGTAGGTCCAGACTACCATTTAGCTTTGATGAGCACTGCATATATTTTACATCCAAGCGAGCAGCACAGTAATTCTACAGCAGCTTCTTTATTTAATCAACCCATATTAGGTTTCAATAAGCCTCATTCGCTGAAAAGCACTTTAAGGCACACATACAACCCAGGATCTGATGGACACGCAATTAAACAAATTAGACTTTCAGAATAGTAGAATAACTCCAAATGTTAAGAAATGCATTTAAAAAAAAATAAAATAAATAGACTTCCAGAAAAAAATATGCCTTGCACAGGCATTTTCAATCAGACATCAAAAAGAACATCTGAAAGTCTGTTGATTTGCATCAACTAAAAGCCCTTTCACTCAAGTAAGTGGCAATATTATGGTCCTTCCTGGCTCACTCTTGTCAGCTTTTCTAAATAATCTTTAAAAAAAGAAACTCTGACAAGCACTTTGCCTTATTCTTCCAGGATATGGACTAGGGGAAGGACTTCTGCAGACATCTTTTGAGTTATAGGGGGGCAAAAAGGGGAACCAGACATCTAATAGAAGGCATTAAAGTTATCTTATCTCATGGCTCTTCCCTTCATGGCCTGTATCAGGTTGAATTTATTGGGTTTGCTCTGTTATTTTAAAATAAATACTGTATTCTATTTTCAGTACTCAGAGTCCTACTTAAGACAAGCAAAATCCCTAGACAAAACTCAAGAGAAGAATGTTCGAGACTCCTGAACACGAAGTCAGTTCAAAGCTACTTTGATAAAGTAAGTCTGTGGTTTCTTATTACCACATATAGATGCACAAACTTATGTTACTGTCACTTTTGATCCTCCCTACCACCCCCTACAGCAATTAGCATATCTGGAAAGGAATGAGGCCTATGTGTAGGAAGGAGAGAGTCTAGATTCCAAGTTGTAACTACAGTGAATTATAACTTAACCAAGATTTTTATGCTTTATGACAGAAAATTTTCATTATCAATGAATCAGATGTAGGTCTCTTGTTAGGAATTTCATGCTTCCTTCTTCTTGAATTTGGGTTACTTATCCTATACACAGGGCACACAATGAAAGACAACACTAAACACATGGCAATGTATTTAGGACAGTCATGGTCCAGAAATGAATTATGAAAATAGAAGTATATGCACACTATATCAGAATTAAAATTAATCTTCACTATCTCCAGAAAGCAACTATCAAGACAAATGACATCCAAATGGGTAAGACATTCATACTCCTTAATTCTTTCTGACAGTACTGAAGGCTCCTTGGAGTGAAAATTTAAGCTTTTTATAGCCTATTGAAGATTATAAATTCACAGTTATCAAAAAAAGGGACTCTAGTTCCCATATGAACGGCTCAACGAAACAGAAAGTGCAGCTTCCACTTAAAACAAACTCCATCTAAGCAAACAAAACCAAACGACTGGAGGATAACAGGGAATGCACATATACCATTAGGTAATTTCTCAGTGTAGCCTCCTTTAGAATAATACTACATACTGTAAATCTCTTAATTCTGACACGAGAGTGAACTCAAAGAAATGCCACGCAGTAGATCCGACACAGAGACTGAAAAGAATTAGAATGATTTCCATAAATGAGGAATAAGAGCAAACAGGAACAGTCTATTATCTCATTTAGAAGTTGTAAGTCTCTGGTATGTGCGTGTGGATAGTCACGAGATACCCATCGGTTGTCCGTGCAGAAGGCAGCAGTCAGTGTAAGTCAGCAAAACAAATGGCAAACAGTAGAAACTATTACATGCTGCAGAAGACTTCAGCAGTAATTGCCAAAGTTAGTCAATGTCAGAACTCAGAAGGGACTGACGTTAATGGGCTCACCATAGCTCATGAAATATAGGGGCCAACCGGCAAAGCAGAATCGAGGAGGGGAGAGCACAGTCATAGCCCTATTCAGCCCTGGGGCTTTTTGCTTGTTTTGCTGTCCAAGGTGAGCTCAGTGGTTGGGTTTTATTTTTTCTTTTAAAGGCCTGGTAGTGAATACAGCTACCCAGCTGTGATTTAGACAGACCAGAGGATTTCACCCAGCATGGCAAGTCTTACTTTCCCATATACTTTTCTCTGTTCTAGGGTCCAACTTGCCAACAGAATAATTCCCAAACATCCATCAACCAAGCTGAGTACACAACATTAGAAAGCCCTCAAATTAGAAAAAGGCCACTAAAAGCATTCGCTATGCAGCAAGTCTACTTTGCACAACACCGAATCACAAAATAATTTCAGTTGCACAGGACCTCTGGAAGTCACCTAAATCCAAACACCTGCCCAGAACCAGTCTGATCAGATGGCAGTGAGCAGTGTCCAGAGACTCCACTGCTGCATGTGACAGCCCAACCCACTATTTCACCCACTCATGTAGTTAAGAAAAAACCCCCAATGTTTCCTAGTCCCAGGCTGCAACACCTCATATGCCTAACTAGCTGCTGAGCCCCTTCATAGGTTCAAGGTCCCATGTTGCAGCCCTGACACCACCAACTGGTCTCAGACAAGGTCACCCCATCAGCAGGCAGCACCAGGTCCAAGGCTATCATGGCACCACACTGCTGCCCCAGAGGCCTCTCCATTCCTGCACCCCTGTCTCATCACCCTCAAGATCTCCCTGATTGCCCAAGGGCTATGGCCACTCACACACAACCCAACAGTTGCCCTTGAAACCCCCCTCCCTATCCCTAGCAGCTCTGGGGCACAGACTTCCCAACACCCTCCAGTCTGAGATACCTTCCCTGGGTGAAAAAACCCTCTACTTCCTTCAGTCATCAAAAGCAGCCATAGCTCTACAGTAACTAAACAGTTACATTGATCCTACAGCCAGCTACTGGTTGATTCAAGCTGATATTCATATTGCCTGAAGCAGGTCACTCCCACCCCCAGCTGTATTCCAACTATTTTATTCGATCGAGCATCCCTACATGTGAAAACGCTGCAGTTTGAAACTAAAAAAGCTTCTCCTGCGATGGATATTTTATTATAGAACAGGTCAAACAATGAGATCTTCTCAAAGACCCCTGTAACAGCATTCTTAACATTTCAAGGATCTGAATTAACACCTTGTAGAACTGAAGTACTAATGAGACAACAGTTTGAGAGATGTCAACTACTATAATAAACTGCTGTGGGCACAAAGGGCTTTGATTAGTCTTATTCTCCATATGCTTATACATGAAATTAATTTATGATGTCTTTCAAATAAAAGCCTGCTACATTTCAAGAATCTTCCAGCTAAACATTTTTAAATGGCACAATATTTTTCTGAATGGAAGATTTGGAGCTGATATTAATAGATTTTATCACAAAAAAAAAAAAGGTTTACTGTTCCACTACTAAGGGTGGTGCCTTAACTTTCTTACATAAGGAATCCTTATGATATGCCTAAAATAAATCTTTGATTTTCTAAAATGCACTTTTTTTTCCCCATTACTTACTCTGGCTTCCCAGCAGGTCAACCCCTCAGCTGTACTGGTACTTGGGGTTATTCTTCCCGAGGTGCAGGACCCTGCACTTGAAGCTGTCCAGGTGGACAGCAAGCTCTCCATGAGCCAGCAGTTGTGCCCTCATGGCCATGAAGGCCACTGGTATCTTGAGGTTATCCTCCCGCTCTGCTCTGCCCTGAGGAGGGGCCATGTCTGGGGCACTGTGTCCAGTTCTGGGCTCCCCAGTTCAAGACAGACAGGGAGCTACTGGAGAGAGTCCAGAGGAGGGCTACCAAGGTTATGAGTGGGCTGGAGCATCTCTCTTACGAGGAAAGGCAGAGAGCTGGTCTGTTTAGCCTGGAGAAGACTGACAGAGGATCTCATCAATGCTTACAAACAAATATCTGAAGGGTGGGTGTCAAGGGGATGGAGCCAGGCTCTTTCAAGTGGTGCGCACTGACAGGACAAGGGGCAACAGGCATGAAGTGGGACACAGGAAATTCTGTTGAAATATGAGGAAAAACTTCACTGTGAGGGCGACAGAGCCCTGTCACAGGCTGCCCAGAGAGGTTGTAGAGATACCTTCTCTGGAGATACTAAAGATCCGCCTGGATGCGATCCTGTGCAGCCCACTCCTTTAGCAGGAGAGTTGGACTAGATGAGCTCCAGAGGTCACTTCCTACCCATATGTGTTTCTGTAACACCTTCTTATTCTTAATTCCAAATGTATTTCTTAACTATTAAATTGTTCCAAATTTATTACCTACTGCATCAATTCACTTTCCACCGAGATGGTTTTAAAATAATTCCATTTAGTAATGTCACTTCCACCAGGAATGGACTTCAATATTGACACAAAGACAGTTGCTAATACAATCATCTTCTATTATTTTCATTTTATTTTATAACATAGCAGTGGCTAAGATGTAGCAAAGGAAAAGATTTACTAGAGCTTTGCTTTTCTGCAAGTACACTGTGGACACCTACTTTATAAATCCAGAATATTATTTGGCCAAATTGCTTTCCCATGCACTTTATCCAAAGAAAGTCCCTCTCAAATATTGTTTTATATGCTTAAATTGCATTTAATTTAAATTAAATCTTTAAAATAACAATGTTTTTAATATAAACATTGTTGGTCTTACTAAAAATTCAGTAGCTAGAAATACAGCTTGGGTTCCACAGATGTGTAGGAAAATAATGCAAATGTGCTTTATGCATAATAGTGTCTCCCCTGGAAACACTATCTGCAGCATCCAGTGATTCAAGCACTTCTGGCACCTTTGTATAGCTCCCAATGAGTTTTCTTTCCATGACTTTGCCTAGCCACTTCTCAGAGGCTGGTTTCAAAAAGAGAGCTGCCTAAGGTACATAACTAAGTTACTTCTCTCCTTTTTCTCACCACAGATTTTTAAAGCCACAGAAAACATTATGAATACTGAAGTGTGTTTTCTTCAAGTTACAGTGTCTTCATGCAAACTCTGGGGAAGTTTACAGTTGGAGAATTCATTTTAAAGCAGCCAAGGGTTACTTCCCTGTCAGATTTACTTACAGTGATAGAAAGCCTGCTGCTTCTTTTTTGAAGTGTTGTGATGGTGTTAAAAGTATTTTCTACAATACACATTTGAAAATGTTTTTATCTAATCGTAAGCCTTTCCATAATAATTTCATGATGATACTCTCATAGGAATAATAAAATGTTATAAATACAAGATGACTTGATGTTGTAAGTGATTACTAACAACATTTCTATCAGACAAGAAATAAACTGCATGCTGTTATTCATGCAACTCCTAATCAAACAAAGACAAGAATCTCTTAAGAGCTGCCAAAAAGAAAACACTCTTGCTGGTGAATTATAAAACTAAGAAATCTAACACCAGACTTTAAAATTCAAAGGAGCTGGGAGATGAAGATTTTTGTACGAACTAAACATGACAACAGATTATCTTTCAAGTACAACCAAGCCCTCAGAAGAGGCATATCTTCCAGCTTTGAAAAAGGCTGTGGAGAACGTAATGGTTTTCATTTTCCTCACTCTTACCAACAGCACATTCTTAGTACATTTATTTGCATTCCGACAGGCAACAAGGGGCTAAAACATCAAGCGTGGGTAGAGAGAGAACTTGCATGTACCACAGTATGGGGAACAAGGAGGTAACAGCCTAACTTCTTGAAAAGATAAAGGCTTGTCAAGTAGTAATTTGATCAGGACAATGACTCTCACTACATTCAACTCCGTTTGTCTGACCTGGAGAAAATGGCTCAATCTAGTAGCGGGAAGCAAAGAAACCACACAATTAATTTTGAATTGTTAATCTGGACTGTTTTAAAAGCTATACATTTAACAGCTTCATGTATATAAGCAGCATTTTCCTGACTTTTCAGAACACTTGGCCCTACTAACCTCTTCTTCACATTTTCTAGTTTCATATAAGGTGAACATTCACAGACATTTTGATTAAACTTTTTTATCCACCTTTGCTTCAGTTCTGGCAGCACACAAACATAAGACTTCCAACCAATTCATAGGTCATACCAGACAAACAGAAGGTGAACTACTTACAGCTCTGGACTTACGGCCAACTAGGCTTCTGCCTCAACCACAAAGTCATTGAGGTGGACCTATCATGGTTTCTTACCATACTGACTCCAGTGAGGAATGTCAACATAGAATTCCTCTTCACATCTTTTCTACTGTACTTGCTCCCAGCACTGCAGAGGCCAATGCTAGCCTACACACTGTGCTCACTGTAACTTTTTACCAGTTGCACGCTGGAAGAAGTGATCTGACTAGGGATAAAGTCAGGACAAAGGAAGTTTGCTCAAATGTAAACTTAATGAGAACCTCATTAAGATTTCAGATATCCAAGTTCTGCTGATACATATGTAGATGCCTAGATCAGACTCCCTCCACACCTATATTTTAAGAAAGTCCCCTATGCTCTTCAAAGAACCCCTGCCTTGGTGATTGATCAGGGAAGATCTGCCCTAGGGATAAATCAGAGTTGAACAAGGCCAGAGGTCCTGAACACGGAAATGTGATGCTTCTTTTGCCTCTCTGCCAATAAGCTCTTATCCACCTTTTCTTCTTTTATCTCTTTTTTATATCTTTCTGTCTGTGGCTTAACTGGAGTCTTTTCCTGTGACTCTGCAACTATACAGGTAATCAAAAGCAGCATCTTAAAAAACCCAGATGCTGTGACATGTTTCGCGGTTACCTAAGTGGCTAATAAAACTGCATTCCGTGCCAATCCAGGCCAGGAGTTGCAAATTAAAGGGTCAAACACTGAAAAACACAGTGTTTTCCCTTTTACTCTTTCATATTAGATTGAGACCAGCCCTGTAGAGGAGGACTTAGGGATACTAGTATAAGAAAAATTCAACATGACCCAGCGAAGTGCACTTACAGGCCAGAAAGCGAATTGTCTCCTGGGCTGCATCAAAAGAAGCATGACCAGTAGGCCAAGGGAGGTGACTCTGCTCCTCTACTCCGTCCTGGCGAGACCCCACCTGGAGTACTGCATCAAGCTCTGGGGGCCCCACTCCCTAGCAGAAGACATGAACTTATTAGAGCAGGTCCAGAGCAGGGCCACAAAGATGATCAGAGGGCTGGAGCACCTCTCCTGTGAAAACAAGCTGAGAGAGTTGGGCTTGTTCAGCCTGGAGAAGTGAAGGCTCTGGGAAGACCTTATTGCAGCCTTCCAATACCTAAAGGGCCCTACAGGAAAGGTGGAGAGAAGTTTTTTTTCAGTAGTAGTGACAAAACAAGGGATAACAATTTCAAACCAAAAGAGGTTAAATTTTGATACGATATGAAAAAACAAGGATATGAAGACAACACAGGTGCCCAGAGAAGCTGTGGCTGCTCCCTTCATGGCAGTGAACAAGGCCAGGTTGGATGAGGCTTTGAGCAATCTAGTCTAGTGAAAGATGTCCCTGTCCACAACAGCAGTGTTGGACTACATGATCTTTGCATGTTCTTTCCAACCCAAACTGTTCCATGATTCTATGATTCCAAATTCTGGTGCTCTACAGATCACACCTTGACCTCAAAGAGATGATGACATGTTATTTTTTGAGGTACTCAAACATAACAGCAATGAACATCACAGAAAAGTCCACACAGAAATTAATACTCTAATAGGGACTTAATAACCTACAGCAAACAGAACCTGAGGCTCACAATGAGAAACCAGGCTAAAACAAAATATTCGTTAGTGGTATAGCAAGTGAAAATCATCTGTTCTCCTCAATGAATGAGGCAGGACATCGGGGGGGCAGGGGGGGAGGGCAGGAAATGCACAAGCGATTATGCTGGCAGTTCACAGAATTACAAGGTTGGAAAAGACCTTTAAGATCATCGAGTCCAACTGTTCCTGTCCAATGCTAAACTATATCCCTAAGGACCTGGTCTAACCTTTTTTTAAACACATCCAGGGATGGTGACTCAACCCCCTCCCTGGGCACCCTGTTCCAGGCCCTGACAACTCTTTCAGTGAAGAACTTTTTCCTGACATCTAATCTGACCCTGCCCTGGAACAGCTTTGTGCCATTTCCCCTTGTCCTGTCTCCTGTCACCTGGCTGAAGAGACCATCCCCCACCTCTCTAAAACCTCCTTCAGGTAGTTGTAGGTGGCAATAGGATCTCCCCTCAGCCTCCTCTTCTCCAGGCTAAACATCCCCAGCTCCCTCAGCCGCCTCTCATAGGATTTGCCTTCCAGCCCGATTCACCAGCCTGGTTGCCCTTCTCTGGACTCGCTCGAGCACCTCACTGTCCTTTGTAGAACTGGACACATCACTCGAGGTGCGGCCTCACCAGTGCCAAGTACAGGGGCACAATCACCTCCCTACACCTACTGGCCACACTATTTTTGATACAAGCCAGGATGCCATTGGCCTTCTTGGCCACCCAGGCACACTGCTGGCTCATATTCAGTCAGCAGTCAACCAGCACCCCCCAGGTCTTTCTCTGCCTGACAGCTCTCCAGCCAGTCTCCCCCAAGCCTTTAGCACTGCATGGGGTTGTACTGTGCTGCCCATGGACAAGAGGATAAAGAATTAAATTAAAAACACATCAAACCCCTTCAGTTTCAAAATTTCTCAAGAGTTTGCTGTCATTTTAATAAAGTCTGTGCTTATAATTAGCACTGTTGCCTTTCTACCATCAAAATGTATTAACAATGAGTTTGGAAACTTCTTTAATCATCTTGTATAATTCATTATATTGCTATGCAAGCAGGTGGGAGACATCAAAATACCAAACACTGTATTATTCCACTGTATATTTATTGACATTTTATTCTTCAGTTTTAAAAATCCTCAAATGTAACCTATAAAAAATGCATTTTATTAGAATTCTTGTTTGAATCCATTAGACTGAGTAATTTGTATGTGCAAACATTCACCCTTATCGTAATGATCAAGCATTAAAGGAAAACAAGCATTTCGCCTGAGGAACATTTATCTACTTACAGATGTACACAAAACTGAAGTACCAAACTAAACTATATATGCCTCCATTTCTGCACAGAGACAGATACAGCTTTCACTGGTAAGACACTTAAGATGTAAACAGAAAAACAGATTTTAAAATGTTGAAACACTCAGTATTACTTCAACAATTTCTTTTGTTCTGGCCATATTTCAACTCTCCCAAAACCACAGACTCGTACAGGTTGGAAGGGACCTCGAGAGATCATTGGGTCCAACCCCCCTGCCAAAGCAGTTCCCTAGGACAGGTCACACAGGGAGGTGTCCTGACGGGTCTTGAATATCTCCAGAGATGGAGACTCCACAACCCCCTGGGCAGCCTGTGCCAGGGCTCTGTCACCCTCACTGCGAAAAAGTTCTTCTGCATGTTTGTGCAGAACTTCCTGTGCTCCAACTTGCAGCCATTGCCCCTTGTCCTGTCCCCACAGACCACTGAAAAGGGGCTGGCCATTCCCCCGTGTCCCACACTTCAGATATTTCTAAACATTGATCAGATCCCCTCTCAGTCTTCTTTTCTCAAGGCTGAACAGCCCCAGCTCACTCAGCCTTTCCTCAAAGGGGAGATGCCCCAGGCCCTTAATCATCTTCATAGCCTCTGTTGCAGTCTCTCCAGGAGAAAATACATAAGAGATATTTAAGTTATTAAAGTACATAAAACTGTCCCGGTTTGAAGTCAGGCACCTTTCCAGTCACTTTGAAAACAAAGTCACATAAAACAAGATTAATTCCAGTCTTACCCTCACCTATTCTTCAAGCAATTTCAAGTTTGATTTATGTTTACAGACAGCAGAGTTTTCTTCCTTCCTTGGTGCTTCTATCACTTTGTTTCTTCCCTTTTGTTAAGTGATCAACTCTATTTTTGGAATATATACTGCTGTCCACCCTCAATCCCTCAAATTTCCTTTACATTTACAAAAAGTTATGTGTAACAGTGAGCAAGTGTACCAGATCAATTCCATATATAAACTAACTACATTTTACACCTTTTAAACCTACAAATCCAAAATATAATTGCCACTTATAGTCCTCAAAGCACTTCTGTATTACAAAGCTGGCTTCCTTAGTAATGCCAAACAACAATAAATAAGTTACAAAATAAATAAGGGGGACCGAACATTTCAGTACTGATTTTTAAGGGCCATTAACTATTCACTTTCACTAACAATCTTCAACAAAAGCATCTTCCTGACCCCAGTGCAAATCTGAAGATGTCTGCCCCTTTCTAGAAACATTTGTACTGAGAATGATTAGCTCTTGAAACTGTAATGCTTTGTGGTCAAAGGAGTGGATTACCATGAACATCAGTTCACTCTGCATACAAAAAAATCATCTGTTCAATGTTCTGCTTTTTATAACCTTTAAAATTACAGAAAGGCTAAGTCACTGGGTAGTATCACAACACCGATTTATTTCCTGCCCTAGTCCATAAATAATGTCCAGCAACAGAGAACAAAGAGTGATCTAATAGCTGGTTTACAAAATAGCTCAAACACATTTCCTACAATTTTCTCTAACAAAAAATAATTACTGCCATTGTAAACCAACTAGACCTTTGAGTAGTAGCTTGCAAACCTTCCTCTGAAAATATCAGTGATTCACATAAAACTATTATAAAGGATGACACAGTGGACTTGCAGCTGCGTCATGCTAGAAGGCTATTGTTCCACGTCTGCCACATTTCAGAAAACATCAGATTAAAACACAGCAACAAAACCTCCACCCCACATATTTAAAACCTGGAATGCTGTACATACTGAAATAAGTTAGCTGAAGTTTGAAGGTGTGCTCAACAACTCCCATTATGCTTACTTTCCACAGCAAGACAAAGAAGGAAAAAGTTCCCTGTCTGGACACTGTGTCTGTCACTTACAGAAACTTTGCTAAACAGGGAGGGCAGCAGATCTTGGTGCCGTTAGGACTGTATCAGAAAAGTTTGCTCTGGGTAGATTTTGAAGTACTCAAATGCAGGTTTAGAAAAAATCCAATACATTTTAAACACATGCAGCTCAGTCCAGAGGTGTCTCCCCTTCTTAAAACACATCCCCTCTTATTCAAACATTATTTTGCTGCTCATATCACCTATAAGTAAGTGAAGTCTGAGCACTTCCCATTTTACTCAAGTCCTTGCAGTAGGTCACTACTGGTAGTTGCCATCTAGTCCCTCACCACGACTTTGAGCTTGAAATATTGATTTGCACAAATCTATAATTTCAACAGCCCCCAGAAAACTGTCAGTATCAAATTAGCTGGTCAACAAAGCACGGGTTTAAAGAAGCTTCTTCTCAGTTGTTTTAGGCCCTGTTTGAGAGGATGAAGTTGTAGAAGAGTTATCAAGTAATCTGAACCCCATGATTCTCCAAAGTAGTTAGTTGAGGGCTTGAAGAAGAGAGGGTTAAATGGGTCTTATCTGAAAAGTAAGTGGCAAATTATTCTAACTGGCTGGTTATTTTTTTGAACACTGTAGGAAGTTTTCTGTTAGAAGGTGAGTATGCCTCATATTGTATCAAAGAAACCAAATAAAAGCAATCCTTTTCTGAGAACAGTTCTCTTCCACTGGTGTCACTGGTGGAGACCTCATGGCAGCCTCTGGATCTTCACAGCATAAATGGTTAAATTTAGTTAGTGTGATTTGTTCCAGATGAAGCATTTGAGTCAAGTAGTCTGGAACACCAAGGAAAGTGGAAGTAAGCAATAAAGTACTTAAGATTGCTCAGTGGCATGACCTCCACTTTTACTACCATTTCTCAATAGCAACACAGGAATATGCAAGATATAAAAAAGCATTCATTCCATCTTCTGAAACAAGGAGGTGCTACTTATATCATGATTTTCAAGTGTTATCCAACTGTTGAAATTTGCATTCTCTGCTACATGCAAGAAGTACTAAAAAATCCACCCAGACCACACTACTATTAAAAAAAAAAAAACAAACCCCAAACCAAAATCAAACACAAAACTCACCCAAATCCTAACAAACAAAAGAAAACCCCAAAACTCCACACACCACACACTCTCTTGAGGAAACAATTTCCTTTTCCACCCAATAACTATAACACACAAGTGTAGATACATTATTTGACAGGACTGCACAATGTATGACTGAACTGCAGAGGCATGCAGCAGGGACACATTCAATTGTAAATAAAACACTGTGTGTGCTGGGGGAATAGTTTGCCTACAGGCTATGCAGTTACAAACAGATATTTAGCATTTCCTAAATTAAAACAGATTAATTTCAGTTACATTTACTCTTCTCTATGAAGATGAATGGCCCTTAATTCCACGTAAATCAGAGTTCATGTTTTTCTTACTTGTCAGCATTGAAACACCACTCTTTTGAGAAGTTCTACCTCCTTAATATACATCAGCAGCATACCAGTAAACACTCTCTGTGCCAACAAGGATTTCTGCTGCTGTTCTTGAGAATGACCTATCATGTACTCACATGTAACCATAATAGTTTCCTGGACTCTGATTAGGAAGGGGGACAAAAAAAAATAGGGGTTCTGACACTACTGGACTGCTGCTACAAGGCAGTACGGGAGAGAAATTGTTGCCAGTGGAATCATTAGTCACTCATACCATCAACTGCAGGTACAAAGTTTGTTTTGACCAACAACAAATAGAAAGGTTTAATAGTGACATTACACCATTGCCATAAACATCCCAAACAATCATTAATGATGGCAGTACACATGTTCCAGTGGATTTCTCACCTAAGTCCCTGGGAAACACAAAGAAGCCTCATACTATCACTCCAGCACTGGAGGTGCTTGCCTACCTGTCCCTCCTTGGCTGTTTCTCCTGCAGGCAATTCATCTTGAGACACGTACACAGAGAGTACCAACAATTCTAAGGACAGCCATGTCTGGAAAGCAGCAGCAAAGTACCTTGGCCCTTTCTCCCCACTCTTCTGTACGCTGTGAGAAGCCAGTCACCCTTACACAAGAAAATAATCATCTTCTCCTAGTTTAACATGGCCAAAATCAGTCTTGACCTACTTTTGACAGAAAGAAATGGAATGAGACATCATTAACTTAAAATTTCTTCCTATACACTTCCAAAGGGCTTTTTTTGGTAACATTCTTCTCCACAATACACTTCTTTCTACTTCTCTTCAAAATACATACACATATAAGAAGAACATAATCTGAACAAAAGAAGACCTGGCTGCTTTGATCAAAGTTACAAAGGAAAAAAAAAAAGTCATTTAGTAGCTGTAAAAAAAAAATTGTGGAGCCACTAGGGTAATATTGAGAGTTAAAAAAATCCATCATTTCCCTGTAGGTAACCAGTGTAAGTGGCTGAGCAGAAGCATCTGTGTGTGGGCAAGCACATGAGCAAACAGGAGCATGGTAAACCCACATTTAATGTTACTCAAAGAAGATAAAGTTCTGTAAAGAGAGAACATGAATGTCAATATCCTCATTACTTTGTGAGGGCACATTTTACAGAACACCATAAAACTCTGCAATTCACAAAGTGTCATGTGACAACAACTGAAACAGCAGTTTTAGGGAATGAGTTGGTGGAGAAGAAAGGTGAGAAGGAAAGAAAGACTTCTTCCCTAAACACTGAGCACACTTAGCCACTAAAAAATAGAGAAAAGAAGCACACAAGTGACAGAGAGGGACACGCAGCCAATAGGGAAGCTACAGGGCAGCTAAGACTGGCAGTGTCACTGGCAGCTCCAGAAAGCAGAACTGCAGTCAAGCCTCAGAAGGTCACTAAACAAGGAGATTTTCTGAGGGACTTTGAGGAAAAAATCTAAGATAAAAGGATTGTCTCAAGCTGAGCAAACACTGGGAGAAGGAAGAATGAGCAAGGTTTGAAAGAAGGACTAAGGAAAAGACAGCACACTTGAATGACATGCGAAGCAAGCAGTAATTTGTTTTCCAGCCTTACAACTAACTCTCCATCACCCTGATGTTTTCCTGGTTTTATCCTGGTCAGATTTGTTGGGTTCTAATGAAGTCTGTAGTTTCAGGGATTGAAAAGTTTAGTCTCTTTCAGCACGATCAATATAAAAACGGGGATGCATAAAAAGGAAGTAATTCCATCTAAATGTGCTGTCTGATTCAAGGTCCTAAGATACTGCACTGCATTTCGGGGGGGAAGGTGGGGGTGGAATTAAAAGGCTTGTAGTTGAAGATTTAAAATTACAGTTTCAAGAGGCAGAGTAGTTTATCTTAGAAGTGCCAAATGAAGGTAAAGGATTTCTTTGCTTTATACATATTTAAGAAATCACAGGTTGTATTTCCAAGCATCGCTACCATATGTACATATGCTAACAGCTGTACCACTGAATAAAAAGCTGTCAGAATTTGCAGATTCAGAACTTCAGCTGAATGGGATTTACCATAGCAGATGTATCTAAGCACATATTTTTATGTGCAAGTACTTTTCATACCGACATCTCATCAAGCCAAAAATGCCTTTTCATTATGGAAAGGATTAAAAGGTGCGTATACATTCAGCTCACAAAAATTTCACACAAAGTTGATTGTATTCCATGATGATTATTTTGATTCAATGGATTTATAATCCATCTATTGCAGTGCAAGCATGTGCATACGTCTGAAAGAGTGCTATATGGGCAACCACGGCCAAGAAACTTGAAACTGATGTGACAAACCAAGTTACCTGCAAGTCATAAAAGAATTAGGGCACACAGAAACTTCTTGTCTCCTTCCCTCAAGAGTCTGCATTTATTCTGAAAAGTTGTGAGGGTTTCACTGCTGTTATTTATAAACTGTTTCTCTATCAATGATTCTCAAAATGAGCACTGCCCTAAAAGGGCTCCCTTAACGTACAAATTTTTGATAGGCAATTCCTAAGAGTTCAAGGATTTGCGTTATTTTTGAAGACAGGAAAAATACATTAGACTCACCTATTGTGAATTTTGAAAGCTGGGAAGCGCAATAGGCTTCTACCCTACCTGTGTTGTATGGGTGGCAGTTCAATTTGGACTGAATTGCCTGTTAAAATAAATATATAAAATTGTAGCCAGTTTTCAAAACTCCTCTTAACACTTTCAGCAGCCTCTGTTCCACTTCACTGCTGAGCCACACATATCCTCCTGCCCCCTCTCCCCACTCCTCCTCAGTAGTTCTGAAAGGCCCCAGTCTCTCAGCAGCACCCACAGCCTTACCCTCCCCCATCTGCTCTGATTCCACCCCTGCCGTCCCCTTACACTTACAGGGCAGTACATCCCATGTTATTTTTCTCCCTCTGCCAGTCCTCCTTCATGCACTCATAAAACAAGGGTCCTCTAGACACTGCATTTAGACAGAGCCGGGAGTTTGTCAACTTTAAGGACTTCCTCTGTCTAGGTGTTGCTCTGGCCAACGAAACACCATCAGCACAGTTGCAGTGAGGTAGGGAGGCACCAACCGCTGTGTCACACAGCCGGCAGCCACGTCCTGTCATCCTGTACTTGAGGGGCATTTGAAAGATCAAAAGCTAGTTTCTCCTAGGGATCCCATCGCAGATCTTAAGCTTCCTGGCAAGAAGGATCATCAATTCTAGTAGAATCTACCTAGAATCATAGAAGTAGTAGAGGTCTTTTCAAAAATTCTTCAAACACCAAGTTTTAGGCAGGAAGTCACATTCACATTTAGTAGCCTGGTTGTTTAATTCTTGAGCTCCTTTAAACACCATCTGGTTTATGCCTTTTCTTTTTTTAAAACCTGTTCCATCATTGCATCTACCAACACTTCGGTTTGAAGAGAGATCCTTTGAAGCATCCTCCACAATGAAAGGTTCCAGATCAGAATTTCCTCAAAGCTCAGAGACAAGCATGCATGCACAGAGGTGTAACAATAGCTTCTCTTTTGATAGAGCTTTATTTCCAATAGGAGGATAGAAGATCATCCCTTAGTCCTATGCATTCTCCAATGGGCTTCTTGTTTCCAGTATGTCTCAGAAAGATTCATTTTAGACCTCCAGCTCATTGTTCCTTGCACATCTTTCTTAGCTGCACTTTTACATTATCCTGCCAGATTTTATGAACCTTTGTACTTTGCTCTTTCCAACAAAACTTGACCTTTAAAAAAAAAAAAAAAGCCCATGACAATCACATTGTCTAACTACCTCTCTTAGCCTGCTGCTTCACTTTTTACTGTCTTTGATGGGTGCATGCATTTTCTCCAAGTCTCACATGTGGCATCTTTAAGTTGTTCCCATGCCACTTTCAAGGCCTCACTTTTATAAGCTGTGTTCAATATGAATCATAGAATCATAGAATGGTCTGGGTTGGAAGGGACCCCAAGGACCATAGAGTTCCAACCCCCCTGCCACAGACAGGGCCACCAACCTCCAGACCTGGAGCTAAACAAGGTTGCCCAGGGCCCCATCCAACCTGACCTTGAACACCCCCAGAGATGGGGCCTCCACCACCTCTCTGGGCAGCCTGTTGCAGCCCCTCACCACCCTCTCTGTAAAAAACTTCCCCCAATATCTAATCTAAACCTTCCCTCCTTTAGCTACAATCTATTTCCCCTCGTCCTGCCATTATCTACCCTTTTAAAGAATGTTTTTTTCATTTTAAGTAGTTTTCTCTAAAAAGCAAAACCCCCAAAGCTTGGCATTTTCAGGGATAGAAATGTTTGATCCTGTATGGGATTTAAATGCATTTTACATAACAACTGTTTGCCAGTAACTTTAAACCAGACCCTGCACACAATGGCCAGAACCACGTGAAAAACTGCTTCTCCATCTTCAGGTTAGCAGACTAACTGTTCCATGAAATACTCACTAAGTGTGTCTAGCAATTTAGTCTCTACATCAATCACTGCTGCAGTCACTGCCACTATCACACAGGCAGCAGGGAGCAATATAACTAGGAGGCCAGAAGAGAATGAAAGAGGTCCAAAGAGAAAAAAAAAGAGTGGAGAACAACCACATAATAAAGTCAGCTTCTGGGCATTTGTACATTGCATTGTTCATGGGGCTCCATGTCCTGAAATTAGACACCATTTTCATGAGCTTCTGTTTCTCCTCATTTCTAACCCATGACTGCAGAGGAAATAAAAATATAGAATTCAGATACCAGAAGTCTATTCCAGCAGAAAGCAAACAAAGGCAACAAGAAAGTATAAACTAACTGCCTAAAATTAGCTCTCAAAAAATTAGAGACATTAAAATTAGACCATTGAGATTAAACAAGGCATTACAGAGCCAAAACACTTGCTGAAAATTGACCTGATAGACCCAACTGCATTCCCATGTTCTGATGCAAATTATACTTGGATCTCCTTGCTTACCACTTCTATTGTGAAATCACTTTTCCTTCTGTGTATCCCAAGGGTATCTACCCCCTGCTTGTACTCCAATTCTTCTCTACTTCATACCTTCCTAGGCCCATCAAGCCACCATCTTTTCCCCCCAGGTTACACAAGCATTAGCAACCAACCCTCCTTCCTTCTGTGGCAGGGAGACAAAGCCAGGACCCACCTACCTTCCTTCACCCGCTGGGAAGTTCTGCCTTCCTCCTTACTTCAAGATGAAGCTGGTGGCTCACCCTGGGATTCACTACTGCTGATCAACAGCTGATGGTAAGGAACAACATTTTCCTGCCAACTCTGTCAATACAAATCTTAAATACCTTCTTCTCCAGGACATCATAAAAGCAAAAGACTGAGGCATGTGCTACAGAGAGGGCCTGCAATTGTTTAAAACTTTATCCTGTGACACACTTATCACAATTCAAAAGGAAACAACTGTAAAAGCCCTCTGAGCAGCGGCTTAAAGAAGCAGATCAAAAAGAGGAATGCAGAAATGCATCTTTTTCTGTCCCCTGTCTTTTCAGGTAGGGGGAAAGAGAACGGGTTTTCCTTATCAGTTTTCATGTACGGCTAGGAACAGAGGGAACAATAAAGATTTTAGGATAGATTAAAGTAGTGAATTCTGTTAGCCCTTGCAAGGCCAAACAGCTAAAAATCCCAGACCCCCTTTGAACCTTAACAAAGCAGATAAACTTAGAGCCCCAAACAAGTGAAGCCTGCAGGTTGCTGAAGAAGCTGAGCAGCTGAGCACTACTCCAACCAGCTCATTGTATACGCAAAGCAAGCAGCTACAATGCAAATGGGATGCAAGCCACACAAGTAAAACATATAAAACAAAAGCAAAAGATGGAAGGGCAGTGATGTGGGACAAGAGGCAGTGTCAGGCTGATAAGAAGGTAAATCAAAAGTGTAGGATGTAACCTGGATAATATAAGAAATAGGAGGTATCTTTACAGAGGGAAAAAAAAAGGCAGAAAACATGATTGCTGAAATTTTTCTTCTTCCACATGTCCTTTTAAGGTCTTCTGATATCTATACATATGACACAAAGTGAAAATCCTCTAGTCACATAGTGCCAAATTTAGGTCTTGAAACGATACACAACTTGTAATTTTGTAAAATGTCAATGCAACGACAGAGATTTCTTGCTATGAATTCTTCCTCATTAGCTTGATTTTTACATTTTGTTTGGGTTTATTTTTATTATTTTCTTTGGAACTACCTGCTAATGGACTGATATACACATAGCAGAGCAGCAAACGAGAACAATAAACACCTACCATTCCCACTGCTCTCCTAATCAAAGCTGCAGGTCTGTGTAGCCACACTTAAGCTGCCCAGTCAATCTGTTTGTCAGATGCAGTCCATCAGTTTTACTATTACTCCACAGCAATGCCCAGCAGTCATTTAGATGCCTGCTACTGACCTGTGTCACAGTGGGATTCTTTATCCCATTGTCAGATATCCAGCAATTTAATCAAAAGGAAAAGATATATATGGTAATATGAAATAATCTGCACAAGTCAGAGGCAGTGCTGCAAAACCCAATATATCATCACATGCTTGTTGACCAGCCAGCTTTGGCTAACAGATGTAGGAGACTGGAGATCAAAACAAAGACTTTGCTGAGGAAAGTAATGTCTAACAGAGGACATCGGCTTTTTAGGGTAAGTCTTTTCAGTTACTCTTTTCATTTAGGCAGCTAAATTGTCTAGTTGAAAGAAACCATTTCAAGGGCACTTTCTGGTTTAAAAGCTTGTCAGGAAAGGCATGACCACTTTAGCACAGTGGAGCTAAAGTTTTTGACACAAGTCTATAAATGGGGACTTCAAAACTTTACTTCACCAAAAAAACCTCCTAAACTTTCAGTAATAAAAAAATACATATACACAAAAGCTAATTATTTGAGATTTCTCCTTAGTAGCTTTATAAATAGAATGATTTAAAAGAGTTTTTCCTACTGTCCTGGTTCTGGCTCGGCAAGAGCTACCTCCCCCAGGCGCCCAGAACGGGAGAGCTGAGTTGGCCAGGGCGGTTCCACACCACCAGTGGGGCCAGGCACCGTGTCAGTGCAGTGCTGTGGGTTACCCTCTGGTTGGGTCAGTAATCAGAGTGAGTGTATATATATATACACACACATACATATCTCTCTCTCTCTCTGTATATATATCCTGCCCCAGGCTCTGTTGTTGCTGCTCCCCTTTCCCTGTGCCATGTCAGTAACTGTCCTAACCCCAATCCACAGAGCTTTGTGTTACTCCTCCTGGGAGAGGGGTGAGCAAGCAGCACAGGGTGCTCAGCTGCTGCCTGGGGCTGAACCACACCACCTAAGTCATGTTTTTAAACACTGAGAGTCCACTTAAAAGAAGGCATAAGGTATAAACTCCAGTTCTTTGCCCATTTATTTGTTCCTCTTTCGCAGATTCTGTATTTGCCTACAGCAGATTTCATACAGAAGTCATGAACTGTGCACAAGAATCCTACATATATTGAAAGTTCAATCCAGTAACTCAAATTTGGCATAGGAAACAGAATGGCAAAGTCATTATGTTCCTTCATTGTAAATTCTGGAAAGTTATTTCACATTAACACATAGCAATTAACTGTATAATAACTGTAACGTAACTGAATGGTTTAATAAAGTTCTCACTGTAGATGGAAGTTAAAGACCACTGAAGAACATTGTCTGCAATGTGAATATGGAGAACTATAAAAGCGTTAACTTTGTGGATAAAAATAATTTGAAGAGAAATGCTTGGCCTAACGTGACTTGAACAGAACACTAGAAGCCCAAGTATAACAATAGCAAAATAGACAAATACATGACCACCTGAATTGCTAATCAAGTTCTGGTTTGTTTATTAAGCCCAGCTTAATAAGAAAAAGTGGACTCTCCCTGGCTCCTGAGAAGCATGCCATCCCAGTCTTAAAATAGATGTACAAAGAAATATATTTACAACACATGCTTTGAGGCCAGCTTTGCATTGGATGCAATGAACCAGCAAGGCCCAGGCACAGGCTGCCCAGAGAAGCTGTGGCTGCCCCCTCCCTGGCAGTGTTGAAGGCCAGGTTGGATGGGGCTTTGGGCAGCCTGGCCTAGTACATGGTGTCCCCGCCCATGGCAGGGGGTTGGAACTAGGTGATCTTTGAGGTCCTTTCCAAGCCAAACCATTCTGCAAGTCTAAGCAGAAGAAAAAAAATTGCACCTGAGGTGAAGAACACAACAAAACAGCCTGGGCACTGAGTAGCTAGGAGACAGCTCTAAAGAAAAAGATCTGGGGTTCTTGGTGGAAACCATGCTGAACATCCAACAGTGTGCCCTCTGCAAGTGAAGAAGGCTGACCAAATATGGGGCTGTGCTAGCAGGAGCTAGCCAGCAGGATGGGAGAAGTGATTTCCCCCTCACTCCTCCCTTTAACACTGCAAGACATCACCTGGAGTGATGTGTCCGATTTTGGGCTCAGCAGTAAGAGGCAGACTTTGGTGTAATGGGGACTATCAGCAGAGACCTGCCAAAATGATCAATGGGCTGGGACATAAGACACACAAGGAGCAGCCAAATGAGCTAGGTTTGTTCATCCTGGGTACAAGGCAGCCCCCAGCTAGATCTTACTGCTCTTTTCCATGAGGGTGGTCAAACACTGGAAGACATTGCTCAGAAACACTGTACCACCTCCCTCCCTGCAGTTACTCAAAAATTCTGCACAAACCCCAGAGCAACCTGCTCTAGTTAAGCTGACTTTTGGTTACGGCTTCGGGCTAAAATGACTGCCAGAGGATCCTTCCTACTTACATGATTCTACAATAAAGCTAAACCACAAGTAGAGAAGAACAACAGAAAATAGATCATAAAATTATTCTTCTCATCTGAACATAGTTAAGTCAAAAACAGGAGAGATACAGGCTTAGCCTTACACAGGGTTTTCTGGCATGAAAACAAAGTTTGTACAATTACAGAGCTATTCATCACTCACATTTGCAGCTTCTTGGAAAACAATGGTCGTACTCCCATCACTAAAAATTAAGGTCTAGTTCAAAGATGAAAATACTGCATGACAACTGTGTTACTGGGGACTTAAGAGTGTAGGAGCTGAAGATGCTTAATTTAACATTTGGTTCTCTTATTACAACACTTAATCTGACTTGAGAAACCTATGTAGGACAGGACCCACACTAGCCAGTACCTGAAGTTTCTCATTATGTCTACATGCTTCTCTTCCAGCAAGTATCAAAGAACACAGGGAGAACTTATAACCCTAAACCAAGTTATATTTGGAAAAAAAATGAACTTTCAAATTGAGTAATTTTGATCCTTCCTTCACCTCACAAGATTGTAGCTTAATTTCTGCTCCCTGCTCCCTCCTTCCAGATTTCACTCTCACTTGGGGCTCACAGCTCATTCCTACGCTGCTTCTCTTCTTTTCCCTCTTACTCTGAGGAGTTCCTCACGCAAACACCACCAGTTGCTATGCCAGTCACCCCCACGTTCTCAGGCAGAGCCTGTGTGCCAAAACCAAGCCAGACACATGGAAACATAGTCAGAAATTGCCAGTAGCTACTCCTGAGTGTGAAAATATGCAGTCACCAAGAAACTAATATATTTGCTACTTAAACAAAAGCCAGATAAAAAAAAAAAGTTAGAAACCGTCTACTAGGTTTAAAAAAAAAAAGCTTCCCCTTATATTAACACCTGGAAAATTTAATTTAACATACATTTAAAAGCATAATGTGCCAAATTCTTTAATATGGAAAACTCGTAAGTCTGCAAGCTTTCCACTGGCATTATTAAAATTTAAATGAGAATTTGAAAAAGAAAAAAGGTATTTCTGATTAGTGTCTTGTGAAGTATGTCTCCTTCATTCAATCACGTCACTTTCAAGTGTACTTGTTCACAAAAGTAACTGGTCTTAGACAGATCAGCTCTTCCACTCACTCTGTGTCCTGAAGGGGCCATTTCCCAACAGCACTGGAAACCACATCTCCAGCCTTCTCAGCAACATCAAATTACTTTGCAGAACTGGGAAGTAAACTCTCAAGTCAAATATGAATATCATGCTTTGTTTCATCAAGTCTTCATTATTTGAACTTCGGAAACAGAAGTGGCCTTGGGTCACTGCTGAAGGTAGATAAAGAATATATCACTTTGTAGACATTTAGAGCCACACTTCACCCTGTATTAATACATTCACAACTGGCATGTAACTGTATTAATGCATCACTTCCAGCATGTCTGAAACCCACTTTACATCAACCATTTTTAAAGAAAATCAGGTTAAGACATTAAAATATTAATTAAACGCCAATACCCCCCCACCCTGTAGTATTAGGCTCCTAACAGTAAGCTTCATAGTAGAACCAAAGTCTTCAGAGCTTGCAGATAAAAGGTCCTATCCTTACAAGAACCCATTTTATACTTTTTTAGTCAATACATATTGAGATCTCAAGCAGTGATCATGTAACAGACCACAAGTACTTCAAGTGTTATTGATTTTGCCACTCTAGAATTTCTTCTGAAAGAAGTTCCCTACCATCTTAAACAAAATCCCAAAATAGTTGTTAATTTCCCCCCCAAATTAGCAGTTGTTTCACGGCTGAATCATTTTATCATAACGGTAGTCCAAAATTAGACCCTTAATTCATACAATCAGCCTCCTACAGAGTGTTTGAAAAATCTTGTTCAGCAATAACACAACTTGGATGGGAGTTATCTTTTAAGGCAACCAGGAACACTAAGACATCCAGTGTAGCTTTGCACTAGAATTTTAGCTTATAAATACTTCCAGAGAACAGGTAGTATGTTGAAAGCACTACTAAACACATTAAAGAATAGAGGTTCACTTGCTTTCATCAGGTCTCATTCTGCACAGAGAGCAGTAGAGTCTTTATGTTATCAGCTCAATTCACTGCCATGGCTGCACCAAACTGTGAGGAAATACTTGCTTTACTCTTGCTGACTTAGAAGGCAACACATGAAAACTATCAGCAAACTTGAAGTGGTGCCTGACCACCCTTTCAATAAAGAAATTTTTTCTTCTTATCCAATCTAAGCCTCCCCTGGTGCAATTTGAGGCCATTTCCTCTCATCCCAAATACCCCAAACACACACCCCAAAGCTATGTATTTATTTTAATCAATATCCTATTCAAGAGGATTTGCAATTACTCTAAATTAGGCAGCTAGATACAAGAAATTAAAAAGCCTTTTAATAGCACAAGAGAGTTAACAACAGCTGCTATGTCTTATAACACTGTGCAGCCCTAAGGGATGCTACTGACACTTTCCCTCTCTTTCCTCCCTCAGGGTTTCTCTGGCTGGCTCCTGCACAAAGAAGAGTACAGCTCTGACATTTTAAAGAAAATCTTATTAGACAGCCTATTTTCTAGAAGGCAATATAAGAAGCTGCCAAAACCCCACCCCAACATGATATAATAAGATGGATTAAAAAGGAAGCAGTAATGTCTGCATAAAGGCAGCAAGAAGTTCTGCTTGGGTAAATCACTTAAGATCTCTCCCAGGTAGTTAGAATAACTGGTGCTGAGGTGATCATTTTCATAACATGTACCTCCCCATCTCAAAACTTACCCAGTTTCACAGTTGTCTGTAAATTACAGTGATGGGTCAGTAAGAACAATCAATTTCTAACTGTATTAGTTCTAACTGCTGTTTTATCAAATTTAGCAACTGACAGTAAATGTGAGTTCCAGTCATTTTTTGTTGTCCCCAGTAAGGCAACCTGCTGAGGTTTATTGCATCGGCTTCAAATGTCTGAAGACAAGATTTATCTTTAGGTCAGACGTTTTCCAGTGATGGGACAACCCCAACACAGAAAAGTTCCAGCCCCATCAACTCTTTGTCTGCTACTCTGGGCAGGGGAAATCTCACCAGAGACAAGTACAGTGCAAAAGTAGTTAAAGAAAGCTGCTAGTTGCTGCCACAAGTTCTAGAAATTATATTTAAATGCACAGAAGATTAGTAGACAGCATTACTGTCTAAATCAAGTTGGATCAAATCAGTCTAATTTCTCTCCAAAAATACAGTAATTGACTTGGAGTAGGACCAGTAGGAAGGAAATATTTCTCTGGAAAATGAAATAAAATTAAGAAGTTTGACTTTATATAACATTTCCAATTAGTGTCATAAGCCAGAAAAAACATGGTCTAAAAAAATATGATGTGGCAGGGGCAGAACTCCCCAGAAGACAATTCTGAGAGTTATATCAAAAAAAAGGTTTATTACAATGGGATTTAATTCTATTCAATGTTTCCATCAACAATGTGGATGCTGAATACAAAACACATTTAATAAATATGACACTGATCAAAAGCTAGGAAGGACAAAAATAAAATTTAAATCAGTTTTACAAATTAAAGAAATTGACAGAAGAGGAATGAAATTCAGTGGGGACAACACAAAGCTCATAAAAAGAGACAACAGGAAATAAGTGGTACTCTTTAAGAAAATTAATAGTGTCTAAATCCCAAGCTGAACAGGCAACATCAAGCAACTGCAAAACTGGCAAACACCACTGAGCTGTGCAACTACAAGCTCAACTTGCAGAATTAACAGTCATCTTTTTGCTCAGCTCTCCAGTACACCTACAAATGAAGTCCTGTACCCCCCACTGAAGAATCACATTTCAAGAAAACAACCGACACAAATGCAAAGCTGAAGAACATTAAGAATGGTCTACAATAAATAACGAGTTGGATTCAGTTACATTTTTAGAAGGGGAGGTTGAAAGGGGACTCTGTAAGAACCCAAGTACTTAGTAGGCCACTGCAGAGAAAAGGGGATCAATTTGTTTGTTCTCAGTTTCTCAAACCACTGAAGATGCAACAGGCTTAAAATCAAAGTTAAGATTCACACTAAGCAATGAGGGGAGACAACACCACTTTCCAACAGTAAGGACAACGAAACTCTTGAGCAGATTACTAAGGTTCTTTTAAAGCATCCAACAGTGGAGATGCACATTATCAGTAGCAGGACATCTGGAAATTGTTTAATCCAGACCGTTTCTCACATTTATGGAAAAAAACCCAAATCAAACACACTCAAAAGGCAACCACACTATATAGAGCTTTACCAGCTTTAACATTAATGTCAGAAGAAGATACCAAGATATGACAGAAAATTTGTGCTTCTTTTTTTTCAGTTTAAACATTTGAGGCTTTTCATTCTCTTCTTCCTACTGCCTTCTGCATAGTCTTAATTTCCAATTAACACTCTTAGATTTTTATGATGATCATAGTTACCATGGCTGCGAAGAACAGAGTCCATCTTACACTGTTATTGCTAGGGCTGTTAAAAAACCCATTTAATAGTCAAATAAAGGATTGCATCAGAAGAAAGAGGAATCCTACTAATAATTTCTATTCAACTCTCCCAATTCCATGACTCATGGGTTTACAACTGATTTATACTTACATAGAACAATGGAGCACACATTAAGTTAAACAGACATGAGGAAATGGAGAGTATAATGGAAGCAAATTAATGAAAATCAATAGTTTTGAAGACTAAACTGCACTGATAATAAAGCCCATGGGGTTTACAGAATTAAACTTGTTTCACTGTTTCACATAAGAAAATTAGACAACACTTTCAATCCAGTGTTCTTTCAAGTGTGTAGGTTAAAAGATTACCTTCCTAGTTTAATCAAACTTGCAATAAATAATGAATAATTACTAATGATATTGCAGGCACACCAACAAGGGAGAAAGTGGGCCTTGATTAGGACTCCTAAGGTCCCCTCTCAATCCCTTACAGGGTAGAGAGGCACAGCAAGCCTTACCTCGTACACCAAGTCTGCCAAGGTAACCAACAGAGGCGGACAATCCCTTTGGACAATGTCTTTGCAACATTTGATGTGGAATTCTTCTCATCTCGTTTTAGACATCAAGTCCCAATTAGCCAATCCAGGCTTCCCTTGCAATCAGTGAAAGGAAGAACTGCCCCCCCAGAAGACAATTTATCAGGTCTCAGCCATGTCTTAGACCCTCCAAAGGACTGCCTATATTATTCCATTTCTCCCCACCATCTACAGAGACAATCTACCGTCATTAACTCAGGATTGAGACTGATTTTTCCTTGGCATCCCACGTTAGACATCTAACAATATTTCCCTTTCATTTCTTAAGCAATGTTGGATAAGTTTCCATACTCACAGCTTTTTGGCATCTCTCAAGGAAAGCCACATTCCAGAGATAGAACCAAACACAAGCATCACCAACTTCACTGACCTCCAGAAAGGGCAGAACAAATACGCAAGGAAATAAAAGATTGCTCCTCAAAAAAAACCCAATAAAAATATCCCATGCCAGTCAGAGTTAGTTTCTGTTTTAGCAGCCATTTTTGTAGGGCAGAGTAAATAACTCATGTTGTAGGCACAATGCACAGTGATCACTCCACTGTTAAAGGAGGGGGGGGGGCTATACTACTGATACAGGAACTTCCACATGAGCCTAACTGCACATTTATGGGAAAAATCCCACTGCTTTAATTATAGTAATTATTTGCAATGTTGAGCTGAAAACTACAGTCATAAGAATTTAATTTAAAACTGCATCAGCTGCATACTCTTCTCAATATCTTCACTATATAGGCAGCAACTTTTGTAAAAGCATAAGCTATACTAATAGCCTGGCTCTGTAAACACTTAAGCAGATATTTCAGCAGAACATCTCACATCCTGAGAACTAAAAGACATGCAAACGTTTAAAGGAATCAAGTCTGAAGTTGTTGTTTTGTGCTTTTTTAAATTGTGCTTTTTTAAAAATTAATGTCATTCAAAAGAATAACTTTGATTCTTAACAAAATGGGTACTTCTACAACTTCACAGTAGTATCCAATCCATTGACAAAAACTTCTCATACTGAAGTACCCAAGCTGCAACAAGGGCACCAGACACTTCGTACCATATACAGAGAGGTAAAGGTCCAGTGACATCAAAATTAGAGCCTGGGCTTGAAAGAGGTCACAACACTGGGGTACAGTAGCAACTTCTGCTCCACGTCCCTTCTTGGGACCTGAGACTTCAAACACAAAAATCAGTAACAGGAGAAGTTATGATGAATTCTCTTCAAAACTGATGAGATTTCAGAAGTAAAGCATCTCTGAACACACTGCCGATTAAAGACAACGAATGCAGAACGAAGTGAGGTAGCGCTTCACACACCTTCCAAGGCCCTTAGGACCACCATCCACTCCTTCCTTTCCCTACCACCTAGTCTCTTCCCTCATGAATGCTAATTATAATTTGTTCATAAACTCTTCTAAAGACCTGTCTTAAAAGATAGGGCTTAAACTAACTTAATCATAACAACTGAGCAAAGAATATACTTCTGAGAGCCACCTGTATAATTTTTACTTACATTACACTGTTACCAGCCCTCTAAGAAGCATATTTTCAGAATGCAGAGATTTATGTTCAAAATCTCTTATTCCCTCATGTACTAAAAGACAGGGTACATACATAGAGATCAGAACCCTGCTATGAGGAGAGAAAAAACCCAGCCAACACCAAAATCCACTTAAACATCATCCTTGCACACAAGAGATGAAGCACCTTGGTACCAGATTAATATGTTTTGTCCTGCTGCCCTCCGAGCCACAAAGAGATTTCTTTGTCAGACATTTAACCAAGACAACTTAATTTTCTGACTCCAGAGCTGGAAGGCAGAATCACAGAATGCTTTCAGTTGGAAGGGATCTCAAAGACTATCTAGTTCCAATCCCCTGCCATGGGCAGGGACACCCTCCAATAGACCATGTTGCCCAAAGCCCCATCCAACCCAGCCTTCAACCCTGCCAGGGACAGGGGCAGCCACAACTTCTTTGGGAAATCAGGGACAGGGCCTCACCGCCCTTGAGATAATTTCTTCCTAAATAGCTAATCCAAACCCACCCTTCTTCATCTTAAGGCCATTACCCCTTGTGCTATCACTCCATGCCCTTGTAAACAGTCCCTCTCCAGCTTTCCTATAGGCCCCTTCAGGTACTGTAGGGCTGCAATAAGGTCTCCCTGGAGCCTTCTCTTCTCCAGGCTGAACAACCCCAATTCCCTCAGCCTGTCTTCATAGGAGAGGTGCTCCAGTCCTGTGATGGTCTTTGTGGCCCTCCTCTGCACTCATTCCAACAGTTCCATGTCTTTCTTGCAGTGAGGACCCCAGAGCTGGACACAGTACTTCAGGTGGACCAGTGGTTGAGAATTGCCTCCCTCCACCTGCTGATCACAGGGCTTTTGTTGCAGCCCAGGATACAGTTAGCTTTCTGGGCTGTATGAGCACATTGCTGAGTCACGTTGAGCTTCTCATCCAAGTCCTTGCCCTCAGGGCTGCTCTCAAATCATTCTCTGTCCAGCCTGTGGCTGTGCTTGGGATTGCCCAGACACACATGCTGGTCCCTGCACTTCGTCTTGTTGAAGTTCATGCAGCTTACATGGGCCCAACTCTCAAGCTCATCAAGATTCCTCTGGACAGCATCCATTCCCTACAGTGAGCTGACCACACCACACAGCTTGGTGTCATTGGCAGACTTGCTGAGAGTGCACCTTATCCCACTGTCCATGCTGCCAATAAAGATGTTAAACAGCACCAGCCCCAATACCAACCCCTGAAGAACACTACTACTCATTGATCTCCACATGGACATCAAGCCATTGACAACAACTCTTTGAGTGTGACCATCCAGCCAATTCCTTATCCACCAAGTGGTCCATGCATCAAATCCATGTCTCTCCAATGTAGAGACAAGGATGCCATGCAGGATAGTGTCAAATGCTTTCCACAAGTCCAGGTAGATGACATCTTTCACTCTTTGCTTAATCCATCAACACTGTAATCCCACTGTAGAAGGCCACCAAATTTGTCAGTCTTCCTGGTTGGGTGGCCTGTAGCAGACCTCCACTATAGCATCCCCTGTCCCCACCCTCCCTTTAATACTGACTCACAAGCTCTTGGTGGGCTCTTCATCCATCCTGTCTGAGCTCCACACACTCAAGCTGGTCATTGACAGAGAGCCACACCCCCTTTTCATCTCCCCTTCCTGTCATTCCTAAAGAGCCCGTATCTTTCCAACACTCCAGTCGCAGGAGCCACCCACCACATCTCTGTGATGCTGAGATCATAGCCCTGCTGGCATGCGCACATCTCTTGTTTATTCCCCATGTTACATGCCTCTGCACACAGACATTACAGTTGGGCCCCAATGAAGCTGACTGACTGGCTGGAGTGTCTGGAATTCCTGTCTGTTGCACTTCAGGTGACTTCCTGCTACCTGTGAACCTTCTCCCAGCTCTGGGAATCTACTGCTGTCACTGGCATCAAACTGGTAGGAATGAGGACTGAGGTTCCCCTCCCCCAGAAACTTCAGTTTAAAGCCCTCTCCAACAGCTTGGCAAGCCTATGACCTCTTTCGTGACAGATGGACCCCATCAGTCCCCTGAAGACCACGTCTCTCAAAGTGAGTCAAGCTCAAAATGGTCTAACCTACTGAAGCCCTGGCTGTGGCAGCAGTCCTGTAACCATTTCTTGACTTGCCAGATTCAACCAGCCTTTTCAAACCCTTTCATTTTGATCAGGGAGGACTGATGGAAAAAACTACCTACACTCCAGAATCCCTTACCACCACTCCCAGGGCTCTGTAGTCCTTGATACTCCTCAGACTGCTCCTGCCCGTATCGTGGGTGCCCATGTGAAACAACAGCAGCAGGTAATAGTTAGTAGACTCCAGAAGCCTGGATAGTCTCTCAGTGATGTCCCTCATCCAACCCTCCCAGTAAGCAGCACACCTCACTAGAGAGGGCACCAGGTCAGCACACGGGTGCCTCTGCACCTCTCAGAAGAGAGTCACCTACTATGATCACCCATCCCCTGTTTGTAGTTGCACTGGCTGAAAACATTGAGCTATTCAAGGAAGTCTAATACCTCAAATACATCCAAAAGCTTTTAAGGATGACTCAAACATAATCAGTATGCTTTACTTCAGATTCCTATGCTAGTTTCTTGCTTATTTTAGACATATGGTCTCCTCATTCTCAATTCTCCATTCAGACATTAAAAAATGACTTAGATGCATGGTTCTAATAGTGCAGTCCTCCAGCAAAGTATTTTAGGCTTGATTCCAACTTTACCAGGAGCAAAGACATTCACAGCAGAGACAATCTGTACTTCAGGGTTATCTGATTCATTTTACAGCTCTTTGAAAAATTCAAGTCAAGCTACAACATTATAAAGAGAAAACAAAGGGGGAAAACGAAAAGGTGTCTGCCCAGGACAGGGTATAATACAAGAAGAAATGAGTATCAGAACGATGAAGCAAATCGTTATTCACAGCACTTTCCTCACTTACGTAAAGACGAATCAAGAAGTGTAATGCCCCAGTAAACAGATTATTCACTAACTAAAAAAAATTCAAGACAACACTACTCAGCTCTAACGGTGCAACATCCCTACATGTCTTTTTCCAATAAAAATAATTACTAATTATCCACCAAATAACCACTATTAGCTGCTTTTTAAATTCAACTCAAAGTTTTAAATTTACTTAATACAATCATTTTTTTCAAATTTCAAAGTACTACAGCCAGTACTCCAGTTTCACTGCCCACTTGTAAGCTTTGCAATTCAATTTAATGCTCAGTTATTTACCACCTAATATTCTTCATGAGAGAGGAAAATAGGACTTCAACAGCAGGTTATGTATTCTCAGACATTCCTAACCATATTACTTTTCCTTCTCCCCTCCCTGGTTTACATTACAAATTTACTGGATTCTCTTTGAAGCTATACAGTTACCACCAAGTTATTTTGTCCTTGAAGACATTCACAGCATTTCTTTTCCACTAGCACACAAACCTTTACACTTTGCCTTCAGCTAAGCAGTTATCACACAACTGGATGAATAACACCCACGGTATTCTGCAAGTCCAGTCCAAGTCCACAGCCATCAACAATAAATGAAAATTATCATGGCAGTCATGCCAACTGCGACTAGCTTTGTGGTATGGGGGTGCCTTTGAAGTTCCCACCAAATAATCATCAAATTGTTCAATGTCCACAACAACAGCCAACTCTATTGTCCCTGTGAAAATGAATCTGATGGACTGTATGGGGTTTTAACTTATAAGATACAAAACACAATGTGCGAGTGGTCCTACTGAAAATTTAAAGTTTGCAGACTCTTAAAATTAAGATGTAGACACTTAAAATTAAGATGGACAGTTAACTGAAGGAACGTAAGTTACCTCCAAAAGTGTAACAAAAATACTTAGGAAAAATAGCTTTTACATGCATTGAAGTTCAAATCATTGCAGCACAAAGGTTTAAGACAGAATTCAGCTTGTAACTTCTTGCTACATATGTTCAAAATCTACCGTACAAATAAAGAGCGGATCTAGTATTAGCCTGAAAATCTGATTTCATGGTAAATACATCAGAACAAAGCCCCAAACGCACTGAATCACCTAGAGCTATCTTGTATCAAGAGAGATTTCCCATCTGACAATTTTTCCATTTGAAAAACAGAAAAGACCTTTTGCAAGACCCAAGAAGAGTGCAGTACAAGATAACATGCAGAGAGGCAGCATGCACACGAAATTCAGAACTTTTCCACTGTCATCAGATTATCCAAAGGACATTAACGCTGCAATTCTTTTGCTAGAACTGCGTTCCCTGCACCGAGCCCGGCACACGTTGCCTCCTGACTTACAGCTCGCACACACAGCGAGCGATCAGCACACAACGGGAAGCAGAGAACCAGCCTATCTGCCAACAACAGACCGAGGAAAAGGTGAGTTTCAGGCCTTCTGGGTACTTCAAACTCAGGTAGTTACACCAGCGGCTGCAACCGTACGTCAGATGGTGCAGAGGCACCCGTCTGAGGCGGAGGAGAGCAGTGTTTTGTTAAAAACGAGTTTCAAGGCGGACGAAGAGAGAGGAGAAACTTGCGTACAGCCCAGCGGAGTTTGGTTCCTGTCGCCAACCGGCGCCAAAGGCAGGCGGCTCCCACACGCGCTACGTGCAACCAGCACAGATTCGCAGCGAAGCGCATGCATGGCAGGTAACAAACAGGGAGGGGAACAGCCCCAAAGTAGAACCTGCTCTGGGAGACACCCCACCCACCCCCTTTTCTTTTCTCCCTTTGCTTCTGAATGGCGGCAGGAGCGGGCAAGTCTTGCCAAACCGCCAAGGGACCGGGACTCTCTCACAGGGCGCCTTCCCACCGCGCTGGTCAAGGTGAGATCAGGTTTTGAGCGGGGGGGAAAAAAACAAGCCCCGCAAGTGAGACCTTCGAGGACCAGTGGGCCGGCACCCGGCGCCCCGGGCAGGGCCTTCCTCCCCCTCCCCATCTCCGCGGGGCGCCGGGCAGCCGCCGCCACCGTCCCCCGCGGCCGGCACTGACCTGAGGGTGCGGTTGCCGGCGCAGCCGCGTCGCTCCATGGCGGCGGGGACACAGCTGGTGAGCTCGGTCCAGTCGGCGTGCAGCCCGCAGCTCCAGCCGGTGGAGAAGCGGGAGAAGAGCCAGGTGTCCTTGTCGCCCCCCGGGCGGTGACAGGCGCACTTCTTCTGCCCGGCCCGGCAGTAGCAGGGCTGCTCCAGGCGGATGTTGCGCACCAAGTGCCGCCCGAAGGTGGTGCCGCCCGTCTTCTGGATGTGGAGGAAGACGATCACGTCGCGGCCCCGCATGTCGAACCGCACCCGCCGGCACAGCTCCCCCCGCGCGAACGGGAACTTGGCCACCAGCCGCGGCAGCGCCGCCGCCGCCTCCGCCTCCTCCTCAGCGGCGCCCGCTCCCGCCGCCTCCCCCTCCTCTTGCTCCGCCGGGCCCCCCCCGCGGCGGGCGGCGGAGGCCGGCGGGCGGCGGGGGCAGGCGGCGCCGGGGCAGGCGGGCGACACGTACTGGTAGACGATGAGCAAGAAGAGCAGCGCCAGCAGCGGCGGCAGCAGCCACCTGTTGAAGCGCTCGTCCATGGCGGTGCGCGGGGGCAGCGCGGCGCGGGCTTCAGGCGCTGCCGGGCGCGGGCAGGGCGGCCGCCTCGGTCGGATCCCGCAGCCGAGGGGAGCGCGGCTCCCTTCCCGACGGCATGATCCTCGCGGGCGGCCACGGCTCGTTCCGCTCGGCTCGGCTCAGCTCAGCTCAGCTCAGCCCAGCGGCGCTCCGTGCTCCAGCCCGCCCGAGGCGGCCATCCCGCGCCGGCTCCTCGCGGCTGAGGCGAAGGGGAGCCGCGCGCCGAGCGGGAAGGGCCGTGGCGGGAGAGCCCCGCGCCGTCCCCGGCACGCGCTGCCGCCGGGCACCAACGGCAGCACCGGCTCCCAAGTCCGCTCCGCCGGCAACTCTCCAGCCCGAACACACCGCTCGGCCCCCGGCGGGGCGGCTCCAGCCCGCCAGCCAATCGGAGCAAAGCCGGCCGCCTCAGCAGCCAATGGGCGGGCCTAGCACGCCGGCTCTACCGCCAATGCGAGCGGGCGGCGAGTAAACGGGGACGCCGAGAGTCGCTCCTCGCTCCCCTCCAGGTATCGGACGGAGACCGATAGCGCGAGGGTGGGTGGGGGTAAGGAGGAGGCGGCCAATGAGACGGCAGGGGAGGAGCGGAGGGCAGCCAATGAGATTGACAGGGAGGCTCCGCCAGGTGCGCGGGGCTCCTGCGGCAGCCCCGTGAGGAGCGGCGTCGGGCCGGTCCTTTCCCAGCACGCGTGTCCCCGGTCCCCGGTCTCTCCCGCTTCCCTGTGGGGCTCGGCGCCGCGAAACAGCGCGGCTTGCGTGCTTTTAAACGCCTCGACACCCCGCTTGGGGTCTCTGCTTTGGGGTGCGGGGTGCCTTGCCCCGTTGGGCGGCCTCAGGCCCGTGTTCCCACCCCCGACGATGTCAGCGTTTCATGTCACTGCGTCGGGCAAGGCGGACGCGACGCCTGGCTGACGAACTGCAGGTCAAACGGGCTGCCGCGCCGCTGGTTCCTGCGCTCCGCGGAGCCCCGAGCGCTGAACTGACCCACCTCAGAAGCCTCCCATCTCCCCCAGGGAGGGGGTCGGTCGCATCGACCCCCCGGGAGCATCTTCAGCGAAGTTTTCCAGCAGTTGATTTTCCAGTCCCCTTCACAGCCCTCAGCCTGAAACTGAGGGTTTCACCTACTGTGTAATAGACATTCAAATCTTGAGCTCCCAGGTCGCACTTAGCTCAGGTTTGCCCCCTTCCCCCCCGGTTTTGCCTGCAAGGAGTTCTCCACGGTGCTGTTACAAACACTTCACATCCACACACGAGCCTCGTACAGCTCCTGGATTATAATGTATTAATATGCAACGCATTTCATGTTAGAATTGATTGCTCATCTTGGTTATTTAATTACAGAATGCCTTTATTTACTGAGGGATTAATTAGATATCTGACAGTGCTAAAGCAACTTTCTTATTCAACTCTGAAGACAACTTCACCTCTGGAAGGCTGATAAAAGTAGTGCCTTCCCTTGGGATCATTTAACTTTAAAATGTCAGAAAAAAAAACAGGTAGACTGATGTATTTTAAGCTGAAGATTTTTATATGGAAAGTAAGAGTATTTAGACTCTTGGAGGAGACCATCAGGTCCTGTTAAAACTTGCCAGAAATAATAGAAATTCCCATAAAATACTCTACTAAACAAAAGGAATTAAAACGTTGTGAGCTGTTTCAAATATTGCTATCAGAAGCAGCAAGATATAGAGCACCTGACTTCAAACATGGGAACATACCACCCACACCTCTGCAGAGTCCCACAGCACTGCTAAGGTGTTTTACAGGTAAAAGCCAAGTAGCCAATTCTTGAGTCTTGCCAAGACATCAAAAGAGATGCACTTTTATATTTAGCAAAATTTTGTGAAGACGACGCCACAGGTTACCTGGTAAAATTCCCAAGTGTAGAGGTACACATCATGGTATTTGAAGCCTGGTTCCTCCATCTTCTGGCAGAAGAAAATGCAGAGTCTGACGTCAAACTAACCCATTGAGTCTTCTTCCTGTATGGAGAAGAGGTGTGCACTCACTCACTCGTACCCTAATGGAAAACAGCACTTTCATCCTGGGAAATCACCACATTCATTGCCAGCAAGAGAAGCCGCCGAGCATCCACCTTCTCTCTAGGAAGACTTGGCTCTCTTCTCTGCTTTGCTTATGGCCATGATCACCTGCTTCCAACCTCCCTGCGCCTCCTAAGTGCGGTCTTCATGAGCTCCTTTTAACCTCTCTTAATAAGTGACAGGAAGCCTGGCCCAGAGAAATGTAAATATATATAAAGATAAGATACAGAAGTGAGGTGCTTTGACCCTGGCTGGAGGCCAGACACCCCCAGAGTCGCTCTATCACTCCCCTTTTCAGCTGGACAGGGGACAAAATATCTATTGAGAGGCTTAGAGTCGAGATAAGGACAGGGAGAGATCATTCTACAGTCAGTGTCACGGGCAAAACTGACTCAACACAGAACAAAAGAAACCCTCTCTAATTTATTACTCTGCACTGCACACCCAGTGACACCAGTCAGGTAATGAGAAGTGCAACCTTAAAGCACCTTCCCCCACCCTTCCCTTCTTAGCAGACTTCACTTTAGTCATGATTTTGCTCCCTTCTTTCCCCCATTGTGGCACAGGGAGGGGCAGGGACTGGGGAATGGGGGTTTCGGTCAGTTCCCCATGAGTTGTTTTCCTTCTTAGCAGGTGGGGCACTCCTTATACCCTTCCCCTGCTGCACTGTGGGTCCCACCCACAGGGGACAGTCCTCCACGAACTTCTCCAACGTGAGTCCTTTCTGTTGGGGATTCAGCTCTTCACCAGCAGCCCCAGTGTGGGTCACTGCTATGGGGTGCAGTCATAAAGCATAGCATGTCTCTCAGTCTCTCAAGCCCAGACTGCACCATCCTGGTCCCCCTCAGAGTCACAACCCCCACCCCCAGCAAACCTGCTCTGGTGCAGGTCTCATCTCTCATCTCTGTCTCTCTCTCTCTCTCTCCATGGGCTGCAAGTGCTGGCAGGGGCTTGTTCCAACGTGGGTCACAGCATCTTCTGTATGTCTCCACCTGCTCCAGCATGGGGCCTCTCCATGGGCTGCAGGTGGGGTCTTGGTCTTTTCTATGGGCTGGGTGGGGACACCTGCTCCACCATGGGTTTCTCCACAGGCTGCAGGGGCATCTTTCTCTCCAGCACCTGGGGCGCCTCCCCCTGCCCTCTTCCCTGGCCTTGGTGCCTGCACAGTTCCTTACATCTTCTGACTCCCTTCTCTGGGGGCAAAAAGCCGCTACTGGTGGGTTTTTTTCTCCTATATGTGATTCTCAGAGGTGCTGTGACCATCGCTGATGGGCTCGGCCTTGATCAGCAATGACGCTGGCCTTGAGCCCAGCTGGTGTTTGCTCTCTGGGGCCTGCAGAGAGCTTCTGGCTTCTTCTTGCAGTAGCCGCCCCTGCAGCCTCCCTCCTCCACCAGAACCTGGCCACGCAAAACCACAAGAAGCATTTTGTTCTTAACTCAGTCTATTTGTTAATTAATAAGTAACTGTCAAAAAGAAAAAAAAAGGGGGGGGGGGAAAGAAAAAAAGCCAAAATAGGGCTTTGTTTTGACAGCAGAATAGCCTCCTAAGGCTTGAGGGGGTAAATTTGTATTTGGAATAAAAGCACTGCTAAAGGATTTAGACTGAAGTAGCCCTTGTAATGCTTTCAGTAACATACAAAAATGTTGTTACAATTTAAGATTTGCTCATTAAATACCATATTGTTGACACTGTACCTTCACTTCTATAAAAAGGAGATCAAAGCTGAACTTGCTAAACCAAGAAATTGTGAATTTTCGTGAAATTTAGAATTCTTTTTTATTTAAACTTGCTTAAGACAGTTACCAATTCATAAAGACTGGCAAAAAGTTTTTCCTGGACAGCAAGGATGTACAAGAGAAGGAAAAATGTTTGTAATGAGGCTTAGACTTTAAAAACTTGACTTTTAAAAACTCTGTTTTTTTTCTGAAACAAGGAAATAAAGCACTTGGAGGCCCACAGGAATCAATGTGTTTGTGCATCCTTCAAAGACAGGCAACAGGAATTTTAGTATTCCTAATGACGGTTTTGCAGACCATGCTTTAGGTAGAATCACAAGCCATGACATATCCAACCACCACTCGGTTCTTCCCAGCTCCATAGAGGGGGTGCAGTTACACCCCAAGTTACACTGCATGTGCCCCTACTTGGAATAGTAGCTGGGGGTCTCCCTAGTGAACGAGGGTCTCATGATAAGTCAGTGGGGGCCAAGTATCCCTAAACAGAGAACATAGCTCTTGTATTTGGTCATGTTTAATGTTCTCTTTATAGGGGTCCACGTTACTGTGCAAGGTCCTGTGGGTTTAAGCATTAATAAAATCAGTTCATTTCTATAGAAGTCAATGACTGTAACTCATTAGCATTGATGAAGCGATGATAAGGATCGTTTTAAACACGGTCATGTTTCCATTGATTTAACGGGAATGCAACTGGGTTCAGAATGAAGCCCTAAAAACTGCAAATACTGTTCAATCCCAACATTTTCCCTCTCAAATAGAACTCATCTGTGAATCTCCCATGAGAGTTTAACTACACAGAAAATCCAAAGCCAGTTACAAGCTAGTTTTGAGATACTTTTACAAAATTAATGTTGTTTCTGTGGATTTCGAAACAAGACAGTTACAAGTAAGGCTTAGGATTGTCTTATTTCTAACATAATAATTCTCCAAGATCCTATGGTGTCAGTCTATAGCTCAGCATTCACCAAGCATTCAAACAAAATAATCCTGAAATGACCTACTGCTCATAACAATTTCGGGCAGAATGTTAAAATTTACAAGCCAGCCCTACTGTTGTTTCTACCAGAGATGTGTGGACATGTGAAAATGTGCACCCAACATTATTTTAAAATTCAAGTGCACTATGTACCTTCCCCATACGTCTTCTGAGGTAATGCACAGCACCTTTTCTGAGTGGCTAAAAATAAAAATTGGCATACTTACCGGTTATTGGAAAGGTCAATACAATATTTGCTAGTCTGAAGGAAGGGGCATGTGAAGCAGTGTCAGCGCCAGCATCAAGGTTCGTACAAAATTCATGAGTAAGCAAATGATATTATGGAGCAGAGGTACAAAAGTATGATTTTATTTAGCAATTACCTGTCTGACAAGGTTAACATCTAATAGATCAGTTAATGGAAAATTAAAGTGACATGTACCTCACGCTGGTTTCTTTAAATTATTTATCACTGCTTGACCCAAGCTATTTCAACACTCATAGCCAATGGAGATTTCCAATAAACCGATTTTTCACTCTGCAGCAAATCCCAGGTGCCTCCCTTGTCACATGGATAAAAATTGTTAAATTAATAAACTCATGCTAACTTCAGTCATCTCCCTGGGATTAATTTCTTCCAAGGTTTATAATATAAACCTCCCTTGTTTTTGTCAGATTAAGCTTTTGTATGTGCTCCCACTGAACCTTCTATTTCGATGGCACAATGAGTGCTGTGTTCTTCCTTTTAAAGCGATTTATGCATTATACTGTCAGCACTCTGTCTTCTCGTAAAGTTGCAATTCATTATGAGGCTTGTTAATTTTCACTTCTCCTGCTTGCCATTCTTTTTCTGGATGTAAGAACTCTATTAAACCTCTGACCCTCCCCCCTATTTTATTGCCTTTAGTCAGACAATACAGAAGCAGTATTTTCAGCCAGTGTCTTGTCCGTGCCAGTCCATATGCAGTGGCTTCTGCAAGTCATCCCTTCCTCGTTGCTGCTTGTTTACCTCATGAGAGAAAGGATCAGCTATACTCTGCTTTGCATATTCATAATTCCACTTGTGTCAGACAGTGTCCTAGGACATCTGGAGCATCTTAAATCACTTCCAGCATCCCCCAAATTTGTCTTTTCTTTAAAACCACCTAACTGCTTGTCGAAACATTATGATTTCTATTTTATTTTTGGCCACGGTTGTTGGGAAGAGTTTCCTAAAAAAGGAACATTTCTAAAAACTTTGAACTATGTTTTTTAGATCAGTGCCAAAACTAGGTATTTATAGGTATGTCTCCTTTCCACCACACAAACTGGGTCACCCTCGGCTCCTGCACCTAGATTCGCAGTGTGTCCCCGTGCCAGCACATGAAACACCACCTGGGATCATTCCTGGGCTTTGCAATGTGGACATCTAACAGAGCAAAGTATGCGAAAATGCTGCAACTGGGTTTTGGCAAATCTCTTCCAGGCAAATCCTAGATATGGGTTGGCAGTCAAACCATTCCAGAAATCATTTCCAACAAGCACTCAGTCACCAAGATCACAGCTTCACTGTAGGTCAGACCGCATCATGCTATTTGGTCTCAGTAACCAAGAAAGTTCCTGAACGTGTTCAGCTTCAGGTGTAGACACCACCACTGAGCATTTGCAGATTTTAATTTAAGGAAGAATAAAGATGTGTTCTCCCATGCCTTTTGTGCTATAGCATAGCAAGTTATATCACAAAACTCAGGCTGAAGTTACAGTATGAGTACAGGGTATGAAATGCGGGGTGGTGTTTTGTGATCCCAAAGAAACTCAGCATAGGGCTGTTTGTATACGTGCTGTACAACAGGAACCTGCAGCGTGAAGACAGCCTGAGGAAAGCATTTAGCTGGGCAGATGCAGCAAATCGCTCTCCCATTTCTGTTCTGTGCTCAAAACAACTTACAAACTTTCCTTCCAGCCCTCAGCCTCCTGAATCCGGCAAACTCCGGAGTGTAAAGCAGCTTTCATGGACTTACTACAGTAAAAGGCATGTCATCTGTACCATATCCACATTTATTTTTCCAGATTCGGGTACATTTAGGAATGCTACAGACTCAGTCACTGTCAATCATCTGAAGGATGCTACTGCATTTGCATATGGCCTTTTTTCCCAGTATAAAGCAGCGTAACAATACACAATAAAACTTGTTTACAGTGTCCAAGTCAATGCCTAAGTTCCCAGATTGTAACTACCTCCCAGGAATTGACTCTGATCATGGAGAAGAGTGCAGAGAGAGATCTGTCTCTTCTGCAACTGCTACATGCGTCCTCCTGCCTAGGAAAAACTAATACACATCCCTCTCAGCATTTCCCCCCAAGACCCCAAAACGTCTCATACAGTAACGCATAGGAGTTACAAGGCTGTGTAACAGTGCCACCTGGTGCTACCCATCACGGCAGCATTTTCTTCCTCCTACCATCACACAAAAAACTGCTTCCTTTCGGGTGATCTTCATCTGCAAGTCGCCATCAAACGTCACTTATCCCACCAGCAGTTTATCTTGAGCACCTCTGTTTGCATCTAGAATCCAAATTACTACGGTTTTCAAAGTTTTTCAGGTCGTATCTTTAGGACTATCTTAGGACTTTTAGCTGTGCTACGGATAGACACAGTCTAACTTGACCCAAATCCCCATCACAACTTTGTATGAAGTCTAAAAAATTTCAGTGTCTTATCAGAAATAAATCTTAAGTAATATTAGAAACGATCCACTGGGCCTGCCCTCCTTCCCTCCTTTTTTGTTATTTTCGACTTTTGGGAAATGATGGGAAAAAAAAAACCCAAAAATAAAACCAAAAAGGAAAAACAAAACAAACCCCCCCAAAAAAGCCCAAATAGCAATAACAAAAACAATGTCCGAGAAGTTTCCCTCTCCAAGATGGAAAAATGATTTCTGTATTTCTGTAGTATTTGATCTCAGCCTCTTTCATCTGTTTCATCTGATCTCTGTGGGATGCAGATGGAAAATGGAGAAAAAGCGTAGCAAATGGTAGATCATGCTCAACTTCTAGCACCCCTATCTGGCTTTCACAGCTGTCCGCAAATCTGAACCTTTCTTTTATAACTGACCTCCAACTCCTTCCTGGAAATCACAGCAAGTTCAGAACCGTTATCGCTTTCTGGGTTGCCACTCTTTCTTACTAGACCTTTCTTGGATTCATTTCAGCAAGCCGACCTGGATGCTTTGAAGTTCGAATTCAAGAACCACACTTCTTTTTTATGTGCTCCTTACAGGACTTTTTGGAACAATTCAGTCCTTTCTGAGAAGGACTCCAAGTCTTGCTTGGCGATTTTTCTTAACTCTTTCTTACTCACCTATTATTCCAAAAGCCCCTAAAGGCACATAATCAGATATTTTCCCTAATGCATAACCACACAATGCAATTTTGTCATTTTATGTGTTCATAAAATGGTATGGTGATGTTGGAATGGTAAGGTTTATTCTCTAAATTATCCTACCACGATCAGTGAAATACTGTCCTGTCAGCAGTTAAAAGTTCAGTTGGACTTCTGGATAATGCCGAGCAGAATTCAGGTTTAATTATGAAGGGATGTAAGTTATTTCACAGCTGGAGCTGCAGTGGAATTACCCTATTACTTCAAAGCTGGCCAACCTACAAAGGCTATCGTGCCGTGGAGTCATTAGTACTGCAGGTGACAGGTTAGATGCCCGTACTTGGTTTGAAGTCTTGGATTGAGCCAATCCGCTTCCAGCAGTGATTTATCTCATTAAAGTATGCTAGGGACAGTAATTACTGTAAGAATTGGGAATTTTAACCTGGAACGGCAAATTGTGGCAGCAAACGTAAAGGTACAAATAGTTCCTCCAACCTTCAACAGAGGGAAGGATCTGTTGGCCTTGCAGTCTGTTTGCAACAGCCCAACAGCTAGGGAAGAAATACGAGGGAAGAAAAATTGTTCAACACTGTGACAGGTTTGAGATGAACAGACTGTAAATTCAGAGGGAGAATTGAGGTGAAGATTGCTTGAATGTTTGTCCGGATTAAGAATTGGCAAAACATGAGGAAATAATTCTCTGGTTGGCAGAAAAGGAGATCAAAATGCAAGTTGGTCAAAGCAGCGTGTCCAGACACGGGGTCTAAGGGCACCTGAAGCCAACGTGGTTTGGTGAGGAAAAGCATATACCTACAAACTGCCAGCACTGTACGTCATTTTGTGGTGAAAGGGAAGCTGAAATAGAGTTAAGAATTACACTGGTAAGAGAAAACAGAGCTGGCCCACAGCAGTGCTGTCACACTGGGGCTTGCAGACAATCAATGGTGAGTGAAGTATCAGAATTTGATCTGTAAAGCAATTACTAGCCCTGCACACTCACCCACGGCCACATGCAAGCATAACTGGGAATTAACAGCCATTAAAATATTTTTAATTGAGGTTTATGATTCTAACATAACGATTCACATGCTGTAAAGCCGTTTTGTTTAAATACAGATGCTTTTAACATAATTAACATTCCATCTCCCAGCTGCTAAGAAATAGTAAGATACAAGTTGTTCAGAATTATTAGAATTGCATTCCTTTAATAAAGTGTTTGAGCACCCCAGGTTTACAGCAAAAATGTGGAGAAGACGGTAGCTTATGCTTTCTTTTGGAAGGACTTTTTGAAGGTCTCTCTTGCAAAAGTTTGTTGGGGACTCTAGCAGGCAGGATTTAATTCTTTCATTCTTTGGTAGCATAGTGTAGACCTATCATTTAACCTTAATCCCTTCAGGATGCCTAAGTATATCACCCTTATACAGAACAGCAAGCTGTTTGAGGTGACTGTCAAGAGATAGTGATCAAAATGGAAGTGTGAACAGCAGTTTACCAAATGTGAATAACCAGTGCAGCCAGCATACATCTGATTTAACTTCCATTAATCTAGGAAGCCATGGGAATAATGGAAAACAGAAAAAAGGCTGAGTTTTCCAGTCAGAAACCTACCTTTATTCCAAACTGATGGATAAACGTAATTTTCCCTTTGTTTAAGATACTAGCTATATGTCACTAGCATACCTACCTGTGTATAATGTCAGAATTTAGCCAAATATCTCCCTAGATGTATGACTCTTCTATGTCAGTGACATCACTATTCAAAAGACTACGTAATAGCATCTGCCCAGCATTAATCCTGTTGCCTTCTTTTCCTTCCCAGCTCTGCAGTGTCCCATAGCCTGGCCTGTGCATGGCTGCTCCAGCAGGACTAGGGAGGGGTGGAAAAGCCTGTGCAGCAGCAGCACATCCCGCGGTCTCTTACCTCACCACTGCAGGAAGCTGGCACAGCTGGGAATCCCTGTACCAGCGAAAGGACACAGGAGATACCTTTAGCAGGAGCTAGCACGTTAGGGGTTAAACAATTTGCATTTCGTTAATAACACTTCATTTTTGCCCTCAAAGTTTATCTACATTAAAATATTCTAAATGTAGTGTGTTTCTGTAAGTCTAATTATATGCGGTATGTGAAAACATATTTGATAATCACATTGCTAATTATGCGCAATCACTTCAATACACAGGTGCACAGCTCCAGAAATATGCATACTGGGACCTCTCCCCACGCAGAGATAAACCACAACTTTGCAGTTACTTCAGTGTTCGGTGACCCCTTGCGTCTCTGGGACTGTCCTGCCTGGGATTTTTGAGTGGCTAGCGCTGTTGGAACCAAAGAAATGGGCTAGGCTAACCCAAACCTAGGACTGAATTTGTACATTTATGTGCCAGGGCTTAAAAACCAGCAGCTCCTGACTTTTTCAGAGTTTATGAAGATTTTAAAGTTACACATTTTACAATTTATTGGCAGATACATCATGCTGACCTCAGAGATGTGGGAATTGTAATTTTTAATTTTCTGTTGGGAGCCTTAATTCTCACAACATTCCTTTAGTATATATTTGCCTGGAATATCATATATATGTGCACATGAATGTGTCTTTTCCAGTTTGGATTAAACTTAAGGGACCTTCTTAATGATTTAATAATAGAGGGTAATAAAAGACTTGAGCAATAAATCCATTTTCATTATATGTGTAATAGCTTGTGGCTGCACTTTTTGCTTCTCTTTCGTTTATGTATAACTGGGGGTTTTTTACATTGATTTTTAAAGCTGTCCTCACAATGGATTGTAATTAGCTTTGTGTATAAATCATAAAAATAGAGAATTTTATATACTCAGACTAACTGAAAAGGACATAAAATGTTAATTTGCATCATTCAAAAGCAATACTTCTACGTTCCCTCTAAAGATATTCAGCATAAAGCAATAGCTTTAGTTGACTTGTCCATAAGTATTCTTTTTCACATTTGGGAAGTGAGCTGAAACGAGCCCTGGCAGGTGGGAAAGCTATCGACTGGTGTCCTACTAACGCTACCAAAATGACAGACTGATGAGAAGGGACATAGAAGAATCTGAAAAGCAGCATTGGAATTTGTTGCACCAGAAACAAATTGATTGCATTTCACACAATAAAGCAGCACAACTTGTTCTGATTCACTTTAGCTACACAAAGCTTTAATTAAAATAAATTGCACTGAAGAGTCACGGAATGGTTTTAGGTTGGAAAAGCGTGCTGGAGGTCATCTTGTTCTACTTGTGCAGAAAGCAGGACCAGGTTCAACAATACCTCAGGCTGCTCAGCGCTTTGTCCAGCCAAAAGTCACAGTCGCATGGAAGACAGGGTGTAAGCCTAAGTGCTGCTGCTCTCCAAAGTCAGGATCTGGAAATAGGAGTGGCATCATGCAGAGGGGAGCAACCTTTCAAGAAATACATTTTTCTCTTGCAAGAGTTTCCCAAAGATGCAAGATTTCTAAGGCATGTGCCCCCCATGCATGGCAGTGGTTCCTCTCTCCCGCCAAGTCTGTAATTCAGCCAGAGGCAGAAGCTGCTGCCTGGAGCAGCCCTGCCATCCCAGCCTAAGCCACTGCTGGCAGATGTCAGACAGTGGCACAGGTGAAAATACAATGGCAATTCAGATCCTGTTTAAAAGGGATAGGAGAGTTTCTTCAAAGAAAAAACACACTTGGCTGTAGCAGACAGCACGTCATGATTAGGCAGTCCTCACTTCTGTCCAAGGCGAGTGGCCTGAGTGCACATTCAGGACTCACTGGCTACTTTTCCAACTTACTTCTTCTAAGGTATGCTGGAAATGATTCAGAACTTGGCTCACTGATCTGACTTAAAAGGAAAAATCACTGATAGACTTTGTCGTAGAGGTGTTTTATCTTTATAGAAGCAGCAGCTCCTTTTGATTCATACGTGAATCAAGTCCAACACTACTCTTCACTTTGGGAAATGCTGTATTTTCTCAGTGAATGCACCTGTACCTTCACACTCAAATCTTTCTGTGCTGCTGTTGTTGCACCATGTGGCCAGAATTGTCCTTAGGCACTACACTGCAAGAATCATATTATGAATTAACATAAAAATACTTAACGTTATACTTTCTATTAACAAGTCTTCTATTGGTGTTGGGTCCAGCCTTGTTTAACATCTTCATCAACGACCTCGATGGGGGAACAGTGTCCAACCTCAGCAAGGACACCGATGATACAAGGCTGGGAGGAGTGGCTGACACGCAGGAACACTGCGCTGCCATCCAGCGAGACCTGGACAGGCTGGAGAGCTGGGCAGGGAGAAACCAGATGAGGTTTAATAAAAGCAAGTGTAGAGTCTTGCACCTGGGAAGGAACAACCACTTATATCAGCACAGGCTGGGGGATGGCCTGCTGGAGAGGAGCTCTGTGGAGAAGAACCTGGGGGTCCTGGTGGATGACAGGTTGGCCATGAGCCAGCAGTGTGCCCTGGTGGCCAAGAGAGCCAATGGGATCCTGGGGTGCATCAGGAGGAGTGTGGCCAGCAGGTCGAAGGAGGGGATCCTCCCCCTCTACTCTGCCCTGGTCAGGCCCCACCTGAAGTATTGTGTCCAGTTCTGGGCTCCCTGGTATAAAAAGGACAGGGATCTCCTGGAGACAGTCCAGAGAAGGGCTACGAAGATGATTAAGGGCCTGGAGCATCTCCCCTGTGAGGAAAGGCTGAGTGAGCTGGGGCTGTTCAGCCTTGAGAAAAGAAGACTGAGAGGGGATCTGATCAATGTTTAGAAATATCTGAAGTGTGGGACACGGGGGAATGGCCAGCCCCTTTTCAGTGGTCTGTGGGGACAGGACAAGGGGCAATGGCTGCAAGTTGGAGCACAGGAAGTTCCACACCAACATGAGGAAGAACTTTTTTTCACAGTGAGGGTGACAGAGCCCTGGCACAGGCTGCCCAGGGGGGTTGTGGAGTCTCCTTCTCTGGAGATACTCAGGACCTGTCTGGATGCCTCCCTGTGTGACCTGTCCTAGGGAGCTGCTTTGGCAGGGGGGTTGGACTCAATGATCTCTCCAGGTCCCTTTCAACCCCTATGATTCTGTGATTCTAAACTTCCAAACATTCGCATTTGTGAACAAGCATGTGGCTGTTTTACTTGAATGATTAAAAATGGTGATTTAATAGCCTAATTGTACATTTTAGGTTAATTTTTCTAACATCTGAGTATCACCTGCATTCCTCTCCCTGAGTATGCAGACAGATTCCTAAGTTAGGATTAGGTAATGAAGAAAAAAGAGTCTTTTTTTCAACCTCAAAGGATTCTGTAAATAGGAAAATAATTATGAGAGTTAATAACTGGGGTTGCTGGCTGGCATCAGAAGTGCCAACTCACATTACATTATAAGCTTGATCCAATAAGCTAAAATTTCACATAGTCAGACTCAGAAAAACCTGCTCTGTTAAAGATAAGCCCTGCTTTTATCCATTAGTAGATAGTTGTTCAGGTTTGGCATGGTAGGAGCCAGTACCGTCCAGAAATCAACAGAACCACGCTGTCCTGTTGGCAGAGCAGAGCAGTAGCATTGCTACGGAACGAGCTGGTGTATCCAAACGGAGCTGCAGTCCCCATTACAACCAAACTTCTCTGCTCTCCATTTACTGTCACTGCAGCTGCATGTGCAGGCACAGCAAAGCAACATAAATTCTGATTGCACAAAGGTGCCCAGAGACCTGTAGGAATTTTGCCAATCTGGTCCGGGGAAGTATATTCTCTACGTTCCTGAGGAGGGTCATTTTAATAAGAAATGGTAACTTCTGTGTTTATTTTACAATGCAAAATGTTTCTTGGGTTCTTTGGAGGGTTTTGTGTTGAGTTTTTTTTTTAGTAGAAGTTTAAAAGAGAGGCATACTGGAAGAGAGCCATTTACTGTCACTGCAGCTGCATGTGCAGGCACAGCAAAGCAACATAAATTCTGATTGCCAGAAAGTTGCTGCTGAGCAGCTTCTGTGAGCTGTTAAAAGCAAGCTTATGTTACTTATGGATCAGCTTTTTCTTTCAGTTGCTTGACCCTGTAAATCAAAATGCAGAGCTGGCAGACTATACACTATACTTTGCATTGTTTATTACATAATACAACTATATTGATATATGCCAATGAAATAACCCAGGTTGGTCTTTATTTTCAATGGAATGGACGAAGAGCATCCTTAATCTCTTCAGGGAAACACCTCAAATGCCTGACACAAGAGTGACATTGGTATATTCTGCAGACATCGGCCTTCAATCTCACAGCAATATGAAAAGATGCCAGCACTTACTGCTCAGGAGGCTGTCAATTAATAACCAGTTAACAGGTATATCTTTTCACTAATGTTTGACATTTACATTGCCTCCAAGTTAGGGAGAAAGGGAGCCTTTCAGCTCAAAAATTGTTTTCAATCCATTAAAAAATACAGTTTCATTTTTCAGCTAACTGAATACACTGATGAAGCTTAACTTATTTCACAGACATAGCTCACTGTGACTTATAGTGTAAAACACTTGCATCTTACTGAGAAGTCTTCATTAATCACTTCCTCTGTTCGCACTGAAACAGCCACGATAATCAATTCTTATTTGTACAGCTGTGATATGACAAATTTTAAAATTTTGCTGTAATTGTTTTTCTGTTCTGCTGAAAAACGTTTTCAGAGAACTAAGGGGTTTTCTCACTTATAAATGGAACGTACTTACAAGAATGGCCAAGTGTTATTTGAAACAATTACATAAAATTCTGCTGTGGAAATGAAGATTAAGTCTGCTCTCCATCTTCTAGATTTGCACACTGCTTAAAAGGTTAAAATCTGCCTTTGTCCAAAGAGAAAGAATGTGATTATTGAAGTCTGTATTGGCTTTTTGTGGTTAGAATGTAGCTAAGGTACCAAAGCAAAGGAAGATGGATAAATATGCAAAAGCTTTTATAAGGAGAGCAATGTATTCCCAGCTGAGGAGCAATCAGAACTGTATCTTAATCAATTAATCAGGTTGCCCAGAGAGGCTGTGCAAGTGCCATCCTTGGATTTATTTTTTTTCCAGACCTCTGACTGGACCTCAGAGGTGACACCGCCCTGACCAGAGGCCTCCTGAGGTCCTGTCCTACTCAGCCTACCCACCATCCTAGACTTCAAGCTTCTAAAGAAACAATAACCCCAAACGGGGGATTGAGATGTGTCTTGGCAGGGACATTCTTTAAGTCTAACAGAGATCTCTGCGTTTAAGCAGAAAGGATCTTCCGTCAAGAGCGTCCCAGTGCTGGCCGGGCCGGAGCCGCCTCCCCCGGGCCCCCAGCACAGGTGAGGCGAGTTGGCCGGGGCTGTTCCCACACCCCCATAAAAGGGGCTGCTCCAGGACAGTCCCAAGGTGGCTGGATGGACGTGTCGGTAAGTGCTCTGTGTTGTCATTGCTTGTGTGTAGTGTAAGAAGCCCCGCTGTTGTTCTCCCTGTGCTGTCCCAGAGAACTGCTCCGAGCCGTGGAGGCTTCTGTCTGTTTCAAGTCAAACCGAAGGTCTCCTGACTGATCTGCGGTGTGAACGACCCTTAGGGATGCCTCTATCATGTCTGGTAATTACGATGGGGTAGCACATACCACAAGCACCTCAGCTGGGCAGGCTTTCTCTACCTTTGTTTCAGAACACCTGGCAAACAGACTCCTCCTGTGTGTACGTGAGGTTTTATATTGACTGCTCCTGAGCACTAACCAAACTACATGCTCCATAGCCTGCTTCCTAAACTATGGTCCTAACCAGCTCCTGCCAGCCAGCTCCACAACAGCTTTAAGCAGTCAGCAGGTATTTCTAGCAAAATAAATTAAGATGCATGAAACACTGAAATGATCTAGGTTTCAGCTTCAAGTTCTACAGGTCACACTTTGGAAGATAAAATACCCCTGATTCTTAAGACAACTGGAGAGCTTTCCCTCTATATGCAACTAGTCCGAGCTGCTCCATATTCACATCCCACAGCCCTGCTCCAGAGCCTGCACCAGCACTTCTGTTTATCTGGAGAAGAAATGGAGACAGTACTGCAGTTTTGCTGAGGAAATGGAACAATCAGTGAGATTTTCAGAACAGATTTAATAAGTTGGAGACGGCTTTTTTCGGCCTCACAGCCGCTCAGAACCAAGCCCCAGCAGCGGAGGTAGGGAGAGGTTTGGGGAGCGTGAAGGAAGCCGGCAACCGCCCCGCCCGCGGGGCCACACGGCCCCGTCCCTCCTCAGCTCCCAGCTGCCGCCGCGCCAACAGCGCCCACCCCAACGGAGCGTTCCGCGGTCAGGGGGGCGGGCAGAGCTCAGCAGCTGACATCAAGCCCCACCTACGCGCGGCTCACGCTTAAAAAGCAATCCGAGAAGTAAAATACCAAGCCCCAGGGGCAGCGGCCCGGCGCCAGCTGAGCGACCGCCGCTCCCGGGCCGAGCAGGGCGCCTGCCCTGGGGAGGCGGTGTCATGCTACTGCGCAGGCGCGCGAACCGCGGGGCGCTCCGCCCAGCGCCACGTAGAGCCGCACGAGCCGGGATAGCCCCGCTGATTGACGTCTGGGGTGACCAGTAGCAGCGCCCGGGGAGCGGAGCGGAGCGTAGGGAGAGTTTGAGTTGTTCGCGCGCCGGGCTGGGGGAGCCGCGGGGGCGGAGGGGCTGGGTCTGCGCGCTGCCCCTGTCGCCTCTCCCCTCATGGCGTCCTGGCTGCTGCCGCCGGTTCTCCTCGCCCTCCTGTGTGCCCGGCCGTGCTCCTGCGGCGAGGCTCCAGCCTCCTCCAAGGCCGTGACAGCCCGGTTGGCGGCGAAGTGGCCGGAGACCCCGCTGCTGCTGGAGGCGAGGTGCGTGCAGCTACCTCCTCCTCCTCCTCTTCTTCCTCTTCCTCCTCCTCGTTTCACACCCCTTCTCCCCCCACCCCTTGGCTGTCCCGCGGGACCGTTAGGTCGGGGAAGGGAAGCAGCAGCGGTCTCTAGCGGAAGAGAGGGTCAGGCTGGGCGTGACCTGCTGGAGAGGAGCTCTGTGGAGAAGGACCTGGGGGTCCTGGTTGATGACAGGTTGGCCGTGAGCCAGCAGTGTGCCCTGGTGGCCAAGAGAGCCAATGGGATTCTGGGGTGTATCAGGAGGAGTGTGGCCAGCAGGTCAAAGGAGGTGATCCTCCCCCTCTACTCTGCCCTGCTCAGGCCCCACTGGGAGTATTGTGTCCAGTTCTGGTCTCGCTGGTATAAAAAGGTCAGGGATCTCCTGGAGAGAGTCCAGAGAAGGGCTACGAAGATGATTAAGGGCCTGGAGCATCTCCCCTGTGAGGACACTCTGAACGGGCTGGGACTATTCAGCCTTGAGAAAAGAAGACTGAGAGGGGATCTGATCAATGTTTAGAAATATCTGAAGTGTGGGACACAGGAAGAATCAGCCAGCCTCTTTTCAGTGGTCTGTGGGGACAGGACAAGGGGCAATGGCCTCAAGTTGGAGCACAGGAAGTTCCACACCAATATGCAGAAGAACTTTTTACCAGTGAGGGTGACAGAGCCCTGGGACAGGCTGCCCAGGGGGGTTGTGGAGTCTCCTTCTCTGGAGATATTCAAGACCCATCCGGACACCTATCTGTGTGACCTGTCCTAGGGAGCTGCTTTGGCAGAGGGGTTGGACTGGGTGATCTCTGGAGGTCCCTTCCAACCCCTACAATTCTGTGATTCTTTCTTAGTTCCTTTGTGCAGGCTGAGAGTGAAAGTGGGCTCTCAGGGGTGGCTGTGTTTCTCTCCACTTCCTCTCTCCAAGGGTGTGTTAAAAGTACTCTTTTGGTATAAGGCTTAACTTTTTTTTCTTCCCCTTTGGAAAATGTCATGTCTGGTGCTGACAGGTTTTCCCACACTTTAAGTACGCTATTTAAATTGCTTTGTATCTAACCTACTCTGAGGTTTTGCAGGTTAGTTGAGGAGACACAGTGGGCCAATCTGCACAATCCCGACCTTCCACTGAATAACAGTTTCTCTTCATCTCACTCCAATTCCTTTAACTTGTGATGTAAATAAGTGTGTGCAAAGTTATTAATGAAATTGTGAGGCAGTAGTAATAAAATGTATCTTTTTCCAAAAAAGTGCCGTTAACTTGGTAATCATAATTTCCAAATAGAATCTTTTCCAATATTATATGTTTGTGGCTCCCCTGCCAGTTTGGTTTAAAGTCTTTTTATTCTGTTCAAAGTCGGTGTATTCTGTTTTGGTTTCAAGCTTGTTTGCAGCTGTCTGGAGAACTCCCATGAAAGGGAGAGTTGCAGGCTTCTGTAATCAAAGGAGTGGCAAACTTCCAAAGTAAAGATTAGAAAACAATCCACTCATGCAAACAAGTAAATCTTTTATTGACAGATGAAAGGGGTGGGGGGGGAACCCAACTAATGTTCTGTTAAGAAAAAACCCAAAACTAGAAAATATTACCAGTAATTTAAAGAATGGTGTTTGGAATAAAACAAACCTTACCTTTTATGCTTTTTAAGGATTAAACCATTTTTGAAAGTGTTGCAGAGACTGGGGACCTCACCCGTACAGAAAAGTAGATATCATAGATAAAAGCCTGTAATTTAGTTAAAAGCTGTAACCTGACAGAGTGCATGCCCTTACTTGTATATTTAGCCACTATTAAATAAAGTTTATGTGCTGGATTGATTTTACTTATAACTGTATATTGGAATACCTGTGGAAAAATAAAGGGACTAATTGTGTTTCTCTTGGTGTCAGAGAACAGTCTGCTTGCTTTAAAGCTCTGAGTGTTGAGTTCAGATTGGTAGCATTTTGTTTAAAACTTCTTTTCACCCAAATATGTTTATGTTAGCGATGTTAGGTGTTCACTGAGTGCTTAATGCTTGGTTGTGGCTGGGTATTGGTTGCTTTAAAGGACTGAGGATTTTTACTGTGCTGTGCACATCTTTGGGCAAAGCCACCCTATGGACAATTCGCTTTTATTTTTGAACAGTGAGTTTATCGCGGAAGATGGTAATGAGAAGTTTTGGCAGTTCTTGGAAACTGTACGGGAACTAACCGTTTATAAGCGAGGAGGTAAGTTAAACAGCATGCCAGACTTCATCTATTAACCTTGCACTGTGTTTAAGTTTTGCACTTCAAGCTAACACATTACCTGTTTCTGGTCAGGTGAAGCCGAACTCTGCTGCTGTTGCTTACTAGGTAGTTTTCTTCAGAAAGTTATAGCTGCTTATCCCCTGAGAGCTCAAACTAGAAAAGTCCAAAAAGCAAGGGAGATGAGGTAGAATGAACCATTTCAGTATGGAACAGATGTGTCAAGATTAGATACCTACCTTCTGAAGTGACTCAGGAGGAGCTTATAGGGTATTTAGACTTTAAGATGGATGTAGGAGAGAGAATCCCACAAATACCTAAGATGAGAATGCTAGCTAGAGGGGGGAAATATGAAAAGAATGACCAAAAAAGTTTAATACTTGTACATGGCATAAACACTGCTTTCTAGAAGTAATGCTGGTTAAAACAGGCTTAATTAATCCTAGCTAAAAGGATTAATGTGCATGATTTAGGCATAAGAATATTAAGTTGTTAGAAGTTTGGAGAGAACAAAGCATAAAGCCTAGCAAGGGAAGCATAAAGGTGAGCCAGCCCAGAAGCTACCCTGGAGAGGAGTTCACTAGAAATGACCATGGTAATGAAACATGTGGAAACCTTCCCAGCTTTACAACAATAATAGATGGATTTGGTCAATATCAGACCTATTTGGTATTTCAGTAGATGAACAAGGTGAAAAATGGAGAAGTCTGCATTAGACATCTAAAATGAAGTGGTCAGCTAGAGTGAAGAGTATTGATACTGAAATATATATATACCCACTGAAATAATGTATTAAAAAAAAAACCCAACCCACAGAAGCATATTAACATGGAGACTTTTCTGTGAAAAAATGCAACTATATTACATATAAACAACCGTGCAGATGTTTTGTTGTAACCTAGAAGACCACAGATGATTGACAAATCAGAAGTTTTTTTTATGTATGTGTCAACCTTAAAGATTCAAGAAGAATCCATTTCACAAGCATGGCGTTTCTATATTAATCATGCAATAACATTGTGTTCCCTCTTGTACTGGGTCTGGCTGAGGTGGAGCTGATTTTCCCACCCCCAGCACTGCGCTGTATGCCAGTAGGACTGAGGTGTTGGTAACACCCTGGGGTTCTGGCTGCTGCTGAGCAGTGCTGGCTAACACTGAGACTCTCTCCTGCATCCCCCTTACCAGTAGCCTGTGGAGGAAGTAAAGATGTTGTGAGGGGGAACAGCCAGGACAGCTGACCCAGACTAACCAGAGGGATATTCCATACCATATGATATCTAATCAGCAATTAAAGCTGAGGGAAAGGAGGAGCTCATGCTGAAGCAAGTTTGCTGGCAGGACTTATGACCCACACTGAAGCAGTCTGGTCCTGAAGGTCTGCACCCTGTGGAAGAGACCTAGCTGGAGCAGTTTGTGAAGAGCTGCAGCCCCTGGGAAGGTGTCGGGTTGGAGAAGTTGCTGGAGGGCTGTCTCTCATGGGGAGGGACCCCACACTGGAGCAGGGGCAGAGTGTGAGCAATCCTTCCCCTGAGGAGGAAGGACCAGCAGAGATGACATGCAATGAACTGACTGCAGCCCCCATTCTGCATCTCCCTCTCAGGGAGAAGAGGCAGGGAAGCCAGGAGTGAAGTTACACCCTGGAAGAAGGGAGGGGCCGGGGAGGGTGTTTTAAGATTTGGTTTCTCATTATCCCCCTGATTTGATTATTAGTATACAAGATTAATTTTCCTTCAAGTTGGGTCTGTTTTGCCCATAATGGTAATTGTAATTGGTGGGTGATGTCTCCCCATCCTTATCCCAACCCACTTCTCTCTCCCTTGTCCAGTTGAGAAGGGCAGTGATGGAGCAGCTTTGAGGGGCACCTGACCGCCAGCCAGGGTCAGCCCAGCACAGCTCTCCACCAGCATCGTGAATGTCACAGGGATTTGATTGGCCATTGATGGTTTGAACTGCTGTTAGCTGGGATCTCTAATTCCCTAGCTAAACTATTGATACAGACACAGACATCTATGCAGTTGGAATAACCCCTGTGCTTCCATCCCTCAAAATAATGATCCCTGTGCTCTTGACTACTTACGTCCCTTATGTTTAATCTCCCTACTTACTATGCCTCCTCAGTACTTTGAATTCTCATGTGAGCCACCACTGTATATTCAGATAAATTTTATGCTGCATGTGCATGGGATCTGAGAAACTGTGATACAGGACTTTACTTGCCCTTATGTGACCATTCTGTTTGTCTCCTGTTAATTAATTTGCCTGTGAGATACTGCTGTGGATAGTGGACAGTAAATTTTGAGGTTTAAATATAGGTCTGCTTAGCTAGGTGTTTAGTTCTTGTAGTGAATCTAATCAGTTTGGCTACAGGAGTTGAGAGTTATTCAGGTAAAAATTTAGGCATCTTTAGAATGAACTAAATGGCTTTTCAGTTTTTGTTGGCTGCCAGGCTGTATCTTTCTGGGCTGGAATGGAAGTGTGCACAGATCTGTAGCTCATACACATGCATTCAGATGTCTGAAATCTGGAGGTGTATCCTATTAATGTCTCATTTTTAAATCAACTTTGTTAATGAATGTAGTAGTAATATGCGATCAGGTAACACTTTATGACCAGAAACACCTGTTTCTCCATGGTTTCCTGTAATATCCTAAGAAATTTATTATGACTTCTGTTCTTTTGGCATGGAGTACAGTCTTAAAATGTGCCTGGAGGGCAAGTGGTTACCAAGTTTCAAGGAGCAAATACAATGTGAAAACAATTTGCAAAAGTGAGACCATAGTTCTATACATAGTAATATACGTAGTATGTTTTTGTCTTAGGTGGATCATGCAGCATTTGATGTGGCCTGATCTATCTTGTTTAAAGAGCAGTTGTAGTCTGAATGAAGCCAGCAGTTAATATTAGTTGAAGCAGATGATTTGATAAATGTAACCTTGTTAATGTTACACAGTCATTTTTGAAGGCATACATCAAATTGCCTTTTTTTTTTTACTCATTAAAGTCCTCATCTTAATTATTTCCAGAGCAAAAATGTCAGCGGTTTAATATACAGCAGCGAAAGCACAGCTGGAATTTCACGGCTGGAGAGCAAAAGAATTTAATAACTTATGGTTAAAAAATATATTCTTTTTAGGCAGTATCTTTAGAGTTGTACATTCAGTAACTCTTCATTGTGTTCCATAGGGTGTTATTTGTGGCTCAGTGGAGAGGCAGAAATTTCAGACTGAATTTTTATTTTGTGGAGATAATTTAAAGATAATTTGAAAGCACAGTTACTGGAAAGCCTGCTTCCAAATTTTTTACCTTCACTGCTGGGATCATCTGAAGCCAAATTTGTCTCATTTAAACTCTGCCAGGCCTATGTGTAGGTTTAGAAAACATAGAAGACGTGGAGTTTTCATCCATTGAATTTAATGTTAGACACTAATAATCACATACAGCACAGGAAGGCAGCTTTCTGGAAATGCAGATCGTACCCTTCTGTAATCTTTTCTTTTTCCCTAGTGAACTACAGCAAACCCAGTCTTTCTAAATAATGATTTTCAAGGAAGAAGAAAAGGCAGAAGGGAGATGCATAAATTCAAGAACAAAAGAAAGTTAGGGCTTGGTAAAGAGGAAAGTGAGAGGCTAGGAAGTTATGCAAATTGCACACAGAACTGCTGGGGGCACTTACTGGGTATTTCCAAAACTAGGACATGCGGGGCTGTTGTATGTGGTCTGATGTTTTGCTGGAACCTAGGCCTTGGTGAGGAAAGGGCATTGTGATTGCAGCACTCCTCATTTGACAAGCATCCCTCCGAGATCTACTGCAGCTGAGACCTGCACACTGTAAAAATTTGGTGCCACTTTGGACCCCTAAAGGGTCCTTCCTACAGGACAATCATTCCACTTTCTCAGGAAGAGCACTTTTAAAACAAGGCATGACCTCAGGACAAAGATAAATTCAAGCTGGGCAGCTAGAATGCTTCAGCTTGCTTTCCTTTTGCTGCACGTTTTCACCTTTAAAGGAGAACATTTGAATCACACGTGAATAAGATCTTGTATCGCTGCAGTTTCCAGGTTGTACCTATCAATGTAAGCAAAATACACGCTGACTATATAGATTTTATTTGGGGCTGGGGGGGTATCATAAAATGGCAATTCTGGACTGCTTCATGGGTGTCTCAACTGTTCCTCCTGTGGAAGAGCAACCTCTGGAACAGAGATGGTGCACAGTGCTTGGTACTGTCACAGCTTTGGGTGTAATACTCTAATTTGTTTGTGTTCAAAAATATACCAGTGCAATATATGCAGCCAGATTAAAAACTTTGGTTGTCATTATTTCTTAAACAGATACAGGTATTTTTCACAAGTTGAAGCAACATTATTACAACCACTTTCTAATTGGGCTTCTTTGCCTCAGTCCAAGGACAGTGTGAGAATATTAACTTGAATATATCTCTAGAAGAAGAAATTAAGGTTCATTATTTCCGACCAATGTTTTTTATTATCCCTTCTGTCATTCGTGGACACCATCCACCTTCTTTCTGGGAATCCTAATTTTGGCCTTGAGGAGGCGAGATATGCGGGGAGGGGGAAAATACAATTAACATGTTGTATCCATTTTATACTCTTCTTTATTAAGTATCGTTAAGAAAGAAAGAAAGGGTATGTGAGGGTAGCCCAAAGAATGTCACCTTTAGAAGATTTTTATTTATAAAGTTGCATGGTTGGAGTGTTCCAAGACTGTATGTGAGGAAATAATTTGTAAAATAATGCTGGTTGAAGGTAAGTAACCTTCAAAACTTGCATTAAAAGGCTAGCAGAAGCTTGACACATGGAAGTAAGTGAATAAGCTGTATCAGAGATGTTCTGTGTGGGTCTGCAGACACATTATTGTCTTGAGTGAGTTTTTATATTGCTGAAAATGATTTAGATGTTAGCTAGTGCTATTGCATGCACTTCTGTTGTATCCATGTTGCATTGTCCTTTAGAATTGGCAGTAAAGGAAATGATTATCAGTGGGCAACATTCAGGACATTTGAACTGCCAAGCAGCGCTAGGATAATATTTGCCTGTGATGTAGCACAGGTATATATATATGCCACATCATTTATGGCTAAATACTAAATGTTTGTTGGTTTGGTTTTGTGGCTTTTTTTTTTTTTTTTCCTTCAACAGATTCAGAGCATTCCTATTACAATTTAATCCTGAAGAAAGCAGGGCAGTTTTTATCCAACTTGCAGATCAATCTGCTGAAGTTTGCGCTTTCCACACGGGCGTATTCTCCAACTGTTCAGATGTTTCAGCAGGTGACTATATTACCTGATATCTTTGGTACATGATTTTATGTAGTATTTTAGCTGCAAAGTGAAGCATGTTCATTGTTACAGTTCAGTAAAATGTATTTCTGATGTTACTTGGAATGAAACATGTTCCATTTATAAAGGCGATGCATTATAAACTGGTTATATTGGCAGGAGGAAATGTTTGTGTTTAATTGTATGAATAACATTATTGTCAGGGTAGGATTTTTGGAGATGTTTGTTTTTAAAACTCAGGTTGTGAGGTTTTGTCATTGCTTTTAATAATCCTATAGAAATTCAGACATTCCCAAAGCAGGAAATTTCCTATAGCTTCAAGTCATTTATATTTGTTATTTAGGGGACTTCTCTTGCCTCTTACTATTTTAGTATTTGAGAAGTTGTAACATAGTCTGATACCTGCTTTTTTAATGAAAAAGTGGGAGGACGTAAATTCAGTGTGCCTCAAGTCAAAAACTGTTCCTCCTCCTTTTAGCAATCCTACTTTCCAGATAAAGTGAGAAATCCATGTTTCTGCAAGGTAATGATCTGCAATAAAGTTAGGGGCTTTTGCAAGTGTTCTCTGGAGGAATACCATCATCTCAGGCTCATATATTTTCATTTTTATCTTTCAGCTTGTAATTCCAGAGTCACTGACACGCAGTCACATGATTTCTGCTTTACATGGGAATAGCTGAATAGAGGTTTTGAAAAATTGAGGAGGGAGGGGGAAGGAGAGAAACCCAGAATCTGACATTAATTTTGGGGGATTTATTGGTTAGCAGTCAAATCTTTGTACATTAGCATGATTGCTGATAGCAGCTAAAATTAAGAATAGCTCAGATACAAGCTGTGATTTCAGCTTATGCAGGAGATTTCTCAGCCCTGTCTCTACAGACTATGAATGGATTTGCATTTTCTGAAGTGTGACTGTTTGATAGACTGCATCTCACAAAGATTATGTGGTCTTAATTTTCTAATATTTTCCATCAGTTTTTCACATGTACCAAATTTTGAATGGGCTTAATTAGTAACACAACTCAGTGGTAGCTGTTGAGTTATTTTAATCAGAGAGATGTGAGTTTAAGTTGAAGTGCAATCAAAGCATTCTGTTTGAGTATAATTGTTGAAATATTAGATTGCAGCTGATGAATCTCCACCAGAAGGCTGCAGTGCATTTGTGGTTATCCATGAGAAGCACACCTGTAAGAATAATAAAATAAACAAGCTGCTGAAGAAGGCTACTAAGAGGTAAATGTAATGATCTGTTTTAAGAGGAAAAAGAGATTGCCACAGAGGACAGTGTGTTATTGCATATATATTTGTAGTATTTAAAAATTTTGTGTTCTACTTATTTGATAACACCAAACCCATAAATCCCTATTTACTGGGTATTAAAAAATACACCATTTAAAGGTTAGATTATTTTAAAAGAGTTACTTTTGGCTTTGAAATATTTTAAAATATTTAAAACGCTTACTGCTATGACAATTCATCAGTTATGAACCAAAGTAGAGCTTTAAAATGAAACCATAGAGCTTTGCTCCTCACATGGATAATTTGAGTTTATTCTCTTTTTTGGGATAATCAAGTTTAAGCTACAGTGTACTTTTCTGTGCAAACATACTATTTAATGTGCTGGGACAGTACTTCTGCTGATGCTTTCTGTGTAGTCAGTGCCACTGCATTGGAGGTTTTTATGGATTGTGAGGGCTTGGTACAGGAGTGGAACAGGAGTCTCCATCAGCTGGCACAACCTTGCTGGACTCTGCACCTATCAGGCCTTTCTGCAGGCTTTGGCCTGTGGAAACTGGCATCAGTCCAGAATGAATTTGGGCTGTGAAGTAAAAAATGTAGCACCTATCAAAATAACAAATAATGAAAGCAAAATGTTTAATCTCTATGCAAATGAATTAATTTTCATTTTTTTCAAGAGATGCATGTAACTTTTTTCCCCCTGCAATTGTCAAAGCCACCAGAATACACAGAAGCACCCATACCCTCATCCTCCTTCATGGAGATATATAGAGCTGAAAGGTGATTTAGTAGGTCATGTTTCTTGGATTTTGCTTTCTACCAAACATAGATTGGAAAAAAAAAAACCCAAAAAAAAAACCCCCAAACCTTATCAACTTGTCTCTTCGGAGACAGTTGCTTCTGAAAACACTCTGGAGTTCTACATGTGTGATTTATGGTATTTTCTAAGTCACTGATACATTTGCAACCTACGAAGGAAGAAAAAACAAAGGCAAACCTGTGGGTTAGGATAAGGACAGTTTACTGGGACAGCAGAGAGAAATAACAACAGGACTTTGTAGCAAAATGTATGAAATTGGTGATACACAATGCAGTTTCTCACCAAATTGCTCAGAGCCATCCTGAAGCTGGATCATTGTCTTTTACTTATTAAATGGATTAAATGGCCAAGGATTTTGCAAAAATACTTCATCTAGTTTGCAATGTCCCATTTTTAACTATTGCATTCTGCCTAACAAATGTCTTTTACTTTCTTACATAAGTTGTGTTATATTTTGACTTTTTAAATGATGTTGAATTCTTCTGGTCATATATTATTGTGTGATGAGACCTTAACATTTTGTCACAGTGTCTGAATATATGCTTCTAAAGCAGTTAGCTGGATTCAGCACCTTTTTTTCTGGAGATACTGTCCCTAAATTTACAAGGTTCTGTAAAATCCCAATACTGACCAATGGAATCCTGTGGTATTTAGAATTGAAAGAGTTAGACTTCTAGAAATCATTATGAACTCACATGAAAACTTAAGTGCTTTCTATTAAATCGTTCTTATGTTTTGAATAATTTTGTATCACCCATCACATTACAACTTTCAGAGCCACAGGGACAAAATCTTGATAAATTTACTCTCCTTCTCCATGCCCCAAAAGTAGTTGAGTCAAATGTTTGAAGTTCCTGGAGCTAGACTTGGAGAGAAACATGTTCACCTTCAGGTAATTCTTTCACCTATTACTTCCAGGTGTACTCTGGGTAACAGATACTTTTTCACTTGTGCTGGAGATGTTTAGCCTAGGTGATACAGATGGAGTGTGTTCCTGTTCTTCTGCCTTTTCTACAGGCTGAACAAATGATAAAAGGGACAGTGTGCCATCTCACTTTGTGGCTTTTATGAAAAGAGATGGTTTTGATTTATTTATTTTTTTTTTAATTTCAAACTGGTTTCTTTTTGTGTTTCATTTTCATTTTCTGCCTGTCAAGACTCTTCCACTTAAGCCAGGCCAACTTAAGCTAGGCTTTTGGTTGTGTCCTAAAGTTCCCCACATTGATGAGTACACTATAAATCTTTTATTTTTAGGGCTGATAGCTTCAAATCTCACTGGAAGGGAAAGAAGAGGCTGCACCATTATTTTGTGCAGATCCAGCAGCTCAACCTGAGATGCAGGGTGTCTCAGGCACTTTGAACTTGGGGGAACCCAGACAGTGCATACCAAGATTTTTGCTTCATCCAGTCCTTCATGCAGCAGCTACTGTGATTTGGTCTGTTGCATTTTCACCCATGTTGCGATGAATCCCATGGCTCCTCTAAATGCAGGTATTTCCTCTGGAGATGTAGTGGGCTGCTCAAACACTCTGGAAGATCCTCAGGGGTTAAATGGTTGAGATTGCTTATCTTGCTGACTGTCCAAAGACTTCTGGGGCTGTTGCCCAAGAGCAGAAGCATTGGTGGGAGTCAAAACAATCAGTGCCTTAGAAGATTTGTCGGTACACATCTGCTGTCCATCGCAATACTTCAAGCATCCCATCTTGGCAAGCATGCAGGCAACTATCTAGGCAAGCATATTGTTGCCAGTACTACCCTAGTGACAAGTGCTGAACTCCCTGTCCACGTATTTTTAAAATCTTTTTATGTCTGCCCAACTGCAATTCCCTTCCCTTTCGGGCAGCCTTCTCAAGAGAATCTCTTGTGGCAGGAAATAAATTAGCTTTCAGCTCTAAGAGCAAGAGAATCAATTACTGCTCACTACTATTCAATGTAAAAGAGGAGCAGAGAACAGAGGCTTATCTTGGATTCACAAGACCTGAACTCTTTAATTCTCTAATCCAAGGTCGTCATGATAGTCTTATGCAGTGTTATTTCACTGCAGCACTTAATTTTTAGTGAACTTTGCTCAGTATAGTATAAAATGCTTCCTTTGAGACTTTCAGTGTTTAAGGAAGGCAGGGCAGCACTTGGTAGCCACCTTTTGACAATAAGAGTCAGTCTTCTATACATAGATGACTAGTTAACAACAGAGAAGCTCCCTTGATTTAGGTTTTCAGCTCAGTGAAGGACTCTGGCAGTTCTTGTCTCTCTGGATGTAGGAAGGAAGTTGCACTAGGCACATCCCACATGTAAACTTTCATTCAGGGAAGCTCTGTATCTGTTCTGGAACAGAGTTTATTTCAGGAGCCGTTTCAGACAACGCCTGCTTTGTCTGCCCTGTCTTATGATGTGAGTAGTAAAGCTTGCCTGAGACGTAAATGACACATCACTGCATGCACCCAAGTTAATTCTCAAACCATGCCTCTCTTTTTGTCTCTGTCTTCAAATGTGATCTTTGATTGCACATCTACCAAGCTTACATAGGATGTTGATGGTAAGGCCCTGAGTAATAGAAACTGGCTCTGCTTTGAGTCGGGGTTTGAAGTACATGACCTCCAAAGGTCCTTAGCACTGTAAGTATTTCTGTGATTTTATACTGGATATATGTGTCACAGAAACTGTGGTGTGGTAAGAACTCCACATGCCTTCCTGCTATGACTTTTCAGTATCTACTGCAGTGACTTCCACTTCACACATTTTTGTAGTGCGTGTTGGATTACAATTCCTCAGCTTGCCTTGGAGAGATTTGGAGGGAGGGTCAAGTAAAATATGTGGTCTTTCAAGTATGACTGTGTCCTGGGATTGGCTAGGACAGAGTTAATTTTCTTCCTAGCAGCTAGTGTAATGCTGTGTTGGGGAGTTAGGATGAGAGCAGTGCAGGTAACACAACTGATGTTTTCACAGAATCCCAAGGTTGGAAAAGACCTTTGAAGATCATAGAATCCAACCATTCCCATCCTATGCTAAACCATATCCCTAAGTACCTCATCTACCTGTCTGTTAAATACATCCAGGGATGGTGACTCAACCACCTCCCTGGGCAGCCTGTTCCAGACCCTGACAACTCTTTCAGTGAAGAACTTTTTCCTGACATCTAATCTGACCCTGCCCTGGCACAGCTTTGTGCCATTTCCCCTTGTTCTATCTCCTGTCACCTGGCTGAAGAGACCATCTCCCACCTCTCTACAACCTCCCTTCAGGTAGTTGTAGGCAGTGATAAGGTGTCCCCTCAGCCTTCTCTTCTCCAGACTAAACATCCCCAGCTCCCTCAGCTGCTCCTCACATGGTTTGCCCTCCAGTTTTAGTTGTTTCCAAGCAGCTAAAGACTTTTCAGCTTCTCACACTCCCCTGCTAATGAGAAGGTGGGGGGCAACCAGGAAGCTGGGAGAGGGGACAGAACTAGGACAGGTGACCCAAACTGGCCAAAGAGGGTATTCCATGCTAATGATGTCATGCTCAGCATAAAGGGGGGATGGTGGAGCGGGGAAAGGCATGGCTCCAGGATACACAGTTTGGGGACAGTCCAGCTTTGGGATGGCTCTGAGCTGAATGTTCCTAGTTATGCAATTTGGTGAGAAACTGCATCATGTATCACCAGTTTCATATATATTGTTATAAAGTCCTGTTATTGTTATTTCTTTCTCTCTGCTGTCCCAGTAAACTGTCCTTATCCTAACCCACAGGTTTGACTTTGTTTTTGCTTCCTCTCCCCCAGAGGGAGTGCCTGTGTGGAGCTCAGCTGCAAGCTGCAGCAAAACCATGGCACTATGCAAAGGCAACTTTGTAAAAGTGAACTCAGTGATAGTTAGCACCCTGAGTATATTATTCAACCTCATTTCATTTACTTTTCCGTCTTCGGAAGGATTTATTCAAAAGGTGTTTGTAGTCATCTAAGAAATCTTTACAGGTAGTGACAAGGTAACTTTTCTGCAGTTGTGGCCTACAATAAGGAGGGCAGGCAGGCAAACAAAATTTGCAGAATTACCTAAAATAACAGAGTTTGATGGTGTAAGAGAAGCATAATCCTTCTGTGTGTGTTAGCAACTTCCTCAGACTTCTCTGACTACCCCCCTGACGCAGTTACTTATTGATGTAGTGTGCCATTTAAGTAAAAGGTTCAAGCTCGAACTGACTGCTGCGCAAAATCTCAGTGCTGTGCTTTTTGTTTGTGTTCTGATGTCATGAAATAGCTTAAAATTATGGTTGGTGTTGATTTTTTGGTTTCTTAGGCTTTAATTTGAAAATTTGTGTTGTAAGTTCTTTTGTGAACAGTCGTGATTATGTTGTGATGATTTTAATATGGCTGGTGTACTCAGGGCTTATAAGCTACACGTAGCTTTTCAATTATGAAGTGGAAAATCTGTCACTGCTTTTATTGATCATCTGAATATATAGCATCTCAATTTTTTCTTTTTAAAACCAGACCCAGGCCATATCTTTTTAAAGGAGATCATAAATTCCCCACTCTCAAAGAGGACGGCCCACTGGTTATTCTTTATGCAGAAATAGGTACAAAAGAATTTGTTAAATTCCATGAGGTCTTAGCTGAGAAGGCGCAAAAGGGGGAGATTGTTTATGTTCTCCGGCATTATGTCCAGGTATGTAATTCAAATTAACATTGATTCAGTAAACTGTCAGTATTCTGATTTTATTTGGTTTGCTTTTTTGACAGAGCACATTTTCTGCATTTATTTTTGCATATGTCTAAATCCTGTGCAATATATATTCTAATTTTAAAACTTCATAGGTTAAATCATTCCCCTAACACAAACTTTGAATCTGGGAAAACATGATAATGCTATTGAATCCTGCATGCAAGCACTATTTGCATCACTGATTTTGAAATACCTCTTTTGGTTGTATGTCTGGTTTTTGTACTTGTATGAAGACCTTGAGTGAATCTTGGTGCAGCAGACTGAACATACTACTAAAGAATTAGACAAATGGGAAGCAGAATAGAAAATCAGGTTGAAAAATAACTGATTATACTGATAATTTTATATATTCTCAGTATTTCACATGTCATTGTAGTAGACCAGAATGGGCTATCACAGCCAACATCATTGACCAGTTTTTCAACACTTAACATTCCACAGTGTAGGTATTTTAAACACAGTATTTCTGAATGTTTTTCTTAACTTCCTGTTCTCTCTGAAACAAAACAAGACACATACCAGTACATAGAAGTATATTGTTTCCAGTTTGGGTTATTGGAAAATGTTTGTAATTGTTTTCAAAATACAGCTTTTAAATAGTGCAGGTAATACAAGAATATTCTTGATCAAGTGAGAGGTTTCTGTGATTTATATAGACCAGGCATTTCAGGAAGGTGAGATCCACAGTTTGTGGATGACAGAGTTGTTTGCTCACAGAAATGCAATGGAAAATTTGAGGAAACCAATCTTAAATTCTGAGTTGTGTGGAATATAGTTTTTACTGAACTTTCTGGGGTTCTATGCATATTTTTTTTCCCAAGTAAATACATACAGTGTTCTTGCTCTGACCAATTTAAGCAACGTGATCCTCTCAGATACCTGTTATCTTCCTCCCCGCAGTACTACTTCTTTCAGACTGCTCTTAACTTTTGGTCCTTCCTCACAACCTCCATCTTTATTCTTTGGTTCCCACTGAAATAGATTCTCCCTCCTTTTTTTTATATTAAGTACCGGAAGAGGGAGCATTGAGACCAGAAGAGGTTTGGTCTTTCTGCTGGTGGTTCGTTGGGTTTTGTTTTTTTTTGTGGGGTTTTGTTTTTTTGTTTGGGGTTGTGGGATTTTTTCCAGTATCACCAAGACCGCAGCATCCTCTGTGCTGAGATTTGCTTAGAGGACCAGCAGAGGAAATCTCCAGCCCTGCTGTGGGATGGAGAGTTTTCAATAGAGAGTGGTTCTTAGAGATGGCAAAGTAGAGCCAACAAGCTTTCAAGTTTGGTGAAATTGCTTTTGGAAAGGGGATTTTCATACATTTTGAGCAAATTAGGGCACGCTGTCAGAAATACATGCACTCTGAGTAATTACACTGTTCTAACTTCCACTCCAAAGTTAGAAATACTAGTTGCTTCTTTTCAGTAAGTGGCAACCTGTTGTAATACTTCAATTAAGTTTTCTTATCCTCCTTGCAGAATGTGCTTAACTCTTTCATCAAAACTTTCTGAAGGAATCTGCCTGATGCGTAAATAGAGAGTTTTCTCCTAATATACTGAAATCTGGCAAAATTACAAAGAAATGAAAATCAGTTTAAAATCTGACCAGCAATTGTATAGGGTGCTATCAGCTCTGCCAGTTGTATTCCTTCTCTAATATTATTTGAAGTGCCTATGCTTTTGACAGCCTTTCCGTGGTCTGCAGGAGATAAAGGAAGTCCATACTTTGTTACACACCTTTTCAGTGAACAAGACTTATGTATTTTGTATGTTGAATCATAAACTGAAAGATTAATTTATGGCTCAAAAAATTGAAAGTTAGTCTTGGCTATTTTTAATTTCCTGTAAATAATTTTTTAACATTATTTTTTGTTGTTCTGTTGAAATAATATCATCAAACAGAAACCAAGTTCCAGAAAAATGTATTTATCTGGATATGGTGTAGAACTTGCAATAAAGAGCACAGAATATAAAGCGGTAGATGACACTCAGCTTAAAGGTATGTTGGGTTTTTTTAATTCATTATGTCTTATTGGAGATACTACTAAAATATGTTATAATCTTCAGTTATAAAGTCAGTAATGTCTTGAAGGTTATGTTTAATTACTTTTTACAGAAGAAGCTCTCAGAATTAGGAAATAATACATGAAAATATATGCAAGGGTTACTAAACAACTGTATTTAGGATATAGTTCATTACCTAGCCTGTGATTATTGTTATCTGGAGCTCTACTTCAAAATGTAACCCATTCTTCCTCCCTTCAATAAGTAGAAGAGTGTTTAATTTTGTTTATTCGATTACATTTTGTTTGTTGGCATCTCTGATACACTAATTACAACAGTTCCTACACATTCAGTATTTCAGGGTTGGGTTTTTTTCCTAAATTTTTGTGGAAATACTTTCACGGTCTTCTGTGGGAAACATCATAGAATTTGCTACCGGTGTATCTTACTGTGTGTTGAAATGAAACACATCACAAAATAGTAGCTATACCATTCTGACACCAAAAAAAAGTAGACTAACTTTCTTCTGGAAAGTTAGTTGGCTCTCCTTTGATAAGACTAAGGTTTAATGGCCTTTGAGCCTCCTAAGAGTAGTAAACTCTTTTTGAAGCCATCTCTGACTTACATCAAATGCTAGCTGGAGATTGAAGCACTATGAAGTCATCATTTTTTTTCCAGCGTAATGTTACCATTTCATCAACCTGAGAAATGGCAATTTTGAGAAGCAAACTGCTTAACTGTATCAATTTCATTTATATTAAAAATGCAATGATTGGATTAATTAAATTTAAAAATTAATTTGAATCTTGCTAACTTCTGTGAAGTGATTAATTCTGATGCCAAAATATGAATGTATAAATATAAATCTATTTGAAATTACATCTGAGAGCAACAACTTTCTGATTGCATGTTTCTGTTAGCAGTTTTTTAATTCAAAATATAATACATCAGTAACGTTCTTGGTTTATATTGTCTGTGTGCTGTGTGTTCAGGAGCAAATGTTACAAAAGATGATGATGAGGAGGAAGAGGAGGAAAGTGATGTCCAAGGATTCCTCTTTGGGAAATTAAAGTGAGTTGACATAAGTTATAATTAAAATTCTGCATTAGTTTCTGAAACACAAACCAAAACCAATTCTTTTATAGAAGTAGTGAGATTTATGTTGCAAATTATTTGCCACTGGTGAAAATCCTGGTTTTATTTTTATTTCTTGTGAGTGTAAAAATACAGCAGTATTTTATTCATTTCAATTTACTAGGTTTAGTTTTCTAATTTATTTTAAACTGTTTTTAAAGTAAAAATATCCTTCTGAGCAACAGTCAAAACAACCTTAGATGCAAACATGAAAACACGGTGTTCTACAGTGAATGGTTACTGCTACTTCTTTTTCAGATAATTAGAATTAAAACGTTTTTTTCAAAATGCAAGTAGTAGCACAGCAAATCCAAGGCCATGTGTTGTAGTTACATAAGGTGTTTCCAAGCTAGGTAGGTATTAATTTCTTTAGGTTAAAGAGTGATATTTCTTAGAGCTGCTTATTATAAATGTGTTCTTACTTTGCAGTTCGTGAATTTGTGTTCTGTTCTGGCAGGAAGTCTTTTAGCTCTAAGTTACAATCTGTTAGTCGAAGTGATTTATGAAACTGGATGCTACCTTATTGAGATCTATGGGCTGCTTCTAGTTCTCTGTTGATTAATTCATTTCATGATTGCTGTCATCAGAAGTGCTTCTCTTTTCCTGTAACAGATCCATGCAGTGAATCATAAATCTTGGCTTTTTCTTCAAGAAGAAGTGGGGGTCTTCTTTAATGTTATTCTCTCATTTTTAAAATTTAAAAGTCAACAGATACTCTCACCAAGCTGCAAGTCTTCTCAGACTTTAGAGCTGCCAATGCTGTCTTAATTCTTGAAAGCCTTCTCTGCCTTTTGTAAAGTATACACATTGAGATAGAAGTGCACACAGATCTGCAGGCTTCCTTGTTGTTTCCCCTATCAGTAAAGAACTTCCAAAGCAAGGAATATCAACTGCTTATGTCATATTATCATTTGAGTGTTCCTCTCCTTGGACTGTGCTAGATTTAGCCATACTTGGGTTGTTGATGTTGCACTGCGGGTCATTTGGGGAGCTGTCAGATAGTTACTCAGACTTTTTGACAGTGTTTCCAGATTGTTAATTTCTTTCTTCTCCGTTTCATACAGGAGATGAAAGAAATATTTCAGTAAATTGTCCCTCAGTTATAGCCATGTCTAAGTTAGACTTTTCTCAGCAGTGAAATACTGAGAAATGCAAACAGGAGATAAAGTACTTTAGAAAAGCAATTATTTGGCTATTCAAGCTCATATAATTCAATCCTACATCATAATATCCAGAGAAAGGCAACGTTTTTCGCTTGGCCTTGTGTCCCGAATTTTGTGCCTGTGCTGACCTTAATGCAAGCGAAAGAGAGAAATGAGGGAGTGAGCATCAATTATAGGTCTTGGTTGGGGTTTGCAGCTAGGCATTATGTCAGTTGTCTTTCAATCACAGAAGAATAGAGGGTCTGAAGAGGAAAAAAAAAAACACATCATGAAGACGACAGTAAAATCAGTAATTAAAGAGTTCAAAACTAGTTAAAACTTTACTGCATCATAGAGGGACTTCTAGAAGTAAAAACTATGTTTGTCATTTCTAGGTCTATGTTACAAGTAAGAAACAGAAGTTTATATCATTGTTCCCCTTTTCAGATGAGTATGCTTTCATTGAGGAATCTGGATTATATTTTCATCCCAGAACAACAGTCTTCATCAGAAACTTTCTTTTTCTGTGAAGAACAACAGTTAATGCCATCCAACAGCTAAAAAGAATACAGGGGAAAGATAGGACAAGAAGTAATGGTTTTAAGCTGAAAGACAGTGAGTTTATGTTAGATATTAGGAAAAAAATATCTTCCCTGTGAGGGTGATGAGGCCCTGGCACAGGTTGCCCAGAGAAGCTGTGGCTGCCCCTCCCTGGCAGTGTTGAAGGCCAGGTTGGATGGGGCTTTGGGTAGCCTGGTCTAGTGAAGGATGTCCCTGTCCATGGCAGGGGGGTTGGAACTAGATGATCTTTGAAGTCCCTTCCAACTTTTTGCTTCCTGTGCTTCTAGTAGAATAGTCTTTAAATATCTAGTGGTGATTGTTTTGATGTTGGAGGGTGTCTTGTTGCAGGCTGAAGTCTTTGCCCTCAAAACTTATTTGCCCGGTTATGTTTTCAAAAAAGATAGGCAAGTTTTGGGTACTGTGCTCTTCTTCAGGGCTGACTAGTGATTTATGTGCTCAGCAGCTTGATTTTTTTGTCAATGAAGTTAATTTATAAAAGATATCCTCAACATTGGCTTGTAGGTAACACAGCAAACTCTGTACAGTTAGTTAGGTACATGTAATGCTCCAGTGAACACCCTGTACATTTAACTGTATTGCATGTTACAAGTATATAATCTTTGAGTTCCTTTGTGACATCAAAAAATCCATGTGACGGTTTGAAACAGATGACTACAAAACCATTCAACTTTCTTGTAATTAACATATTTTTAGTCCTCAGAAATCACCTCTTATCCTAAATCCTCGTTTTCATTTTAAGACTGAATTAATATTTTAATTCTTGCTTTTTACCCTAAAGATACAGAATTAGCTGTGTGCAATACTGTGGGTTGAAGCAGGTGTTGTGGATGTCATTGATTCTTTGCCTTTCTTTTGAAAATCTTTTATTGCAGAAAGATGCATCCTGATCTGAAAAATAATCTGAAAGAGTTTAAAAAACATCTAATTGAAACTGCTAATGACATGGAACCACTGAAAGTTTGGGAGCTGCAGGGTATGTATTGCATTTTTCTGAATTAACACAGTACTCTCTTTAATTTTCCTTCGTTATGTTGATGCATCAACATTATGATAAAAGCTTTATTTAAAAGCAGACATATGGTTTCATAAAAAGGCAATATTACATCAAGTAATCAAAAAAAGAGTGTATTGGTATCTTGTCCTAGAATTACATGCTAGAAATAAAAGGAGCACTGAAGTAATTTTCTAGGGTGGAAAATTATAACTAGCTATACTGATTTTTAAAGACAGAAATGATATTTCCCAGTTTTCTGCCTCAAGTGTGAACTTGGATGTTAAATTTAGTTTCAGTTTGGTTTTGGATTTTTTTTTTTAAATCTGACAAATAATATAATTTTGACATGACTACTAATGAGTTGGGACAAAATACAGGTTAAGACATTTTCTTTAACTTATAAATTCTAATTTTTATGAAGGTCACATTGATACATTTGTTAATGTAACATCAGATGGAAGAATGTGCTTTTAAAAGCTTTCCTGTGGAAAAGTAGATTTCTAAACAACTTCCATGCTGATGACCTGCAGGGCATTTTGTAGCTTGAAAGGAATTATACATCACTCTAAAACAGTTACTAAAATGTCATGACACTTAATTTTAGCCAGCTAAATTTTGTCTCTTACGTTCTTTAGCTTTAGAGGACAAACTGATTAAAACAGCTTTGTCATTATATGAGTGCAGTGAAGAAGACTGAGCAGTCATCTGAACTTCAGTTTCTTTTTGGGCTCCTGCCTGTTAGGGAGCTTCCCAACAGTGTCCAGTCTTAAACTAGCTGTTTGAGATACTCACTTGCAGTCTTGTATCCATGGACTTGCCTTCAGCTTCAGGATTTATCTTGTCCCCAAATTAAAAAACTAAAACAAACCAAGAAAAGCAGAATTCTGGCTCTCCTGAGAAAACTCCTGATTTCTCTCCTGAGAAATCCAGTGTGCAAATAAAAAGAACATTTTCTTTTTCTCTATTAAAATTATTTTTTGCATGATTGAGTACACCACTCCTGCTGATGAAGCAGAAGCAGCTGTGAAACTTTGATCCCTTTAGAGTCTACCTTCACAAGCCAGGACAAAGTCTCTGTTTAGTTACGGTCTTGTCTGTGGTGTCATGACTACATAAATAAAACTTCAAATTGGTGCTGCTCCCCAGTCAACCAGTTCACACTGTGTTGAAATTAGGCAAGTGTTGGGTTGCTGTTCAGTGCCTGGAGGACTGGTACTGGCTTGTGATAAGGACATGCAGGACCTTTTCAGGTAGGGGGTCTTCAGCCCCCTCTTTGTATGGCGCAGTTGTTTTGATACTCTTACTCCTGACACGACTGGGTGTTTTCTCTAGGTCATTCTTAGTGAGTAATTAGTCACTAAGTTAATGGCTCAGCTACTCTCTGATTTCCTTTAGTTAGCTTCCAAGTAAAAAAAATAACTAAATTTAACCAAATCTCCTTCAGCTATATGACTTCTATTTATAAATGACCCTAAACACCATTCAAGATTTGTCTTTTAAGAGCCTTTATTTCTGAGGTAAGTAAACAGGTTTACTCTTTGTAGTGAGAAATGATAAGAGTACCAATGTGGTATTCCCTTGAATAACTCATTCTTCTATCTGTGTGAACAGCCTCTTGATCTCTAGTGCTTCATTAGGTTTCAAAGCATACTCTGATATCTGCTTTAAGCTCAGGATCAATTTTCCCAAAGGTGCCCTACAATTTTCTCTCAGCTGTGTTAAGATACCTCAGGGGGAGGTCTGTAAGTGACAGTCCCTGGCCAGACATAACCAAGAAGGTAAAAAGACATGTTAGTTTGGCTGAGTAGGATTTGAATATTCATACTCCAGCTTTTCAGCATAAAATGGAAATTATTAACAACTTAAGAAGGATTTTTAAGTGTGTGTCCTAAGGGCAGAGCAGGTAAAGCATCAGTGTCACTGTAACAACAGCAATTGGATGTTGCTTCACCTGCTCACAGCTTATGTGGCTGTTGAAAGGAATCTGAAATGTCCTTTTTCAAAAGTGATCTCAAAATACTGACTTAACATTCCACTTCTGAGACTCATCTTTTTTTCCAGCCAAGGTGTACCTTATCAGACTAAACTAGGAATGTGTGCCGTTCACTCTTCTTCAGCTTTTTTTTTAGTACCTAATTGCTTCAGAAAGTTTGTGCAAAGTTTTACTAGGCAGCGTCCTGTATGCCCAGCACGTTGGTTTTTTTACCATGAGTGGCATCAGGTTCCCTCAAGCTGACTGACCTGAGGCCTTCTGTTTCTGCTCAGATCTCTTATATAGCAGATCATGAGGAGAAAAGCATCATTGCCCTGAGGTAGGTAGGTGATTGTATTTGGAGTACGTGGAAGCACATTGTACATCATTGCCTTACCCTATCAGTTTTCCTCAGTCTTGTGTGCCAAGATTTGTCACACACAGGTTAGGTACCAGGGAAGGCCAACTGAATTCTGTCACTGTTTTTCCAGTGCATAGGCAAATGAATTATGAAGTGTCCTGCTACATGAAAATTTACGTCATTCTGAAAAAAAGGCGTAGAAGGGAAAAATGAGATCTGTTTGGAAATTGTACCAGGCACTTAGGAGAACTGAAATTTGACAGCAGATTGGCTCTTCTTTCATGAGTCTCCATTTTATCTGCTTATGAAGTTGGTGTTGCTCTTGAACACCTCACACACTCAATACAGCCTTCTACCTTTGAAAATCTTGTGAAGTCCTGGAGCTGGAAAGATCTTACTCTTTACTGCAGTTATGGGTGTCTGTGCATTGGTGTGTATCTATCTAGGTGTGAGGGTGATACCCTTGTGATATTGGCATAATACCATGTGATGAATTGTCTTGACTTTTAAGTGTGTTTTTGTAAACTTGGAAATTACATGTACAATGTGTATGCTGAAGGCAGCCAACAGAGTTCTGAAGGAGAGCCTGCGTTTGGTATTTCCAACTTTTAAGTCCCCGTCATTTTAACCTTAATTATGTTATTTCATATCTTTTACAATATATAATTGAAATATTAAAAAATGTTAATAGTGAGAGTGTGTATATAGAACAGTTTTCTTACCATAAGCAATATTGGTACATATTTCCAGTGATTTATTTTTTTTCCCCCCCAGATCTTAGTTTTCAAGCTGCTGCTCGAATTATGTCTACCCCTGTTTATGATGCTTTAAAGGTAATGAAAGACATAGCTCAGAACTTCCCAATAAGAGCCAGGTATGAGACTTAAGCTTGTTTTTTCAAATATTGTTTTTTATGTTGGCATTTGAATTTAATAACAGTAATACAGATTTATATCTGAGTCCTGCAGTCAGGTGTTAAAGCTTGCTAGATGGATTCCAGGCAATTTCACTGACTACTAGCTCCTCGGAGAGCTCATGATCGGTCGCTTAAATGTGTCCAGTATTATGCAGGAGATGCAGTGAAGGCATCCTAACCCTTCAGACACTTATGTTTGAATACCTAGTCCTCTTAGCTTTACTTGAACTGTATTTTCCCTAGTGGAAAATTTTGTTGAATTAATAGCAGGTATCCTCACACTAGGAAGAGGCAAAATTCTATTAACAAATTTCATAGGGGATCCACCCGCGTTAGTGGCGAGTACAACATTGCTGACAAGACTGGGCCCCTGCTGCTGTATGTCAGTGTTCTTACTGGGGAAGATCTGTCTCCCATAACAGATTACTTAATAAAAGATCAATATAAATATTGAATAAATTAATAACATTTATCTCTGTCCTAATATTAAAAATTGCTCTTCCAGGAAGCCAGTTGTATTGTAATTGAGAAATGCTTCTTTCTATTTACTAAGTTCTTCATGTAATCCTAACAACAACATTTGCTTGAATTACTGAATTAAATATGATGCTAAATAGGATTCTTAACTCAGTAAGCTTTCACAGTTTTACAGCTGTTGTTTAATTGTCACAGTGTTTCATTGTCATCTCAGATTTTCTGTTTGAGAACATCTACACTGCAGTGGAAAAACTGCCTTTGTAACATCTTGTTTCAAGGAAGAAAAAATAACTTTTAAAATTGTTATGGAATAGTAAGGTACGAGTTTAGACTTAGCCATCAAAACCTGCAGCTTTCCATTAGAAGGTAGTGGAAGCTTAGAAAATGCTGAACTGCACAGCTAGTTCTGTTCTTTAAAGGACAGGAATAATTCAGTTGGAAGTATGCTAGGTGACATTTAAATAATTGATTTGAAAAGTCATTAAATTGTTACATCCTACTCCAACTCCTGCTGTGCACTTGTGGCATTAGAGCACGATTTACCTATTCCCTTAAACATTTTGGTTTTATGAGTAAAAGTGTAAGGAGACTGTAGAATTATTAAAAGGGGAATTGCAGTTCCTGTCCTGTATGATTTACTCTAATATGCTAATCTAGCCTGGTATTTGTACCATGAGAGATTACAAATACTTTAATAATTGAAAGATAGTCAGTGTGCATTGACAAGAAACTTAAATCAAAAGGGCATTGTTTAAAAACAGTGCACAAAATATATTTCCTTAATAATCATGCTTAACCTGCTGAATAAAATTACTAATTTAGAAGAAAAACCCTAGAATAAACAGGAAATTAAAAGATATTGCTTAATCACTTCAGATATATAAACAATCATTAATATAGTAGTATTTTAAAATAGTTTAAATTTCACATAGTTTAGGTATGAAACCAACCATTATTTAATTCGGTAAATTTTGGGTTGAAAAGGATGAATAAAACTTTTTAACTCTATTTATGAAAATAGAAATTAAATATTATATGTTCCTTTAAAAATGGAAGGATTTCTTAGGCTATACAAAGTTGAATATAATGTTTCTCTAGAAGTTTCTTTCACTTTGTCCTTTATAACTTGTATTTTTGTGTCTCAGTATTTCCAGTGGAAAAGGTTAGGCTGAGGTAGACCTTACAAAATGTCATCAGATGTAGACAGTGTAACAACTGATATATGTCATGGCGACATTTTGATAACTCACAGGGTGTTTTTCATCTTTGCTGTATAAGTGTCATAATCACCTGTTACTTAAGAACACAGTTGTAAGAATTATAATCCTCTTGGACATTCCTGAACGTTAGCATTATGAGCCTGTAGAATGGTTGGTTTTTTTCCCATATATGCAGTACTACATAGTGATTTGGTCTCCCAATTAAGAAGGAAGATGCATAAAACAGTATGATAGAAAATGTTGTAACCCTGAGGTCATACAAGACCGTTCCTACACAATGTGGAATGATAAATAGTATCTATTTACTTCTGGACAGTGAAGTGGTTCTCTTTAGTGACTCCTTAGCACTTCATATTTAGAAAACCATGCATAAAACTTTATGAAGCTCTGAAAAAAATTGAACAAATGATTCAAGTCAAAATAAACAGATGTCTTTCATGGGTACTTCTACACTTCTTACCTCACATTTCTTGGGTGTCCTTCTCACGGATTGACCATCACACTTGCTGGTTAAAATCTTGATAGAATCCTGCATCATCAACTGCCATGCAGTGACATAGTTAACAATTTTTTAATGTATATCTCATTACAAAAGAGCCCCAACCCTATCAGTAAAGCTTATTTTTTGCTGATATTTTACTTCTTTGCTAACACTGGGCAGCTTTGTCTTCTCCTTCCTACCTTTTTATTATTTTCACATTTTTTTTTATGTTTCTGCCTTACTATTCTGCTACTCTTTCTGTTGAGTTTAACAAGATAGTTTTTTTGTTTGTTTGTTTTTTCTTCAAGTATTTTTTTACTTCAGGACTCTAAAACTATTGCTGTGAAGTCAGGATAATAGTTGCGGTAGTACTGCTGCACATTAAATTTACACCATGCCATGTAGTCCTTCTGTTAAGTAGCTGTTTTGCTTATTGGCTAAGTAAATTGTCAGTAATAATTACCATCAATTACAGATGTTCTTTTAAGGAGAAAAGGTCTGTAGCGTTTCTGAATTATGTCTATTTCTGCTGAAAGATCCCTTAAATAAGTGTCCTACATAGCTTTTGAGACTTCTGAATGACAGTGGATTTTTTTAGAAATTTAAGTTTGACTTCAGATATTCATTTCTTTGTACTTACAGTTTCTTTCAGTATATTTTTAAAATCTTATTCAGCAGTGTTTCTTTTCCATCAGAAATGTTCACAGTTTCTTACCTTCTGTTCTGCAATTTTTATTTCAAAACTGGCAAACACAGAATAAGATATACAAAAATATATCTTATACTACAGCGTAAGATATATTTACTTAGTATTGAACACACTACATTCTTTATGTGCACAGAGAGTACTTAGTAAGACTATAAAAGCTTAGTTGAACAATTATCACAGAATCACAAGGTTGGAAAAGACCTTTAAGATCAAGTTCAACTGTTCCTGTCCTATGCTAAACCATATCCCTAAGTACCTCATCTACCCTTTTTTTAAATACATAAAAGATTAGTTGAACAATAATAATCAAGCTACTAAGCTCATCCTCCAGTGACTACTGATAACAATCTATTTGAACCATGTTTACTGTTTTCTAGTGCTGCCTTTGACATCACAGTTTGAGTTACACCTTTCTCATTTGAGCCAAGGAAAGCCCACCAAGTATGGGTTGGCATCAGTACAGCTCTTCCTTCCTTACATAGCATAAATCTGAAACCTGGGTTTACTGGAGTAATGCAGAACAAAATACTTGTTTTGAAGATAAAATATTTATGACATTGCATTACTCTTTGTGTCTTAATTACAGCATTCTTCAATTACAGTGCATTGGATATGGTATTGCAATAACATCTTTCACAATGTTTAGTGCATGTTTTAAAATACAGTGGTTGAATGATTCCAATATTTTATTTTTACAGATCACTGACCAGGGTGGCCGTAGACAAGAAAATGCGAAATGAAATTGAAGAGAATCAGAAGGTTTGTTTTTGTTTCAAGTGAACTTTGGAATTATTGTCAAATTACTACTTTTTGAGACTTTTATTAGTGTAGCGACTTTCACATGGTGTCTGTAAGAGAATAAGAGCTAATTCTTCTAAACATCTTTTACTACTGAAGTAACATGGAAATACTCAATTCAGAGTTTTCACTTTCTGCCGTTCTTGGTACTTTTTCCAATCCCTCTTTTGATTTTACAGAATTAGGCAAGGACAATCAATTTTATGGAGTGTTCTGTTCAGTTACAAATTGTGTGCTGTGGAAGCAAAATAGGTCTCAGTTAATATTTTTAGAGCTTTAATGTTGAATCTAAGCCTACTGTTTATTTTGTGATCAGCCCATCCTAGCTTTGAGCTGTCTGCAGTCTCAGAATCACATTTGCAACTATTCTACAAGGTATTTTGAAGATCACCTGGGATAGTTGATTTTTTTTAATCCTTGATGCACTGCATCGTTGGTGTATCACATGAACAATAATTGCTCTTGAGATTTTGACCGATCTGAAATGTATTCTAAGGTGCCACTTTGTATTGGTAAAGTTTGTGACATCTGGTATAATTTGTCTCCGTTCAGAGTATGGATCTTTTCAAGTTGAACATTAAAATTAAATGCTGGCCACCATGCTCTGATCACTGGTTGTATGAAATGACATCCGTAGCACTGTCCTGAATCTTGATCTTCAGAATGGTGTTAAGATTGATTAATCAGCACAGCGAAAGGGATTTATTCCTTAGCTGTGGCACTCCAGTACTTTTGCAACATTTCCATGTATCGTTTTCCTTTTATCCCTGCAGGACTTTTCCTCTTGGCTTGCTAAGCCTAGTATCTCTAGGAGAACCTTTCTAGTTTCTTCCACCTTCCAAAACAGTGAAAGCAAACAAAGTCCCAGTTGCGCTGATGCAGCCTTCTCGTAAAGAGCTTGTCATCTCTGCAAAAATTTAACATAAATATTTTAGAGCTCTCCACTCTGCAAAACTAAAGTAAGGTCTTGAGTCTGTCACTACTTGGGCAGGAATTACTCAAGTGTTAACCTGCAAATGGTTACACAAACAACTGTACAGGGTGCTTTTTTTTTGTCCATAGGTGTTTGCATGGGGGACTGGTATATTGAGAATACATTTCACATATCCCTGGTATATTGAGAATACATTTCACATATCCCAGCAGTTCACCTTCTTGATGAAGTCTTTATGATGTCTTTCTCAAATTGCAGCTGTGTTAACACAAATCAGGAATGACTGTTTAATCAAAAACTATGCCTCCCTCCCAAAATGCAAAAAAAGTGAGGGTATATCAGGAATGAAAATGGCTATTACTGATAAGTATAAGGATTAATAAAAGTAACTAAGGATTGGTTTGAAATGAAGATGTCTGCATTTAGGCACCTCTATGTGGTACCACACTCCTGCTGTGATGATGAAGATGCAGTCAGTGGACATAAAAACCAATTTAGCTCGCTCAGTTGTTGTTTTGTGGGGTATGACTGAGTTGCCTGAATCTGGTTTCTGATGTCATTTGAGATGTCACAGGCTATCCAAGGTAGCCACACAGGTCTGGCAAATATGTCCACTGTGATATCCATTCCCTTCTGCCCAACCAGTGCTTTCTAGTCCAAGATGCCTTATCCTGAAACAAATTATATTGGCTATCGATGTTGTTGGTGACAACCACAATATGATTGGTCACAGTCACTGTTATGGATCTATGACTGTGTTGAATACACTAACTATAGGAGGTTCTTAGGCACCTATCACACTAAGTTTAAATTTCATACAACTTCTTACCTGAAGCTACAGGCCTTCAAGCAGCTGAAAGCTAAAATCTGTTAGGGAAGCAGGGAAACTTCCTGAACACTGCAGCTAGAGCACCATAAATTGGCATGTGCGTTCTTGAACTGCAGTACATCCATCTAGCAGCAGGAGAGATATGATCTCATGCTGTGTGTAACTGGATGATTCCCTCTCAAGATAATGAAAGTTGAGTAGGAAATGCAGCAGGAGGAAATAAAGGTATTAAAAGTTGAAAGACATGTGATGATTTAGGTGTAATGAATTGATACCTAAAGAAGAAACAGGCAAAGAGCTGCTATAGAGAAAATGAAAAATCAAAACTCATTAAACATAACTCACAACTTCCAGTGCAATAATTTGCTGACGGTTTAGCGAGAAAATACTGTGTGAGGCTTATCAGCATTAAATTCTAGTCGTGGATGCCTAAATTCCCCTTCCATCAAAGTTGTTACAGCAAATGGATGCTCTTCTGAACAATCAACTGTCTAGCATTAATGCTGTATAATGAGCCTCAGCCCTGATTTGGCTCAGTTCTTTTCCTACTGCAGAACCTGAAGGATTTGAAAAACCTTTAGACTCGCATTTCAGTACCCAGTGGCTGATAAGTTTTTCATTGTTCTTACATTCATTTTAGCATTAGAATTTTTATGATGTGCATCAGTACCTCTGTTTATCTGTGCTTCTAGGAATGACCAGTAAGCTTTCAGTGGGAGTAAGAGATATCTTATCCTGAATGCCAGTTTCAATGCCTCAAGGAGAAAGGCCTGTTCTAGCTTGTGACATGAGATCTGCATAAGAGCCCTGAAGGAGGCTGGTGATGTTTCTTGAAGCCGGAATCCTCCTTATATTTATTGTTCACTCCTTGAGTCCAGTGGCATTAAGGGGGATTTTTCTGCAGTACCAGCACTTTATGGCACAGCTCTGGTGTTGAAACAAATCCAAATTGGATTTGCTAAGTACAGAAAGATTTCAGGCATACCTAGGACTTTGAGTGCTCCTCTGCCTGGTGCAGAGGAGTCTCATTGCTGAGTGACTGGCTGTTTAGTGTTGTCCCATCTGCCCGTTCTGGTTGTGTCTCAGGATCAAACTCTCTTGTGTAGACAAAAGGATCGCAGTTTCAACCTGCTGCAAGGGCTCTTGGCAATGTTAGGTGTCTGTGAGCTTTGGCTGCTGGTAAGGGATGTGTAGAATGAGACCTTGGGCGGGCGTGTCATTCAGGGAGAAGATGCAGTTGAAAAAATGTACGTCAGGCGTGGTTGTGTGAGGTTTAACAAAGGTAAGTATGGAGTCCTGCACTTGGGCCAGAATAATCCAAGGCAGCAGTTAGTTATAAAGAAGATAGTCCTCCTTCTGTACCAAGTTTTGGGACATACCAAAAAAAAAATAAATCTCTAATTTAGATGAGTATATGATTGGGAATAAAGTGAGTTTTCTAAATTAGAAAATAAGTTAAATTTTCTCTTTCTTTTTTTTCCTTATCCATTTGTAGGAAGTTTACTGCCATGCATTTATGCTCCTCATTTCTGAAACGTGCACTGACATCCACTTTTAGGTGCCTACTAAAATTTTCATGAGAAGTAGTAACTAACAATTTTTTTAAAAAGGCTTTCAGGTTATCCCTTAGCAGTAGTAGGATGCAGGTCCCTGAATCCACCATATTCTTCACATAATATCTGAGCTTGAATACATGTATTTAAAAACTTTATAACAAGCATAAGTAATTATTACTCTTTTTATAAATCAATGTACAAAAGAAGCTATGAAATCACTACTGAACTAAAGTTTAGGTCATGCCATTAGAATGAATTAAATTTACCAATTTGAAAACCAGTTTTTTAGGGTCAAGGACAGGTTTCGGACTTTCATAACAGTCCTTTCACTGTTAGGCTCAGACTCGCCACAGCTGCATTCTTCTTTCATGGAGAGCCCTGCTTTTCATACAGTGATATTAGGCACCGTTACATATTTCCATTCTGCTCTGGATTGTGGAAATGTTGATATTTATTAAGGAATATGGTACTGTCCTGGTTCTGGCCATGCCTGAGGTAACATCCCCAAGCAGCCAGCCCAGGTGAGCTGAGTTAGCCTGGGCTGTTTCCACACCACCTGACATCACTCCCCTATTAAAAAAAAAAAAGAAAGGTAGTGGTAGAGCATAGGATTTTTAATCCTAAGGTTGTGAGTTTGAGCTGGGCACTGAGACAAGGACTGTTGTCTTGGAGCTGCAGCAAATTGCCTCTCTCCAACCAGCCCCTTTTATGGGCCGTGATGTCAGGTGGGTGGAAAGAGCCCGGGTCTGACTCAGCTCACCTGTGCTGGCTGCTTGGGGAGGTTGACTCTGGCCTGGCCAGAACCAGGACAGGTACCTTTTCAATGAATGATGACTAATATGAAGATCTGTTGGAACACAAGGAGATTTGAGTAGACTGTTGTCTCTCACTATGTGGGGTTGCACTTACAGTGCCACAAGCCAGTTAGCTTTGGCGTTTACGCATGTTTCACTGTGTTAAAGTAACCACGCTACTTTAAAGAAAAAAATAGCACCCACAATGTGTTTTCTCTGATCTGTTCAGTCACAGCCTGAGCTGCTGGCTCGAGGTGTGCTTTCCTTCAAAGTGTGCTTTTTGTTCACACGTTTTGTTCAGCAAGTGGGAGCTAAATGGGAAAAATAACATCTTTCTCAGCTTGCTTTCTCTCTGCCTATTTTTGGTGCTTTCCATTCCTCTGTTGGGAATTAAGACAGATCTGGAAATCTGACTGCTCCTCATGGGGTGAGTTGGAATAAACTGCTGCTGTTGCTCCTGTTACTTATCTTGCTACAGCCCCTGTAGATTGAACAGTGTGGTGCCTTGCAGCTCTCTGAAATAAAATGATAAGGCATACCTTACTCCCTAAACACTTCCTTCCTCTTCTGTTCATTTATTGTGGATTTTTTTTCTTCTTCTTTGCAAAGCAAGGATATTATAGCCCTTTCTGATTTATTTTCTTCCCCAAGGCCTCTTTGTCAGATGAGATTGTGTGTTTCTAGTCTGTCTTTTCTACCTCCCTCTAACAATTTCAGCTCTGCATTTTTATGAATGGTGGAAGATTTGAAACTATTGAGAAGTTAGTTTCAAGTGGAGGTCTGAAGGACTCACGGAGGGTTTCCTTTTGATCACCACTTAGAAGTGAATGGATATGTAGGAGGAATATGCTGGGGATAGTTTTTCAAAAATTTATGAGCCAGAGGTCTGTATTTGTTTGTTTTTTCACTTTCTGCTGTCAGTTGCTGAGAATATGTTCTCCTCTGTGCCTTGTGTGGGTAGGGACGCTGCAGCTAGTTGCGGGGATTAGAAATTATTTTAATTTGTATTAAGCATTGAGAGAGTGTTAAATAGCACTCGTAAAAGTATGCTGTCAGTAATTTTACCAACAACACTTTGCTGGAAGAAGAAACTATGTGAAGAGATTTGATGTGTCTGTTGTGCAGAATTACTTTTTTATGTATGTATGTGTGTGTTAGTGTTGACCTATACCTAAAGAAGTCATCAGTACTTTTTATTTTCAAGCATTTTAATGACATACTTGGAATCCAACCTGGAGAAGCACGTTTATTTCTAAATGGCCTTCATATTGATCTGGATTTTCATGATCCATTTAGGTAAGATAGTACATTTCATTGGAAAATTATAGCATTACCAGTAATACTAGAGGAGTTGTGATCAGTGCTAAATAATGTCATCTGTAGCATTTTGGGGTCCAGAAGTGGTCCAGTAAAGGGAATACTGGGTTACCGTGGTTTTACTTTGAATATGAATATTGTATTAAGTATTTTTTCTTTCTATATATAAGTATTTTCTCTTGGAGTATGTTTTGTAAGTTGCTTACAATTTTACAACTCACCATGTAACATTAATTTGGAAATGGAAGGAATCCAGCATGTATGTATAAAAAGGTGGGAACAGCATTTAAAATTGTAGTCTTAAGTGCTTTAACATCCTTATTTCTTAAAAATTACAAAAATTTTGCAGGCATTAAGTTTAGGTACATAATGCCCTGGGTTATTTTTGGCGTGCTTGCGAGCCTGTGTCTGGCCCCCTTTTATAATAAATTCCATTAATGCAGAACTAATCTACTTTATGGTATAATAAAACAGGGGGTTTACCTAGTTTGTGTAGTTACAGTATAACTATTTTAGGTGTGTCTTGCATCTTTTATGCAAGCACTCATGAACTGTAAACATTTTCCCTTGCATTCTTCTATATGTTGTCAACAGCAGGACATGCATGACTACTTCAAAACCATCTTTGGTGGCCTGCAAACTGTCAGTAAATCTATTGATGCGAAAGCTGAGGGTTTTTTTCATTTTCCTATGATTGGTCAGAGTTTACAATATTTATTTTTAGATTTTTTTTGTTTTCTGTTTTTCATTTGAAAAGATCTTTTCTCTTCAGTGGAGATTAAGCTTTCTTGGTTTTAGCATTTATACTTGCAATTTTTACTTATTTTTTTTCTCAGCCAGAGTTTTGCGGTGGAGTCACTTGCATTTTTTTTTATACTGATGCATATATTGCTAACACATTCTAATGATAGTGCTAGGTTTAATCAATATAATTTAGAAGAAACTTCCCAGAATAGAGAAAACTCAAAATGAAGCAGGATAGAAATAAAGGCATTTAGAAAGTCTCTCCTGCTGTGTCCTAGCAGGTGAGCGCATCAGGTCTGTTCCCATTCTCATACTGAATTTTCAGATTGTCAGAAATGTTAGAGAGTCCTCCTGCGTCTTCTGGGAAAGAGTTTTCTTGGAGAAGAATAGCTGTGTGTTTCCTCCACACTGTATTCATGGTTCTGCTGTGATGCAGATTCAGGGCTTTGTGTCTCCATTCCTTGCTGCCTGATTTTCTACACACTTGCAAAGCTTCCTGTTATTTGTATAATATATTTTAATTCTATTTTGGAATAATTTGAAAACGTGTAAATATAGATTGATTAATTATTTTTTTACTGTGACTGCAGAATAATAAAAAATATTTTTAATACTAACAAGTAATCTGTTAACTTTTTAAAATACTTTTTGTCGTGACAAGAGTTCTGTGCAGACACTATGCGTTTCTTTTTCTCCTGAAAAAGTATCTTAGAGACTCTTAAACTGGAAGGAAAAGTGATGCATGGCCTTCATGAACTCGGAATCAAAGAGGAGATCCTGAGTAAATTTATGAGGTTGCATATCCATCCTACAGATGACTCTTACGCGCTAGATATTCGTCATTCTTCAATAATAGTGAGTAATTAAACATTTATTTAAATGTCCCATATTTGATGCCATGTGTAAGACAGTCCGTCTTTTATGTAATTAAAATACTAGGCATAAACCCATATATCAATAAGTAATGTAAAGTATTTTGGAAGGCAGTGTCTCTTCAGTATATTTTTTTGAGTCATTTTCTCCAGTCTATACCCTATTAAAATTTTAAGATGTAGGGTATTTAGAAGAAGAGATGAATGTATCTAAGAGTGGTTGTACACTCATACCTCTATAATGTGGCTTAACAGCCATTAATCTATCTGCATAATATCTTTCTTTTGCAAGGCTTCTAAATGTACTTTAAATGAATGATAATTGACTTGTAGAAAGCTTAAATATTTTGTGTCTGTTTGCACAATGACTTTTGCCGCCTTTCCCCTTCTTTTTCAAACTTTATGGGGTTTTCATTGCAAAGGTTGTATGTCAGTAAAAAAGACATTAAAATACTAGCTTTCTTCACCTGAAAGAACCATATTTCACTCTTCTGTTTGCCAAGCATAGACAGGCTTGCATAGAAAACAGAAGAACAAATTTGCCACATATTTCTTAATTATTTTGATATACATAAAGCATTGTTGTAGGTTATAGATACTGGATTTGCTTTATAGGGTGGTTATGCTGGGTTACATACATAGCTGTGTGACATTTTTGTGACCTTTCTATTGTGAAAGTAGTTTGCACACTTAATTCTTGTATTCACATCCTGATACAGAGTACAAAGGGTCTTTTTAATTTTCAATCTATTATTAGTTTTACCATGTACTGCCAATAAACCATCCAAACATTTTGATTGAAAAGGAAAAATACATTCATTTTAGAAGCTATTTTCTATTACTATTATAAAAAGATGATATAATGGTTTACTCTTTTCAGGCTTTCTGTGTTATAGAATAGCTTTATGTATATATATATATATGTACATATTTTACTCAGTGGTTAATAAATATTTTTTAATTAGCTGTTGGTTTGGTTTTTTTTAGTGGGTTAATGATATAGAACAAGATCTCAGCTATAGCACATGGCCTGCAAGCTATCAGGAGCTGCTCAAGCCCACGTTTCCTGGAGTTATACAACAGATTAGGCGTAATTTATATAATTTGGTAAGTGTGAGGAACTTTTTTTTTTTCATAGTTTATATATTAATATGTGGACAGACAACTTACAAAAAACACACATGCTGTATTCATTGTTAAAAGAGGTTAGAATTTCATGTTTTTGATGTGTGTCTCCTAATAGTAGTGAAAGTCTTTTTGTTTAATGAGTCATATGTGATTACCAGTCTGATTTCCAGAAGCAGGGTTTTCCATCTGTTGACTGTAACAGACCTATTTTTGGTAAAGTGGTTTATTTCTAGGAAATAAACCTGGAATTATAAATAATGTTAAATTTTACATTTTACAAAAAAGACTTGCTTGGTAATCTGAACTTTCTTTATAATCAGGATGTAAATGGAATCATAGAATCATATCATAGAATCATGGAATGGTTTGGGTGGATCTCATGGACCTGTGCACTTTCTGGTTCCTTAGGTTTTCTTGAATCTGGTCTTCTATGGTGGGAGGTTTTTCATTCTGAGTCCCAGCCTTTGCCACCTGTGACCTGAGCAGTGTGGCTAGAGCTCTTGCTAGTGAAGACTTAGGCAGAAAACGAAAATTGAGTACCTCAGATTTCTCCACATCCTGGGTAACCAGATCTCCTGTATCATTCTGGAGAGGCCCCACATTTTCCCTTGTCTTCCTTTTATCACTGAAGTACCTATAGAAACTTTTTCTATTGTCCTTGATGTCCCTGGCCAGATTTAATTCTGTTGAGTGTTTAGATTTCCTAACCTCATCCCTGGCAGCTTGGACAGTTTCCCTGTGTTCTTCCCAGGCTACCTGCCCTTCCTTCCACCCTCTGTAGGCTTCTTTTTTGCATCTGAGTTTGCCCAGGAGCTCCTTGTTCAACCATGCAGGCCTCTAGGCGTTTTTGCCCAACTACTTCTTTGTTGTGATGCGTTGCTCCTCAGCTTGGAGGAGGTGACCCTTGAATACTAACCAGCTGTTTTGGGCCCCTCTTCCCTCCAGGGCTCTGTCCCATGGTACTCTGCCAAGAAGGTCCCTGAAGATATATATATATGTATATAAATATGTATTATTAGGTTTTTCTGTGTAATTGGCAATTACCTGAAAGGAGGTTGTAGAGAGGTGGGAGATGGTCTCTTCAGCCAGGTAACAGGAGACAGGACAAGGGGAAATGGCACAAAGCTGTGCCAGGGCAGGGTCAGATTAGATGTCAGGAGAAAATTCTTCACTGAAAGAGTTGTCAAGGCCTGGAACAGGCTGCCCAGGGAGGGGGTTGAGTCACCATCCCTGTAAGTGTTTAAAAGATGGGTAGATGAGGTACTTAGGGATATGGTTTAGCGTAGGGCAGGAATGGTTGGACTCAATGATCTCAAAGGTCTTTTCCAACTTAGTGATTCTGTGATTCTATGTAACAAAAGACAGCGGACATATTGAGGATTACATCACCCATCTTCAAAATGTGTGAGAGTGAGGGGGCATAGTTGAATTTGACATAGACACCCTAAAACTGGAGTTCATGAGCCTGATGAACCTGACACTTGAGTATGATTTATAACAAGAAGAAACTGTTTTTAGACCTGACCAGGACAGTTAAGTTGTGAATGTCAAACTCAATTGAGAGATTTATTTTAGATCCTGCCATAAAAAGCGGTGGTTTAATTCCCATGTGTTTCTCGGTTTTCAGGCTTCATAAGCGAGCCATTAATTTTTTCTGTTTATAGTTGGCAGGTGACTGTATTTTCCAGTAGCCTCTTGATTTATTGACATAAATAAACTCCACAGACTCACCTTTCTGATTGGTGAAGTAGCACCATTGCTGAGTTTCAGAGGCAAAAGACAAAGATGGGGATTACACACCAGTGGGCCACCAATGTTGAGAGGAAAGGAGGAATGCATCCCCTGTTTTTAAGACTTGTAGACAATGCTGCTAGTTTCATGGAGGATTCTCCACTGGCTTAGGTTTCTTTTTCAAGCACTGAAGACACATTTGGCCAGTTGGAGATGTGAAATAATGAAAGGTCTGCCTTCCACTGCCTCAATACATACTTTAGGAGACAAAAGGAATACGTAGGATTAGCACCAAAGAGTACAGGGAGCAAGTTACTCCAAACTCTGTAAGGAAAAAAAAATCTGAAATTCTTCTGATTTATGGGACAATCTAATAGCACTCTTTAACCTCTCTGCCAAGGAATTGATGTAGATAAACTTCTAAATGCAGTGTGGCTACAGTCTGACAGGAAAAATGCAAACTTCTTTATCTTTTTAAGTAAAACAGAAAATAAATCGCAAGTTACTCCCACATGATGAATAAAGCACTGCTGAACGTATTTGTAATTTTTGATAAATGCTAGCATCCAGTGAGTATTTATCTGGGAAGAAATGTGAAATATAATTTGCTCAAAACCAGCGCAAAACGATTAATCTGCAGGATGGAGGGATGCTCTGTTGGTGCAGCTAGAGTTTCAGCTCCCTTGTGCAGTAGTTTTAACTACACAACCACACAAATGTTTTTCCCAGATAACTTCTGTGTTCCCTGCAAAGAAGTTTCTGCTCACTGAATGAACAAATACTCAGCAGTTTGTTTCATCCTCCCCATGTAACTCTTGGCTTTCTGCATCCTATACCACTCAATACCAGACTTGGGCATGCTTATCCTGGGAACTATTCTGTACCCTTCCGTGCTACAGACAGATAATTCACCAATATCAGTGAATTTTCTTCATGGTACAGTAGGGAGCAAAGGTAATGATAAATGTCCTCGTTTTAGAGATGGACTGAGGTAGAAAAAGATTTAAGTTATAAAGCATGCTAATTATGAGTGTTTTGTAGCCTAATTGCATAGTATTCTGTATCACTTGGCAAAGGAAACAGTTATTGATGATTTAAATTTTAATTAGAATGGTTATTGAATGGATCCTAGAATGGTTTGGGTTCAGTAGGGCAGGCTTAATTTTCACCTGAAGTTGAGATGGGACACAGCCAGGACAGGTGACCCAAACTAGCCCAAGTGGGTGTTTCATGCCATATGATGTCATGCTAAGTATCAAAGGAGGCTAGTTGGGGAAGGGTGGTGCAGCTCCAGGACGTGTTTCTTGTAGCCTCTGTACTTCATATCCAATCTAAATCTACCCTCTTTTAGTTTAAAACTGTTACCCCTTGTTCTATCACTAGTGTCACTACTACTGGTAAAAAGCTTCATTCCATCTTTCCAGTAGGCCCCCTTGAGGTACTGAAAGCTGCTATAATATAAGGTTTCCCCAGAGCCGCCTTATCTTCAGGCTGAACAACCCCAACTCTGAGATTTGGAGTAGTTCATTATTATCCTGCTGATAATTATCATCCCTCTGATAATTTTCATGACCTTTCTCTGGACCTGTTGTAATAGGTCCATGTCTGTCTTGTACTGGGGATCCCAGAGCTGGATGCAGTACTTCTGGTGGGGTCTCATGAGGGCTAAACAGAAGGGATAATCACCTCCCTTGACCTGCTCATCACATGTCTTTTGATGTAGCCAGGCTTTCTGGGCTGCAGGTGCACATTGCTGGGACATGTTGAGCTGCTTGTCCACCAGCACCCCCAATTCCTTCTCCTGAGGCCTGCTCTCAATCCATACTCCACCCAGCTCATGTTAATACTGTGGAGTGCCTTAACCGCCGTGCAGGACCTTGCACTTGGACTTACTGAACCTCATGAGATTTGTGTGGGCCCACTTCTCAAGCTTGTCTAGGTCCCTCCTAATGCCTTCCCATCCCTCAAGCATGTCAACTGCACCACTTAGCTTGATGTCATCTGCAGGTTTGCTGAGAGTGCACTGAATCCCAATGTCTTTGTCATTGATGAAGATGTTAAAAGTACTTGTTCCAATATGGACCCTTAAGGGACCGCACTTACCAGCAGTCTCCATCTGGACATTGAGCTGTTGACTGTTACTCTCTGGATGCGACCTCATCCACTGAACAGTCCATCCATTACCTCTATATATCTCCAATTTAGAGAAGAGGGTGTTGTTAGGGACGGTGTCAAAAGGCTTAGAGAAGACCAGGCAGATGACATCAAAAGCTCTTCTCTTGTCTGCTGTTGTAGTCACTCAAGCGACATGAAGTTCAGTATATAAAAAGACAACCAAAATAGGAGCAATATGTGCTAAAAAATGTCTGTTTCAAATGAAGCCTAAGAGTCGTGTAATGTGAAGTGGATTGCACTAGGTATTCAGAGTTAAATATTGGCATAGATGTATACAGCAGCTGTATTATAGACATCTACAACATATCATTTAATAATCTGAGTGGGAGGGAGCGTTCAAAATGTTAATTATTCAGCTGCATTTCAGCTGCTGTAGAAAAATGATGATAAATTCTAAGGGGAGTTGCAGTGCGAAACGGAATAAATAAGGTACCAATGTTGTAATTACATCTGCATAAGGAGAAACTGTCTGTGCAGACAGATCCCGGTTTTCGATTCTGTACGTGCCTGGAAGATCTGCTTTTACACTTCAAGCTACAATAAGTGAGTGAATACAAAGAGATGTGCCACTCAAAGGAAGAATTCTTCACCAATGCTCCATTTTTAATTAAAGTTTCAAGTCAATATATTCTGTTTGTCTATTTTAGTTTGATTTTCACAACAGAAGAGAGTTGAAAGAAGTAATAAGAAAGTCAGCATTAGATCCTTTTTAATTAAATACCAAGTTCATTAATAAAAACAAAGTATTGGCACAGAGTCTGTCAGAGGAGAGTATTGGTATTGCTTGGGTTTGAAGTTCGATAAACAGTTAAATCCTGTTTTCAGTATTTGGTCCAAATTCATTAATTCTCAAGAGATTTTAATTTATACTCTTAAGGTTTTCTCACAATGAATGCTCTAGAAAATTAAAAACAGTTGGGGGTGCACAGCTCCTTTGGAAGTTCCTGTTCTTATCTTAGATTTTATGCCTGGAAAAAAAAGTTTAAAAAAAACAGACAGCAGGAACAAATATTGGTTTTATAATATATTTTCTCTTAGGTACTCTTTGTTGATCCAGTCCAAGAAGATACAGGTGATTATATGAAACTGGCAGAATTATTCTATCATCATAATGTACCACTTAGGTAAGGAAAACCGAGCATCTCAAAAGTCTTAAAAGAAGGTTGCTGACCTTTTTTTCTTCCTCGTCTTCTCTTCTGCTAAGCAAAGATATAAATTCAAATGAAGTCTAATGCAACAACTTTCTAATAAGACACATTAATTACTCACCTGTGTTAAGTTTACTTGGGTATTAAATATTCTTATCAAATAGGTGGCAAGGGATAACATACTTGAGTGTGTGGAAATCTGCAAATGTCTGAGAAGTGATCTTGTCAAATAGTCCCACTGGATGCCCATATGAAGTTGGATGCCCGTGCAAAGTTGCATTCTAAACAAAATATTCTGCAGGTGAAACATGATTTGAGGGCATTTTTTAGTTTAGGTCTTTCAACTGAGGTTGTTTTACATACCTTTTGTTTTATATGCACGCTTAAAGACCAAAGCAAGATTATCCTCAACAAGTTCTGAATTTCTGAAAATTTATTGTCTGAGTCCAAACTAGCTGTCAGTTGAAAGAAAAGAGATGCCTCTGAGGAAGAATCTGGTTGATCTGCCTACTTTAAGAAAAAATTAATTGCTCTCAGAAGAGCCTCTTTATTTCCACAGCTTATGAAAGAAGAGAAGGGTGTCCAAACCAGATCCGAGGTTTAGCAAGATGAATTCCATGTTAAATATTTAAAATCTGCTCTTGAAAGATTTGTTTTCTCAATAAATTTCAGACGTTTCAATTTCCTTTTAAATTTTACTTATTCTGATCATTGTTTTGTGTTTCTTTTTTAAAAATCATTCAGTGACAAAAAAAAAAATCCCTAAGGGAGGATATATATTAGTTGTCTGCGCATTTTATCACTGGCGTCACTCCTTGGGAGACAATACTTCAGTCCAGAGGAGAATAAAGCCTAGAATCTAATTTGCTTTTTCTAATACATAACAGCTTAAGAGCATCCAAACTGGGTCCATTTAGGTCAGCATGTCTGCAGCAGGCTACAAGAACAGAGCATCCAGATGCATTCCCTGAGCATTTTCCTAGCCTTCACACACTTAGACATGAAAGAATTCCAGATCTAGTTTCTAAATATCTAGCCACCCACAGTGTGTTTGTCTTCCATAAAATTTTCTGTTTTCTTCTTGAATTCAGCACCCACAGTATCCTTTTCCAGGCATTTTTTGCAGTTGAATTATATGGTGTATGAAGAAGTTCCTTTTTTGTTTTGAGCCAGACTTTCAATAGCTTCACTTACTGTCTCTGTAGCTTTTAAAATTGGGAGAGACACTGAGCAGCCTCTCCCACTCTAGATGCCAATCATGATTTTTATAAAGCTCTACCATATTGGATCGCAGTTGTTTCTTTCCCAAAGTTACTAGTTATTCCTTGCCTGAAAACTGTTTCAAAGGTTGTTTTGTTGTCTGAGGTATTCTCTGAACTTTCTTAGTTTCAATATAACCTCCCTGAGATGAGAGCAACAGCCACGTACACGGTGTTCAAGATACAGACAGACAGGAGCATCTGTACTGTCATATAGTATTTTGCTTTGCTCATTGTTCCTGTGGTACCCACCTAAAACAAGACTTAGGGAAAGTTATTTAAAATAATGAGAGATGTAAAAAATGGGAGAACCAATTAACGGTACAGCATGGTGCACCTTTATGCATTGTTTATTCTTTATATCATTTTAGAAAACTTACAGTGTTTCTTCCCTCTGTCCTTTGATCTGACACACATGTGATTATATCCTGAGCATCTGTCTAAACAGTTTTATACTGATATGACAGATTTTGTTTTAATCTTTTAAATGGCAGCAGCCATCCAAATAAGAGGCTGACTTCCTAAATCAACTCATATTGTAAATATGAAAGTCTTCTGAAACACGAGCTCCGCATTGCAAGTTGTCACGCTGTAGTTGCTGTCATATGTCACGAGGTCAGGAGGTCTCTCCTGTTCTTGTAGCAGCTGTGGTGGAGCTGTACGCTTTGTGGAAATACCTGCAAGGTGCACGATGGTTTGTATGGCAGAAGACAACTTAGTTTCTGTGATACTGAGTTTTTCTCAGAGAGAGATTATGATTCCCTTGTGCTCTTGCAATTCTCCCCCTTTTGATAGTTGGCATAATTTCCAAGCTTTCAACTGACTGCTGCATATAGAACATGTGTGGTCAGGAGTTGGCAGCAGCTTGCACAGCTGTTAGTTGCTTCATAGGTGGCTGCAATTGTGTAAGGCAGCAGATTACTAAGTGGTTTGGGTTACAATTTGGCCAACAGACATCCCTACCTGTAGGTTTGCTAAAAAGTAAATGTAAAGTAGAACAGACTTGAGTAGCTGTTTCTGTAGGGGTTTTCCATGGAGCAGGTTTTTTTGTGCACTGTTGGGTTTGTGTTGGAAGAAGTGACAGCTAATGGTAGAGGGTTTTGCCACAGACCTAGTAGGAATAGCATTAGCTGCATGTATTCAGGATGATTGAAGGATGGTTCTGGAAAACTACATGAAGTTGATCCCTAAACTGCTGCAACAGCAAAGTATTCATATAAAATCTCCATTTCTGAGTCATAAAAATACCCAGGTTTGACCATCTTCTTCCTGTTCCTCTCCCTTGTTATACAAGCAGGCTTCAGGTCGAAGTGCAGGGGTAACTGGTGAGCCATCTCTCCCTGTCCTTATGTCAACCCACAAGCCTCTTGTTACATCTTCTCTCCCCTCTCCAGCAGAGGAGGGGAGTGACAGAGCGGCTTTGGGGGGCACCTGGCCTCCAGCCAGGGGCAACCCACTACAATAGGCAAACAAGTGACTGTCAGCTCTGAATTTCCCCTGCTATTGTAGAACAAGGAATCTCTATTACGCTTCATACTGTAAAGATGGTATGGCCTGATTAATCCAGGTATTTTTCATGAGAACACTTACCAAAATACCGTATTCACCATGCGTTTTCTTCGTTTTCGGGTTTTTTTTCCTTCTGAATCCTCGTATTTCTAAGGCTTTTTTCATTTAATGGCAACGTAGGGAATTGTAGTACAAGTGTCAAAGGTACTTGGTCAAATTGCTACCATTTAAAAATGTATGATCTCTTTTTTGTTTGTTTATAGAATTGGATTTGTTTTCGTTTTAAGTAACAAAGAAGAAATTGATGGAAGTGAAGATGCTGGAATAGCTCTTTGGAGAACTTTTAATTACATTGCAGAGGAATCTGACACCACTCAAGCCTTTACCTCGATAATTAATGTTAGTTTTTTCACAGGAAATCACTTTCCTCTCTTTTTCTTTTGTTTAAACTTTCTACTTTTCTATATAGTTAATAATTTACTGCCTTGTCACAACACGATTCATTTGCATTTACTTTACATGGAAACACAGTATTAAAAGCATACATAGAATACCATAGAATGACTTGCAGAAATATTTTTCTTCTTTGGAAATCAACTTGCTCTTGTCATTTTACTGGTCTACATGCTTTCTTCAAGAATGTGAAAAGGTAGATGCATACCTTACAGCTTTCAGTATGTTCTTGTGAAAAATTATGTGGTGTTATTTTTATTAATGTGCCGTGCCTGCTATTCTGTTGGAGTACAGGTATTTAATAGCACATTATGACAATACAATAAGCTTTGAAAAACTCTAGGTTGTTCTCCAGTGACCAAAAAGAAAGTCTTCTGGTCACATTTGATCTGTTCATGGGTTTAGAAAGCATAGGAATATTCCAAGCTTGCAGCTGAATGAATGAGACAGGTTTTCTGGGTGAAAGAATACAGGTTCACATAAAGATAGGAATTTCAGAGACAAGAGATGACTGGAAGGAAATAATAATAATAAATAATAATGAGTAGCCTAGGTGAAGAGTCTGCAGGAAAATTATCCGACTAATACCTCAGTCTCGGATAATACCTTAAAAATAATACATAATTATTTTTTTTCATTTTTGTCTTGTTATTTGTTCAGTGCCTAGAAACTAATGTCATGTACAGCCTCAGAGAGCTTAAGATTTAAAGGAATTGAAGATACTAGGAGTACCTTGGAAGAGAAGTAGAAATCAACAAGCATTAGGAGCTGAAATGTCTGCATGGCTATTATCCATGATCAGATCACAAACTATCAATTTACAGTGGGCTGTAGTGTTCTTCATTTTACTTTGCTTCCTAATATAAAGAGGAGAGGATGAAAAAGGTAATTAAAAGATAAAATTAAAATCAGTAATATTCAGTGCTATAGAGAGAAGTGTACTTTTCCTCATTTGAAAAGAAATTAATTGAATAATTTTCACTTCAAATTCATTTTGTACGTTTGAGGAAAGAGTAAAATTTATCCTATGTAAAGAAATAACATTGATAAGGAGAAATTATCACTGTAGGAAAAAGTGTCACTGACTAAATCAGGCTTGGATTCATCCTAGATAGATTCAGGTAACTAGCCAACGTTACGTAGCTTATAGTATGAATTCAGATTCCTTCTGTAGTCGGTGAAGAGAAATAACCTTTCACATTCAGCTCACATAAGTGTATTTACTTTGCTGCTTCAGCTTTAGACTAAAGGTATAAAAATAGATTAATCAGAACAGTGCTCTGATGAAAAATTGTGCACATGTGCGATGGTGATAATTACTAAAGCACTGTAAAAAATGCAATATAGCAATAAAAGCAATATAAAATATACCAATATAGAAATTACTACTGAACTATAAAAATAGCTTTACTTCATTATTTACTTTTATTAATTTTACTAAATTATGATTGAAAAATTATTGCATTTTACTTTCTTCTTTTTGTTATAATTTCTACAGCTGTACCATGAAGTGAAAGATGGAAATGTTCTAACAGTAAATCATGTGAAGGACCTTCTTAGAAGCGAATACCCCCACGCTGATGTTCAGAGCATACTGGGTGTCCACTCGGAATACGATGAAGGGAGGAAGGTATGTTGAGAGCAGAGTGGTAAGAAATAATGTACTACACCATTCATTGAGTTTGCTAAGTTGAAAGATTGCTAAATGTTAAAGCGTGTAAATACAGTATCTTGGAGTTAAATTTCTCTTCAGCCACTGTTTGGGCATTAGCAGGAACGTTGGAATGGTTTCCTCATTACTACACTCACTATGAAAACTTAACTACTGCCTGCTGCTTACAGGAGCACAAGGGTTCTGCTAGCAGGCATATTAAGGGGTCTCTTGTACCACAGGAATTGTTTACCTGTGTGTTTGGGTGAGAGGCTGAAACCTATCTTGTAGGCAAATCACTGATTCCTTTAGTTGTGCTTTGTGGTTATAATCTTCTTTGGGAAAGACAGCGATGGATTTTGATTTAAAAGTTACAGAGAAGCCATATTTTTATCCATAACTGATTATGTAGACAATTTTCTGCTAATATATATAAAGATACGTTTCTCTTTGATGTGTCTTCATCCATGCCATCTGTACAGTCTTTTTTATCTGTGGGTATATATACCATCCGTTGTATCTGTCCCTTTTTAACAATTGTTTTCCAACACACATCATGTTCCTTTAAAAAGATTCATCTGGGCAGCCGGAAAAAAGGTACTATTTGCTTTATGCTGCTTGTTTCTCACTGAGTTGCATGGTGGCTTTGTATGGAAGGGCCATTTCAATCTGCCCTGGAAACATCTGGATGCACTTAGGGCAGGACAGCTTCCTGTGGGGAATATTAAAGGAATAAAACTAGACAGAGATCCACCAAGAGGTCCCCTGTACAAGCAGGGTCTGTGAGACTGCAACAAAGATCAGGGAGGAGACAGTGGCATGACAGAAACGTTGACATAGATGGAAAGATGGACTCTCTGGATACTGCTATTGAGTTTGTAGCTATCCAGAAAGCGATGCTGAAAGAATGTGAAAGGATAGACACTAGGAGAGGGGAATTACTTACAGTTTTATTTCAATTTGACTCACTGAATTTTCTCTAGTAAAAATTAGCCTTTTCTGCTTGGCTTCCCAGAATAAAAGGGTTATAGGGGTTTTGGGCATGCTGTCTTGGGGAAATGGTCTAGATTGATCCCCCTCAAATTATGTCTCAATGCCCTTCTCCAATGTTATTTGATTAATAATATTTGGTAAGAATATTAAGCAAAATATACTACTTCTCAGCAAGATGATAAAGGAAAAGTTAAAATCACCATATACAGATCTTTAATTTCTTTTGGTATTCCATTTGAGAAATGAGTCCCATGAGTCCTGTCTGTTGCTAAACATTTCCTGTTTTGTCCCACTGCACATGAGGAGGTGTGACAGTGATAGTGCGTGGAGATTAGAGTTCCTTGTCTCTTGATATTAGTTTCATTTTTTTTTTCCTACAGTCAGCCACAGTCTATTTAATCCTGTGATATTTCTGATATGATCAGGCAGGAGCAACCTTTTATAAAAAGACTGGCCTGGGTCCATTGCCTCAAGCCCTGTTTAATGGCGTGCCCTTTAACCGAGAAGAGATGGATGCTGCAGAGTTGGAGACAGTTATTCTTCAGAGGATTATTGATGCCACCAGCTTCTTCCAGAGGGCAGTGTTCATGGTATGTTCAGCATTTCTGAATGAACACAAGGTGAAATATTTGGCAGTGGGTTGTTTGAGTTATGTTTATATATTCAATTTTTTATAATGAGATGGCTTGTAATTAATTACAACTGAAATTACATTGGTATATTAATTTGCGGTCGTGGTTTTGAAGCAGTATATTTAGACTACACAAGATTGAAGGATCAACTAAGCAGAGAATCACAGAATGTTAGGAGTTGGAAGGGACCTCGAAAGTTCATCCAGGCCAACCCCCCTGCCAGAGCAGGATCACCTAGAGTAGGTTACACAGAAACACATCCAGGTGGGCTTTGAATGTCTCCAGAGAAGGGGGCTTCACAACCTCTCTGGGCAGCCTGTGACAGTGCTTTGTCACCCTCACAGTGAAAAAGTTTTTCCTTATGTTCCCATGGAACCTCCTAAGCTCCAGCTTGCACCCGTTGCCCCTTGTCCTATCACTGGACATCACTGGTAAGAGCCTGGCTCTATAGTTATAAACAATAATGATGTTACCCCTTAGTGTCCTCCAAGTTAAAGAAACCCAGCTCCCTCAGCCTTTCCTCATAAGGAAGATGTTCCACTCCCTTAATCATCATCGTGGCCCTGTGTTGGAGTCTTTGAAGTAGTTCCCTGTCCTTCCTGCACTGAGGGGCCCAAAACTGGACACAACATTCCAGATGCAGTCTCACCAGGACAGAGTAGAAGGGAAGGAGAACCTCTCTTGACCTTCTAACCACACCCCTTGTAATGCAGCCCAGGATGCCATCAGCAGCCTTGGCCATGAGGGCTAAGTAATCATAAGGAAATTTTCAACTAGAAACTGAGAATGTACTGCAATTTTTCATTGAAAAATGTGTATCTGGTATTTTAAATACTGCCTGTGTGATATGTATACATTTTTTTATTTGACATTGTCCATAACTTGGTGTATAGAAGCATTAAGCTCAGTGGAAAGATTTTACTTGGTCTTTGTGTGTCTTAAATTAAATCTGTACTTTCATAGTTTCTTTTCTCTTACTACAGGGTTTGTTAAATGATCACATAAATGCAATAGATTTTCTTATGGATCAGCACAATGTAGTGTCCCGTATCAATCCCACTATTCTTGGAGCAGAAAGAAGATACGTACATTTCAGACCCACATCTGGTAACTGCTTTTCTTGGACTGGTGGTTGTTGTGGTGGTGTGGGGGTTTTTCTAAGTCTAACACGTTGTGGTTTACATTTTGCAGTTCCATTTGATGTGGAAGACTTCTCTACTTTCACCTTTTTGGATGCCCAAGATAAAAGTGCTGTAATTTCAGACAACATGATGTATTTAACAAAAAAAGGTATTTGAATTTTATATATCGGGTTGGGGTTTTGGTTTTTATATATATATGTATATGTATGTATAAAAATTGTTGAAATTTGCCAGTAAAAGAACCCATTAAAGTATGTATCCCAAGGATCCCATAGAAATAAATGCATTTGCTAATATCATTTGTTAATGTATCTTTTTTGAGGAGCCAGATCACATCCTAATATTATTAACATAAATTATAATAACAGAATAGTTATTTTAGATTTTGTCATTTTGAAATGTGATGGATCTCACTGCTAGTTGTTTTTGTTTCACATACATGAAGTTAAAAAATTTTGCAAGACTTTTGCAGCTTCAAAACCAGAATCACTTTTCATACTTAATATGGTTTTACTTGAGGATATTAAGGAGAGTCTATTCAGTTTTCAAGCCTGTTTTGTGTTTGCGTGGCAAGGTTTTGGTAGTGGTGTTGGGCTGCGGGGGTGGCTTCTGCTACTTGTGTAGAACTCCATATAGCAGCTTTCCATCTCAGATGCTTTCCCACATCGGCTGTGATGGGCATCTGGCCTTCAGCCAGGGTCAACCCACCACAAAGTGATCCTAATTGCAGCGTTATCAAGTGAATAGTGTATAGTCTTTGTGATGTATATAAAGATTGGGCATTTATACAATTTAAGAAATAATTTAATTTTTATTTATTAGCATTGAGTATCTCTTTTTTCCTCTAGTTAAACAATAGATTGTTTAATTTTGATATGTGAAGCTTTGTCTTTCTGTAGAAAATAAAAAATACTAATGTTCACTCATTTATACACTTTCTCTTGCTAAAAGTCACAGGTTTTTTTTACATTTAAAATATTTGTTGATATAAAATATTCTTATTGCATGTACAAGTACTTTTCCCTTGGACCTAGAAAAAAGTACAGTTACAGCATTGGGAGCATAATAGTGCATGCAATTTTGCAATAATCCATACTTTGTTAATTTTGAACAGTAGACTGTTAACTGTTTATTTACATCAGTCCATCAAGGGACAGAAGTGCTATTCTTTCAGCAGTTATACAATGTTAACACAGTTTTACTTACTATCAGAAAAAAAACCCACCATATACTTAGATTTCTTTAGAATACAATTATTTGACTCTATTTGATTCTCTGTCTACAGCCAAAGGGACATCCCAGCTAGTTGCCAAATGATGACTGGCTTTCACTCTGTAGGCTCATCTCCGAGGTTCAGCTCTCTTGTGTAACACCCATAACCTTTAAGCTTGAATCTACATTTCAAATCTCTGTCCCTACTGCATTTCTCAACAATGCTTAAAAATAACCTCTTCCTGGGATCTCACTAGAACCTTGTAAAATTTGTATCTATACATACTACATTTTAGGGAATATATGATAGACCTGACTAGACTGATACTCATCTGCAGATAAATTTGCAGAATTTTTCATGTACTGTTGGCCTTCTACAAAGAACAGGGGCTATAGACCAAACAAAGGGAAAATGATAAATATTGGGACAGGCTGCCCAGGGAGGTGGTTAAGTCACCATCCTTGAAGGTGTTTAACAGAAGAGTTGGAACTAGTAGCCATTCTATGATTCTGTGTATACACCTATGCTGTAGTTTGCTTTCTTTGAGCTGTATTTGGTATATTCCTGTTTGTGTATTTGATATGTTCCTCTTTGTGTCCAGAAATGGTAAACTTTGTCCTGCCTTTGCTGCCAGGGAAGTTGAATGGCCCAACTCATTCATTCTTTAACTACTGAATTCTTTTTATGTCTGTCTGTATGGCCAGCCTCTGTCGGATGTTCAGAAGAAGGCTCTGGCTAACAGGTCTTGTTAACTGGAGCTAGCTTATTATTTAGGGACATCTTTATTCAGTGGTAGAACAGTAGATTGGCTATTAATGACTCATAGTAACATGATAAAATACCTCCTAAGAATTTTATTTCAATTCAGAGGGCAAAGGATTCAGACGTGGCAAAGACTAGTCTTACAGTTGAAGTCAGCAGTCAAGCATACACATAACCATCAAAATCTCAAACAGAATTAAGTGATTTTTTGTTTTTCATTGTTTGTGAGAAGATTCTCCAGAATGTAAAGTGGGATTATCTTTAACTTTCAGGTGATGATGCATTATATGCTGTTACTATCTGGATTATTGCTGATTTCGATAAACCAGCTGGGAGACGACTGCTTTCTAATGCCTTGAAACACCTGGTGAGTTCCTAAAAGTTCTTACTTCTCCTGCTTCCAGAACTTTTTGTGGTATCCACTGTGTGTGCTGGTAAATTTCTCCTTGCAGACCTTTCTTGTTGGTGTTTACAGCTGTTAAAGCTTCATATCTGGTTTTAGTTGGAGTGCTGGAGGATAGGGACAGAAACATAGTCCTGGGGTTTTTTTTTAGGTCACTGGGGTCCAAGGGGACAAAATCATAGTATTTTTTAAAAGTTTATTGATTAGCATAGAGGTTCTCTGCTCCTTTCCAGTTCCCTTCTGTTTGTTGGGCCAGGGTCAAGTAGAATTTCTGAACTGGAATGGGCACCTCTTGTATGTGACTTGCCATTGGCATTTGAAGAAAAAAGTACAAGAATCTGTGAGGGGAAGTGACCAAAGGGAATTCATTTTTAACTACTGCAGCTAATATGTTACATTGTACTTTGAGAACTACTAATGTGTTTTAATTTGAAAAAAAATGAGACAGCTTGGCTGGACTTCTGGATGCTGGATCTCATCTACTTCAGCCTCCCACTCAAGAGTGGGACTGCTGCCACCATTACACCAGGTCAACTGTGACTTTGCCTGAAGAAGTCCTGAAAGCCTCCAAGGAGGTTACTCCACCCCTTCCCAATTTGCTCTGGTGTTGCACGGCCTTCCAGGTGTAGTTTTTCCTAATGTCTGCCAAGCCAAAAATCTGTGGCCATTCCCTCTTGTTATGTTGCTTGCTACTACCAAGAAGAGTTGTCTTGTTTTTTCCTCCCCTTTCAGTAGTTGTTGGCTGCTATTAGGGTTCTCTGTAGCCTCCTCTTTGTCAGAGGAAGCAAGCCCAGCTCCTTCAATTCTTCTTCATAAGTCTATGAGCATCTTGGTGGCCCTTTGCTGAAATCTGTCCAGCATCTCAACATCTTTACAGCACTGGGGAGACCAAAACCAGGCACATCAGTCCAAGCGCAGCCTCCCAAGTATGGAACAGAGGAGAATGAGAGATTCCCTTGATCGGCTCGCTAAGTGTCTGCCCAGTGTGAGCATCCTTCTCAGGAACAGTTTAAAGGACACGTTTTCAAGTTTTTCAAACAAGTGTTTTAACAAAGCATTTATCAAGGGCTGTAATTTAAAGTTTGCTGTTTAAATATGTTGAATGCCAGTGATTTCCTCCCTTGTTTTTGTATTCTTTGCTGCAATGGAGTCAATTTCCCTTTTTCTTCAGTTAGTGATGCTTTTTTTTTTTCCTACCTTCGGATTGTCGCTGCCTTAGTGCAACTGAAGTGGCATCATCAGTTTTTTGCAAGTGAAACATTTTCCTGCTGATGAAGATGAAAGTGATAAGTGGATAAATTTTCTTGTATTTATTTTATGCTTAGTTTGAAAACTAGCAAAACCTCTACAAAACCAGTTCTGAAGCCTGTAAATGAATACTTGTGTACGCCCTTTGTTAAAAAGACCCTTCAGCAGAATGCTCAAAGGCAATTGGTCTATTTAAAAATACCTTCTGTTTAAAATAGGTATTGCAGAATAGGTAAAACCTTGCTAATAACAGTTGAAGTTCTGAATTAGGCATTGATGTATGTTTTCTAAAGGCAAGTAGCTGCAAAAAAAAAAATCAATACTTAAAGGCGTTTCATGGAACTATAATAGATGTGAATACATTAGGTAACAGCAGATGGAAATGTAAAATTGTGGGTTATTCTCTATTTCTCTTTGCAGAAAACAAGCAGTCATACACGAGTTGGGATTTTGAACAATCCTTCATCAAAAATCAAGGAAGATAACACAGCCATTGCAAGAGGAATTTTGACTACATTTCTAACTCAAAACAACGGCAGCTTCAAAAGTTTCCTAAGTAAACTGGCTAATGAAGAAACAGCAAAATCCCTTGCTGCTGGAGCTAAAATTGCTACATTCCTCATCCCAGTGAGTGTGAACTGAATTAGACTGTTTCCTTTTTCAATTTACATATATTTTATTGTAAGGAGATGCAACAGTGTTTGGCTAAACGGTAGGGAATTTATCACCCTTACACAGTTTCTGCTCAAACAGTTGTAGATTTTTGATGACTGTTATGTCATGAAGAGTAGAAAATTTCTCAAAAGTGAAGGAAGAGAGTACAAGAAAAGTACTTAAAAATATGAATACTGGATTATCAAGATCAAAGTAGTTTGAATTTTAATTGTTTAGCTCCTTTTGAATCCTTGAAAATCCTTTAAAAGAGTTAAGACTTTAGAAGTAATGGTTTCTGCCTTGCTGTTGTGGTTGTGAGTGTTAGTAGGTACAGACTGCAGTGGTTGAGGTTAACAAGCATTGTATACTTCTGGCCAACCCTTTTTGGTGTGTTTCTATGAAAATTCATTGGTTTAAAATACAAATGTTGCTGATTGCCAAGTCTGAACACAGAGCAGAGCTGAATTCCCAAATAGCAGCTGCAAACTACGGTTTTTGTTTCAGAAGGAGCTGTAATTGTGGTAATTTTAAATTGGAAGATTTGGAAGACTAAGAGAATTCTCTGGCACCATATTGGAAAATGAATTAGCTAGTTTGCTCATGCTTTTAGTTCATTGTCTAAAATTTTGAAAGACACAGAGGTACTTAATTAAGCAGTGTATGCATGTTACTATTTTTTTGTTATATTAATTGTATCTGAATCTATTTGCTTAGTCTGCATGTTTCTAATGAAGAAACACATGTCAATAGAGTTTAAGAGAGCAGAACAATTTTACAGTGCCATTGTAAGCATGGCAAACTTCCAGATTCCTACCCTGCCCCTGCTTTGAACATTGATTTATGTGTTTTACATGTTGGCTTTCCCAAGACACGCTTGATCTGTATCAAATGACTGTGTTAAAATTACTGTTAGGTTTTTAGAGTAATACAAATTTTTTAAATACCTTTTTCCCCAAGGTGAGAATACAGTTCAATTATTAACAGAGTATGTTACTTTTCATGCAACTTTATAGAAAAAGTGTTTTGCCTCAGGCTCAGCTTTCCTCTCATAGGTTATTCATGCTTGCCCAAGGGTAAAAGCTGCACACTATCTCGTTGGGAAACTGGACTGTGGGTCTGCACAAGTAGTCCTATTGCTTACATTGAAGCTGAGCTTGTTGCTTTATTTTAACTTCTGGTGTTAAACATTTTTTTATTTTGCTTAATCATTCCACTGTCTCACACTTCACCTTTGCTTTAGGGAATGGATGATGATGCTTTCGAGAAGAAGTACAACACTTTAGGACTGGATGTAATTAAAACCCACCAGATGTTCTGCCAGGAGGTCCTTAAGCTGCTTCCTGGGCAAATGGCTGTTATGAGCAATGGCAGGGTAAGAAAGAAATTCAGTCATTTCTCAATCTTTTTGTAGGTTTGTTTGGGTTTTTTACTTCCTGAAACTGCAGTTTCAACCTAGAGAAACCGTGCTATATCGATTTCACACTTATTCAGCCTGTTGTTAGACAGGCTAAATGCTATGACTGTTTGCCTTGGTTTTTATTTTGTTTTACTCCTGACGTATTGGCTCATTTCCATTGAAGCTACTATGTACTTATGTCACTTCACAGCTGTTAGAGCTGATCTGACAAAATTCTCTGCATACAGTAATATTTGATGTATTATTAATTGCATTTAAGGTTAAATTTTATTCCTGAAGTTACCTATATTTTGAAAACTTGGGATAGGATTATCTACCACATATGTAATAAAAAAATAAATTACATTGACTGGGGTAGTAATTCAAGCTCTAAACCCCCAAATAGTTTATAAATATTAAATTGTTCTGAAGCCTTTATTTGAGCATCAGGAATCAAAGTGTAGTAGTTTTATTGTTTCACTTTCTTGTATGTATATTCTGAAAACAATAGCCTTAATTACAATGTGACTATGGATTAACTGTGATAAAAAAACAAGGTGTTGGGTTCAGTATTTAGTACTTATTAATGAATGTCAATACCTTTACGTTATAAATGCAATTTAAACAAACTATTTGCTTCCATTTTCTATTCATTGCTCCACCATTAGAAGGAGATAGAGGTACTGTGTTGGTATCTCAGTACTGAAAACTCTCTTTAAATTGTGTTCTTAGATACACTCTTGCATCCTAAACAGCTTTTGAGATACAGCTGAAATACCACTAACAGACCCACAGAAGGCGTTTTCATTGATGGAGCACAATACATTTCCTAGAATTAGTTGGATAGATTTGATAATGTGTATTCATCTATCTGAAAGTGTTGTTTCACCTTTTTAAAAAGACATTGGATATCCTTATTTTCTGCCCGTGCTATTTCAGCACTGAAGTTTTGTTTTAATGAGGAAAAAATAATTGTTTTGTAATTGTTTCTAGGAAGGTGAGACACTATTTCATAATCACACTGGTTTTCTCAATCTCATGCATCATTAATATTAATAAAAAAATTCCATAGTGAAGTTTTGTTAGATAACCTCTCATTTCTAGGGAGCAGCTGAATTTTGGCAGAGGGGTGTTCAGCACTAAACTTACATCATGACATTCTACATCCTGGGAGCCTTGTAGTCTCTTGGAGTTGACTTGGGTCAGTTTAGCCTGGTAGACTAGGAGTAAGAAATCCAAACAGCATCCTCCAAGCTACTCTCTGGGACTTTAAGGCACCTTCTTTTCCTTCAGACACCAAAAAACCTAGTAGTTCTATTTCTTGTCTCTGGATATCCTGTGTTTCTTATTCTTCGCTTTTGTCTCCCTTTCTATCCATTCTGCTTTGTGAGAAGCCCTGAGAATTTGAAATTGTGTTTACCAAAATATACAGCTAAAGAGTGTGATAGGCAGATAGTAATTTGAATTTGATTAAAATAATGTCCCTAACAGAGCTTTTTCTTAAACTTCTTATTTCAAAATAGTGTGCTCCTTTACATAGATGTAGTGGATGTTTCCATCGCAGCTATTCATTGTCATTGATAATTAATTGTAATTACATATCTGTAAAAACCTAATCTTTCATAATTTTCTTCTATATCATTAATAATATTGATGTATGTAGGGGTTGGAGTTGCATATTGAATGTTGTGCATTCATTTAAAATATTAGTGTGTTTTTGGTTACAGAAGAAACATTACTGGGACACTATAGACTTAGCAATGTTATTTTTCTCTTTCTAAGGTACTGGGTCCTTTAGACGAAAATGAATTCTATGCTGAAGACTTCAATCTGTTGGAGAAAATAACGTACAGTACCTCAGCAGAGAAGATTAAAGCTATTGTCAAAGAGATGGGAAACAGTAGTAAAAGGTAAAATTCTTTTGCATTTTGAGGCTGTGAGATGTAATGCCTTGTTTATTGCCTGTGACAAATTAATAATCCTTTGGCATGGAAATAGAAACAAATGTTCAAATATGTAGTCATTATACAAGTATACATGATATATTATATTCATATATGTATTCATACTCATATATACACTCTACATGTACTTTGTGTTCATTCTTTACGTGCTATATATTTGCAATACTCTTACTTAACATCTGAGTACTTCCACATAGACAGCCTTAACTGTCCCTCATTTCCTTTTCAACTTTTCTCAGACTGACTTAGATACTCAAACACTCACCCTACTTTCTAAAAGAAATGGAACATCTGCTAAGCTCTGTATCACCTTTCTGCTTGGCTAATTATGCTGTTTAACCAGTTTCAAGCATATGTGTAAACTCTGTATGTTGGTTTTCAACTGGATGTGTCATTTGCCCTGCTGCTGTCAGCCTCTTTGGCACCTTGCTCTTGCAGCACTGAGCAGAAGAATAGGTACCCTGTGTTACTCACAAGAGACATGCACCCTTTTATCATTGGTCATATGTGTGATAAGGTAAAGGCAGAAGAGATCACTGCTTATCAAAGAACCATATAATCTTCAACTTGATTAATAACATTCTGCTTAATTACTCCAAATATTTTATGACCAAGGAATAAGTACAGCTAATTAAACAATTTCTACTTAAGAGTAAGTATAACAAAATAGTATGATACAATCCAGTACACCTCAAAACCACAGGAATATCTGAGTATTGATGTTAGAAGTAAGAAAGTGTGCTGTCTTGGTTAGTTGTTAGAAAAGGACCCTGTAGAGGTGTGGCCAGATGTGCTGCTCTGACATCCTGCTAGACAACACTCATGCATCTGTTAATTGAAGAAGTGTAAAGATGAGTTCTAACTAGCTTTTAATCTAAGGATCCAGTTTGTGTACAGAGACAAAAATTTTTTATATATATTTTTTTACAATATCTATTGACTGTCTATGTCCAAGTGTCACTTCTGTTATCTGGAAGGACTGGCACAACTGAGAGAATAACTACCAGCAAAACAAACTCAAGAAGAGATAGATCGAGGAGATAAGTAGTGAGAGGCAAAACATATTTAATCAAATATTAACACTTACTGACACTGAAATAGAACTACTAAGCTTTCTAAGGAATTTCTTGTAAGAAATAAAGAAAAAATAAAAGATATGGCCAAGTGAAATTGAAACTTTGTTCATTTATGTGTGTTCCTAGATGTTGTTGGAGAGGAGAAAAAAATTGCAAAAAAAGTAATAAAGAGCTATAAATATCAGCAGATGGTACCACCCAAGTGTGAGACTGGATGGTAATTCTGCTAATTCTGCATGGCTTAATTTTAGGAAGAGTACAGTTCACAAACTCTTAACGCTGAAGTTATTCTTGGGCATTATCATGCTAAAGTTTTTACTCGAAGTGACAAATCTTGATGTGATAATGTTTTAAAGGGGTTCAGGATGTGAGCTTTATTAGTACTCATTATGTAGACAGACATGTTAAAAATGTGAATACTTTACTCCTAATGAAAAATAAATTATATATGCTTTATTTAATATAGTGGCAGTGATTTGATTATGAAAATTGATGCCCTACTGTCGTCTTTGCCTAAAACAGAGATGAGACAAGAAGCTGAATTACTCAAAGAAGAGCACAGGTAGGTTCTGTCTGTCATAATGCACTTAGAGTACTTAAATAACAAAATCAGAATGTACTGATTACTATGTAAGGTCTTTGGAAACTTGAGTAAGCATTCCAGTTTTTTAAAAAGTTGTTGACTCTCATCTGCTGTAGCATAATGCATCTTTACTTCTGTCTTAATAAATTAATTAGTAATACCTAATCATTTTCCAGCCTTATTTTTTGGTGAAAAAAAGAGTCATTACAATTGGTGTGAATAGAAATGTTGATTTCGAGGTGGAAGAGTTAGAAAACTCCCTACATTTATTAAAATGAATCTGGCTGGGGCAAGCCTTTTGGAGTAAAGACAGGTCTGTTTTTAAAAGGACATATTATAACACAAGAACCCTGATCAAAATAATTTTTTTTTGCAATGCTATTTCCAAATCTACTTGTTTTTATTGGTGAAGCTGCTGTAGTGTACTGTGCTGATGGGCTGGCCCTGTTGCTGAAAAGAGGAGGAGTCAGACCAGTAGTAGCCTGTTTTAAGCGGCCAACACCTTTTCTGGAGCTATACTTGTAACAGTCAGTACTATGCTACTGCTGTATTTGAGAGAGTTTGACTCAGTAATGGTACTCACAGCTCTAGGTATATTTTTAGTGGAAAAAAAAATCAGATAATCCATTTTGTGTATTTATAGCATGATTTTATTTTTTTTTACATGAGTCTTAATAACATTTTTCTTCTTGTAGATCCAGAGTACTTTAACTTAGTCTAAGCAAGTTTATCAAACTAAGTTATTTTCTGGAATATATAAAGCTGATCCATCCTATCAAGTTTGACACATCTCAGTTGCCATTTTTCTCACTGTTCTTTTAAATTGTGGCACCATTGACAGTTCTCAAATCAGATGATTCTGGGTATTGATGGAGGAAAATGTAGACCAGTGACAAAAAACGCCATTTAAAAATTTTTGCTGTGTATTTTTCTTTTATTTATTTTCTTATGGGCCATAACCATAAGAAATAACCAATAACCAGTATGGAATTATGTAGATTAATTCTAAATCTTTAATTGCTACTCACATTCAGCTTTCCTAATGTTATCACAGGGAGCAATAATGATTACTACTTGAAATGAGGGAAACATCTTCATGAGTAGTAAAATCTGAAGTGCCTCTGATATTAGAAATTTGTACCTAAAAATGTTTGTTATTTCCACAAATTCAGTTTGATGTTTTCATGTACTTTTTTTTTTAAACAGTGTAGTAAAAGTTGATCCTCAACAGAATGAACCATTCTATGATGTTGTTGCTATTGTGGATCCATTGACAAGAGAAGCACAGAAGATGGCTCATTTATTGATTGTAAGATGGTGGTAATTTCTTCTAATTTGCATATCTGTAGCTTAATTTTTACTAAACTTTTTCTAATTTCCATGTACAGTGTAACAAAGGGATAAAATTAAGGTGTTTTTTAAAAATTCATATTTGGTTATTTAAATTCATATTTTAAAAATGAGTATGATCTAATTCATCATCCTTATTTGCAATTGAAATTCAGATGCCCCATGAACCAATCCTCTTAAAAGTGAGTCCATAAATGCTCTTTATAGTCAATAGAAGGGAAAGAGGAGATTGTCTGCGTAATATAGAGGGAAAAGGATTGACCATCTCAAAATCTTAAGAGATGTATGCTTTTTTCCATTAAACAAAATCATCTTAGTTTTCCAAGGTACCTAAATGAGGTGGTCTAAAACTGACCCCTAATATCATCATAACAAGGTTGGACTATAAACCTTGCAGCTCTTGGAAGGGTACTTCTTGGTTGATTAATGCTACCAAGTGTCTTCCATTGTGCGTAGCTATTGATCATCTGAAAAGAAACTGTCCTAAAAATATAGCTCCTAAAATTATTTTCTTTTTTCACTAGCTGCAGAATATCATTCTACCTCAGGTTCCTTTATAGTTTCCCATAAAAATGTAAATTTTTGTCTTCTCTTTATGGTCTGTTACAATTCTGAAGCTTGTAACTTGATTTTTTTTCTGCATCCTGTTTTATCTTTTTCTCTGCAGTAATTATGAAAGTTTCATAAGCTCTTACATTGCTTTTCCTCCTCCCATTTTCATACTCTTTCATACCCTTTCATATAAAATGTTGGAAGCACCCACTCACTCTTCATATGAAACAGTGAGGCAAAGGGAAGCATTTAAAAATTTCATGAAAATTCTGATATTTCAAGAGTCTGAAATGCTAGCTTTTCTCTAGAACCAGATCTCTCATTTCACCATTCTCTGCTAAAAATAAATCTTTGATATTACCAAGTGAAAATATTTACGTTTTGGAATTGACTGGAAAGTTTCTCCATTCAGCCTCAAGTTCATATCACGCTTAAGTTGCATCAGGGACCTCGTAGCTCAGATCAGAAGCCTCCATCCCTCCTAGAGCAACAGGCTCCCTAATGAGCAATATCTTCCCTAACGCACGTCTAGGCTAACGGCTCCCACGGTGCAACAAGCTGTTCAGCCATCGCAGGTCCTACTTGATTCATAGGGGCTGTAGGCGTAGTCAAGAAGCCAGCACTTAGGAGAGATGAATGAAATGTTGTTGAAACTAAACAACTCAGAAATGTTTTAATGGCGATGAAACTATGGTAGCTATTCATTGTGCAAAATCGGTGCAGGGACTACCACAGCAAAGCACGTGATTCTGGTCCCCATCCATGTTGAATGTGCCTGCATTGTGGTTTTTTTTTTACCCTGGTGAAAGCATGCTACTGTATCACATTGTGTCACTTAATTGTCACTTCAATTAAATGGTTTTGGTAATAGAAGTTGTTAAAAAAAGAATCATAGACTTCAGTGTCGCCATGCTGAGAGGTATCTGGGGGTCTTGGTCAACAAGTTAAACATGAGCCAGCAGAGTGCCCAGGCAGCCAGGAGGGCCAGCCGTATCCTGGGGTGCATCAGGCATGGCATGGTCAGCTGGTCCAGGGAGGTGATTGTCCCGCTCTACACTGTGTTGGTATGGCCTCACCTCAAGTACTGTGTGTAGTTCTGGGTGCTGCAGTACAAGAGGGACATAAAACTACTAGAGAGTATCCAGAGGAGGGCAACAAGGATGGTGAAGGGTCTGGAGTGGAAGTCTTAGGAAGAGAGGCTTGGTTTGTACAGCCTGGAGAAGAGAAGGCTGAGGGGAGAACTCAGCACTGTCTATGGCTTTCTGATGAGGGGGAGCGAAGGGGCAGGCACTGATCTCTTTGGTGACCAGCAATTAGAACCCGAGGGAACAGCTTGAAGGTTTAGGTTGGATGTTAGGGAGAGGTTCTTTGCTGGGAGAGTGGTCAGGCTCTGGAACAGGCTCCCCAGGGAAGTGGTCACAGCACTGAGCTTGGCTGAGTTCAAGAAGTGTCTGGACGATGCATTCAGCCCCATGCTCTGACTTGGCTGTCCCTGTGTGGAGCCAGGAGTTGGACTGGATGATTCTTATGGGTCCCTTCCAACTCAGGAGATTCTATATGAATATTTCTAGATAAGGCAACAGCCAGTGTCTACAGCAGATCTTTAAATGCTAGCCCTGGCTTGACAAAGGTTGGACCATCAATTCTCAGCAGAATACATGGAACAGATAATGTGCCCCTAAGGTTATAATGGTTGTCCCTAAGGTCATGTGAAAAAGTAGAAATTCCTCCTTCTAAAAATGAGGACAAAGTGGAAGAGTTGTTTATTTATTTTCCCCTGGGGTTCACCAAAACAAGCTTAAAAAATATTATGCATGGTGTCACTGAATGTACTATGTGTCCCCTACCCTAATTGCTTTACTCCATAGGATCATCTACTTTTTTTGGTTTTGTTCCAGTAACTGTCAGAAATCAAAGTGGAGAGATTAAAAAATCTTTTCTGTTTTCCAATCAATTATCTTCTGCCCTTTTTAGTTTGTTGATTCTCTCTTCAGGGTGAAACTCTTACTCCATCCCTAAAGTGAAGAAAAATCTCTGAAGGAGCCCCTTTGGATAATCCAGTCTGATTTCCTATATAACACGTGTCGTAGGACTTCTTTTTATTAATTAGCATTTGAAGGTGAATTTTTTTTTAAATTTAATCCTAATTTAAATATTATCAAGAAGCTGAATACAGATACAGCTCCTGCTGAGCTTTCCCAGTGGCTAATTACCTGGCTTTTAAACTCAGATTTGGAATTGTGGATTTTTATTTAGCTCCATGATGTAAGCATTCAACTTTTGCATCATTTTGCCAGTTCTATTGATGATTCCAAGAGTTTATTTCCAGTGTATGTGCTTCATTATGATGATGGTCACGCACAATTCCAAGGGATTGGTTGATTGTGTAGTGGGTTAGTGCTTTTCAGTTGAGTTGTGGTAACTTACAGTAAGTGTTTTGCACAGTGACACATGCGAAATAAAACTTGCTCTTAAATGATCTTCCAACCTAGTAAACTGAAATAATTCACCCTTTTGTTACAGCTTGAAATAGTCCCTGAACAAAATCTCCGTGCTTTTCTTTGGATTTTCTTAATTAAACAGACTGAACCCTTCAACTACCCTGCTCTGAAAGAGGCTTTCTAATTTTGTAACCATTTTCATGTGTTGCCTTGCATGTCCTGGCTTTCATTGTGCTCATAATCCTCAAATATCAGAACCAAATTCGGTATTCCAGTAGTTATGCACGGAGCTAATGCATTCTTGTCTTAATTGGCATTGCCTTTTTAATTCCTTTGAAAAGTTAATAAAGAATGGTATTGTTCTTTTGGCTACAATACTAAATTTCACGATCAGACAATGAATTGGGGTGATACCTCAGACTTTTTCAGGATAATTTCATTCTGCACACAACAAGCTATCAGTGCAGATCGCTGAGGTATGAGTCATACTAATGGGATGACTTTTTTTGTCTTGTTTGCAAATAAAGTCCAATGCAGGTTTAAATCATTTTGGATGCAACATCTTGATTGGTGGAAGTGTGGTTTTTTTAATGTTGAAAACTCCAGGTGTGATTTAGTAGGTGAAACCAACTAGCACTGGTTACAGATATTTTTTATCGTGAAAGAAACAGACCCAAATAGAGACAGATAGATACTTGAGTCATTTTGACCTCTATTTTGAGTTAGGTGGTCTTCAGCCCATGTTATGTAATGGTTTCCATTCTTAAGCTTTCAGTGCTGTTGTCAAGTCCTGCTTCTTCACTCGTTCTCACTGTTGTGCCATTCCTTTGTCTTTATTTTTCACTTGGTAGTTTTTCAGGGCCACAAACAAAGGATGAGAAAAAAATGGTTATAACCAGAGAGATTTAAAGATGAGCGTTGTCCTGCTCTGTTCCCACTTTACTTGCCATTACAGTAACTTTAGATGTTAGCCTTAGTGGTATCAGTATTTTAACTTAACTTTCGTATCTTATTTGCCTTTCTAATAATATCCATAAAGGTAGACGCAGCTCTGCTATGCTTTCAAATAGGCACTTTTGGCCAGAAACCACAGAAATGAAGATGATTTGGTAAAGGTTTTTCAACATGCTTTAAAGAAATTAATAGCATCATTAACTTAAAACAAAATTAAACAAAATTAAAAAATGTTTTTCAACGTGCTTTAAGTAAATTAATAACATCATTAACTTTTAAACAAAATTTAGAAAAAAACCCTGTCCAAATATTATGGCTTCTGTATAACATCATCCAGAAAATTAGTATTTTGGAAATGAACAGATGAAGAAAATGAGAAAGTAGGAGGAATATTTTAACTTACTGGTATGTTTTGAAGTTGATTGAATAGCTTTGCACATCATTAATCTATTGCTGACATTTAAAATTATGAAGTAATTAAGTATTAAAATAATTATCTGAGCTTTACTGTATCAACAATTTGAATAAGAGTGAAAATCACTGTTTTAAGATTGGTTATTGAATAAAAGGCACATGTACTTACGAACTTTTGAAGTACTTTAAAATCTAGAAAACACAATGTAAGAAAGGTCATAATGTAATTTCCTCAAGCCCTGGAAAGTGGGGCCAGGTGCATTTTAAAAAACTGCATCACTTGGGGAAAACATTATTGCTTTGACTATCAAGAATGTTGTGTGCTAAATCATACGGTTTGAGAAAAGGTCGAACCTTTGCAATATTTGACTTAATATATACGTGTGTTCAGAACTTTAAAATGTCTGCGATTTCTACTGAAGCTTGAGAAATGACAGGATGTTGCAAGGATGACTTTGGCTTATTTGCAAAGTGTGATGATTTCCAAGAACCGTTTTTTTTACACAGTTCTTTTTTTGTGTAGGTACTCAAAGACATTGTCAATGTGAAACTCAGGTTGTTTTTGAACTGCAGAGCTAAGCTGTCAGAAGTGCCTCTGAAAAGGTGCGTGGCTTACAGCTTTTCTTAAAAACATATGATTTTGCTTGGTTAGGAAAAACCAACCTATGTAGCATATATTCCCTTAAAAAGTTAACAGTGGTTTGATGTGTAACTTACTCTCTTCAAATGCAAGATGAACTTTACTGAAGCAGTTTGCATTTCTAAAATTCTAAGGTGCCAAGCATGGGATCGCAGGGAACTGTGTCCATCAGTTGCATCTCTTCTTAACAGTCCTTAGAGAGAGCAATGGAAATTCTTTCCTGCTTGTGAAAACGTGGAGAGGGAGAGGGTCTAACTTGGTCACTTCTTACAGTCCACTTACTGGGTAATGAATTTTACAGATTAAGTACACAGGAATTCATCTGAAGAAATGCACAGGTTGAGTTTGAGATCTCATTATGATTCATTAATAATCTTATACCCTGAAAGTACCTGCCTTGAAGTGTCTCTTAGTTGTCTGTAAAGGACCCAGGGTTCACTGATTTGGTTATAGATATTTACACCGAAGAGAATTTCCCAGACAGGATCTTTCCCTCTAAGAGAAGGGTTTAAGGGCTGCCATCCCTTTGGCAGATAGTGTACCTATAATCTCATCATGAGACAGAGCAGGTAGTCTGCACGTTGTAGGTGTTAGTGCCTGGTTCTTTCTTGTGCTTGGAAAGGGTGAGAGGAGGAAATTTGGTAAACACGGACTATATTTTAAAATATTTTAGAAGCATTTCATGTTTGGAACTTTATGCTTTCAGTAAATGTATTTTTTTTAACATTTCTTTTTCAACAGCTTCTATCGTTTTGTTCTGGAACCAGAATTAACTTACGGGATCAACAAGCACCTTCCTTCTGAACCTGCAGCAAAATTCCTACAGCTCCCAGAATCACCCCTTTTGACTCTAAACATGATCACTCCTGAAAGCTGGTTGGTTGAAGCAGTAAACAGTTCCTGTGATCTCGATAACATTTATTTACAGGATGTAAGTAGAAGTTCATTAATATTATAAAACTTGTGTTGGACCTTCTATCTCAAGAGGGAAATGGAAATCTTGAGGGATTTTCTGTGGTAATTGGTTATTTGCTTGGTACTTTACCATTTTTTATTTCATCTTTTTTCACATTCTCTCTTACTTAAAAAAAAACCCAAATCTTACAGTATCGAAACAGAAAAAAATCAGAATGCAGAATACAAGTAAGAGCAACTTATCCTCTGTGTTGACCTTTATATTTTTTAAGGAAATATTTTTTAGATAAAAAATAAGCTATTTAAGGGATTGTGTATGCTAGCTTTTTATCTCTCTTTATTTTCTAAATACATTTTGGTATTTATACTTTAGCCTAGGTAAATGTTCAACTAAAGCTGAATTCATTGCTGTTTGTTAAGGTAGATTAAAATACTTGACCCTTTTTAGTTCACATTTTTAAATTACATTTTTTTTTATCTCTCAGCTCCAAAATCACTACATTTATTTCAGTCACTAAACCTACGCAGAATATTGAGGGTGTTTGATCCACCATAGCTTTGCATTTGGTGTATTGTAAAAGTGAAAGATGGGGATTTACCTTACCAAATTCAAGATGCCTCAGTTTCCTCAGCAGTCGGTGGAGAAAAGGTCCCTCCAGACAGTGATTCATCCTCTTTACTTTGGTTACCGACTTGAAAATTGAGTGAAGTTTCTTCTGGAATGGCCTTTCTCTTATTTTTCTTTCTTTTTCTTTTTTTTGACAGTTGAATTTAGGTGACTTAAATCCCCCATGTCTGTCACTGTAACATGTTGTTATTCCCACATCGTTAGACTACATAATTTATTGATGAAATGTTCCTTCCACAGATACAAGGGACGGTTGTAGCAGAATATGAACTGGAATATATATTGCTTGAAGGGCATTGCTTTGATGTGACAACTGGACAACCTCCTCGAGGCTTACAGTTCACTCTAGGCACAAAGAATAATCCTGTCATGGTTGATACTATTGTCATGGCCAACCTGGTAAGTCTTAAGTAGAGAAAGAGTCATTGCAATTGCACAGTTTTCATGAGAATTCTTTGAATTTCTGAGTTTTTAAATCCATTTCTTTGTGTTGCAAGCTTAATAACGCTAAAAGTAACGTGAGTGTCCCTGGAGTTGAAACCATCTACAAAAGATGATGTGCATCTCTAATTTGCTGAGCTTTCCCCTGCTCCTCAGCCAGTGTAGGTTTGGATATAGCCTAGTTTTAGACCCTTATCTGAAGTACCTAAGCTGGGAGTCTAATTACCTTAGGATGCATATATATTCAGATAGAGATTCCACCAGCAAATATAAGGTATGAATCAAATTCTGATTAAAATAACCATTTTTGGTGCAGAATGATCCAGGGAAAAGAAGGTTCATAGGTTAGATGTTTCAGTAAAGTGTTTAAACCCTCTGTGGGACAAATCCACGCCTGAGAGATTCCCCTGGTCATCCAAAGTAATTATTTTTGGGTTTAGCAGGGTGTAGAGAAGATCTTGTGATTCCTGAAACAACAGATTTTTTTTTTTCTTATATTGGCTAAGGTAATTTTGTAGGCAAAGATTACTTTTGACACATAAGATCCTTTGCCTATTTGCTGTTCTCTGTAAATATTGTATCACAAGGAATAAAAATTTTTTGCTCAACAGTAGACAATGTTCATCATGATAAAACTTCTAATGATCCTTCACGTTCCAAAGCTTGCTTTGCCTGGCTTTCACAAAGTGATAGCTGTGTGCAATATTCCTAAACTGGCATGTGACCATGTTGAACTGGAAAGTGGTTCCAGAAAAAACCCCTAAGTTTAGGCTCAATTTAATAATTTATTTCTTTAGTACTCACTTACTGTTCTAAGGTGGAGATTTTGTATACAATTCATATGCAGCTAGAAATAAATGGAGCACGGAAAGGCATTATTATGGCCATACAGGAGAGATGATGCTTGGTTGCATCACTGCCATATTCTTTTTCACAGCTAGTTTGACAGCAGGTCATGGTTACTAACCGTGGCTGCAGTATCAAGTGTTGGATAATTGCTGGGTTTATGTGTCTGTGATTGATTCTTAGATGCTCACAGAGCGAGTGACTGTCTGTCCTGTTTTCCTTAGGGGTATTTTCAGCTGAAAGCAAATCCAGGTGCTTGGATGCTGAGATTGCGTGAAGGAAGATCCAAGGAGATTTATCAGGTTTATTCGTGAGTATTAATCCATCTTTTGGACTTATAAACTAATCTGAAAGTGCAACAGATTTTGACAAGAGTCGAGAGTACTGAAGGGAAATGAGCAAAAATGGAAAAAATAGTACAAGAAGCAAATGAGGATTTAAAGTTTCTAAGAGAGACCTTATTTCCTGGTAGTGTAGGTTGCTGTTTGATTGTTCCACATGTTCTTGAAGACATTTGGGTATGTTAATACCTAATAAGCCTAAGATGTTCAGCCAGATTTGATGCTAGCAAAGTCTATTACAATACATCTACGCAGCTACCAGACAATTGCCTTGTCAGTTCAGGCATGGTTACTGTTAGCATGCAACTGCTTGCATCAAATTTTATTGATTACAATTTTCAGTATGCCCAACACACTTAACACGCAGTTCCATCTCTGCTGAAGCATTGCTGGCTCTCCAGCAGTGTCTTGATCAGCTGGGGAAATGGCTACAAATTTTCCTCTCATAATTTTTTTCAGCCCTGAGGGTGCATGTGAATGTGGTATTATTGATGAGTGGCATCTTTTTTTAACAGGAGCATTGTATTCATTTCAGCTCTAGGCTTCCTCAATAAATTCTGAGTGCTTCTTAGTTGTCTCATATCATCTAAGAATCACCACGCTTACATCTTCGCCTTAGGATTTAGAAGTACCCTTCGGTTCTGTACCCTGGCTACGTGCTGACTGCAGCACATTTCCCTCTCTTGGGAGAAACCAAGAGGAAAAATGCATGGGAAGAAGTCACATTGTACTTCAGTAACTGGCATTTAGTTGGCTTATGTATCTGTGATTTCCATGGTGCGTTTTCACATGACGAATATACACTGGCCATAGTTCTAACTATTCATTGGAAGAATCACATAACACAGATCTGTACCATATAGTACCACTGCAGGTTAGGAGCTGATCTGCTGGGAAGCAGCTCTGCAGAGAAGACCTGGGTGTCCAGGTGGACAGCAAGTTCTCCATTAGCCAGCAGTTGCCCTCATGGCCAAGAAGGCCCCTGGTATCCTGGGGTGCATTAAGAGGAGTGTGTCCAGCAGGTTGAGGGGGGTTATCCTCCCCCTCTGCTGTGGGGAGGCCACATCTGTGGCACTGTGTCCAGTTCTGGGCTCCACAGTTCGGGAAACACAGGGAACTACTGGAGAGAGTCCAGCAGAGGGCTCTGAGGATGATGAAGGGACTGGAGCGTCTTTCATATGACAAAAGGCTGAGAGAACTCAGTCTGTTTAGACAACTGAGAGGGGATCTCATCAATACTTACAAGTATCTGAAGGGTGGCTGTCTAGAGGATGGAGCCATACTCTTCAGTGGTGCCCAGTGACAAGACATGGGGCAGTGGGCACACACTGGGTCACAGGAAGTTCCATCTCAACATGAGGGAAAACTTTACAGTGAGGATGATGGCACACTGGCACAGGCTGCCCAGAGAGGTTGTGGAGTCATCTTCTCTGATTCAAGACCAGCCTGGACATGATCCTGTGCAACCTGCTGTAGGTGATCCTACTTTAGCAGGGGGGTGGACTAGATGACCTCCTCTGGTCCCTTCCAACCCCTACCCTTTGTGATCCTGTGCAATTCTGTGATAGGAAGGCCTCCTCTTGAAGCTTTGGATCTGATCCCTTTGAGAGGAACAGTATTGTTTTATTTTGGCTTTAGTTCTTCCTTTTTTTTTTAGTCTCCTATCTGTCTGCACCACCACCCTGTAACTCTGTGGCCTGACACAGTTCTATTTCTTATAAAATATATAGGAGTGCATAGTTCTATATAGTGTTCAATCACCGACTAAAATGAAAAAAAATTGGTGAACATCTTTGCCATTTTGAATGTTTAGATAATGCATTAGTTTCAGATATCTTAGACTCATTCTATTTTTTTTTTACATTTTCAGTTTGTTTTTTTTTTTTCCCAAAAAACCCTCAATCTGTTGGAAAAGCAGAAAAACATAGCCGTTGTCCAAAGAAGTTCACTTAATATCCACCAACTGTACCTGTATAGTTTGTCTGATTTAACATAAAATTCTTGATATATAAAGTGATTTTTTGAAAGATATCCTAGTTAAAAAATAATGTAATGAGCTGTAGTTGAATTTGAAAAAAAAAAAAAAAGGAACAAAATGAAACAAACGCACTCTACTTTCTAGGCTGGATCCAAGGAAACCTAAATCATGTATGGTTTTTATGACTGCTGATTTTTCCCTAAGAAGTAATACCATTGAGCTTAATTGAGTCTTGTAAAATTAATATTGATGAGGAATATAAATAATAATGTTTATTTCTTTTCATAACTACATGCCGTTGACTTAGAGTACAACAGCTTAGCAGGCTATTCCAGGATCTTTTGATATTATTTTTACTGATATCAGTATTAATAGTATCAAATTGCTGTCAGAACTCAAGCAACTATTTGTCAGGATGGAATTTTGCCAAGGGATGATACAAGATATTATCTATCTTCATATAGTAGACATAGCCTCTCCTGTTAACTGTGAGGTGACCTGTTTTCTTTGAGGTACAGGCCTCCTACATATAGAAGAGTTTTAGGAGAAATACAAGACATTTAATTTCATGAGCATGTTTTAATTTCAAACATACACCTCAATGCTCATTTGCCTCTCTTATAGTAGCATCTAATAAACATGCAAGTAATTGCCTTTTCCTTTACATAAATACACAGCTTTTGAATCAAGCTTCTTTCCTCCCCCCCAAACACTGCTTCTAACAAGAATTATTCTTTTGAAGCAGTCACACTTGTAAATTATTTTGTTATTAAAAAATTACTGTGAATATTGGGAAGATGAAAATTGGTATGCTCAGCAGCAGTGCTTATTATGGAACGTTGAGTCTGTGATGCTGGTAGGAAAACAGGTAGGTATTGTAAGATAAGACTCTGCAGAGAATAGTTTACCCCTAGAGAGATATATATATAGATATAAGCTCCTGCTGAATATGTCTTTTTTAGGAGGGCAGGTAGGCATAAATTATTATATTTTGATGGTATGCAGACTGTTTAACTGAACAACCCCATGCAGCACTACAGGCTGGGGGTGCTGGTTGACTGCAGGCTGAATGAGCCAGTAGTGTGCCCAGGTGCCTAGGAAAGCCAATGGCATCCTGGCTTGTATCAAAAACAGTGTCTAGGGAGGTGATTGTGCCCCTGTACTCAGCACTGGTGAGGCCGCACCTTGAGTGCTGTGTCCAGTTCTGGGCTCCTCACCATAAGAAGGACATTGAGGTCCTTGAGCATGTCCAGAAAAGGGCAACCAGGCTGGTGAAGGGGCTGGAGGGCAAATCCTATGAGGAGTGGCTGAGGGAGCTGGGAATGTTTAGCCTGGAATCACAGAATCACAAGGTTGGAAAAGATCTTTAAGATCATCAAGTCCAACCATTCCCATCCTAAACTAAACCATATCCCTAAGTACTTCATCAACCTGTCTTTTAAACACATCCAGGGAAGGTGACTCAACCCCCTCCCTGGGCAGCCTGTTCCAGGCCCTGACAGCTCTTTCAGTGAAGAACTTTTTCCTGACATCTAATCTGACCCTGCCCTGGCACAGCTTTGTGCCATTTCCCCTTGTTCTATCTTCTGTCACCTCTCTACAACCTCTCTTCAGGTAGTTGTAGGTGGTGATAAGGTCTCCCCTCAGCCTCCTCTTCTCCAGGCTAAACATCCCCAGCTCCCTCAGCCGTTCCTCATAGGATTTGCCCTCCAGCCCCTTCCCCAGCCTGGTTGCCCTTCTCTGCACTTGCTCACGGATCTCAGTGTCCTTCTGGAATACTTTCATTCTCCATAAGGAAAATTATAATTTATATTATATTGATATTTATTTGTATTTATATTGAAAGTATGTTGGTGTCCTGAAACATTTTAAAGCTGCGATGCAAATAGTCCATTGGACATGTTTAGTTTGGTACAACAGTTATATAACAATAAAATAGTTACTTTTAAATATGTAATAGTGCTGTCAATACGCAAGGCATTTTGCTTAGATTTAAAAAGGAATCACAGAACGTTAGGAGTTGGAAGGGACCTCAAAAGATCATCTAGTCCAACCCCCCTGCCAGAGCAGGATCACCTGGTCTAGAAGTTATGCCTACTTTCAGCATGTTTACAAACAGCCTTCTCAGTACCTTTTGGGAAAAAACACCAAATCTTTGCTGCTTTTGTTAAGGGAGTTATAAATCCCAATCCCAGTTCTTCTAAACTCCGGGTCCCATTCAAATCCTTATTCACATGATTGCTCATTTGAAATGCACCTCTGTTACGTGAATAAAATCACAGCGTGCTGAATAGCACGTGCACAGAGATGGAGAAGGGAGGAGAGGTCCTGTGTAAGATTCAGTTAGAGAACAGTATGATGGACTCAGTTTTCTTTCAGAGAGATTCCTACCTAAAAGGCAGTGGGTATCCTAGTCTGTAAGTAGCCATTGAGCGCATCATTGGGTGACTAGGGGATGAAATGAAGTTACCATAGTGTAACAGTAGGAACTATACAAAGCTGTGAATGGAGAAACAGATGAGTTGAATCTTGAGACCAACCTTAAGTGTTGGGGATATCAAATGGTTGCTGTTCTCAGTACATTGTTGGTACCAGCACAGAGATTTATCACACCGAGTGCTGTGCAGGGGAAAACAATTGGCACCCAGTAAAGATGGAGCTGACAGTGAGGGATCCGCAGAAGAGATTTAGGGAGACAAAATGATGTTACTAAATTTACAGCCAAACCAAACGCTTCGGGAATATGGTAAAGACTTTGGAAAATCATCTTCATCAGCAAAGCTGCAGAAGTAGATACAGAATTCATAACATACGGAGCGAATTCGTAACAGCGGAGTCAATGACAGAGAAAATTTTGATTGCATAAAAGCTGAGGGCCAAAATGGGAACACTGTGCCAGCTGCTGCTATTTCTGCTATGAGCAGTTTGTGTTTGCCTCTAGTTTTGCTATTTCAGAGCCTTTTAATGACAGGCTTTGTTTAAAAATGGAGATCTCTGCCGATTTATGTTGAGTACTGTACATCCCTGTGAAAAAAAATACAGTCCTTGGCTGAGTGTTCATGTATGCAATATTTTAAAAGTGAGAAAGTGAAACTAAATCAGGGAGCAGAAAAGTCAAAATAATCCTGAACATTATTTTGTGCAAGAATCAGCTATCTCCATGAAACTTGGTAATAATAGGCACATTTTACAGAAGTGTATTGAAAACTCTGATAACTGCATAAAATCCTGTCATTTTTAGGTAAGTGGTATCAAATAGATTGAAACCAGATTTAAATATTTCTGTTTTCTAGGTAAAAGTAAAAAATCAAACTTAAGTGGTAGCAGATTACTTCCTTAAACCTGTTTTTCTATGCATAGCTTTAGCAAGAGGAAACCACATAATGCTGTTAAAAGAAAGGATTGATGGGAAAACATATGGGCTATTGAGGTATAAAAGCTGTGAAATTTGAGAATTATGTTATTACACTGTATCACAGAGTGACAGCAACATTATTTTATGCTCATTACCCAGTGGATGCAGTAGAGTTTTGGGATGCCTGAATGTCTTTCAACTAATGTTCAGTGGGACAGATCACAGAATTGGATTGTAGGGGTTGGGAGGGACCTCCAGAGATCATCAGGTCCAACCCCCCTGCCAAAGCAGGTTCCCTAGGACAGGTCACACAGGGAGGTGTCCAGACGGGTCTTGAATATCTCCAAAGGAGATTCCACAACCCCCCTGGGCAGCCTCTGCCAGGGCTCTGTCACCCTCACTGCGAAAAAGTTCTTCTGCATATTGGTGCAGAAATTCCTGTGCTCCATCTTGAGGCCATTGCCCCTTGTCCTGTCCCCACAGACCACTGAAAAGGGGCTGACCATTTCCCCCTGTGTCCCACACTGCAGATATTTCTAAACATTGATCAGATCCCCTCTCAGTCGTCTTTTCTCAAGGCTGAACAGCCTCAGTTCACTCAGCCTTTCCTCACAGAGAAGATGCTCCAGGCCCTTAATCATCTTTGTAGCCCTCCTCTGGACTCTCTCCAGGAGATCCCTGTCTTTTTTGTACAGAGGAGCCCAGAACTGGACAGAATACTCCGGGTGGGGCCTGACCAGGGCAGAGCAGAGGTGGAAGATCACCTCCTTGTGCTGGCCACACTCCTCTTGATGCACCCCCAGGATCCCATTGGCTCTCTTGGCCACCAGGGCACACTGCTGGCTCATGGCCAACATGTCATCAACCAGGACCCCCAGGTTCTTCTCCACAGAGCTCCTCTCCAGCAGGCCATCCCCCAGCCTGTGCTGATGCAAGCGGTTGTTCCTTCCCCGGTGCAAGACTCTACACTTGCTTTTATTGAACCTCATCTGGTTCGTGTGGTGCCTTGCACAGCCACGTCTTTAGGTGTACAGTTACCAAAGCCATCCAGTGCATAGCAGTCTTTGCTATCTCAGCACCATGACAAAGCTTTCCCTAGACTTTTTAAAGCAGATTTATTTTTAAAGTGCATTAAACAGCGTCACACAGCAATTTCTAAGATGTTTCCATATTTGAAAAATAAACTGTAGTTTAATATTCAAAGGTAAAATAGACCTGTATAATACCTAATAACATGTTTGTGCTGCTGCAATGTTTTTCCTTGGTTGCTAACATTTCCTGTGAAAATCCAAATTAAAAAGTGAGGGCTGCCATCGTGGATGATGTCTAGTGATGAGTAAAACTCCAGCTTTCTGAAGTCAAGATATAATTTGGTGTAAGCAAAGATATTTTGTTTCTGTACATATCATCAATCTTAAACCTTATACTCTCGTTAAACACAAAGAATAATGCATGTTTTAGTGAGCCACTACATTTGTATGTTGTTTTCTCTCCTCACAGCCACGAAGGGACAGATTCTGTAGCTGACCCAACAGATGTTACTGTGGTGTTAAACAACTTCAGAAGCAAAATTATCAAAGTCCAAGTATGTAAAGAGATACCTTTTTTCTGCAGTATTTCCTTGTAACCATTAGTCATATTTCATACATGTCTTAGGCTATATTTAATTGGAATAAGTATACCAAAATACATAATTTAGATTTTGTATAATTAGAGATGGGTGTGCAAATTAATGTAGTTAATTTGATCCAATCAAGTTAAACTAATTGCATGGGAGATTGTTAAATAGCTGTTAAACATAGATAGAATTTATCTCATCTAGCTTAAGGTGTCTAAGAGGGTAGTCTTAGGTGCCCTAAACTCTGTCTCTGCTTGGTAGAATGAGACAGACAGTCTCAAGGACTGCTCATCCCAGCTCATGCATGTATTTAAACCAGGAGGCTGACTGCCTCTTGAGACATCCAGCACTCTCCTGCAACTGGGGAGGGATTTTACATGAAGTCCAGATATCAGAGTGGAAGCTACAATTAGGTGTGTTGAATTCTTCCCTGATCTGCCAACGTGTGTAAATGAAATTACCTTACTTTCATTGGTACAGATGTATCCAAAAGAGCGAATGAAACACGAGTAATAGGAAGGAGAAAGAACCTCATAATATTACATGTTTTCTACTATTTATGAATAATGTTTTTGGTGTGTGGCCTTGGTACATTTAATCCTGATTTTATACATAGAGAAGGAGAGAGAACAATGTGAAGATAAGTACAAAAAGGATTTTAAAAGCCACATATATGAGTCTCCTCTTCAGCCCTGGAAATGAAAGTGTTCAGAGCCTGGAGGAAATGTGTAACACTCTGCAGCATGTCTGTAAACCGTATCACAAAGTTAGATATCACAATTGAAGTAGAAATTATTAGCAATTAATATATTTATTTTAATGACTAGGTAGAGAAAAAGCCTGATAAAATGAATGAAGATCTCCTTACTGATGGAACAACAAGAAAAAAAGGAAATCAGGAATCAATGACAAGGTAATGCACAACTTGCTTATCATTTATCGGTGCCAGGACACGCTGATTATTATTATTACTCATAGCAAGTTAGTGTTTCTTACTTGATACTGATGCAAATATGTAAAAGGCTCCCCAAGGTATTTGTAATAGAAATAAAAGGGGAGAAAAGATAACCTATGATGTCGTCACCTCTTTTTTTTTTAATCCTTCCTTGATATTCATAGGTCCTGTTCATTTTTTCATTGGCATTACTTCATTTTATTGTGGCAGAGAATCAAGCTCAATCTGAAAAACATGGAGTCATAGAATCATAAAGTTTGGGAAAGACCTTGAAGATCACCTAGTCCAACTGTCCCCCTACCATCTATATTACTAACCAAACCATGTCCCTAAGTACCTCATCCAGCCTTTCCTTAAACATCCCAAGGGATGGTGACTCCACCACCTCCCTGGGCAATGCATTCCAATGCTTAACCACTCTTTTTGAGAAGAAATTTTTCCTAATTTCTAACCTGAACCTCCCCTACAACTTGCAGCCATTCCCTCTCATCCTATCACTAGTTATCAGCAAGAAGAGGCTGACCCCCAACTCACCACAACCTTCTTTCAGATAGTTGTAGAGAGCAGTAAGGTCTCTGCTGAGCCTCTTCTCGAGAATAAACAGTCTCAGTGCCCTCAGCCCCTCCTCATAAGACTTGTGTTCCAGACCCTTCATCAGCTTTGTTGCCCTTCTCTGGACACGCTCCAGAGCTTCAATGTCTTTCTTGTAGCAAGGGGCCCAAAACAGAACACAGTATTTGAGGTGCAGCCTCACCAGAGAGGAGTACAGGGCGATGATCACCTCCCTGGTCTTGCTGGCTATGCTATTCCTGATACAAGCCAGGATGCCCTTGATCTCCTCTGGCCCCATGGATTTGTGACAGTCCAGGTGGAATAGTAGGTCTCTAACTGTTTCAGCCTGAATCATGGGGGGCTTATTCTGCTCCCCGTCCCAGTCTTCCAGGTCAGGAGGCTGACTACCCCAAGAATAACTGGTCTGACTATTGAAGGCAGATGTAAAGAAGGCATTGAGAATCTCCACCTTTTCCTGTTCCTGTGCCTGTAAGACTTCTCTCCTGAGAAGCATCCAGTCTTCCTGGACCCCTTTGATCTTCAGGACTGCCTCCCAATAGACCCTCCCTATGAGTCTTCTGAACAGTTCAAAGTCTGCCCTCCAGAAGTCCAAGGTAGTGGTTTTACTGACCCCCCTCCTGACTTCACCAAGCAGAGAGAACTCTACCCTTTCATGGTCACTTTGTCCAAGAGAGCTCCTGACCACCACATCTACTGCCAGTCCTTCTTTGCTAGCAGAAGGACTAGCAGGGCACCTGCCCTGTAGGCTCACTAACAAGCTGTGCCAGGAAGATTCCAGGAACCTTCTAGGTGAAGTCCCATTTGATAGCCTTCAGGCTTCTCTCAGTGTTTTCGTCACTGCCTGAGCTATCAGTAGGGGATAATAATGTTTTGGGGGTTTAGTTCCCTGTTGGATCGCCCTGCCCAGTAATAAGCTACTAATCAACTTGCTGTTACACCCACTCACAGCTCCTGTACTCCACGCCCAGCAATAGGTCTCTGTGCTCCTTCCAACTTAAGAGGGGAAGGGTGTGAGGTCAATGAGTGATGCCAATGAGGCGTGTTTATACCTCCTTCAGATGTGTGATGCTGGCTCTGCCCGCCCATCAGCTGCCTGCCCCCAGCACAGGTTTGTGTTGGTCTGTGCTTCACAAGGCTCAAGAAAGAGCTTCTTTGTCGACCCTTTTCACCATAATTCCTTTCCCCAGTGTGGACATATCTGCTCTGGAGCTGGTTTTCTCAGCAAGTGATCACTGGCATGTTTACGTCATGTTCTGATGAATCTCAGCCACTAATGCATTGCACTGAATGCCAAAAAGCAGGCCATGGTGCTGCTTGTCTGCTGCTGGACATAATTTATGAAAGCTCAGGAAGTGGTTATTTTATTTGTCAATAAAACACCTTTTACTTTAATTATAAATAACTGTAATAAGCATCTCAAGCATTATGTTTGGTGCTAATAACGTTGTATTTATAATTTCCCAAATAACATTGTAAAATTGTGTTTTGCTCATAAGGTTGTTCATAATTATATTGTCTGTTGGATGGTTTCTTCATAATTATATTGCCTGGATGGTTTGTAGTTCAGGCTGATTTGTAACATTTTTTTTTAAATTTAAATTTAGTTTTTATTAATAAGATGCAAAATTCTGTGAATTTGTTACATTGTTTTTGAGAATAAATGCAAAAAAGGATTTTCTTTTTTGCTTAGAAAAATAATTTTAGGGATGTTTTTAATAGACTTGTATATTTGTGCTGTGGGTCAGAACATGGAGTGTTGTGTCAGTTTCCAAGACATAATTGTCCTTTTGAGAGCATTAGGAAAAAATTTGTTAGTATGAGGGTGGTGAGGCACTGGGACAGGTTGCCTAGAGGGGCTGTGGAAGCCCCATTCCTGGAGGTGTTTAAGGCCAGGTTGGATGGGGCTTTGGGCAACATGGTCTAGTGGAGGGTGTCCCTGCCCATGGCAGGGGGTTGGAACTAGGTGATCTTTGAGGTCCTTTCCAACCCAAAGTATTCTATGATTTCAGTCAGATGATCTTTGACCAATGTATTTCAGAAATGCTGACTTGGATGCTCTCCAAGCGTTCTTCCCTCACAACACTTCAGAGACCTTTTTTAGATGAAACATCTCAAAAAGATTATGTTTTCAAATGTTGAGATCAGGGTGCTGGCAAACATAAGTACTGAATTCCCAATGATTTGATTTCTCAGTGTCAAAGAATAATCTTGGGTCTTTAATCTGGAATCCTGGTAACAAAAACTCACACTCTCTTTCAAGATCTTAATTCCTCTTCTGGATCTTCAAGGTGGTTTAGGGGAGGGACGGGGAAGTGGCACTTTACTTTTGCAACATATTGTTTCCATACTGGACTCCATCTGCTTTGTAGGAAACACTCATGTTTGCTCTCAGAGTCTGATTTCCAGCACAGGCTTGGTTTTGCAGTATGCTATGAAGTGCTGAGCTGTCACTGCTGTGTAGTTGCAAAGGCAAAAACCTGAAGGCGACATCTTCTGAAATAACCGATTCATGGCTAATGACTTGACTGTGTAAACAGCTTAATCCTGTAGTCACTGGTCTCTTGGGCCTGAAAGGCAAAAAAGAAATTGCAGTATCTTGTCTGTAAGTAGCTGTAGGTGTTCAAGATTTACTGTGGAAGTAAAGTCTGATTCCTCCATTGTTCAGGAGAACTCCTTTGGACTATCTGGTAGGAAGAAAGGGATAATGTCAGCATAAGGGATTTAAGGAGAACGGCTTTTTCATCGCTATTTTCTCCGTGCACTAAATGCTTTCTGGCCCCTGACTGCTGCAGGGCTCCAAAAAGGATTTCTTCCACTTTCAGTAGCTTTGACAATGGTTGTCAGTTACAAAGACAAAGAGGATAAAGATATAGCAGTTCTACTTTATCTAGTGTATAGTTGACCCCATTAATTCTTGGTAGATCCAGGACTGGCATCTGTTTCACCTTTATCATCTCTCCTGACAGGACCTCTTATATCTCAAGTACCTGGACACTTTATGGAGTATCTGTTGCTGATTTTACGTTTATCACCATTTATCCACAGATGATTTTACTGGTACAATATTGACTAGATTCAGAAAGCCTGTACTTCACTGTGCTGCTCTCAAAAATTTCATTCCGAAGCCACAGGTCAGGGAAGCTTCTGCACAAAGGTGGCCTCTTTTGCAGAATGATGTTAGTTGAAGGAATTTTTCATTGTCTTCAAGCTTCCTACTTTTAATTGGCTGCATCAAAGGATGTATGTGCAGTGGTGGAATCTTAGTTCCCTCCAAGAAGGTTACAAGGCCAGAGATCTCATGATCTTCCAGGCTTAGCCTTTTTTCACCTGGGGGTTGGTTCATCAGGCTCAGAGCTTTGCTGGGCTGTCAAAGCCCCTCACCCAGTAAAGTTTATTTGCTCTTCCCATTGATTCAAGGTTGTGGCTGAGGGGCATGATGAAAGGCCTGTCGTTTGTCCATCAGCTTCTTGCCATCTAGGGATCTGTCAAATACCCTTCTTCTGTGAAACCACAGAATGACAAGTATGTCCTGCCAGCACACAGATTGTTACAGGAATCCATGTATGCTCTTACCTAGGGTACGTGCATTGCCCAAGTCTGTTCCTAAACAAACTGCCATTCTCCAATTGCTTTTCCCATATAACCTCACAGGTTCGTTCAGCCATCTTCAGAGTGGCTTGTTCCATTTGGAGGATCTGTGCCTTCTCTAAAGCTTGTGTCATCGATGCTTTCAGGATCATTGCGTCAAAACCCAGTTTCCTTTATGCACACCGGTCTCTGAAGTCACACGTGGTGATGGTTGCGTTATAAAGAGCTCGACATTCTTTCAGTCCAGCTATCATAAAGCATAAGAAAGGTGACAAAACATTAAAGACAGACTGACTGCTTGAGACTGTGAACAGTCATCTGTTTAGCCTGTGAGAACTCAGTGCTGGTTGAGAGGTGGTTCCCTTTGGAGACGCCGCACCATGCAGTCAGTGCCGCTTCACTGGTGGCCCTTTCTTTTGCATATGCTATAGTCCTGGTCTGACTGCACTATCTCCACTTGCCATCGCTGGGGCTCCTCAGGATAATTCACACCACTCACCCATTGTAGCTTGGTGTTAGTGGAGTGATGTGAAGTCTCTTAAACATGTTGGAGATCTGAGGCTTGTCTCATTTCACTTACACCGAGGGACACTTATTTTTGGAGTGGTTTAAAGTGTACTTTTACAAGGGACCTAACGAGAAGGACAGTTAATAGGAGTGACTCGTGCTGTCTTAAGTTTATGAGGAATGACTCACATCAAAACAAAGAATATTCAAGTAAATCTCCAACAACATCAAACTGTATTGTAACTGGTTTGGCTGAGGGAGCCACTGCAGTTCCTGGACACGTGAAGGAGGGCTCTGAGGGAGACTGCAGGCACCAACCCCTGCTTGCCTGTACTAGAAGGCACACAGGATTCAAAACCAATCCAGGTAGTCTTTGGTATTCAAAGCAAACAAATAATGCTGTGCAGAGGGAGAGCCTCTGGACAATGTACCTTAGAGGTACAGGGTAGCTTAGAAGGAGAGTAATTGGATGAATATAAGGAAGAATTCATCAGCATTATGAAAAACACTCAGGAAATCCCATCACTGCAGACCACTGAATGTTACATGAGCATTTTTGGGAAGGCCATTACTGTTGGTAAGGTACTGGCCTAAACATGTGGCTTGGCCTGATGTAGCCTTTATATTATAATGTTCAGTCTGTATTTTAGAGTATATAATCAGCTCAACCCCCAGTGGGGCTATGCAGACATCCCTTACCTCAAGAATGTGCCTTGGTTCTTCTGATGTAGAATGCACATGGATGAAAAATAACTGTTATTGATTTTAAAATAGCCAGTGTTTGTTTCTGATTAATTGCCTAACTTGCATTTATTTCTGATCTTTACTTTGATAAAACATTTGAGTTCTGTTTGATTGGAAATACTGGAAGCTGCAGCTGTGCCATCTAGGCATGAGGTGTTGCTTCCAAAAGATCATGGTATCACAGGTATCCTACTTCTGATTCTTTACAAGCTTAAAGGTAATGTAGTGGTACTTTGTTCCTGCTGACTGTATGCTTAATATAATAATTTCGTGTGGGTGTTTTTCCCCATAGATTATCAGAAGAAATTCCAACAGAAGAGGAGGAAAAGAAAAGTGATATTCTTAACATTTTTTCAGTTGCTTCGGGTCACTTATATGAACGTTTTTTAAGGTAAGGAAAGGTAAAAGGGTAACAGTTTCAAAGGGGTAGTGGAAACGTTCATTCTTAGATGCTTACAGAAACCAACTTTTTTAACAAGGTGTAAAGAATAAAGTGTTGAAACAGAAAAGTTGTAATCAGTGAGGACCAAATTAACGTTTTTTGAGAACTGATTCAATGTAGGTGTTCAAGAGTACCATTATTTCTTGAAGATAAATATTCTGCATGTGTCTCATGCACGTGCAAAGTGTGAATCATAGAACACATGAGGTTGGGAAGGACCTTTAGAGCTAGTCATCTAGTCCAACTCCCTTGCAGTAAGCAGGGACATCTTCACTAGATCAGGTCGCTCAGGGCCCCATCAGGCCTGGCCTTGAATGTCTCCAGGGATGGGGCCTCCACTATGTCTCTGGGCAACCTGTTCCAGTGATCTACCACCCTCATATTGAAGAACTTTTTCCTAGTATCCAACCTAAATATCCCCTTTTTGAGTTTAAAGCCATCACCCTTCATCCTATTGCTACTTGCCTTTGTGAACAGTTCTTCCCCAGCTTTCTTATAGGCACCTTTCAGGTACTGGAAGGCCACTGTAATGTCCCTCTGGAGCCTTCTCTTCTCCAGGATGAACAAGCCCAGTTCTCTCAGTCTGTCTTCACAGGAGAGGTGCTCCAGTCCTCTGATCGTTTTGGTGGTCCTTCTCTAGACATGCCCCAACAGGTCCCTGTCCTTCTGGTGTTGAGGGCTCCAAAGCTGGGTCGATGAAGCAAACGATGAAGCTCAGCCTCTCTTTATAAAGGCACTACAGCAATGACTTCATTAGAGTTGTTGCTATCCAAAGTATGGATACTACTATATCCATGTATGGCCTTTCTTACTTGAGTGTTCATTCAATAAGCAGTGATTGCTTTGAAAGAATCCTTACAGTGTTGCCTTACCTGTTCACAACTATCCCTAATACTTTTCTGATTTCTGTGAGAACTTGCCTCCAGGCTTCAGATACAGTGATTTTCCTATCCTAAAATGGAATTTCTTAATTATTGCATGCATATTTATTTGGAAAGTAGTATTTTGCATGTATTTATTTTTATTTTTTGGTAGTCTAATGGAATTTGACAAACTGCATTTCTTCAGCCCACCACAACTTTCATAAAGGGCCTGACTTATTTGAAAGGAGGAAAAAAAAAAAAAAACTTAAAGGCATCCTACATGCTTCTTTACTTTACTTTAGGGTTTATTATTCCTTGATTTTTAAAGCAGACTTGACCTCTTGTAGATTATAAGGCATTTCTTGTCTGCCTGGTAACACCAAACGTGACACAACGATGAAGAAAAAAGTGAACACAAAATAACGTATTTAACTTTTTCTACATACTTGAACGTTTTTACAATTATGGAGGATTTTCTAAAGTGGATCTTAACTTGAATGGTGCTTTCTCCTTCCCACTGTTTTACCCATTAAACTCAACCAAATCTATTTCTAAAATAAACGATCTTAGTCGCCAGTTTAATGTAAGGTAATAATCATTATGTTAACTTTGTCAGGCACTTCGGTTGGGATAAAACTTGTTAACATACCCACTTTTGAAATTGTTCCCTCTAATGTTGCTTAGCCAATCTTGATTATGATTCTATGATTCTATGAAATCCATCTCAAAGCAGTCCTGAATACATGCTTCTTGAAGCTTTTTATTAAAAATAGACATTTCTGTTCAAACAGGGTTAAAAAATGATGCTTAAAAAGTTTTAGAACCTTTTAGGTGCAGTTGGAATGTCATGACCCATGTGTATTTGTTCACTATAGACTTATGTTTCTGCAGAATTATGATGCTTTCTGTCTTACGTCATACAAAAACACCAGTTAAGTTTTGGTTTCTGAAGAATTATCTCTCCCCAACATTTAAGGTAGGAGAACATCTTCCTTTTATTAATATTTCTTTAAAAAAATTCAGATGTTTTTAAAAATATTACAATTGTATAGTTACATAATTAAGCTTAAATTGTCATTTTTAGAAATTATCTCTGAACATATTAAATACCAATAGTTTTTAAAGCTTCGTATGTAAGGTTGTTCTTTTCTGGAACCTACTGCCCAGAGAGGTGATGGATGCCCCATCCCTGGAGGTGTTCAAGGCCAGGTTGAATGGGGCCCTGGGCAACCTTGTGTAGATCCAGGCCTGGAGGTTGGTGGCCCTGCCTGAGGCAGAGGGGTTGGAAATCTATGATCCTTGGGATCCAACCCATGCCATTCTATGATTCTGTGACCTATCACAATAATTTATTCTCGCTGATGGTCTCCAGGAGCTTGAAAGAAATGCTTTTTGTATTTGTGTAGCTGAGGATACTGCTAGAACTAAATACAAATGTTTTAAAATAATAAATTACGTGGTCAGTAGCGCAGCTGTCACCATGTTGTGACATTCTCTCTTTTTTTTTTTCTTCCTTTTGAGTCCTTGTGTGTTTCCTACATGTGCAACTGATGGGTTTTTCTCATCCTTCTAGGATGTTATTCCTCACATGGCTAAAAAGTATGGTTTCAAGTACGAGTTGGTGCAGTACAAGTGGCCCCGCTGGCTTTACCAGCAGACAGAAAAACAAAGAATTATCTGGGGCTACAAAATTCTCTTTCTGGATGTTCTTTTCCCTTTGGCTGTGGATAAAATAATATTTGTCGATGCTGACCAGGTAAGTAAAGAAAAATAATGCTGTCTAAATGTATGAGGAAGTTCATTTTGGGTTAATTTGATCCCAGTCTGTTCTCTGCGGGCATCGTGTTCAGGTATTGGTCCCTTGAGACTCTTGCAGTTGGATGAGCAGAATCAGTGGTGTTGCAGAACGTGGGATGCAATTAATTTCCCTTGTCTTTAGTCATTAAGAGTCTCATTGCACCATGTTGCTCTAAATTGCCTCTAATGCCTGTGGAGAGAGCAAGGGGCAGCTGGAGAGGTACGTGTGATCTGAAGGTGCGTTACACCTAAGGCTTATTCGAGCGATTCAGGGCTGACTGTGAGAGGGCTTCTCCTCTTGCTATGGAAGGGGTCTGAGGTGATGAGATCAGGTTATCTGAACAATTTCTAGATAGCCTAAATGGTTGAATGTTTTAAAGATGAAACCTGCCTCTCTTGTTCTTAAATCTTTATGCAGTCTCTCAGTCAGCAACAACTATTGTATAATATACTGAAAAGTAACATGCTGTCTCAAACAGATGAGACCTATCACATGGTTATTGTAAACCTCAGAACAAATGTTACGTATTTTGGTCTTTTTTCTGAAGCTTGAGAATAAATTAAATTTAGAAGTAACAAAACAGACAGCAACTTCCTGTGATTTCATCTGGATACAGTAGTAATACTGGTTGTCTGTCCTAACCAATGTAAGGAATTTTCTGTACTCTGGAACAGCTAAAACTTTTATTTCCACTGATAAATTAGGTTAGCAGTGTTTGAGGGAAGAATGATTGATTAGTAAGTAAAGGACATTTGTAAAATGTCCTTATAAGTATTTTGATACTCAGTAGGAGGATTTTTCAAATGAGGCAAAAATTTTTGAATGCCCAAAATCTCCTTATAACCTATTTTTAAAAGTACTTTACTACTAGAGAGAAAGATTTTTCCAATGATGCAATAATTTTGGAATGCTGGAGTGATGTAACAAATAGGAAGGACTTTTAGAAGGGAGATGCTGAGTAGATTTTGAAAGTTTAACTCCTGCATGGAGGAATTTAACATTGGGCAACCAGAAATGCTGATCTGTGAATTAAAAATACCTTGCTTGTTTTATTTAATTTCTTTACTAAGTGTGTTGCACAGATTGACAGAGAATAAACACGTTTTTCCTTGAACAATCACTTGGTGCTTATCATTCCAGTGGAATACTTTATCTGTACCCCATTGTTGTAGTGTCTCAGCTTCTTTTTAAATTAAAATCAAACTTTGGGAAGCTTGCTGCAATAACTGCTCTCATATGCACACCATAAAAAAACCCTATTTTTTTATTGAGATTGTGAGGAGTGACCTAAGAGAACTCAGAGACCTTGACCTGAATGGAGCTCCCTATGGGTACACACCCTTCTGTGACAGCCGCAAAGAAATGGATGGGTACCGTTTCTGGAAGTCAGGATACTGGGCATCACATCTTGGGAAAAGGAAGTACCACATCAGGTAGGTTACATATCTCTGTGCAGTTTGGGAATGTGATTAAAATTTGGGTCTCATTATTGATCACCAAGGTATTTGGAAACAAGCGCCCTGTAGTCATTCCCAGTAAGAGATGAATAAGCCATGGATGCTGATAGCATACCAATGTGGGGAAGAACTTTTTCACAGTGAGGGTGACAGAGGCCTGGGACAGGCTGCCCAGGGGGGTTGTGGAGTCTCCTTCTCTGGAGATATTCAAGACCAGTCTGGATGCCTCCCTGTGTGACCTGTCCTAGGGAACCTGCTTTGGCAGGGGGGTTGGACCCGATGATCTCTCGAGGTCCCTTCCAACCCCTATGATTTGGTGATTCTGTGACGTATCGATTTCACTGTCTCATTGTAGCTTTGGCCACTTAGTTAAAAAATACTCCTTTAGGATGGGAACAGGTTTTTGCTTCTCCTTACTGTTGTTAACGTTATCATAAAGAAGGTTAAACTCCACAAGTCTTAATTAATTTTTTTTAAATCTTTGTAGTGCCCTATATGTTGTGGATCTTAAGAAGTTCAGAAAGATTGCAGCAGGAGATCGGCTTCGGGGACAGTACCAAGCTCTTAGTCAAGATCCAAACAGCCTGTCAAATCTAGATCAGGTACTTATGGCTTTAAGCAATTTGGGGTTTATTTTGCTTTATCTTTCTCAGTATGCATGGAATTACTTTATATGTCAATGTATACATGATGTAGTTCTGAAGCTATTTGCCCTTTACTGCTGTTTTAGCACATGACCACAACTTAGGGACCTGAACACTTGATGGCTGTTTTACACAATGCTTTGATATGAAACCAATGAGGGGACAGCCAGCACAGAAGACTGCTGTCCTTTATTTGTAGTTGCTCTATATGCATTTGTGCCCTTCTGGTGATAATTGCCTGAAATTAAAGACGGCCAAGTGCAAGGCCCTACACATGGGTGGGGACAATCCCAAGCACAGCTACGGGGTGGGTGAAGAATGGATGAAGAGCAGTTCTGAGGAGATGCACTTGGGAGTGTTCACTGGTGAAAAGTTCAATGTGGCCCAGCAATGTGCACTTAGCCAGAAAGCCAACTGTATCCTGGGCTGCATCAAGAGAAGCTTGACCAGAAAGTCAAGGGACTGGACAGGTTTCTTCGCCCTGTTCAGCTCTCACGAGACTCCACCTGGAGTACTGCATCCAGCTCTGGAGTCCCCAGCATAAGAAGGACTGGAATCCTTTTTCCTTTCTGGAATCCTTTTTCCTAGAAGTTGTGTAATCCTGGATTTACATGCTTTTGAGCTTATACCCCTTCCACAAATCTGAGGTATGGAAAGATGGTTAAGTTTCGCTTTAATAATTTCACACGGTCCAGTTCTGCTTAGTAGTTTGTAAAGCAGGACATGCAGCATCTGAACTGCAAGTGTCAGGCAGGGGTATTGCTTATGTCAAACTAAGGAGGGATGGACCTAAGAACAAGGGAAAAATAATTGTTTGAGAAATTAAGAGGTGGAATCAAGCGGTCACCAAGATCGGTTTTGAACCTACCTGAGAAAGACTTAGGTGAGCACTTGGAAGAAAAGGTAAGAGGAGGGAAATGTGAGAACATTTTGCCAAAAATTGTGGTAGGTAAAGATATTCTACTTGGCAGAGGCTTCTTAATAGCCAGTTACATGAGACTCAGTGCTGATTTATGATTTTACAAATGTTTTTGCAGGATCTTCCCAATAATATGATTCATCAAGTAGCTATTAAGTCTCTCCCTCAGGAATGGCTTTGGTGTGAAACCTGGTGTGATGATAAATCCAAGAAAAAGGCTAAAACAATAGACCTGGTGAGTTGAGATTAAAAACTTTGCTGTAATTTCTGTAGCTTTATCATGCACTAAGATGGGTCACTCTCCAAGAAAGATTGAAATTCACAGATTCACAGGATCATAGGGGTTGGAAGGGACCTTCAGAGATCATCGGGTCCAACCCCCCTGCCAAAGCAGCTCCCTAGGACAGGTCACACAGGGAGGTGTCCAGACGGGTCTTGAATATCTCCAGAGAAGGAGACTCCACAACCCCCCTGGGCAGCCTGTGCCAGGGCTCTGTCACCCTCACTGGGAAAAAGTTCTTCCCCATGTTGGTGCAGAACTTCCTGTGCTCCAACTTGCAGCCATTGCCCCTTGTCCTGTCCCCACAGACCACTGAAAAGGGGCTGGCCATTTCCCCCTGTGTCCCACACTTCAGATATTTATAAAAGTTGATCAGATGCCCTCTCAGTCTTCTTTTCTCAAGGCTGAACAGCCCCAGCTCACTCAGCCTTTCCTCACAGGGGAGATGCTCCAGGCCCTTCATCATCTTTGTGGCCCTCCACTGAACTGTTTCCAGGAGAGTTGCCAGAGCTTCTTTCAATCCCCATTGCCACACATCACTCACTACAATTTCCATTTCTGTTATTTGATGGAAGTACTCAATCCGTTTTCTAGGCAACACCAGAGGAAACATCACCATCTGAATAAAACACCCTGTATCAGATGCACTTTCAATACACTGATGTGCAGCTTGTATCTCCTCCTGTAACTTTGTGTAATCTTAGTCGCCTTGTGCCAGCCACATCTCTGCTCTCCGCAGGGTCAGGAGCACATGGGAAAATAAACAAGTGCTTACAATAAAATTACTTGAGTTATGTAAGCAGGGTTTATTGTTTTGTGGGGTTTGGGGTTTTTTTTTAATTAATATTGAGGTAACTGACCTTCAGTGAAATTTGCTCTGTTTACATCAGTTGTGTTTTAATCTTCCAGTGCAACAATCCCCAAACCAAAGAACCAAAATTAAAGGCGGCTGCCCGGATAGTTCCCGAGTGGGTTGACTATGACTCTGAGATAAGAGAGCTAATACAGCAGGTTGGAAAAGAGAAGAAAGGTCAAACAGTCTTTCAAAAAGGTAATTTATATCTATGTTCATCTGTTGGCTTTTGAAAGAGAAATATTCTTGTAGCTGAAATCAAGATCAGCGTCAGTAGGCACAACAAATCCTGTAGCTGTGCTGCTCCCCCTGCTCCCCTGTGGGGTTTGGGAGTCGCCTGGTGCTCCTTTACACAGGAGTTGTTACACTAAGTGGATAAAATCTTTTGTTTCATGCCAGAATTTGAGAAGAAAGTTAGCAGTGTCCTATTCTGGGACCTCAGACACAACCTGACTGTTCCCCACCATTTGATCAAAAATATTAAATAAAGGACGTTAGCTTAGACCTCAGTTAGAGAATCTGAAGCTTATGCCTATTGAACAGTAAGTGACCAAGCCTCTGTTAATTTGACTCCACATCTCTCTGGGCTTATCTACGTGAGGTCTTTCTGGTGCCTCATCCAGTGCCTTTTTGCACCAGACTAAACGGTGGCTTAGTTTACATCTAAGATTTTGGGATTTGGGGTTTTTTTCCTATATTTTCTTTAAATTAAAAAGTTTTTAAATTGTCTTTAAAAAACCCCAGCACTTCTACATGGCTTCCAATAAGACTTGACTTCTTGGAGTAATGTGAAACAAAAAACCCACTCTGATCTCAGCCCTCAAAGTTAACGAAAAAACTTTGCAGATAAATATTTAAAAGTCTTGAGTCAAGGAACAAATTCACATTTCGTTATGAAGAATTCTGGGGAGTTTTTATGCTTCATGAAAGCTTATGGTCAACTTCTATCAAGGCTCAAAAAAATAAAGTTCAGGTTGCTGTAGTGGCTGACCAGCAGGAAATAGAACATAATGTAACCCATGGTTTTTTTATTAATCTTTTATTCCTTTGGTTACAGGTCTGAAGCACGATGAACTTTAGCACAGCCTGTAAACAGCAGCGGTGACAGCTCAGGTGTCTCCTGCGAAAGACCGAATGGGAGCCAGGAATGTGACACTGGCACTGTTGGGAGCACTCTTTAATGTGAGGTCAAAACATTCTATAGCTTCAACAGTATTATTTAAAACACTTTTACATGAAATACAAAACAAGAAGAGAAATCCACAGGTACTTGCTTGGGGTTTGGGTTTGGTTTTTTTAAACCAGCATAGAGGGTTTTTCCTAATTTCTTTAGTTTTCCTTTGCTAAAAGACAGTTTGCACAGAGGATTTTAGAATATGAAGAATCACAGAATCACAAGGTTGGAAAAGACCTTTAAGATCATCAAATCCAACTGTTACTGTCCTATGCTAAACCATATCCCCAAGTACCTCATCTACCCATCTTTTAAACACATCCAGGGAAGGTGACTCAACCCCCTCCCTGGGCAGCCTGTTCCAGGCCCTGACAACTCTTTCAGTGAAGAACTTTTTCCTGACATCTAATCTGACCCTGCCCTGGCACAGCTTTGTGCCATTTTCCCTTGTCCTGTCTCCTGTCACCTGGCTGAAGAGACCATCGCCCACCTCTCTACAACCTCCCTTCAGGTAGTTGTAGGTGATGATAAGGTCTCCCCTCAGCCTCCTCTGCTCCAGGCTAAACATCCCCAACTCCCTCAGCTGCTCCTCATAGGATTTGCAGTAAGTTCTTGCAATACAGGTATTTCAGAATAGGGAATTTATTTCCTAAGCTGAAGTCTAGTGCCTTAAACACACACGGCGTCACCTAGGTTTCAAAACAGATCAGTGTGACCACAGATTCTTACAGGAAGAGCTCAGTGCAGTCTTCCAGTCTAAAATGCTTGAACTTAAATGATTATAAGGTAATTTGCACTAAGTGGGTGAATGGAGTTGCAGAATATTTCCATACGGGCGAATAATTGATGAAACAGTAAGAAAACCAAAGCCTGTGTTGTATGTGTGTGTGGATGTACTGTCACTGTCCTCAGGTGTTGGCTATTTAATGTTCCTTACTGTCAGAGCAAGTCTTTCAAACCACGTTTTGTCTTGGTAGCGTGAGAGACACAAATTCTTTTTAACATTTTCCATTGGATTGCCCTTTATGAACAGCCAGAGCACGTCACATGGATTTTCCAAGGCCTGTTGTGGGCACCTGCCTTATCTGAAGCACCCAAAGACACGTTTATGTCCTGTGGAACCCAACAGCAACCGTCAGTAATTCCCAACGCCGGTTCTCTTGTGCCATCCCCCTTCACGGCGCTGGCTGGTTTGTTGTGCTTGTTCCCTGACACAGTCGCTGGAGGAGGTATCAGGCAGCACCTTGAGCACATTTGAACACTAACTTCTTTAATTCATGGGGTTAATTCTTTGGCTTAGCAGATACACAGGCACCGTCACTGTAAATTCAGTGCAGAAAAAGGAACCAACTGATTGTCCATATCAGAGGGGGGAGGAATAAATTTTAAAAATAAATATTCACCTGCTTGCTGGGTTTTTTTTCCCCCCTCTTTCAAGCTTATACTTCCATCCTGATGCTTTACTCTGCTGCAGCGTTTCACATTGATCCCCCTTAGAATTTCACACTTGAAGCATACGCTTTGGGTATTTTAAGCCAGAAGTCCTTTACCTTTAAGAAACATTAGTTTTTGTTAATGGTGATTACCTGTGTGGGAAACTTGCTGTTACATAGGATAAAAAGTGGGCAGTTCATGCACAAATTTCTTGCTCACTTCATCTGTGTTCTTTTTAAAATTGGATTGCTTCTACAGGCTTTCAGAAAGAAAAAGCTTTTTGAATACAGTTTCCTTGAGATTATTTCAATGATTAGAACATCATTTCTAGAAATGGAATTTACCAGAGATACTTGAGAGACTTGAAAGGTTTCATGGCACATTCTACAGTGTTGTTCTGTGTTTGTAAAAGCTGATTGGCAGCACGTGCTCTTCCTGCGTAAGGACGCTTCCCAGGCAAGCTCTGAGTTCTGTATGTGCTGGTGCATAAAGACGGTCTGCTGCTTTTCAAAGGCCTCTGTAAGGCAGCACTTTGAGTCCTTAGCATATCATTAGGTTCATATACCAAACCAAGGGACTGTCTCTGCTGTACAAAATACCAAAAGGTGCCACTGGAGAAAAAAAAAAAAAAGAATAAATCATAACTTTCTGTTCTCCTGTGTTGTATTATTGCATTAACCATTAAGGACTTGCTTAATAGATCCAAGCTGAAAAAGTTGCAGGAAGTCATCAAGTGTCTTTAGTCTGAGGAGTGTTCAGTACTGGGAAGCAACAGCCAAGGGCCAAAATGAGGAGTCTGCTGCAGGGTGAGAATTTGGGGGTGGGGAGAGTGCTGGTTTCTAGTTCCTCATCTCTGTGCTCTGCCCCACGGAAGACTCAGGCTGCCACCAAAATTAGGGAAAACTATTGCAGAGCTGGACATAAATGGCGGGGGGGGGGGCTCACCAGAAGATGAGGCAGAAACAAACACCTGAACCCTCCATGTACAGTTTCAGCTCTGTTATGATGCTACATGAAGATGAAGATACAAAGGTGGGACTCTTGAAAGGCAGGGGAAATGATATTTGACCTGTCATGTTCTGGTAACTTCCATCAGTCCTCTTGGAACGTTCACTGGATTTAAAAAAGTAAATTAAAATCTACAATCTACATGTGAAAAAAAGAATCCTCATTGCTTACCAGCTTCAGTGGTTGTTTCATCATTGCCAGAGATCACAGCTTAGAGCACACACTCATCCTGCCCATCCCACAACGTCCTCTCCCGTGAGCCGCTGGCCGCGCGTTCCAGCCTCCAGAGAGCAGCAGCAGGAATTCTTCCTGCTCTCCCCTCCTGCCACCGGCACCAAAGAGGAACCAGAGGCTTTCCTGTGGACCACTGCTACCCAGAAAGCCTGGCTGTGATTTCGTTCTGCCCCCAGCCACCCTGGAAGGGTGCAGGACGCTTTACAAACCCCGTCTTCCACATGTGGTAGGAGCCGCCACCCGCTCAGCTGCGGGGCCAGAGGGCTTCACCCTCAGGTGGGACCTACCCCTGCCCAGCCCAACGGGGAGAGAACCAAGTCGCGAAGCCCCCCCAAGGCAGAGCCGCTTTGGCCTGGCTGGTCAAAGCCCCACAACTTGCATTAACCGCTTAAGAGACGTCACCCAACCCCCAAGCCCGCGCTGGGCAGCCTTGTGCTGCCATCTCCACACAGCTCTGACTTTGAGCCAGAGCACGGGGTGAGGAAAGAAGGACCGACAAATCCAGGGTGTTGGCTTTCTTGTCATCATAAATACCTTTATTGTGAAAAATACCATAAAATAATTCCCACAGTTCTAGGGAAAAAACGAAACAGTTCTTGCTTTTTAAGATTGCTGATTTATATATAAAGGCATTTTAACATCCAAAACATCTGATAAATCTCTGCTAGCTTTACTTATCCTTCTTAAAACACAGAATGGCTACGCTGAGACTTGCAGAGGGCAAAGAAAAAAACCCCAAACCAAACCCGAACCCTATTCTCCCATTAGGATTTTTATTATTTTATGGATAAAGTGTGTATTACAGAGCAAACCAACATCACCTTACAATAAGGCACTTTGCAATACAGCTAACCTGCTACGTTATACCAGCTGATTTCCAGCACAGCCCCCAACAGAAGAACGGTTCTCATTCCAAACACTTGGCTGAAAAAGGAACAGGTTTTATTTTCTAATACAGTTTAAGCTGAGCCATTTTCTGCCCAAGTTACACGTGTGAGCTCTGAAGTTTACCATTCACTTTGAGTCCGGTTTAATACTGATTTGCAAACACACCAGCATTAAGCATGTATCAAGTAAAATACAGGCTCTCCCCCCGCCCCACCTTCATTTTAAACCCAGTTGGAAACTGGTTTGTTAAAACTGAGAGACCTCAACAGAGAAATTTTGCATCTACGTGTAGGCCAATTATCCCAACGATGCTCTCGCACGTCTCGGGGCTGACAGGCCACCGGGACGCTTGTGTGGGCGCTCAGCTGCTGCATGTTCCTGCACTACAGACACCCACAAATAAGTGAAAAGGCAAATTCAGCACCCTCGTACATCACCTGCCCTACAAACACCTGGTCTGTTACCAGCCTTTCCTTTCCTGAAGGATGCATCACCATGCCCAGAGATCCTTGCAACAGAAACGCTTTCTTTCTAGCACAGCTTTGCCTTTCAGTGCTGCCGGAGGGACCCTGGAGCTGGAAGCCAGGACCCGCTCCCTTTGGAACAGCAGAGGGGAGATAACACACTCCTTGTCATCAGTAGCTCCCCAGTGGCAGGGAGCCTTGTTCTCCCTGTCTTCCACAGAGGGAGTCTACAAACAGCATTCGCACCTTCACAGACTCGTAGGGGTTGGAAGGGACCTCTGGAGATCACCTAGTCCAACCCCCGTGCCACAGCAGGATCACCTCAAGCAGGCTGCACAGGATTCATCATCTTCCTCCTTCTGCTGACTACACTCAGGCCTTCTTTCCACCCCCACCCCCCCCCACCCCCCCCGACATTTACTGTGCATTTTCCCATTTGCTCTTAAAACAAAGATCTGTCCCCAGCTGCCCCCAGCACACAGCAGAACTGCCCTGGCCTTAGAGAAACAAGTACGTGGCTGCTGGAACATCACTGCCTCCTGGCAGCAGTTCACTTCTGAGGGCCCTACTATTCCTTCCCTAAGGGAACATAACTCAAACCCAGGAAAGACTTTTCCCAGCTACAGCTTTGAAAAGAGAGACAGGAAAGGGACAAGAACAAAGGACCTGAACCCCAGCAGGCCTTTAACAGATGGATCACGCCTGGCACTTCCACGGCACACCTGTGGTGGTTATGGTGACCTTCCAAACTGGGCACCACTCCCCTCTGCACAACATCTGGCACGTTTCTTACACTGGTCATTCGGGATGAGTTTTAAAACAGCCCCTTCTGTAGCGAAGGCAGTGACACACAGGAGCACAAGAGGTGACCCACATGCTGCCACCCAGCCAGCAAGCACCCTTGGGTCTGGCTCACCCCCATGGGACAGAGGGCCAAGGACAAAAAGGGGAGGCTGGTGGGCCTGAAGACCACCAACCAAGCTGACCCTCACCGTGAGTAAAAAGCTCAGCTGCTTCGCTGAGCCCCAGGCAGGCGCTGGGCCTGGCTGAGGTGGAGCTGCTTCGCCCCAGCAGCCCTCCCAGCGCTACGCTGTGTGCCAGGAGTGAGGTGCTGGTAACAACGTGGGGTTGTGGCTGCTGCTGAGCAGCGCTGGCATAACACTGAGGCTGCCTCTCCTGCATCCCCCTCACCAGTAGCCAGCGGGGGGGGGGAGGTGGAGGTGTTGGGAGGGGACACAGCCAGGACTGGATAAAGTTCCATAAAATCTGGAAGGGGGAAGGGGAGCATTCACTATTTACATGCATCTTCCACACCAGAGCCCTGCCTCCCAGGGAGCAGCCAGACATCACATGCTGGTGAGAAGTAAAGGATAAATCTATTGGTTTCCCCTTGCTTCCACGCACGTCCTTCTGCTCTATTAAACTGCCTTTGTCTTAAGCCACAATGTCTTTCCTCCCCCCACCACTGAGGAGGGGACCAACAGAGCAGCTCAGAGGGCACCCAGCCCTCAGCCAGGGTCAGCCCATAACAAGGCAATGGGATTTTTACTGTGCCACAAGTTCTGACATCGAGCCCTCGAGGCCCTGGGAGAGCCATGGTAGCCTAGAGCAGCGTCCTGGGCCACTCTGCTGCAGCACTTCTACCGTTTTGTTTAAGTTGAATTTCTACAAGTCACAGGACTTGGAAGTCTCTGACACTTGGGGCTCAGCAGGCTGCTAGGGTGGCTTCGGCCATACACTGTTAGAAACCACCATGTGTGCTCGCTGGCTTGAAGATACGTTTCTGCTGAACGACCCTGACCTCCAGCTTGCTGCTGGAACAGTCTTGCCAGGCCACAGGGCCTCACACTCACGCCTCTGAAGTGCCTGAGGCGGGAGATGAGGGCTACGCTTAAACCACGACTCCAGCTGCAGTGACAAACCCCCTCCTTAGGCCTCACTTCTAATCCCGCTTGCTGTACCGAGGCTGCGTACGCTTCCAATGCCAGGAGCTGGAGGTTCCTAGCAACTGATTATTGTTTCCCAGTTAAAATCCAGGCAAGAACACACCCCTGAACAGGAATTCTCCCACTGGGAGAAAAGGGCGGCTGCTGAAACCCATCAGTAATTGGGACGCAGGCGGTTACAGGAGGAGAAGATGCTTCACTCCCAGCAGCACAGTCCTGGCCATACCTCCCATGGCTTTCCCACAGCTCCATCAATACTCCAAACCAAGCTGTAGCTATGTGTACGCAGGGAAAAGGAACCCAAGCAGACTTCAGGCTAATGGAAGGCAAGTCACAGGCGGTTGGTTTTGCAGCAGCGTGGCCATTACACCAAACATGAGATGGTTTCAAACAGTTTCACGTAGGATCAGCTGGCTGTTGCCTCATTGTGCAGCTCTGGTTAACACCACATTCCTGCAGAGCACCCACACCTCTCAGCCTGTCTCTGTCCTGAGCTCACACACGGGGCTGTAAGAAATCGCTGCGCAGCCAGGAAAGGAAACGTCCCACCAGGTTTTTCTTCTTCAAATCTCAAGCAGACATTCTATCAAAGTGCAGACCACTCCAGCCCCCCACCTCAACATCCCAAACCACTCTGAGAAAGCGTTTTCTGAAAGCATCAGGCATAGTTTGGGGTGTTTTTTTTTTTTTACTTTCATATCCAACAGTTCCCTCCCAGGAAGTCATCCCCATCCGAGCAGCTGTTTTCCAATACCACCGGTCACAAGCAACCTTCTCCCAGAACGAGCCTGCAGACCTGCTGAGCACGCGGCCTCTTCACCCCACCCGCAGCACTGCCGCCTGTAGCGCCGCCGCCGCCGTGGTCGCTGGGGTTTCCTTTCAGGAATACTGAGAGGTGGATCGTTCTGTGAGCACGAGGACTAAGGATTTGTTAACGTAGAGACTGCTGTAACTACCCTCTGCACCTTTATTAGGCCCCCATCCAGAAAAAATATTTACATGCATTTTTTACCTTTAAGCAGATACTGGAGTCCTAAATTTAGGTTTAAGTGATGTCCTAAGTTTAGGTTTAAGTTTTGTCCTAAGTTTAGGTTTAAGGTGATGTCCTAAGTAGCCTCTTACTGGTTTCCTTCCATCCGTAGGAATAAACAACGTCCTGCAGATCCGTAACAAATACGCCGTCGGTGGCAACACCCCCCCCATCACCAACCAGTAGGAGCTTGTCAAGTTCACCACAAAGCAAGCTCTCTGAGTGCCAGAGGAAAGGAAAAGCCTTCTTCCAGCGCAGTAGGACTCTGGGTTAAGGACAACACCAGAAATTAAGATCTTTTTGGGTCTTGAACCGAGAGACTTTTTTTATTTTTCAACGAATTAGGTAAAAAACAGCAGCAGCCACCAGAAACAGTCTTGGCTCTAGCTGAAGTGAAATTTGAATGTAAATGGTCCTCCTCCAGAACCAAAGGGGTTGAATCCTTGCCACGTGTTCCAGTTCCTGTGGAAAGGGTTGCCCCCACCCTGCTGACTCTCCGCATCCAGTGGGTCCTCTCCCGCATCGAACTTCCGCCTCATTTCTGAAGGAAACAAAACCAAGGTGGGAACATGGCACAGTGGTTAGGGCAGTAACACCAAGTGTCTCTGATGAGCAGTAACCAATCAGACCCTCCTTCCCCCCAAGGCCAGAGCGCTGCACTTATGGCCTGCATCAGAAGCATCTGGAGAACCTAACTACAGCTGTCCAGAAGACTGGCAGAGGAGAAGAGATTAACTCTGCAAGACTGTTGTACAGGAGGTTTGTCTTTACATAACCAACATGGTCCCTGGAGCCACTAAGTGACCTGGGAAAAGGATCTGGGTGAAAGGAGAGAACCTCACTGCAGTGAGAAGGGACAGAAACCAATGCAAACAGCATTAAAAAGCCACACACAACCGGTGTCCCTCTCCCTGCCCAGTCGGTTTGGCAGGAATAATAAAGGTGACAGAAGAAACAGCATCAAGGAAAAAGCAGGTGAACACATCCTAGAGGTGTTGCCAGGGTAAGCTGCATCTCAAAGGCTTCCAGTACAGAAACCTCATGATTTGTGTTCACAATTATGAGCAAACATCACATGAATACAGCAAGGTTTTCTGACCAGAAGTGTTTGAACTGCAGCACCTCACTCTCAGATCCCTCCTTCCCCCAAAAAAGTCTGAGTCCACGGGCCTAATTATGGCTTAGATGATCCTGAACTGTTGAAGAGTGGGAGCCTCAGGTATCTACCACCATCTTTTATGTGCTTCCCTCTTTCCAGTGACCACACAGAACTCAGCAAATGGCTCTGGTTGAGGGGTTTTAGGGTGTTGTGTTTGTTGTCTTGCTGTTGGTGTTTTTTCAGTGAGCTGTCTGAGTTTGTGAGGTTTTTTAGTTTTATTAAGAGGCATGCTAACCACCCACCCCATTTTTTATCTTCTTGAGACTATAGACAGTGCAACCCCTTCTGTTCATCTCTTGGTGAGACATCAGATCTCCTGGTCACCACATCACTGGGTATCCCAGGAGAAAGACCGTGTTCTTCCCTTCTTTCCCCACCTCCAGAGCTGATCAGCAGACAGTCAGACCTGACTGGGCTCCCTGCTCCTAGGACCTGGGCCAGCCCCTGGAGCTTGGCCACAAGACCACCCTCTCCCTCAGGCCAAGCTGAAAGGGCAGCACAGTCCCCTGGCTCAGGGAAAAGCTGTGGTTGCAGCGTATCAGTGTGCAGGATACATCTGGGCTTTGATGCACACAACAAGGGCCCATTTTGAGGGCTTCTCTGGGGTACTTCACATGCCATTAAGTTTGCACTAGAGCTTTAGGCAGAAGTAGACACCTACAAACTTCAATGAAGCATCTCCAGAGTTAATCAATCCTGGAAAGCTCTGCAAGATGATACCCCAAAAAGAGACCTCTGAAATAATAAATTCTGCTCTAAACAAAAGTCACTGCAACACAATAAATAATTCCAGGTTTACAGCTGACTTCACGTGCCAGATTGGATGCAAGTATTAGTGTGTTGCTTTCTCAGCTGGGTAAGGGGAGAAGGGAAGCTGTGAAGCTTGTTAGAACTTACACTTGCTGTGTTTTTACATCACCATAAAGAAGTTATTAAAAAAAGAAATGAAGTCACTTAATTGACTGAAGTCAATTAAGAACAATCGTTACCTGGATCAGTGAGGACTTCTTTAGCAGCTGCTATGTCAATGAATTTCTTCTCTGCTTTCTTCTTTTCCTCCTCACTCTGGAAGTTATCAGGGTGCCACTGGGATGCCAGCTTCCTGTAAGCTTTTATAATTTCTTGCTTTCGAGCATTTCTGGAGGGATAAAGTCATAGGGAACTTTGAAACCTCTCCGATGGTTCACAAGCCACACTGGTGAATCTACAGGTTTATTTTAAACACTGAGACAGGAATTAAGGGCATCAGAAAAACCCTAAGTACAAGTTAACCTTCTGCAGATCCTTTACACTCAAAAAAGCAGAGGAAGCAGGTTGCAAACAAGGATTACTGCCTCTCTCCTTCACCACCCATTTACTTTCTTTGGCAAGATGCTGCTGCCAGCTACTGTGCAGAATCCAGCCTGAAGAATTTGCAACCAGGTGAATAACAGAACCCACGAAGAGTAGAGATCAAATCAGTTCACAACTCTAAGGATGACCAATAACAGTTCAGAACTGGATGTTTGTCAGGTCTCCCTAAGAGAAGTTTAGTTTCTCAAAAAGTTAATGGCAGGAGCATTTTTAGATCCCCTTCAGTTAGCCCTTTCCAACGCTTCCAGCCTTCAGATCCCCTTCAGTTAGCCCTTTCCAACACTTCCAGCCTTCAGATCCCCTTCAGTTAGCCCTTTCCAACGCTTCCAGCCTTCAGATCCCCTTCAGTTAGCCCTTTCCAACGCTTCCAGCCTTCAGATCCCCTTCAGTTAGCCCTTTCCAACGCTTCCAGCCTTCAGATCCCCTTCAGTTAGCCCTTTCCAACACTTCCAGCCTTCAGATCCCCTTCAGTTAGCCCTTTCCAACACTTCCAGCCTTCAGATCCCCTTCAGTTAGCCCTTTCCAACACTTCCAGCCTTCAGATCCCCTTCAGTTAGCCCTTTCCAACACTTCCAGCCTTCAGATCCCCTTCAGTTAGCCCTTTCCAACACTTCCAGCCTTCAGATCCCCTTCAGTTAGCCCTTTCCAACACTTCCAGCCTTCCTTACTATCTGCCACAATTTTATTTTTTGTTGCTTTTACTAATTCTTTCCAGTCTTCATTTCTTCCCCAATTTGTTCACCTGACTATAATCTACACTAGGGATTTCCTGCCAAGGGATTTATTTGCTTCCTTCCCAGTGTTGGGTTCTGTACATTCTTTCAAAAGGAACTGTAAACAAATGTTACTTAAAAGCTGAGCACTGATAAACTGGTACAGTAGGAAACTGAAGGTAGCAAGACACAGGAACAAAACCAAATGCTGAACAGAACAAACCCAAGTGATCAGCCCTAGATGCACTGGCTCAATCACCAACTCTAATATCTGAAGTGGTGACAGGAGTTTCTCACCTTTTTACTCCCAAGATTTTATAGTAATCCCTCTTCTGCGATTGCTTCAGCATCCTCTGGGCACGTTCCAGCCCCTCTCGAATTTGCTGGTCATTTTCACTGTTGGCTTGAGCAGTCTCATAGTCTTTAATAGCTTTCAGAGAAAAAGTGAATGAAAAAAAGATTATACAACTCCTTACAAACTTCAGTTTAAAGAACTCAACCACTCACCAAAACCAAAGCTTTGCTACTACCATGTATAAACCACAAAACCTTTATTTCAACTTCCCACAGTTGTGGTTTTTTTCATTTAAATAAAACCCCAAAATAAACACAAAACCACCAGAAGAGATTAATTATCAGATACAAATTGGGCAATTTTCTTTCTTTAGTTTCAGATTTTTTGGAAAGGAAGGAGAAGGGTGGTTACCAGCATCAAGTGAGAACACCCTACATGTTACAACAGTCACAGGGATGAACATAACAAGCGTTAGTACTGGGACAGAACGTGAATCAAGCAGCAAGGTGCAACAACTAGTAGTTGAAAAGCCCACTGCACAAGGTTAGTCCCAGACCTCAATATTAGCCCCAGACAACTGAAGGATGCAGCATACAGAGTCTTCTCCCACAGCCTGCACTCAATCAACAAGACAGAAAGCCTCTTCCCTCTTTAATGACAATATAGACTTCAGATTACCAGTAAATTTGTGTGTTATTTGGAGACAGTTATATTTTAAGGGTGGGTTTTGTTGGGTGGTTTTTCCCCCCCAAAGGCATGCTCTTGCTTTTATTGCTGGAGTTATGGAATAAGCACAAGAGAGGTGCTGTAACATATTCATGAATTTTTAAGAAATTCCAGGTCTGCACTTTCTTTTTTTAAGCAAACTCTATTACTGTAAGTGGCAACTGAATGCTTAAGACACCAAATTTAAATATCTTTTGATATCAAGATTTATCAAGGGAAGCAACTGACGAAGTTTTTAATGAGACTGCTCTTCTTCCACTGTTTTAAGCCTCAGAGTCTCATCTGCAGACTCAAGTCTCCGAGGTTTCTCAAGTTAGACAAAGTACTTGCATCAGATTATTTCCAAGCAGATGCTATTTCTCAGCAGGTGTTACATTTGTTTTTCACTGTTTCTGAGCAAGACAGCAGGAAGTGCTAATGAATTTGTATTGCCCAGACATCTGATACCACTGCAATCTTTGCTTTGGTTATTGAAAGAATAAAAATAACATTTAAAAAACCCTCCAAACCAACCCAAAAAGTATTTCCAGCACCCCAACAATTTCATATGCCACTACAAACAAAACACAAGATTTCTCTTCGTTTTCACATCACCACACACTACCATTTGCTGCCTGAACACAGCATTTTGGCTTCTGCTGGTTATTTTTAACGATCTGTCCAGTCATGAGAAAGAACTCCAAACAAACAGGAGCCCACACATCTGCCTGTGCCCAACAGACACTGTTGAAGCTGGTAAGCACAATGAGAGTGCAGGGGTGTCACTGTGCTGCTCCAAAGGCCTCAATCACCAGCGCCCTTCGTGTAGTACTGGGAGGCCTCGCCACCAGCAGCAGGCCCCGCTGCCCAAAACCAGGCTGCTTGGGGGTCAAGTAGTTGGAACAGTACTAGATTGTTTTAATTATTATTTTTTGAAGTTGACTCCCTCCTTTAAAGGCTGAGTGTTGGTCACATGGGAAGGTGTCTTGCAGTGCTGCAGGCCACAGAGGGAATGCAGCCAGCACACCGACGGCAAGCACGTTTCCTGCGTCCTCTCAGCTGGGAGAGACTCCAGCTTTGATGATACTCCACAGCATAGGAATGTCCCTCTTTCAGAGAGGTAATCAGTCTCCCCACCTGAGGGATGGGAGCTGGAAGCAGGATGACAGCTTCCTGACCACAAGAAGTTTGCTCTGAAACCAGAAACTTACTACTAATTCACAGGTATTTAACCAGTTCTTCTCAGTCACCATTCCTAAAAGCAGGAGTACCTCCTAGACCAACACAAGAATCACTGCTACTTCTTACCAGGCTGCTATTTCAGAGGGCAGCATCCTCTCCTCCTCTCATCCTGTCCCATGACATGAAAGGAACAACCCCTTTCCCTTATCGCTTTCAGTTTTTAAATTCAGTCAGTTTAAACGAGTCAAATCTAACACAAGAGCCTTCACTCAAATAGTAACTGCATCACATTTCTACACAACCTATCTGGCTTTGCTATCTTGCCTGTATTTTAAAACAGACTGACCAAGATTGGCCATTCTTCCATATCCAGAATTAAATTCCTATTGAACCCAAGTACCTGCAGGCAACCTACGTCCATGCTACTCTGTCAGAGGAATAACCAAACCAGTTCTGCTCTTACTGAAACAGGCACTGGTTTGTCTATGGTAGTAGAGAGGGGAGGGGAAAAAAGATTTAAAAAAGGAAAAAGAAAGGATGTCCTGACCAAAGCAGCAAGGTGGGGTTTTGTCCTTGACAACACTCGGGCTGTACACTTTAGACAGAAAGACTCTTGTACGTAGGAGGTAAGCCAGAAAAGGAGCCATTGCACATCTGTCTCTGTAGAAGCCCTGGATCCCATGTGATAATAAGGTAATTAAAGGCATTTAATGGGAATCAGAACTCTGTTATATAGGTGCTGAAGTGCACCTTGAACATCCAACAGTGATAGTCTTCAAAGTTCTGAATGGCAAGCACTTCAGAATTTCCTGCCTTTAAACAGGACAACAGGGGCCTCCAGCGGGACATTTTCTTGAGGGAAGAATGAGAATCACTTTGCCCCTTTAATTATGAGGCTACGACTTTAATTGCTCTATCGTCCCCTACAGCAGGGAAATCAGTCATTGTTTTATAGGAGTTAAAACTGAAGGGGGGGTAAGGGCAGACCCCTTCGGGCAGAGTCCCAGTAATGGGCTATAACCCTGTTTGTGTTGGCTCTGCAGGGAGGTAGAGTGTGACTCCACCCAGCCCTCTGCTGCCAAGGGCAGGAGGAAGGCAGGGGATAAGCTGAACAACAGGGATTTGGAGGAACATGGTGCCAGCTCTCAAACAGCTGCCCACTCCAGAACCAGGATAGGCCAAACCCAGCAGGCTCCAGCCCAGGAGATATGATCTCCCGGATCCCAGGTGTGTCATCTCCTGTTTCCTTACGTTGCACAAGAGGGAAGCATTTGCTCCAGCACAAGGCCACGTTAGCTCCATGCATTTGGCCAGGACCTCATTATAACACTTTCTCTTAATTTGCAAGAGCTGCCAAGGATCTCTCACCCCAGAGGAACCAGGAATAGATGAGGATTTAAGAGAAGAAGCGGTCAGAAAAATCCAAATTGAGATTCATCAATTTCAAGTAAAGACACAGATCCATTTTGTCCACTAGTGAGAAGCAAAAGGTCCACCTAAAAAGACTCACAGCAGAGCCTGTTTGGCCTGCTCCTCTCCATACCCTCCTCTAAGCTGAAGATTCATACAGCTTGAGGGGGAAAAAAATCTTACATTTTCTTTGGGTTCTCATTTTGCTGATACCCTTTCCTCTTCAATAAAAAAAAACCCTTTTATATAAGCCATAACCTATGTAGATTCGTATTCTGTACTTCAAATTATTTTTAGGGAAACTTTTTTTGTTGTTTAGGCTTTTTTGTTGTTCATTTGTAAATCTACTTTTCCCAACACTGACTGAGCTTACAGAAAAGGATGGGAAATGCCCAAAGGGCGCCTCATCGCCGTGAAATCTTCCTGAGCCTCACTTTCAGCCTGACACTGCAGCTCTGAACAACCAAATGATGGAAAAAACATTACCCTAAGTAAAACAAAGGCAACCTTCCCCCTCACACTTTGGGGTTTTTGGAGGGGTTTGGTTGGGGTTTTTTTTTTAAGCAATCCCTTTTATCCAAACGTTACTGCTCTCCAAAATGCCGTTGTCTTCCAGCCTTGTTATAAGGAGGAAGAAGGCTTGCCAGCCTCAGCAAAGAGGGACCAGAGCTAGATCACTTCAGAGGTACAAAAATCTATGGGGCTGATGAAGGGGGTTGCCCAAAAGCACACCAGTCCTCTTTATACCATGTTTTCAAGCAAGCCAAGAAGGCCTAAGGAAAGACCAAAATAGGTATCGTATTTTTGAAGTGAACCTCAAGTGGTGAGCAGTATCCCCTCTCAGTGACTTAATTTCTCAAAGACAAAAAGGTAATAAACCTGAGCAGGCTATTAATGAGGACAGCTGCCTTCATCAATGTTTAAATTGGAAAGGTGTTTTGTTCAGTTGCAAAGTGAAAGATCCAGTACCAGAATACAGAAAGGGAAAACAGTTTTATGAGAACTCAAATCAATGGAACTAGTTTTCTGCAGGTTTAGTGCCCACAAGTCCTTTCCCTCATTTGACTGAAACAGCCTAATGCTTCAAAAACTGCCATATGACTGAGCATGGGAGTCCCTTAACCCTGGTTTCTTGTGGAAATGAGATTCACTAAATCTTTTATAGCACATTAGAACTTACTACTCTTAAAAAAGCAAGGTAACAACATAATGGTGTACTCAGAGACACCCATTACTCAGCCTCTACCTTCCAAGGCTGTAGATGGGGACATGTAACAGTATGCACTGCATATGGAAACACCACATGGAAAACGCAGCCTTGGGAGTAGAATCACTTCACTGCTCTTTGCAGCAATACAGAGACCCACAGAGGCGAAGAGATGGCTGCTACCTTCCTCTGCCCTCAAGATATGCTAAAGGATAGAACAGCATTGTTTCATGCTGCCACCTAAAGACATTAAAATGGACTTCCTAAAATGGATTTACATCATCCTAATTACCTTTTACCCCGAAATGCAATTGCCTGACATTGCTGATCACACATAATGTGTTTGAGTAACCTGTACAGTCTCATAAAACACCCTGAACACAACCCAGCGTTGTAAAGACGGCTCAGCTGCAGCTGAAACAAGTGTGTTCCACTTAGAGCAAATCAAGACAAAATTACCAGCAGGTATCTTTATAAACCTGCAACTACCCGTGCTGATTAGGGGTAACAACGTAGCGTAGAATCAAAGTAGGTGTTCAAACGTCTTGAACCATTGGCTGCATTTTAAACACCCACAGAAGAAAAACAAACATGCAAAACCAGCAGGCAGCTGTACCTTCTTCATACAGGTCTTCCAGCAAATAGGCCTCTGCCCTGTCTTTCAGGGCATTGACGTTGGTTGGTTCCAGTTGCAGAACTTCTGTACAAACCTTGATGGCTTCTGTAGCCTGCTGATTCTAGAGGGGATAAGGTAAAGCAAAATCCATTTAGGTTGTGGGGTTTGGGGAAGGGTGTTTCTTTTTGTGTTGGAAGAAATTTACAGAGGGAGACAGAAGCAGAATTACCTTTGATAAACAGTGGCAGATCCTTTCTTTGGCACGAGTAGCATAAATTGGGACGTCTGGCTCAGTTTTCATTACAGAATCGTATTTACTGATAGCATCTTCATACCTGTTGAAATCATAAAGAGAGGTATAATAGCATGAAATGGAATAACTATCTCAAGGTGTTGCAGTTTATTTACAAATGTTTAAATTCAGAGGTTTTTCCCATCATTCTGGTCATGTACTTTAATAGCCTTAAGGGCATGATGTGAGACAACAGGAAGATGAATACTTTCAGCCACCTCAAGCTTCCTCTTCTGTGCAGCGAGACAGAGGAGCAGGCTCTATGCAGAAGATAACGACTCCCATCCCTCACGTGTGCTCAGACAACAGTGCCTGCATTTGCCTCCTGCCCAATGTGCCAATACACACCTGGAAAAACACATCTCCCTCTCTGATATACGAGATCAACTATGTCTGGAGTCTTGCTGCGAGCACTGTACTATTTGCATTTCTTGGTACAAAGAAGAGTTCTTTACGTCAGCTTGAGTCAGGCAGTTATTTACTCCCTCCCTTCTTCCAAGCAAGTCACATCATAAAATGTATTTTCACTGTGAAGATTTTCAAAGATGCAAAATGTTCCATAGTTTGAGCAAGAAATGGATTAGAACATTCACCTAAAAACGCAAGAAGATGATTGAACCCATGGGTTGCTACAAGCTAGGAGCCTCCGATGTGGGGACACTCCACAACCTCCCTGGGCAACCCACATCAGTGGAAGCATGGGAAGCATTTCCTCATGTTCAAATGGAATTTCCTGTTTCCCTGTTTCAGTTTGTGCCCATTGTCCCTGGTCACAGGGCTCTGATGAACGGAGCCTGGCTCCACCCTCTTTGCACCCTCCCTCCAGGAATTTATACACTGCTGAGATCACTCTGTAGCAAAGACCACGCAGGGGGAACAGTCCTCAAAGGAAAGATGCTCCAGGCCCTCTACCATTCCAGTGGCACTTCACTGGACTTTCTTAGTAGCTTCATCTCTTCTACTGGGGAGCCCAGCCCTCCAGGTGTGGCCTCACCAGTGCTGAGTAATAGCCTGCAAGAGCTGACAAGTATTATCCCCATCTTGGTCTTACTGCCTGCACTAAAGAGAAGCCAAGCATGCAAAGAAAAGACAGTGGCATCAGAAAGAAGCAGAATAGGACTGTCATTATGTGAGTCAATATTTATTCTAAATGTAATCTGAAGAGTTATGCTCAGTTATCCACTTCAACTGACAGATGCAAAATGCATTACTTAACTCCTCCACCGATAATAAGCAGACCCCTCAATAGTGACTTTTAAAATTTATTTATTTTAAATACAGCAGTGAACACTTACCTGCCTTCTCTGATGAATTCCTCAGCTGACTCGATCTGCTTATTGAGTTTCTTTACTTGCTTATAGAGAGAGAAGCACTGCTTGTGGTCTTGGTCCAGTTTCAGACACTCCCGGACTTCACTTTTCAGAGGGAAGCAGGGAGGAAAAACAACCCAACCCAAAACAGAACAGACAGACAGACATCAGCACACATTATGGGTTTTCACTTAAGAGACAGGCTGCAGCTTCTATAAGCTGTCCAGAACAACAGTTCTTTACACAATCTCTCCCTTCATCCAAAAATTAATGTGAATTGAGAGAGAAGAAAAAAAAAGCCTTCTAGAAAACACAAAGATACTTGTCTGGTTTTGGTTTTAATTGTTTTTCATTGCCAAATATGCAAAGATTGAGAAGTGTTACATTAATAACTGACTAAACAGCAGAAGAAAAATATGCCCCAGGAAAGAAACTATGTTCAGCAGTTACCAGATATATACAGGAGAACTACAAACAATTTTAACTCAGCTATCTTAGTCAGTACCTATGGAACACTACATTTTATGCTGCCTGAAATGCACAAAGCTCAAGTAAAACACAAACCTCCTCCTGATGGAGTATCAGCCAAGCCTGAGCCTGACTTTTCCATGTGAAGGCTGTTAAATCAGACTCTGACTAGGGCAGATACCTCTTAAAATAGTCAAAAGTCTTAAAAAAAACCCCTCCTCCAGAAAGCAATCTTCTGAAGGAATAAGTGTTACGTGTCCTGTAGAGTCATCACAGCACAGCCAAGGTGTTATTTTCAGAAAAAGATCACAAGATCTTTCTTTTTTTCTAAGCACAGACAAAAATACCTCTTATTTGAAAATCATCAAGGCTGTAAAGGTAAGAGGAAGAAGCTAAGTAAAGGACAAAATTAATCACCAGCAAGTCCAAAAGCCATAGGACTCTTTCTTAGTACACATTACGATGCAAAAAACCCCACAGCATCAGAGAAGAATAAAGGAGAGAGACTTATCCCTTCAGATACCATTCTGGTTGACATTTCTCTCAATTCTACTCATAAAAATGTTAAGATTTGGTTGTTAACAGAGGGGGTCCATGTGTGGATTTCAGGAAAAAAAAAACCCAAATACCCCTTACTCTTAAAGTCACTAGGCTAAGGGATGGTCAGCTAACAAAGTCACCACAGAAGTGACTGAGATGACCTCCAGAGATTAAGTACACCCTAGAAAGGGGACCCCTAATGAGTCATGTGGTGTTTACTTTTACCCAGTTCAAAACAATTTCTGCAGTGATAATCACACAGTTTCCATCCATCAGCCTTTGTCACACACTGCCTCGAATCCCAGGCTTTTGCAATTCCCTTCACCCCTTACTGAAGAGAATCTGGGACAGAACCACATTGGAAGGATTCTGGAGATGCAGGTAAAGCCTAACAAGCAGCTGCACAGAAATCATTCATGTGCAAAAAGAAGGATTATACCATCTCTCCATCTGAGCACAAGAGCATGAAGTTAACAGTCTGGATTGGGCAAGGGCGGTTATCTAAAGGACTGACTAAGGATGTATGAGAAAGACACCCTAAACTTAACTGAGTGTGAACAAAAAGGGTAGAGTGTTATCAAAAGATCGTCCAAAATACTGGATGCTGCAAGAAAGGAAAGACTAAGAGGTCTGGAACCCCAGCTCCTCATCCTAGTTCCAAGACTCCATACATTTTTTTGTTTGGATTGTAACTTAACCTGAATGGAGATTCAAGGTTAAAAAAAGGCTACACCAAAGTACGTGTAGAGAAACACTTTCTTCTAGGGTGGAGAAATACAATTTGGACAGTAAACAACTGTGGCAGACCTGCACTACAGCTTCTATTCAAGCAAAGATGATGCTAAGAACCATCAATGGTTGATCTGCCAAGAATAAACATGGTGCCTTCACTGCCAGTTCTTAGCTTCTGGAAAGAAGCTTCCTTTGTCAGACCCAGACCAGAGCTGCTACTCCATCCAAACAACAGACAACATAGGTATTTCACAGTTTATCATGACCTCTATCATCACATTTTCTTTCTGCTTCAATTATAATGATCAGAGCAAATAGGAAAGTTACCTGAGTGATAATTCATGGTCCCCCAGCTGATAATAAATTTTGCTGATTTTATAGAAGGCTTCAGTGTTATCATTCTTTAATTTGGCAGCGGCTTTCAAGTCACTAATGGCTTTGCTTGGTTCCCCTTCCTTTATGTAACACTCGGCTCGAAGTTCCCGTAGCTCTGCATCCCAAACACAAACCTTGAGAAACCAAAATTAAAGCTTGGTTTTGGTCCATAACACTTCACTTTTTTTTTCTCCCCCACAAAAGAAAAAAACCCTCCCATTTAATTTCACTTTGCCAACTGCAACAGCATAAGGTTCGAGCTGCACGCAGAGCACATGAAATTAGAATCTCTGCTTCCTGGTGGATGCTGTGATGCACCTGCCCAAATAGAAAACAAAGGCCTGAAAAATTTGTAAATGATTCAATAGGCTCATGCAGGGAGATGAATTAAATCTACTGGCGCTGCTTAAGCTGGGACAGTCTGTTGAGCCTCCAGGGAAGGATATCAGAATCATAAATTATTATAACCTCCCAGAAGAACAGGGGTAATGAACAGCGAGGACCAAGCTGTCAGTTGTCCTCTAGAAAGAAGCCTGCAGGTAAGATTCATCTATGCTGGATTTGACCTTAGTAACTGGATTTTAAGGATATATACAGAAGTAACAATGTCATAGTACGGCAAGAATAACTACTGAAATGGAACTGCCTTCCATAATTCGTTTTAGAGAATTTATTGCGGGTCTTATCAATTTGTTTGTAAACCATCAGGCTTTTCTGCTTTTCCACATTCCCTCCCCATAAACAAACTCCCACACTTTGGCAACTTCTTCACCAACAGCAAGAATGCTGTAAATTCCAAGTGAGAAGTGTTAATTTGAATGCTAACAGTCACAGCAGTTAACTGCCTCTTAATATGTCTCTTCCTCTGCAACACAAGATGCCCATGTGATTATTTACACTTATCCTATCAGACTACCTATACTGATTAAGATTTGTTCAACCTTTGCTATCTAAGGAGCAAGCTGGAAATCCAGATAGCTTTTAATATTGTGATTTTTAATCTTTTGTTACTACTTTCTCAAGGCAAGGAAGCACCTACTTCACAGGGAAGACCTACCAAGCTTCTTACAGAGCACACAGAGTGCCTGCATACAGGCAACAGTTTATCTAGGTGAAAAAACACCGTCTCCCACATTTGGCAAAACTTCATTGGTTTGAGACAACTGTTTTTCCCCAGCTTTCCTAAGAACACTGAACTGTAGAAAAACTGGAAGTATGATCAATAAAGTTATCTGCACCAGAAGTTTGGCTGAAGTTGTCTCTTTAGCCCTAGCTGCAATCTCTTATTTTAACTTTTTTGCACTCCACCTTGCAACTTCATTAGGGACTCACAGTGCTCAGCAAAACAGAGCCAATTACACCCGGTGTTTTCACATCGGTGAAGAAGTTACTAAACAAAAACACACAGATGTCAGACAGGAGCTCTTGCTTCCTTTTCACAGTACCATTTTACTTAACACTTACTGCCAAGATTTCATCAAGAAGAGAAATAGCAGCTTCATAATCCTCTTGCTGGTAGGCAGATAACGCTTGTGAATGCAGGCGCTGTAGCTCATCAGATTTTGTCAGCTGAGTCTGGGCTTCTTTCTCCTCATTATTGCTGGGATTGGACTTGAGCTGCAAACATTAACAAGAAGAGACTGAAATGCTTATTCGAGGATCTCTTTTCATCCCATTAATAATCAGATCATGGAGAACTGACTAAAGCTGCAAATAAAGCAAATTTGGTTTTAAAATTCCACTGGAAACTTTTTCAACTCCAAACTTCAGAAAAACATTCTTCATGTCAATATGAGGTATCAGAAGTCAGAGACACCCAATTCCTCCCTCTACCACGCCTGATCATTCACCATTGGGCACATCATACACAACAGCCACTGTCCCCCTGCCACCCCCTGGAAGTCACAGATCTCTCACTTGCAGCCTAGTTAATTCATCTCTCTGCAGACAGCTATTTAACCCTGGATTCCTCAGCATCAGTAGAAACTATATCCACATGACATAACCATGTATCTCACTAAGTAGAATACTTTATTTATAAGTTCATGACAAACAACTGCAACGTGTCACAGATAATATTACCATAAAGCTACATTTTTTACATCTTCCCCAGACAGAGCAGCTACAGCAGCAAGTTAAGATAAGGCAAAGGATTAACTGGCATCAGCAGGGAACTCACACACTTTGCTTCATGTGCAGTTTTAAACAAGTCTTAAGTTTTGCCTACAAAGACTCGTGTTCCTCAAACCCCTCTCTCTGAGCAAGGAGGAGAAGTTACACTGTACTTACCTTCATTTGTTTAGACAGCTTTTTATTTCCCCCCCAAAAAATTAAAACAAAAACCCAAACCCAAAAATCTCTCACAGGCAACTCTGTTAGCACGCAGGATGACAGGCTCCAGGGAGAACCTCAACTATTCTCTTGCAAAGCCAGTAAGTAATTTGTAAAATTAGTGTAGTTTGGACACCACGATGACATCATATTTGCTGCTAATCAGAACAACTTCCAAAGCTCCAAAATGGGAAGATCAGCAGGACTTGATTTTAAAAAGTTTTGGTTTAAAAATCAAAACGTGTACTGTGTTGTATTTTATACACAGAATACTTACTAAATTTATTCACTCCTGAGTCCTCAAAGCCATCCAGTACTTTTTCTTTCCTTCTCTATCTTGAAATGGCCCTTTCTATGGTTCTATGATTTCCCCTTTTCTTATCAGTAAGTTCCTCACTCATATTTTGTGCTAAGTCTCCAATGCGATTCAACATCACCCCTCAGAACTCCTTTAACAGTGTTTCCTCTGGTCTTAACACTTAAGTGTATGACAGGAAAAAGCCTAAAAGCACCGTTAAAAGCACATGTACCTGTCTTGGACTCTTCATTTAAAGCCTTTTGAACCTTATGCAGTTATTTTATTCTGTTCTGGCAAAAATCAAATTGTACTTAGACCTGAAAGTTCTCCTATATCCCCTACACTGTCTTTCAGCAAGAGGAAAGGTACATGATCACAGTTGTCTTCTTTGTAGTCTGTTTATGCATCTCAAAAAGCTCCCCTGTTGCTGTGCATCCTTTCCCCCTGCCCCAGTTTTCAGTAGAGGCAAATTTCTGCACCTGTAATTTTAGAAGTTCCAAGATTATAAAACTCCCTGAAGTTCTGAACTCTACAGTTCCAGATGACATGCTTAATTCCTCCTTCAATTTCCTCTCAAATATTAAGAGCTTTTGCTGTGGATGAGCTTTATGCTTCCATTTAAACTCACCTCACAGTAACACCCCCCTCCTTAGACACACAGTATGTTTCTCCTAGCTTATTTGCAGTAAAGCATCAGTGGAATACGAAAAGCAATGTTACAATCATACAGACAAGTCCAAGAGCAATAAAGACCATCTGAGTGAAACATCACAGATAATTTTGATACAAACTGTCCAGTTAAAGAAAGGGAAACTCTTCAAGCTGTCACTCAAACTGAAGCCATCAAGTGTTTGTGTGCTACAGTATGATGAAAATACATACTTGGAAGCTCTTAATTACTGTATTGCTATGATGTTTTAATCAGTAGTGTTAACTAAAGCAGAAAGAGGCCTGTTCAATTCAGCTCCCAGGACAGAAAAGCTGGAAATGCATTGCAGCTGTTTGATACTCTCAGTTTGGTTTATTTCCTCTTTTTTTCCCCCCCTGTAATCAGGGGACTGTCACATCACCACCAATAACAAACAGCATTTCAATTAATTTTCATTTTCCTGTGCAGCATGAAGCTTGGGGGTGACACCACAGAACTGCTTGCTCTAAGTATGCTAGAAAAGTATCCAAGAAAGGAGAAAAGTATTTTAAAAAAACAACCTTCATCTGAATTTACTACAGGTCTAAGGCAAACCTAACGCTCCTCTACATGCTTCAGCAGCAGCCTGAAAGAATAAAGTCAGAAGCTATGACCTACTCCGTTCTGCTGGAGAAGCATACTGCTACTAGTGAACGTATCCTCAGCACAGTATCCCCTGCTGTCTCCAGGGTTTACTGCACCTGGATTAGAACACTAAACTAGTGGTTCCTGCCACTTAACTACAAGAGCTACTCATCTATTACAGCAGCTTTCATTCACTACAAACAGCCCCCTCTCCAAACCTGCACCTAACTCCTTTACAGGTAACAAAATCCAGGATACAGGAATGATTCTGTTATTGGAAGGAATTCTGTCACACATTTACTACTACAGGTCCTGATTCATTTTATAGTTCAGTCTCAGTATAGGGGAGGAACACACCATAGGGTAAGCAAAACCCTACTCCCCCCCCCTCAAGTGAGCAAGATTAAAGGGAACAAAATCATTCCCACTATTTATCCAGCCAAGCTTTAAAAGCATTTGCATGTGTTTGTTTCTTTCCCCCCATTACTCTCAGAGAGTAAGCCAGCTTCTTCCAGAACTTTAGCTCAAGGACCTGACTTAAAACTGCAACATTTCCCCCTCTCCTGGGTGCAGTAAGGTGAAGGTGTTAGCACTCTTCACAAAATCCAACCTTGTCTTGGCACCTAGAAAGTCTTTTGATCATTTCTATTCTAGATAGGCAGCCCTGCAATGGCTGCCCTACATCTGCAGTCAAATATCAAGCTTTCTGATGGGAAAAGCATTTTAACAAGCTACACAATCCATGCTGGTTTTCAAGAAGCAACATCATCCTCCCTCCCACCCTCCCCCAAGCCTGCTGTACTTCACTGTATTTCTCAAGTCCATCAACATGACCTTTCTAACCATACCATAAGTTGTACCAGTCACATACTGATACACAAAGGCTACAGGAAAGAGACAATGCTTCACTACTTCAGGAAGATATTAGTAAGAGGCCATCCACACAGCCAAACCAGTACACAACCAGCAACAAAACACTGAAGCGAGACCAACGTTAAATGCAGAGTATTCATCTGTTTTCTTGAGGACACCACGTCCCACTCTGATTCAGTGCGTTGCACCCACACGTACCTTACGCTGACGCTTTCTGGATCAGCAGCATGCTGCTTAGTTCACAAAGCTTTACAACTGCACCCATTACCACACAGGACACTTACAGAAGACAGAACTAGAAATCATGAACATGGGGAGCAAGTGCCTCCTGCCTAGTAAGTTCAGTAAGGACTTCTCACTTCAGGAACTTTGTTTTCAGAAGTACAGGGAAGAGTTACAGAACAAGGCTAAGCCAGTTCAGTGGCTTACAACCATGTGTCCTGCCTTTCAGTTACACATTCCTACACCTTCCTTGGCAACAGCCCACTAACAATACCAGAAAAGGTCATGCATTTCGTAATGGAATCCCAATGAAGATAGTTACAGCCATCTTGAGCTAAAATAACCCCACAACTCAACATCCATACTTTCAGAGAGTACAGACTGAAGATACACAGCCAATTCAGACCTGTCAGTCTGACTTCAGTCCCAGGGAAGTTATGGAGCAGATTGTCTTGAGTGCCATCACATGCCATGTAGAGGCAATTCAGGTATCAGGCTCAGTCAGCCTGGCTTCATGAAAGGCAGGTCCTGCCTGAGCTCCTTCTAGGACAACATGACCCACTTAGTGGGTGTTGGATGAGAGAAAGACTATGGGTGACATCTACCTGAACTTTAGAGTAAAGCCTCTGAAACCAAAGAGAGTCTTGCATACTGTTGTTTAAAGAAACAAAATGCTGTTAAAACTGCAAAATATTATAGACACATTGTTTCTCTACCTTGCCTACTGTGGTCCAGCACCACTACCAGGGACATACACCTACACACTCTACAGCTGTTCTTGTTTTTCAGACTGATAAATACACAACTAAAATAAATTAGCCTCATGAAAAATATTCTGACAGGCACTGGAGAAAAACAAACCATGAAAGTTATCTAAGATCAAGATGTCCATGCACAAAAGAAAACTGCACTGGCAAAAAAATACATTAGGAAACCAAGTAATGATGTTAGATGGAAAAAAGCAAGGAAATAATTTTAATACCTTTTATTCTTTACCCAGAAAGCTACAGCTGATCACAGCACCACATAGGAACGTATTTGGAAACTGATCCAACATTAGTTTGATCTGGTTAATAGAGCTTCAAATACCTAAGATCACCTAGTAACTTCCTCAAATATGTTAACTTGCAGAGGCATAAGATGGTCTCCTCCACATAAATTCAAAATAGTGTTATTACACATACCCACCAACCATGGAAAAATATTGTCCAGTGTATTTTGCAACAGCTGAGGGCTTCTCTAGATTAGAAAACAAGAATTAGCAGATGTAGTGTTCAGTCACTTGGTCTTGGCTGACATCTAGTGGAGGTGGGAGTGGCACCTTAGGTTTCCAGCTCTGAAGTGTTTATGCTTCCAAGGGAAACAGGCTTGCATATTTAGGACATCTCAATTTACAGTATTTATTGCAACAAACTGCAACTGTGAACACTACAGTCTAAAAAAAATAATTTCCAAGACATATGGCAACTTGGTTGGCAGCTTCAAGGTAGAAGCTCTGTTCTATTTTTGTGCCTTCTACAGAATTTAGCAACTCAGAGGCTTGGTCATTTTCTCTAGGACATAAGCAGGGCCACAGACAATATTACAAGACATATAAAAAAGGCTGCTAAGACATGCATTACTTTTATGACCTTCTCTGAGGGCCTTCCATCAACCAAGGCATACCAATATTCCTTTTATTCTTAGTAAAAATCACATGCTTAAAGAAAAAAATAAATATTTCAGGGCTTTCTTGGATTGAGGCCTTAGACATGAATACTGATATGCACACCAATCTCTCCTCCTCATTTGTATTATTTAGAAACTACTAGCCAGCAGGAACTCTATATTAAAGCATAGGAACATTCAACTAAAAGCAGAGCACAGAAATAAACTCTATTCATATACTGTGAGGGATGACTTTCTAAAGTATTTAAGGACTTCGGATTCATTCCTGTTCCATGCTGGGCACTCTGAACCCAAGAGCTGGACTCCTCTGCTGACACCCGTTGAGAGTTTAATTACTCCATAAGCCCCAGACTCCCAACTAGTAGCTGAGTTGCAAAGGAAGCAGTTAAAGAGCTTCTGAAGATTAATGAGGAAAAAAACCCTGCCCATGGAAGGAACTGCATCAGCTTGGTGCATCTCTTAGCCAAAAGGAGAGGTTTCTGGAGATGACACGTCAAGGCTGAAGTCCAGATCATACCAGCAGGGAAGTACAGAGGAGGGAGGAAAAAAAACAGGCAAGCTAAAAATAAAGCAGGAAGGCCAGGGTTCTCTTTCCATGAGTATACACTAAAGGATAGTTTTACTATTATACATGAAGAATATTTCCAATGATTCTTCTAAGCTCCACACATAAGCTTTGCTGTCACAAGGTGGGGAAGTTTGCTCTGTTTAGATGCGCTAAATGAAGTTTCTCTCTCCACCAAAAATGACTGCACCTCCTGAATTGCTTCAATCCCTTTCAAAGGGCATAGCTCCAAAGAGAGCAGAGAAGTGATGGGAAGTAAAAGAAAGCTTTTCAAGAGTCTCCACTGGGATTCAACAGGCTTCTGGGGCATGTTAGGAGAAAACAGGATGAGCCACCTTGCAGTTCTGGTAAGCACAGTTTTGTTTTTTTTTTAAATATAGCATTTCCAGCCCATCTCTCCATGGCACTCAACTTCTGCAGACTCACACATACAGCTAGGCTGCTGCATGCCCACTGACTTACAGAGACTGCATATTTACAGCCTAGGCACTACTAATGGATGGCCAACGTTTTTCTCCAGTCGAGGTGTGGATTTGGGCACCACAGTTTGCAGATGTGATACATGTTTGCCCAGAATGAGAGCATTCCAGTAGGCTGACGTACAACCAAAGCAAGAGGCCTGGTCATATCCTGACCTACATTTACTGAGCTGAAGAGCAGAATCATAGGTTACATACTCTACTCTGCCCTCGTGAGGCCCCATCTGGAGTCCTGTGTCCAGACCGGGGGCCCCCAGTACAAGAACCAGTACAAGAACTGTTGGAGAGGGTTCAGAGTGCTATGAAGATGATCAGAGGGCTGGAGCACCTGCCCTATGAAGACAGGCTGAGGGAGCTGGCCTTGTTCAGCCTGGAGAAGAGAAGGCTGTGGGGGGACCTCATTGCAGCCTTCCAGTACCTGAAGGGAGCAGAGAAACAGGAGGGGATTCAACTTTCTAAAAGGGTTAGACATTGGCAGGACAAGGGGGGAATGGATTAAAGCTAAAGGAAGGAAGGTTTAGATTAGATATTAGGGGGAAGTTCTTTACAGAAGGAGTGGTGAGGTGCTGGAACAGGCTGCCCAGAGAGGTGTTGGAGGCCCCATCCCTGGAGGTGTTCAAGGCCAGGTTGAATGGGACCCTTGGCAGCCTTGTGTAGATCCAGGCCTGGAGGTTGGTGTCCCTGCCTGTGGCATGGGGGTTGGAAACTCCTGATCCTTGAGGTCCCTTCCAACCCAGACCATTCTATGATTCCCTGTTCACATGTACACCATTCAGTTTTAGGTATCCAAGACCACAACTAAATTCTAGCCTAAAAGCTACTGACATCCCACTGGCATTTCTTTGGACCGCATCTGCTCTACCAGTAAGAGGAACTTTCATTTCAAGGTACAACTTACTCCTCCTGGCTTCTTGCAACCTACTTAAAATGAGAATCAAAACTTCCTGGTGGCTACTATCTACCTTTCCCCTGCCCCTTTTGGTAGCAGAGATAGTCTGGATGTAAAAGTCCAGAAATTGAAATTATTCAGAAATATATTCAAACCCTAACAGCCTTCCTCCTCCACTCCCTCATATAAAAAAAAATTCCAAAAGCCCAAAGTAACACAGAACATTTTACAGTACTGTGACTCTCACTTTGTCTCAAAAATAAATGCAGCTTCATAGTTAAATGCAAACATGCTGCCAGAGTCTACTAGGTGTTTTAGACACACAGGGAACTGAAAGAATAATCAGACTATCTGAAAAATTCAGAAGAAAGCAAGGGAAATCTCTCAGAGAGATATGTATTCTACTTAAATGATTCAAGCTATGTAGGATAACTTAATGCCCTCCCCCGTATGAATAAGTTTAACCTATTACAAAGGATTACTTTAATATTGGCTTATTTTGCTTGTATACACTGTATTGAACTGAAAATTGTGCTCTTCAAGAGACTGCTTGTCATATTCACTAAGAACATAAGCAATGTTGTCCAGGGAACCAGGGAAACTGGCACTACGTTTTTGGGCCAGTATGCTGTAACTCAGCTTCCGAGAAGAAACTCTGTTCTCCTTCAAATTTAAAACTTGACTGAAGGCTGAAATGATTTGACTGACTGAAGGCAGCAATCCATATTTTTGGAACTGGTTAGGAAAAAGAAAAAAAAAAAAGGCAGGCTACTTGACAGCTGACTAGAGAGGCATTTCCACAGGCAGCGTTAAGCAACACTCCAAGAAACAGGCAGAGAGATGCATACGCAAACTCTGAATCAACGCTGACATCACGTAATTGCTGTTGCAGCAACTGTGTCAGCAGTTAATCAGAGCTGAACGACACTCTCCCACTTGTATACACAGCAGGGCTGCACCACGGAGATGAGCACACAGACCACACAGTCCCAGGAAACTCACTGAGGGAACAGCAGCAGGAAGAGCCACTGCTATATGAACGTCAGAACAAGCTGCTGCAGCTTTGCTACAAAGACCAGCTGGGCAAGAGCCATTCCTCCCATCTGCCCTGCAGAGCAGACAGTGTAACTGCTCTGGTTATGTCATGCACACTCACCAGTAAGGTTTCCATTAAACATCTGTAGTGTGCAACACAGAACTGCTTCCTCATCATGCTCACAAAGGAAGCCAACAAGACAGCATAAGCCCCACTTGCAAACTTTATATTGGCATAAGGGACATGCAAGCTGTTCAAACTAGCAACTCTTCAAGAGTAAGCAAGAATAAGAATAAATCTTATTTATTCTCATGCTTACAGAAGTTTTGTGCAACAGAGAATTGAGTTTCACATGTTCTCTGAGGAATTTTGTTCCAGGGTTATGTCATGGTTTAACCCAGCAGGCAGCTAAAACAACCACACAGACATTCATTCACTTCCCTACCAATTGTCCACCCCCAAGATGGGGAAGAGAATCAAAAAGAGAAAATTTGGGAATTGACAAAAGGATAGTTTAATAGGAAAGAAAAGGTGAAAAAACCCAAGATAATAGAATATACAAAGTAGTGGTGCACAGCACAATCCTTCACCACTGAGTCCCCAGACTCAATGCTCAGCTACTTCCTGAGCTGCACCACCTCCTGGCCAACTCCCCAGTCACATACACAGCACAACACCATATGATTTGGACTACCCCTTTGGCCAGTCTAGGTCAGCTGCCCTGGGTGTGCTTCTCGGTGCCCCCCACCTTCTCACTGACAGGGCACTATGAGAAGTTGAGAAGTTCCTGACTGCTTGGCAACAAAATATTAGTGTTCTCAACACTGCTCTCATCCTAAATCCCAAACACAGCACTACACCAGTTGCTAGGAGGAAAATTAACTCTATCCCAGCTGAAACCAGGACAGGTTACATCAGTTACTTTTCACAGTGTGAAGCCAAAATGCACAACACACCCCTTGAAAGAAAACAACTCGAGTGAGTTAGGTGGGCAATACACCTAATCACGTGTGTACAGGAACTCTGGGCACTTCCTGATCACTGAGAGAAAGTATTGTCAACACATTCATGAAAGATGCATGCCACTGAAATCCATTGATTTTAACAACCTAGTGACTATATCAAGACCCTGGGATCCTTCTGCAGTAAGTTAAGAGAGAGAGGAACCTACGGAGGTTGACCCATGAGCCCCCTAGTGACTTTCCAAGGTGACCTAAATGTAAGAAGGTAGAGCAGGGTTCAATTACATACTTTAAATCTCATGTCACTTATCCTCTCCTTCTGAATGAAGGCTGCACCCCAGCACAGGCAGCATCAAGCAGGCATGGCAAAGTGTTAGGCACACACAAAAAAGACACTACTGTTGAAGTGCTGTGCTACTTCATGCAGCTCCTGCTGATTTCACCTTCATCACTGCACCACAACTTTATCTATTTACCTATTTAAGGTAGCTTAGCTTCAGTACCTTTAAAGAGCAGGAAGGAAATTTGGGTATACACACACATAGGCTCCAGAGGATTGAAACTGAGACAAGAATGAGACCTTGGTTCAGAACCCAACATTAAAAGCAGTGATGTAGTCCAACTTAGGCCTCCAACTTACCACGTTTTTAAAGTCATCCTCAGCTTCATCAAATTTTCCTTGCTTGAGCAGTAAGTGTCCTCTCTGTAATCTTGCCTGAAATGAAACATAAGATAATTTCTTTTGATTTACAAACTAGAATAGTATGAAAATAAGCTTCAGTCTCCTTTAGTAGGCAAAAAAGTTTCATTTTACTACAGCTAACAAGCTGAAACAGATCACAACACTCATTCTGTGCCTTCTCAATCTGACAATGTTCTTATGAGGCCTCTGATGGCAAAGGATCACTCTGCACCAGAACTGAGGGACAAGTGGCAGACACTGGTTTTATGAGCAACTGCAAATCATGAAAAGAACTAATTTGAAGAGTTGCAAAAATTACAGTGAATGTTTACCACTGTCCTGATAACAACTGCTGACAGATTTTAAGAAATTAGCAGAAATAATAAGCAATCCCCACATTTAATTCTCCCACTACACCTCCAGCATAGTAGAAGCTATGTAAAAAGACAACTTAAAGATTTATAAGATCTTGATTTATGGTAAGATTCTCATACAATAAATTTAACATTTTTTTTTCTTTGTTGTAATCTATACAGGATGTGGCACTGCCCATGGAAAAGGGAGACAAGATAATCAGATGGAGAGGACTCCAACATCACTCCAGCATCCACCTAATGAGGCAGTTTCCACATAGGGTATGCAGTAGAGAGCAAGGCCTAAGTAAATCAGAGCTTGCAACAATCCCACAGGAAGGCGGTAAGATTAGGACAGTTCCTGTGGAGAAGAGATGCCTCAAATCAAACGCTGATTAAGACAGAAGGAAAACAGAGGCATCTGTGTGCTCTTCTTCCCTCTCTCCATCCCCAGCTCTCAGAGGGCATAGCCTTTGTGACTCAAGAGGAGAATTACCACAAGTGAGAGAACAAAGTGTTTAGCACAAAGCCATGAGGAACATTAACTTAATAAAACTACTATTAGTAGTTAGAATAACTGACTAGACTGTACTCATCGTTGCAAATTCAAGCACATACACTACTGTTACTATGTTATTCCTATTTGAAGCCTTCTGAATGATTACTTTTTTATTTCTGTTCAGCAGAATCTGAAAAAAAAAAAACCCAGAAACCAGCCTTCTTTGAAGCAGGGGAGTTTAACACTTGACCAATTTTCAATTCCAGTAATACTTACTGATGTGAAGTCCTGCTTTAATTCAACCACTTTGCTTAAATCACGAATTGCTGCTTTAGATTTGCCCATGGCTAAGTACACGGTGGCTCTTCTGTAATAAGCAATGTAGTTGTCAGAGTCCCCCTCTGCAAGTGAACGAACAGCAATCAGAATTCTATCTCAAAGCAACTCAATCTTTGGGTACAGTGAAGCTGTAATGACTGCAAACATATTACCTGAATTTTAAGCCACTGGGAAAAGCAAGCATTTATCAATAACACATAACATTTGCAACATTATTTAAGCAGTATTTTCCATGTAGTCTGATTATTTAACAATAAAAATTATGGAAAGACAGCAAGTGCCAAATATTTAAGAGTACTGGAGTTGAAATATACATCCAGAAAAGCTGAAAAACATGAAAACAACCCCTATGTACTAATCCCTTATCTCCAACTGCATACCTACATTCTAAAGCCTAAATGTTAATTCATCATTCTCCATCCTAGTCCCTGTCCATCAAATAGGATACAAGCAAATAATCCCCAAATGACCAATATGTTAGTCTAATGTTGTCACAGATGCATAAACCCTTTACAGCATCCACTGAAACAGCAGTAAGTTCTTTAATTCAAGTAGACACCAACACCTCCTCTTAACAGCAGACAAACACACATACATTATCAAAACCCAAAGGCTAACTTCAAAGCCCACACACTCCATGTTGTCCACTGGTCAAACTTCCAAGACCCAGCAATTTTAGCACTCTCTGGGCTAATACACAGAAGATTACAGAAGACCAAGTATCAGTCTTGAAAATGAAGAAAAACGTTAAGATTCCCTTCCATGCAGTATTTCAAAGCAACAGATGACAGTTATTGTGGGCTCTCAAGCAAAGGTACTTTAGAACACCCAAACCACCATGAGTAGAGACTGGAGCATCTCTCCTATAAACACAGAAAAAGCTGGCCTTGTTCAGCCTGGAGAAGCCTGTGGGTAGACCTTATAGCAGCCTTCTAGTACCTAAAGGGACATGGAATGGTAGGACAACAAGTAAATGCCTTAAGCTGAAGAAAGGGAGATTTAAATTAGATAAAAAGACGAAATGAGGGTGGTGAGGCTCTGGCACAGGTTGCCTGGAGAGGCTGTGGCTGCCCCCTCCCTGGCAGTGTTGAAGGCCAGGCTGGATGGGGCTTTGGGTAACCTGGGTGTCCCTGTCCATGGCAGGGGGTTGGAACTAGGTGATTTTTGAGGTCCCTTCCAACTCAAAGCATCTTGTGATTTTTAAGATATGCAGTAGAAAATGGCAAACATTTTATTGTGCTGTAATAATAAATTCAATCCAGAATTTGTGAACAAGAACATCCATATCTGAGAAACAAAGTAATTGTTTTCCTAGCCTCAGGTTAAAGCTGAACTTTAAAATAAATGGAAAAACCCAGCATCACCAAAAATCCAATAGTCAGTAACCAACTGGCCACCTCCATTACTAAAACACTAGTTCAGTTCTCACTGGAAGATGCATCTGTGGTCTTCTACCACATCTTGATTGTGGAAATGCTAACATTCAGCACTGAAATTTAGTCCCATGCTTATATGTCAGCATTATGAACATCAAGTAAACTGAAAACTCACTACCTTTAAAAAAAAAAAAAAAGTCCTACTGCATACAGGTAAATGTATAGAGCAGGCACAAAACTGCTGAAATGAAGGAACTTTATTAATAGGATGAAACATAGGACAGAGCTAATCTAGAAAGCACATTCCAGCACCAGATAATGATCCCTCTGACTGTCAGAATATGGTTTTGCCTCAGTTCCCCAGTAACAGTAATGAACAGCAACTGACATTTACCCAGAAAGAAGACATGAGCCATCAACTTGACAGGGCAGAAGAGTTGAAAAATCAACTGGAGAGCAAAAGAGAAAACTGACAGCAGGTTTATTTTAGGTATTTGTCTATTGAGTTTGTGCAGCAAGGTTTGGTAGCAGGAGGCTACTGGGGTAGCTTCTATGAGAAGCTGCTAGAAGCTTCCTCCAAGTTTGATAAAGACAATGCCAGTTGGTTCCAAAACAAACCTGTCACTGGCCAAGGCCGAGCCCATCACCCATGGAGGTAGCACCTCTGGGGTAACAGAGTCAAGAAAGGGAAAAAACCACCATGACCAATTGCAGCCAGAGAGGGGAGCGAGAAGATGTGAGAGGAACAACTCTAGAGACACCAAGGTCAGTGAAGGAGGAGGGGGAAAGAAGCACCTCAGGCAGAGCAGAGATTCCCCTGCAACCCACAAAGGTCCACAATGGAGCAGACATCCAGCTGCAGTCCATGGAGGATCCCACCACAAAGCAGGTGGATGCTCCCAAAGGAGGCTGTGACCCTGTGGGAAGCCCTCAGTGGAGCAGACTCCCTGCAAGTCTGGTGGAGAAAGGAGGCCACACTGGAGCAAGTTTACTGGCAGGACTTGTGACCCCATGGGGGACCCATGCTGAAGCAGTCTGGTCCTCAAGAACTGCACCCCATGGAAGGAACCTATATTGGGGCAGTTGGTGAAGAACTGCAGCCTGTGGGAAGGACTCACATAGAAGTTGGTGATAGCCAGACTCCAATGGGAAGAATGCCCCACTGAAGCAGGACAAGGGTGTGAGGAGTCCTCCCTCTGAGGAAGAAGCAGCAGCAGAGACAATGTGTGATGAACTGACTGCAATCCCCATTCCCCACCCCACTGTGCTGCTGGGGGGAAAGGAGGGAGAGAAAATTGGAGTAAACTATGGAAGAATTAAGGCGTGGAGAGAAGGTGTTTTAAGATTTGGTTTTATTTGTCATTACTCAAATCTAACTGGTTACTAATTTAATCTTCCCTGAGTCAAGTCTGTTTTGCCCATGACTCCAATTGGTGAGCGATCGCTCCCTGTCCTTATCTCAACCCATGAGCCTTTAGCCATATCTTCTCACCCCTGTCCAGCTGAGAACTGATAGAGCAGCTCTGCTAGACCTCGCCTCCAGCCAGGGTCAACCCACTACAGTCTGCAAATAAACAAAAAATAGAATGGCTGAGGCAAGATGAAAAGATCTATTTGCCTCATGGTGCAGTAAAAAGGAAAAACAAAAGATATTAAGAGAAATTTATTCTCTGCTCCTCTACAAGCACAGTAAGCAAATGGTGTTTAAAATATTTTCAAAAAGGCAAAACATGAAGAAAAAAAGGAGAAGCCTGAAGAAAACTGAGCCAGTGAGGCTCAAATCAACATCCAACTAAGAATCCCATCAAGGCCACAACAGTGATGGTCACGCTGTAGTTCTACCAGCTGCTCGGGCACTGCTGGCAAAGCAGAGGGTTTCCTGCCACACAGACACGTCCCTGCTCGTCCATCCCACTCACACTGCTGCTGCCTTTACACCAACACCTGCATTTGCACAGCCACCAACCACACTGGAGTTTTCACCAAATCCAAGTTGAAGCTTGCCAGCCAATGATAAAGGAATAAACCACACTGTAACCCTACTCAGATCCCACGGGAATGCTTTGGCAGAGACACAAGGCAAAAGGAGTTAACAGACCGCTGCCTGGTGGAGCAAGAAGCTTCCACAGCACAGAAAAAAGGGAAATTCCCCCCCTCATGTTCCCTTTATGTAAGGGAAGTTGTTCTGGGGGGACTTTATAAAAATTATTAATAGCTCAGAATCAGCATACATTTCATTTACATACCACTGTTAAACGAAGACATACATAGAAAAGTCTAAATAGTATGATTCATCACTGTACAAGGCCTTGGTGATACGTTTCTCACAAAGAAAAGGTTATAAAGTGTAAAAGTACATCAAACTTCAGCAACTTAAAAGAAATAAAAGAAGCACGCAATTCAGAAATTGTAGCGTTAATGGACACTGCTCTTTACTGGTGCTGTCTGTCTCTACACTTCAATTCAAGGATTTTAATGAGTAAATTTGTTTTAAAATTTATGGAAGCAAACATTTAACTCCTCAGTTTGTTGGAAATGCAGAACATCAAAAACTGGAACTCACTAGCTGAGCATAAGTGAAGGACCAGTTTAGAATCCCAAACTTGTGGCATCAGCTTCACTGAGGTATCATCCACTCCAACTTAAAAAAAAAAAATAATCAAAACCAACCCCAAAAAAACCAACAACAAAACCCTCCCTATTTTAAATGTTGAATTTTTTACAGATCTGAAATAAAAGCATGGATAAACCTTTCAAAGCCATCCTTTGAAAAACTTCACAAGGCCTAACCCTGATGGGATTAGATGCAGGGAATACCTCATCAAATGATACCACAGTCAATTATAATTGCTTCCATACAGCTAGCCAGCAGAACAGCAGTGACCTAGCGTTCATGTATCACATAGCTAAACTTAATGGTTTATTTTATCAAACAAAAGCATAAATACTCTACTTCATCTGTTGACTCCTGTCCAGATTGCTGCACAAAGATGCCCCAGCTTCTGTGACTGATGGAATGTAATTTACAAGACAGAATTACACTTAATGAAGCAAGCAACAGGAAGAAAACCCTGACCAGGGCACCTCACCCAAAGGTATTTCAGCGAGTCACTTTCCTGAGACACCTACCTATGGCGGCGTGGAAGTGAGATAAGGCGTCTGCTAGCTGTCCAGCAGCCAATAACTTCTTTCCCATTTCAAGCTGTTTTTCTACTTCTGCATTTATTCCACATTCAGCTCCTTTAAAAAAACAAAACACACACACACAAAAAGATCAATGTGGGGAACGACCAACTTGATTACATCAAATGCATACAGTGAGAACATAATACATAAACTCTTGCGGATATAGAGGCACAAATTATATATTCCCACGGTAAAATCTGCAGCCTAATAAAAACATAGCACATCTTCCCTCCCCCCAAAAGGATGTCAAAACAAACACTGCAAAGCACTCCACTGTGAAAGGGCAACAGCTAGGTATTTCTAATTCTGTCTATGCATTCAGTAACATACTTCTACGTATTAAGCTTTATACATCAACTATAAAAATAGTTGGACAAAACACATTTCTATGTGGGCTTGCAATACCAAAATAATCCAGACAGACACTCATAATGCATACATAATAATAATAAAAAAGAAGGTGTTAAGTTGAATTTAATGACCATGCTACCTACTAACTTGGGACTCAACCAAGAGCTGTTTGCTACTGCAGAGACTGGCTTCTCATCCACCTCATTTCTGTCTCATCTTTATCATTTCCAGAGCAAGAGCGCAATTTTTCATACAGAATTTTAAAATTCTCGCTCCCTTTTCATTCAGTCAGTGGTATGAGAGTCATATTCAAGCAGTAAGATTTCCAAGGGCCTGTTTTAGTTTAAAGCTATTAAGTTGCTGCTGCTCAGCAAGAGGGAAAGCCTGTCGTTGAGCAGGAACGAGTAGCTAAGCACAAGCAGGCACCTGCTGTACATACATCAGCTCAGTCACAGAGGTTTGTCATGTGTACTGGTTCCAGCATTCTTCAAGTCAGGGCAGAACTTCACTACAACTTACCAGTATATGACTATTAAAACTTTCACACTATAAACAGTTTTTCTTTGACTAAGAGCATACCCCATGCCTAAATTTAAGCAAGGCAATATATATACATTAGAAAACAATGAACTACAACTACTCGAAAGCCATTTCTTTCATCTGGGTTTTGTATCGCTCTAGTTCACAGGCACCTGAATTAATCTGAAATACAAAACTGCAGCAGCACTTTGAAGTAGTTTCTTAAAGTCTGAATTAAAGTATTAAACTACACAGATTGAAAGAAAGTATATTAAAGCTTCTCACACTTAACAGTGATTAAACAACAAAGTATTTGTAATGAAAGAACAAAAATTTCTGATCACTAAGTCATTACGACTTTAGACTAAGAGCTCTCAACACCCAGGATTTTAATTTAATTTTCATTCAATTTAATTTTAATTTTCCTTTCAAAGCCACTAATACAGTTCATGATTGTTTTAATTCCACATTATATTAAAAGGAAAAAAATGCTCCCTGTATCCACTGCAAAAAGCTCTACTGCCAAAACACTCATAATAATTCAGCAGACTGGATACAAGGGCTTCAATTCAATCACTTGCTTCAGAATAGCGACAGCAAACCAATTCCTTTTTTTAAAACTAATGAAAATTATGTTATAAAAGAAGCATTAAATTTCCAGTTTGCTTTATTTGTTTGTTTAAATAAATTTAAAATAGTAACTACTTATCATATAGTCAACTTGGGGATCTTATTAAAACGATGCATTTGGAGATCTATTCTAGCGATGTATAGCTGTGAATAAAATACAATCGGCTCCACTGACAATGGAGAGGCATTATTCCTTGACAGTGATTTTTTCCACACACAGGATTCGACTTCAAGGTGTTTTTTAGGTGAATGTCCAATTTTCAGAAAAATGGACTCCTCTTTGCGATCAAAGCCTTAAGCTAGGGAAGAAGCAAAATGGCACAGTAGTCCAGTGTTCTCCGAAATGGTAAGAACAAGCGTTGAAGATACAAAACAACCAACCACAAAACTAGCAACAAAACCCACAAGAGCTGGGGGAGAAACCACCACAAACGTCCTTAGTTTTGGAAATCAGATGTCAAACCACAAACAGACCAAAGTATTTAACATGGGCTAAAACAAGCAAGCACAAAATTCTCAAGCTGCACCCCTCCTATCACTCCCCACACAGGCGTATCGGAATTCTTCCAAAACTTGTCAGTGTGGAACAGTACCCTAGAAGTGGGCTGCAAACTGCTCTCTGATGAACTTTCTATCCACCTAAACACAGCATTCAATTCTCACGGTCTCAAACACCTGAAGGAGTGCCCTTGTTTCAAATTTAGTCACATCAAGACAGCTCCAATAATAGATTTTCCACTATTAAAATGTACCTATACTACTGAGCGGTGTTCTGTTCAGCACAGTTCTACAGTTACATAAGACTCTATGGCAGGAGAGCCACCTTGTGCCACGACAGCAGTGAAGTGATATATCAAGGAGATGGGGACGGTGACCATTCAGAGTAAACCGGTAAGAAAGAAAAGCAGGAGTAATGCAGATAAGTGAGGCAAAGCATAAAGGACTACAGGCTGCCTGCAGAACAAGACTATACATTAAAATTTGCCTCTACAAGTTGCTGAACATCAGAAATTGATGAGGGAATCTCCAACAGGAGCCTATATAGTCAGTGTAACCATGACAAAAAGTGAGATTGGCTATAACTACTCAGTAACACAGTACACTGAGCTGGTATTTGGGCTGGTTATTCATACATTATTTATTCATTTTCTGGCTGTAAGCAAACAATAACCCCCCACAGTAGATACCTGAAAACTGTTAACAAAGGCACAGGAGTCTAAGGACTCAGATTCTGTGTAACCTGTTTGGGTACCTATTCACTCTTTGGTCTGGGTATGCATATAAAGACTCGAGTTCAACCAGAGGACAAAAAAAACCAACCCAACAGAGCTGTTTCCAACAGACTGTCATAAGTGACCTGAATAACAAGGGCCCAGAACCACAACTGGAAAAGCTTTGTATGCTCCAGCAAGAAACTAAATTTATGCAAGAGATATGCAGATGTATTATTTTTTAAAGCTTCAAAATATTTTAATTTTAATGATATTTCTAAAGCCTGCCTAATTGTTATATATTCACCAAGGACTGCTGAGAGCCACACACAAGAGCCCCAGCTGTCAAATCAAGTCAGATATTCTGGACAGATTCAGAGTCTGTAGTTCTGGCACTGATGTTAGAGTGGAATAGTCAAAAGAAAACAAAACAAGCAGAACACTCCAGAACAAAACCCCCAAACTACTCCCAGATAAGAATTAGTACCAGTCCTGACAACTCCAAAGAAGTCAGAGGAAAAATAAGCAGGTGCACCCAACCCATTTTTCCAGGTAAATATACTCACTCCAAGTAAATTTTAGCTTCTTGGTAGGATTTTTGTTTTACTAGAATAACTGGTTCTGGTATGTGTGTACTTAAGTGTATAAGCTTCAACTGTGTCCTCGAATAATCCGTCACATCTCGAGTGCAAAGACTGAGAACAGTTCAAGATCTTACATTTGTCTACACACTCCCCTTTTTCACCTGGAGAATTTCCATCTACGTTTTTCCCCCCTTCTTTTTAAATCTTGCACCCAAGCTGGGTAACAACACTATGAAAACACACCGAATTAGTTCCGACTGTGTACCACAACCAGAATGCTTTCAAAAACAAAGAAGAAACATGCAATGATACAGGATTTTTAAAATACTATTTATATAAAAAAGCTTGAAGATTTCTCGTCATGCAAATAGGAGAGATCCTGCTTTTGGAGTGGATTTTTTTGACCAGAATGACCATGTTTAGCAGAGTAAGTCTTAAGTTTGCTGTTACTTTTAAACAGATTTGGGCTTTGCTTTTATGTGTGTCTGCAAGTGTGTTTTTCAAGGACAGCACTGAACAAACCAAGTGGACAAGGAACCAGAGCTTCAGGAGCAACAGGAAAAGGCTTACAAGGAGTCTCAGAATATCCAGTCAAGCCACATGTAAGTTCCACCCATCAGGTTTTTATTCCATTTGCAGAGAAAACTGGTAAATATAGCTAGGACTGGAAAACCAAAAAGCCACCCCCTGACACCCTCAAGTATCTCTTGCTACGTGACGGGATAAATAAACCTCTCAAGCTCAAGACAAAAACATCCAGTGTGAGGACAGGGGTGAGAGATATGTTTAAGGCTAGTGACCTAAATAACAAACTGAGCTCTGTATACTTAAACCCTGTTTCATCTTCCCCTTATTACATTCCCTTTCTTTTACTCCTAGGAAAGAGGATCCTCTATCTTCCTCAGTTGCCTCTTCGTTGTGATCAGTGCGGGCAAACAGCCACGAATGATAAATCTCCCCAAGAGGTTTGTGTCGAATGGGAAGTTATTCAGGACAAGATGGGGTATTTGAAGAGAAGGAATTCAGGAAACACAACAGGAAGGGTTGAACTGCAACCTGTCACATCAGCAAGCATTCAAAAATTTTTTTTACTGAACTCGTTTACCAGCAAGATATAAATTAATATCCAGAGATAACAACTCAAAGATACAAAGTTAATACAGGCTGGCTGCTGCACTGATCCATGATTCAGATGGCACAAGGCAGACTCCTATTGCCAAGACAGCAAGATACAAATTTATTTGTGAATATGAACACCTTTGCACTGAAAGAACAGTAACAGTGGAGAAAAAAAAATCTAGATATTTAAATAATGTACAACCCCTAAATACAAGCTCTGGAAAACGAATTAATGAACTAAGAGGTTAGTAAGTTGAGTAAATAATTCCAGAGCCATTATTTTTTTATTCTGCTACTGTACATTTTTATAAAATGAAGACAATATGGCTTTGGTAATCCCACATCACCGTTAAAACATAGACTCAAAACAGCTTGGCAACTCCAAATAAAGGCTCCTCAGCAGGAACATCGCTGCCCCAATCTTAGGGAAAAGGAAAAAAAAGTATACTTTGACTATAGTCACTGTTTTCTCTCTAACACTACCAGAACACATGCCCAAATTTCAACACCGCAGTATGTAGTCTTGTACTACAGAGCATCTTTGCCACAGTATGTTCTGTGGCCTCTTGGCCAGCTGAAGCATTTGTTAATTTAGTACACCAACACCAGCCCAGGTCAGCTTTAAGGCTATGGATCCATTCTGACTATTGACAGCTTCAGTTCCACCTCAATCTGCCGGGGCAAGATAAAGAACATTCCTGGGGTGAAACTCTGCTTACGTGGGCATGACTGCATGACTAAGTTACACATTGAACAGGGGCCTGTGAACATAAGCTTGACCACACAGGTGTTGCTGAGGGTGTACCCTGAAAGCAAACAGGCCACACGAAGTGCAGATAAATTTCCTTGCTGAACTTTAAATACTAATGGGGGGGGGGGAAACACCGCAGAACAAGGAGACACCACAACAAAACAAACATAAACAAACGCAGCACAACTGTCAAAAGCCTCACTGAATTCGTAGCTCTGGCACTAATAATGGCTGTAGCTGAGGAGGGCCACTGAAAAAGCCTCTGAATCTGAGAACTGTGCAAAGTTAATACATAAGTGAGAAATTCAAGGCCAGTACAGAACCGGCTCGCGCTGTCACATGGCTGCACTCGAGGACACTGCAGCTTCATGATGTGACAGTAGCTGACAGCCTGCCAGCTGCCCGAGGAAAACGAAGCGCGCATCAGGCCGCCACCAGGAATTGGGATAAACCCAAACAGGTTACATGCAGTGACGGGGCCGTCGCTACACACCCAGCCTCGGTGAGGTGGCAGCTCCGTACCCTCCTTCTTCCTCATACCCTCTCCAGATACGCTCCCTTCCCAGGGCGTCCCGCGGGGGCTGCCCACCGCCACGGGGGTGGCGGCCCCCTGGGCCTGCCCGCGGCCTGGCCCGGCCCGCGTACGGCCTGGTTCAGGCCCGCTGGCTCCCTGCCCGACAGGCCGTAGCCCCGCCGGTCCGTTCCGCTCTCCCCCGGCACCAGGGCCCGGCTGTCCCACCTCCCGAGCGGACAGCCGGACGCGTTCAACGGGCGCGACCACTGATACGAGCCCGGAAGGAGGGAAGACGAGCAGCCGCCGCTTCCCCTCGGCCGGGCACCAGTGCGGGCCCAGCAGCAACCCCACCTCAGGCTCGCTTGCCCCGTGCCCCGGCGAGCCGCGGCTGGAAGCGGCAGCTCCCCCCTTACCGCTACACTACCCCGGCCGGACCGCAGCTCCCCCGGCACCCCCCTCCCCCCCCCCGAACCCCACGCGGGGTCCCGGCAGCAAAACGTCCCCACCGCCCCGGGCAGCTCCCCCGGCGCTCACCCTGGTACTGCAGATCGAAGAGCACGAGCAGGAAGGGCAGCGCGGAGCCCAGGCGGCCGGCGGAGGCCGCTGGAGACACCATCTCCGCCGCCCCCGACGCCCGCGGCGACAGCGGCAGCGGCCCAGGCCGACGGTTCCAACTTCTCCGGGGTGGGTCGTGGGCGCCTCTGATTGGCCGCGCCGCGCTCACCGGACGTGGAGGCGGCGCGAGGGCGTACGCCCGCGGAAGACCGCGCGTCGCCAAAGCGGGTGGGCGGAAGGGAGGGAGGGAGGCACCGCCCCTGCGCCGGCGCGGCACTTTGAGATGGTGCCGCCGCCACCGAGCTTCTGTGGAAGGGCAGCGCCGCGCTCTCGCGCATGTGCGGGAAGGCGTGGCGACGCCACTCGGGGCAGCGGCGTGCCCTCACTGCAGATGGTGGTGAGCAGCTCCAGACATCCAGCGGGACTATAAACCCCGAGTGTCCCCATCTGCCGCTGTGCTTTATTTCCTGACTCTTTGCCCTCCCGCTCCGGCCGCAGTCAGGTTTCTCCTGGGGCTTTCTTCCGGGTTATGGGCTTGTCCCGCCTGAGGGCGGAGGCAGGCCTGGCGAAGAACGCGGGCTGCGCGGCCCAGGCCAGCCGGGAGGGGTGCCGGGCTTACTGGAGCGAGCGTAACGCTGCCAGTATGACGGGGCACCGTCTGGGCCGTGGCGGTGGCTGTTAGCCCTCCTCCTTCCAGGTCAGTGTCTCTGGGCTACTCGAAAAATAAAACCGGGCAGTAAGTCACAAGCAAATGGATCCTGGTGCTTCCTCGCTCTCTGACCTAGCCGTACAGCACAGGAAGGCCACTCTGATCTCAAACGCTGCTTAACAATGTGCACTCGCAACCCAGAGGGCCAGTTGTGTCATGGGTTGCGTCAAAAGGAACGTGACCAGCAGGTTGAGGGAGGTGATTCTCCCCCTCTACTCTTGTGAGACCCCCACCTGGACTACTGCATCCAGTTCTGGGGTCCCCAACATAAGAAGGACATTGGAACAGGCCCAGAGGAGGGCCACGAAGATGACTGGAGGGCTGGAGCACGTCTCTGATGAAGTTGGGGTTGTTCAGCCTGGAGAAGAGAAGGTTCAGGGGAGACCTTATAGCGGCCTTCAGGTACCTGAAGGGGTCTACAAGGAAGTTGGAAAGGGACTTTTTAGAAGGGCATGGAGTGATAGAACAAGGGGGAATGGTTTTAAATTTGAAAGGAGTAGATTTAGATGTGATATTAGGAAGAAATTCTTCACTACAAGGGTGGTGAGGCAGTGGAACAGGTTGCCCAGGGAGGTGTTGGCTGTCCACTCTCTGGACATGTTGAAGGCCAGGTTGGATGGGGCCTTGAGCAGCCTGGTCTAGTGAGAGGTGTCCCTGCCCATGGCAGGGAGGTTGGAACTTGATGATCTTTGAGGTCCCTTCCAAACCAAACCATTCCATGATTATATGATTGACTGTCCCTGGGATGCAAGAATCCTGTTTTCTCTTGAGAGCAAAGTCAGGATAGTCATCATGTCCTTAACTGTACTCTGATTTCCAGGCATGCTGCAAAATATTTGGGAATTTTCCAGACTGCAGAAAGAATGGTGATGTTAAGAGTGTTTTCATGCTATAAGTTTGTACTGGATCTGTAAACTGAGAGCAAAGCCTATGAAAGATAGTTTGCAATCTTTTTTTTTTCTTTTGAAACTTCTTTTCCTGTTGTCATAATGAAAGTAGAATCTATTCTTAGCTACCACAAAAAAAAAAAAAAAGTATGTGCCTAGATGTTTACTGTTTCAAATTCTCTTCCTAGTGTTGTTGGATAAACAGTTCGTGTTAGGGGTTTATTATATACTATGCCCTAGCAATGTTAAAAAGAAATAATCATGTTCTCAGGGGAAATATGCTGAGGAAGTAAAAAAACTTGAGGCTTAAAGTCTGATTTGGCAACCACAGAAATTTTCCATTCTGCTGCTATGGTCACATTACCCTTCTCACACTAGATAATATTTCTTGAAAGATCAGACTGGAAATGAAGAAGTAAGCTATCCCTCTTGAACGTTTCATTTGGAAGATGAAGCTTCAAGGGTATCAGCTTGAAATTTGGCCTGCAGAAGATACTCAGAAATAAGAATCTGAACTAGTATAAGAAGGCATGGATTGAAGTGAGTAATTGCTGACATTCTAATGGTGTCAGCATGAGGAAGAACATGACAACTTTGTAGCAATATAGATAAGGCAAAACGTGAAAGCAGAAATCCAAACTGACCAAAGCCAGGGAATTATGAAAGCCCTTCCTGCTTGTGCACTTCCAACCCTCTAAGATAACTGAAAATAATACTAAAGGTAATGATATACTTAATGGACTGTTTCTTCAGAAAGTGATCTGAAGAAAACTCAATGCCTCACACTGAGAGGTACAAAGATTCAATCATCAGATCCCTTAAAACAAGACAAAAATAGTATGTTAAAGTGACAGGTATGACAGAGCACTGGCACGGGCAGCCCAGCGAGATTGTGGAGTTTCTTCTCAGGAGATACTCAAACCCCACCTTGACGGGATCCTATGGAACCTGCTCTGGGTGATGCTGCTTTAGTAGGGAGGTTAGACTAGGTGATCTCCAGAGGTCCCTTCCAACCCCCACCCTTTGTGATTCTGTGAGTCTTGAGTACCTGCTTGGCAAGCCCTTGTTCCTTGACCTTGGCCCTGAATTAATAACCTTGGCTCAGTATTTCAGGCTGAGGCAATAATGTAAAGAACAGTGTGTAATGCCAAGACTTCAAAATTGCCTGCTCAAAGAGAAAGCATTTGTCATTGCTACTGTTTGCTAGAAATGCCATCAGGTACACAGAATTACACAGTAATTACTTAAAGACCATAAACCATAGAGGACTAATCTTGATTACCATAGATCCCCAAATGTATATTATTTAGATACTAAGTATAAACCTGGGAGAAAAAGTTCTTGAACACCCATTCCCTTGTGCCATCTCAGAAGCAGAAGAGGAGAAAGACTTGAAAGAACAAATGCCTATGGCATGCCAATGTTATATTTTGGAATTTGAAAAATAGCAAAGTAATAGATCTGTAATGTAAAAGGTTTTTCAAATGGATTCATCAAAATTAGACCGGTATCAGAAACAAGTTTCTTGAGTTTTGGAGTGAAAAGGTGAATGACAAAGACTACACTAATGTTCGAAGTGCTCAGAAGCAAAGTTCTGAGTTACTGCTGGTGATACACATGGTAACAGCAGAGGGCGGCAACCAGCAAGGAATGACTCTTGAAGCTACTGCTAATAGAGAGGCTGCGAACATATGGTGGATAGTTAAATCTGTAGTTTCTTTTAATTAACCGAGAAACCTCAGGCATAATACAGTAAGAAATCTGGATTAGACGTGAAAACACATGGGGTCTCGATTCCAAAACCACACACACAAATCCTGATACGTGAAAAGAAGCAATGTGGCAAACTGTTAGCTGCATGCACAGCCCAGTATGAAATAAAGGAGGAGGCAAGGGAGGATGGTAGTACAGATATTGTCAGGGTTTCTTCTTGTAAGACCTAAGACCTTACACCTTGTTTTTATTCTCACCTATATACACCCCTATCTGAAACTTGGCTGTGTTGGAGCTAAATGAAATGGTAGTGGACATCTGGTTAACATGGGATATTGTTTGTGTAGCCACATCTTTTGGTAAATTCCCTTTTGGATTGATGTTCACAGGAGAGGATTTTAGGGTAACTTCTTTTTCTGGGATCCTTTTGCAGTAAATGTAAGCAGAAGAGCTCCTAAACACATGCTGAATAATTTACATGCTCAAAACTTGCACTTGGAAAGGCTGATCTTTGTTCATGGACTCGGAAGGGAGAGGGACCAGGTTTGTTCAGGGCAAGGCTAGCTTCTGTTAACACCTGCTCCTCTCTATTGTCCTGACAGGATTCTGCATGTATGTCTTCATCATGTCAATGATGGGACAACTACATTTACAGTGTGGAATAATTTAGCCCTCTGTGCTGTGACCTTGTGTGTAGAGACTATATAAAGATACTAGCTACTACCTGCTATTTATGCTGCTATAAATATGCTTTACATAGCCCATTTGCTCTCACTGATTTTAAGTGCCTTGTACTACAGGTCCCAAGTCTGCTTAGCTGTATCACTAGTTAATTCATCAACAGTGCTGTGCTGTATGTAGGACAGAAGGTGGAAAAGGGAAATTAAAGTCATCAGCATTTCCTTACATTTATTTTAAATTTATTTTAATAAGGGGATATATAGTATGTCTGCAACTTTTCTCACCAGCCATGGTAGCAAGAAGAAACTCCAAACATCTCAAAACACATCCACTATCTCCTGCCTAACTTAACCTTCCCGTATAATCAAGTGTCAAACTGGGAAGGAGATAAGATGACCCCCTTTTATGCTTTATCTTGACATTTTAGTGTGCCAGTTAGAGTTAGCTGAGTAGCAGATACTTTGGGGGATTTTTGTTTGAACCAGAAAAAGAAGTCTAGAAATAATTCAAATTTATACCTGATTTCAAATTGAAACAACACAACCAAACCAGTATTTCTTCAGTTATTTGGATTTAAAATAAAAACTCACTTTTGTTGATTTTGGGAGGGGGAAGTCTCAAAAGAAAGCAAAATATTTCATTTATTATGAAAACACACCCCTTTCAAAACATTTGCCTCAATTTTTTAAGGCATAGAATGCTTTTCAATTAAAATGAATGTTTTTAAATTAAAATGCTGCTCTGAAAATTAAAAAGACTTTGCTTCAGATATTGAAATACTATTATAGTTCTAAAATAAAGCATTCTGGCTTGAAAATACATGGGAAAAGTTAACATTAATGAAGTCTCCTCTTTTTTAAAGCAATTTATGAAATCCAGCCATTTTCCTAACTAGTTCTGATTTCCCTGAAGCTGGTTTTGGTTTATCTATCATTTATTACAATTTTTTTTCCCTTGGGTCAACTCCAAGTTTCCAACTGGTGTGATAACTGCAAGCTGCTTGTTTCTCTCAAATGCTTGTTTGATTTTACAAACAGTGAACAGTGTCATTGACAAAGTACTGGGCCATCACTGAAGGTGTTTGTTCCTATCTTACATCCTGCCAAAACACCCAGGTCAGCAGAGCTCACACTTAGAGATTGACTAGAGTGTGTATGTGTGCAGCCTTAACCTCTGCCTGCCCTAGCAGACACCTCCATACTCTTCCTTCCTATGAAGTGGGAGTTTTCTGTGTCTCTTGGGCAATTATTCAAGCCATTTGGCAAAAGAAGACCCCTCTTGCATGTTTGCACAAGCATGTAAGCCATAGGCCTGAGGTGCCATCCAGCATCCTCTTTTTATTCACCTACCTCTGAATGAACAGACTTCATTTATCCTCTAACAGTCCAAAAAGCTACAAAATTCACCTTGTTGATGCAGCAATTACAGCCTGAGGGAATGAAATGTTCTACATCTCTCTTATGACCAGATATCCAGAGGCCAAGCAGAGATCACCTCTCTTTATATATATATATATACACATATCCATGTTCCCATTCCCTCTCCTCACACTCGCAGGTTTGCTCCAGCTGATCCCTCTCCCCATTCAGTCCAGCAACCTGCAGACAAGTGCATCCTAAGGAAGACAACAGCAAGCATGTGTACATCCTGTGGAGGGGCTAAGCATGTTGATTAACTCTTTATTTGTTTTCAGAAATCAGAGTTTTACTGAATCTGAAAAGTTCTGAAGGTGCACAAAGTCCTAAGTCATGCCCTTAAATTTTGAGTATTGGGATTGACATTTGGGGCAAAAAAAGGGAAACAGATTGCTCTTGTATGCTTTGTGACTCAGGTTCTGAGAGATGGAAGTTCATTTTCCTTTTTCATACAGCTTATTTCTTGCCCACAAAAATGATTGTGTCCCAGTAAGGGTAAAAGCACAATGCAGTTGCCAGAAAAAGAACAAATTCTAATGTATATGCCATTAAAATTCACCTAGAGGTTGCTAAGTGTTAAAAACTTACACATCCTTGGTTTAGTTTCAGCATTTAGTGACCTTCCTATTGCACCAATTATATCAACAGTTTCTCAACATGAAAAACTTAAGCACCACATGTGTCAGATGATGGACAGTGGATGTTTTTCTGACCACAGACCTGAGCTTGGCCAAGTGCAGCTCAGTGGGTGAAGTGGCTGGCTTGGTGGAGCGGTATCTACCTTGCCTGGAGCTGCAGGCCCCCTGGAAGCAATGCAAATACGATTCCTGTTTCAGTGCTGGATCCCAAGCTGAATGACAGGGCTCTGGGGGATGTGGACTCAGCAGAGAGCAAGCCAGGCTGAGGTGGACATCACTGCAGTCACTCTCTTCAGTATCTACAGAAGCTCCTGGTCTAACTCCAGTTTGGTAGAGGAACAGCCAGAGGCAAGGGGAATCCCAGTCACTCAGCTTAAGGTCCTACCGGCAGCCTCCTCTTTGCACAGAGATACATAGTGCATGTCCCGAGACTCTTGACATAGGTGAATTAGGACAGGTCAAGAAAGGGGTGTGAATGGTAGATAAAGTTTCCCTTATTGTTCACATACTACGAAAGAAGTTAACAGGAAGGCGAAAAGTCATCAGAAATGTGACAGCAATTTCAGGTTATGCCCACCCAAGAAGTGAAAAAGCCTCACAATGTTCTTCTCAGCAAATGACTTAGATGCTTGCCTCAAATAAAACAGAGGATGCTATTACAGCAATACCTATGTGTGAAGTAGATGAAACACACAATCAGTTTGTTTGCAGACATTTCTTTAGAGTTAAGTTGGATTCTCTCAGTGTTTACCAGAAAAGAAGATAAATGAAGTCTGTGGCTGTCTCAGTGAAATCCAGCTAGACTTGTTACATGAAGACAGACCTTTAAGATAAACGGTTTTGCTTGAAGGAAAGAAGATTTAGTTGGAGAAGAGTCTGAAATACCAAGAGTTGAAAATTAAATTTGTTAAACTACATGGGGCTGTATCTCTTCAAACTGCGTAATCACAGCAGGAGGTGTGTAGGAATGAAGGAGGTGGCACAGAGCAGACAGGAGAGTGGCTCATCCTACCTTTCTTTTCTTCTAAATGCTTTTTTTCCTGTGATAAAAATATGTATTAAAATTATTTCCTCAGGTAAACTAAGTGATGGAAAGATTGAATGGATGGAAGCATTATATACATTAAAATTGAAAAATGTGCCATGGAGGGAGTTGGCAGGAAGGAAAAGATTAAATAAACTGGGAATCTGGCTAGACTCATTATAATACCTGTGCTGTGCTACCCAAGTCAACTTTCCACCGGAGTTAATGATTACTGGTATGCGTCACTCTGAGCGCTGTAGGAGAAAGATTACTGAAGAGTCTTACTTCTCAGTTCCCAAGGCGGTTTTTCCACTGCCCTCTCAAATTAAAGCATCTTGTAGAAGATGTATAGTACCCTCCATTCCACAAAACACACAAATATTTTCATTTAAGGCATTATATCAGGGCCCTGAGGGCACCCCCAGGCCTAGCTGCCCCTGCCCAGCCTAGGGCCCAAGACCCTATGTCAGCCCTCCAGTTCCCCTGTTACCCAAGACATTTCCCAAGCAGCCATGGCCCAGATGCCATCATATTTCACCACACAATCAGAATAATCTCTCCTTTTTGTGTTCTACAGTTGCAGGTGCACTTCATGAACCTTACAAGTACCCTGCCTCAATCAATACCCTAGGTTTGCTTCTCACATATTTACCCATTTCCCTCATTCCATATTATTTCTTCCTTAGCTCTTCTCAACAGCTTTCCACAAAAATCTTTCTACTTCCTAGCAATCTCATTTCTTCCCTGCTCCTTCTTCCTGAATTCTCCCCAAAAAACCCATATCCATCATTGCACCATGTCAACAGAACATGGAAAATCCTTCTAGAACAACAGATCATAGTTTTGTAACAGTTTCATAAATCCATGAAACACAAACTACCTCTAGAGAACTCTCTTAATTGCCAGAGTAGAGGACCTAAGTAGTAACATAGACTTAACGTTATTTGATAAACCTGGACCAAACTGGGAATGATTTAAACCATTCCCTGCAGTAGGCCAGCATATGGAAATAGTAGTGCACAATCATGAGACATACAGGATACAACAGGAGAAGTGTGTAAAGTTGGAAGTCTGAATGGGGGAAAAGAAAACAATACAAGGGGAAGAAAAGGCTTTTAGTTAAGACTCTTGGAAAGACTTAAGTGCCTCAGTGCAAATTTAGGTGCCTAAAATTCCCATTCAGCTATCATCTATTACTGTAAACACATAGGGTTGCTAAATGGAGAAGCTAGTATTTCACTGTCTCCTAGGCACCTGAAGAAAAAAATACACCACCTTGTCTGAAAACATCCAAAAGTACCACATCTTCAAGAAACAAGCTGCTGAGAGTCTTTGCCAGTGCTTCACAGTGTGTCAAAGTGACAATCACTAAACTTCAGAAGGCCAATGGAGAAAGTTCACCATCACTCAAGGCAGCACTTCACCCATGCCACTGGGTATCAGCTGAAGTCTTCCTGGCAGATGTAGGTGCACAGTGGATTCATGGTGATGGCAAGCTTGCCCAGCAACAGTAACCACCTGCCCTAAACCTCATGCATCAAGTCACACCAATGAGGAAAAGCTAAAATACTCTTGGTCCTCTCCAGTAAATCCATGTGTGTTTTAGAAGAGTACTTTTGTCACCAAGCTATATGATATGAGAGGGGAGGAACTGGGCCCTAATATGGTTAATGAATACTCAGTTTTGCCAAGTGAGGCTGTACAGCTACAGCAAGATTAAAGATTAATCAAGCTCTGGAAGAAAGAAAGAGGGAAAGAATGAGACTCTTTCTAGCACACAGGGTAATGGCCCTAACCTCACAGAACAAAAAACTTGGTTCTAGCTCTCATCCCAAAGGTTGCACGTGTATTTTATATCAAACAGATACTAGAATAAGCAGCCAAGATCCAAGTGTTTCTGCACACTTCATACACACCTCCCTTCATCAACTGATGAGAATCTCCCACATTTTCTCACCAATTAGCTTTACTTTGATATAAAAAAAACCCAACCCCAGAAAGAGGGCCTTAGAAGGCATGCTGAACGGGCTATAGTATTGCTGTTAGGGCATTTTAAGAAGGTCATGGGGAATAATACTTCTTGGGCATGAAAGGGACTGCACTCCTGTATCTTTTGCTTTCTAATGACTCACGCCCGTCATTCACGGCCTGCACTCACGAACTCATATTGCATGCCTGCCTCTAGGCCTCACCCACACAGGCTGTGGCTGTGAGGCACTGCTAGTTTTCAAAGTCCCCTCTTCATGATTAGTGTTAATTAAGGTTAACCACACTAAAGCCTTGATATCCCCATCTTCCTATGGCAATGCCTGCTGTCATAGCCCAACAGCAGCGGATCGCAGAAGCAAAAGTCAGTACTGAGGACCTGACATCCACATTTTACACATGTTCACGTTTTTCTTCAGACTAGCTCTAGCCTGATCCTCTGCAGCTAATGCCCAGTAGTGATTGGAGCACACTGAACTACCCTTAGGACATAAAAAACCAAAGCATTCCCATGATTACTCATTTTCTTCAAGCAGGTGTACGCAGCCTATGCACTCACGTCACCACTGCAGAAACAGAATTTCATGGGGCAAGAAGGAAAGTTAGTGTCTTGGTAAGCTTCTGAGTGTGCACAATGAGAGCCAGAAGCTCTCCAGAGCGTACTGTGTATGTACTGTGGGAAAAAAAGGGTGTCTCCTTAGCCAAATGGAACTCCTCAATGAAGACTAGGTGGTGTAAATGCACAATGGTCATCTCCTCTGCTGAATTTGCAGGTCTATTTTACATTAAATTCTAACTCTTAAATTTTCCTCCTTGCCACAAAGGCTGCACAACATTTATTTTGGAAAAACACTGTTCAAAACCTTGCAGGGAAGAGGAAGACAGTTAGGAGAATCTGATGGAACCTGTAGCGGCTGGAATGATTCTGCCTGCACGATACGAATGATGATTCTGCCTGCACCCAGTCTCTTCACCCGACACCCCACATGTTAAGGTACCTTCAGGAAAGCATATCTCCCGTCTCCTCCCCCCTCCTCCCCCCTTATCCCGCACTGGAGCTTGTATCTTCTCTCACACTCAAGGAAAAGAGCCGCTCAAGAGCCCCCCGCTGCTCCTCCACGCGAGTTTCCGTTCCACTCACGGCAGCGCCCTGAGGTGCCCCGTCCCGCCTCCCTCCATCCCGGCTGCTGCCCGTCCCGCCGCGGCCGGGGCTCCCCGCCGCGGGGTAACGCTCCTGGGGAAGTTTAAATGTCGTTTTAGGTACGTGACTCACGCACACACACACAAAATGGCTTTAATGTCGAAAAGAAACCTTTAAAAAGCTTCTTCTTTCTTCTTTATATTAAAATTAAAAAAAAAAAAAAAACAAAGGAAAAAGCTTCTTCTTTCTTCTTTATATTAAAATTAAAAAAAAAAAAAAACAAAGGAAAAGATGTCGCTTGCGGACGGGGAGAGGCTTGGGACGCCGCTGCGGGGCTAGGACGGAGACAAAGAACATCCCGCCTGGGCATAAACGCCTGCCGGGCAGGTTTCAACAGCCGACAGTTGGCGAGGAGCGGGGCAGTCCTCGCCTCGCCTGCGCCCCGCAGCGCCCGTCTCGGCCCCGAGCGCACCCCTTCCCCCCCAGCTCCCTGCCCCAACTCATCCCCCGCGGCCTCTAGACAGCGGGAGGCGCCGGGGGATGGGGACGCGGGAGGCGAGGAGGAGAAGGAGGAGGAGAAGGAGGAGGAGGGGGGGAGCTGCCTCTCTCTCCAGCACGCACCAGTAACCGCCCGGGTCGGGGAAAGGCTGCAGCCCCGCCACCCCTCCGCGCCCGGCCGCCGTCCTCCGCCGCCGCCGCCGAGCAGTTGCCTGAGGTGAGTGGGGCGGGCGGGCGCGGCTCCTGTTGCGCCGGTTACGGGGCTGGGCAGCAGGAGGGTGAGGGAGGGAAGCGCTTGGCGAGGCCTCTGCTAGGGGAAGGCGGGAGGGAGCGGGCGGGGAGGCCGCGCTCCGAAGCGGAGCCGAAGGTTTTGGCTGGGAGATGGAGCCCGGCTTAGGGCCTCCCGCAGGCCCGGCCCTACTCGGCCGCGGTCCGCTGCACCCCGCCGAGAGCCTCGCTGCCGGGCCCGGGCCTGGCCTGCGTGCAGAGCCGGGGTGGAACCCTACTTTTCCCCTGTGCCACCCGCCCCGGTGGGAAAGGGGTGTCCGAGGAAGCGGTCGTCCTCCACGACCCTCGAGTTACAGCGGTGCCACCCCTAACCGTGGGTTGGTGACAGCCCTAATTTCTGCGTGGGCACAGCTCCGTGGATGGAGTAAATCTGACAGAAAGGAGGGAAAAAAAGTAATGGAAACTCATACTGAGGCTGAGATTGCCTCATTTTTTGATGGCTTTTTTTCTGTCTCTCTGCCTCCATTGAGATTCCCCGGGCAGCCTGTGCGGCTCCTGAGCTGGGTGATGCACCAGCACCAGGTCACATTCACTTAAAGCAGGTTAAGTTGGAGCTGCATGAAACTCCCTGTGGGTATTCCGAACTGAATCAATCTGCTGAGGAAAATAAGCATATACATGGGTCTAGTTTAAATAACTGGGGTTTTTAATTAAACCCATGCATCAGTAGAGTATGGCTGTCATGGTTTTGCCCCAGTTGAGAGCTGAGATCCACGCAGCTGCCTGCTCTTTAAAGGAAGAGGGAGGGGAAGCTGGGCGGGGGAGGGAAGGGAAAGGGAAAAAAGAACAAACCCGAACCCAAAAACTCTGGGTTGGGATAAGGATAGTTTACTAGAATAGCAGAAAGATAAATCTAACAATGATAACAGGACTTCAGAGCAAAAAATATATGAAACTGGTGATACACAATGCAGTTTCTCACCGAACCACACAACTCAGGCCGTGCAGCTCAGAGCCGTCCCAGAACCAGACCGGACCGTATCCGAAAACCGTGGGTCCTGAAGTCTCCTGCTCCTCCTCCCACCAGCCCCCCTTTATACTGAGCATGATGTAATTGGCACGGAATACTATCTTTGGTCAATTTGGGTCACCTGTCCTGGCTTCATCCCCTCCTTTCTCATTAGTAGGGAAATATGAAGAACTGAAAAAGTCCTTGATTGCTTGGCAACAACTAAAAACATCAGGGTGTTATCAGCACTGCTCCCATCCTAACACCCAAACACAGCATTCCATCTGCTCCTAGAAAAGAAATTAACTCCATCCCAGCCGAAACCAGGACAACGGCATGTATGCCTTTTTGGGCCACTGCTTCACACAAATTTGTAGTTTACAAAATATACGTGTTTTCTATGTAAGGAAATTTCTCTCTGTCAAATAGAGCAGATCTTTGGGAGACAGGTTTCATTATATACAGCTTAACAGTTCTTTTGACTAGGAAAAGTATCCAACGTTTTCAGAGTGTTTTAAGGAATTTGAGGCATGAACATTTTGGACAGTAGTCGGTATTTGAGCACTACTTAAAAATCTAGCAGTTTACAAATAAAAAGATGTATTTATACACCGTGAATGGAAGTGACTCTGCAGTATATTAAAAATAGTTCTAGAAGAGAACATTTTCTTAATATTTCAGGGAGGCAGAACAGTGCAAAGTTCTGTGGTAAACCAGGCAGATCCATGCTTGATCTTGATACATGTTAAAAAATGCTAAGTAAGTGTCTTTGAAGGTAGCATTTGCTGGAGGCACTGTTTGTGGATAACGAAGTGGCAAAAATGTCAGCCTTGCAGAAGACTGTGATGTTACAAACAGCAGGCAGTATCTTTCTAAAGGAAAAAAATAATAAAGAATTGTGGTGAGTGATAGAAGATTCAGAACAGAAGAAGTACTGAACCATAGGAAATGTATAAAGTGTGGCCAGTAAGCTTAAGGTTAAAGGTCCAAAAAAGCAAGTTATAGTGCCAAGTATTTTATCCAGTTGGCTTCCAGGGCGGCTCCAGCCAAGAGATTGGAGGGCTCACCATCTTATTCATGTTATTACTTCTCTGTTCAAACTTCTGATGCATTGAAATTAATGTTGTAGATTAATAAAAGTTTGCACAGGGCCTAGATATGTTCTTGGAAAGTTGATCTTTAACCTTTTTACAGGAGTGGGGAAGACAGAAGTGTGTAACTGTTCTGTATCTGAATAAAGCAAGAGAGAAGACCTTGTGGTTCTCTGGGTATGAAAACTTTTCCTCCTTTGTGTGGGGGTTGATTAGGAGTGTAAGGGATGGGCGAGTCTTGTAAGAATTGGACTGGGGGTTGCTAGAGTGAATGATTTGAGACAAATATGCATCTCTCTGGTACTATCTGAGGTAGTGGTTTGGTAGCCAAGGGCTTGATGAAATACGTGAGTCTGGACTGTGAAGCAGAAGTCTGTTCCCTGGTCACTGTTTTGGGGTGCACACTGAGTGCACCTGGTGACTGTGAGGAAAACCCCTCTGCTGCAGGTGTTCATTACCAGACCCCCATTTCTTCCCATCAGAGGTCCATGTTTTTTGACTGTGTGTCTGCTATGTGCCCAGGTTTGCTGTAGGAGGATTGGGGATGTGCAGCCTGCTCCCCTCCTGACACTGAGTCAGAATGTAGCCAGTATGTGTATGGAGAGCAGAAGTCTGACACCGTTTCCCACAGCACCCTCTTGGAGAAACTGGCTGCTCATGGCTTGGGCAGGTTTACTCTTCACTGGGTAAAAAACTGTCTGGACAGCCAGGCCTGAGGCGCTGTGGTCAAGAGTTAAACCCAGTTGGCAGCTGGTCACAGGTGGTGTTCCCCGGGGCTCAGTACTGGGACCAGTTCTCTTTGTCAAGGGGACGGAGTGCATCCTCAGTAACTTTGCAGGTGACACCAGGCTGTGCAGGACTGTTGATCTGTTGTAGGTAGGATGGCTCCACAGAGGGATCTGGGCAGGCTGGATTGATGAGCCAAGGACAACTTTATGAGGTTCAACAAGGCTCAGTGCTGGGTCCTGCACTTGGGTCACACCAACCCCATGCAAGACTGCGACAGACTTGAGGAAGAGTGGCTGGAAAGCTGCCTGGTGGAAAAGGGTGTTGGTCAACAGTTGGCTGAAAATGAACTGGCAGTGTGTCCAGGTGACCAAGGCAACCAATAGCCTCCTGGCTTGTATCAGAAACAGCGTGGCCAGCAGGAGTAGGGAAGTGATTGCCCCCTCCCCAGTACTCAGCACTGGTGAGGCCGTGCCTTAAGTTCTGTGTTCAGCATTGGGACCCTCACTACAAGAACACTGATGTGCTGGGACAGAAGAGCAACAAAGCTGGTGATGGGTCTAGAGCACAAGTGAGGAGCAGCTGAGGGAACTGGGGTTGTTTTGCCTGGAGCGAAGGAGGCTGAGGGAGACCTTACTGCTCTCTACAACTACCTGAGAGAAGGTTGTACCAGGTAGGGATTGGCCTCTTCTCCCAGGTAATAAGCAATAGTAGAAGAGGAAATGGCCTCAAGTTGTGCCAGGAGAGGTTTTCACTGTCAGTCGCTGGAAGAGGCTACTAGGGAAGTAATTGAGTCATCGCCCCTGGAGGTGTTTTTTTAGAAGGCACGTGGATGTGGCGCTTGGGTATATGGGTTAGTTAGCACTTGGTACTTGGCAGCACTGGGTTAACAGTTGGACTTAATGATCTCAAGGGTATTTTCTGACATAAACAATTCTGTGCTTCTGTGAGGGCAAGAGTTTGAAGCAAGTGAGCAGAAGATGGGACACCCTGAGCTGGGGACCACTGGGAATTGTGGTGAGGCAGGGAGATGGTCACCAGTTGTTGGTTGCCTTGAAGAAAAGTGGGCATGAATGGTGAAGTACAAAGCCGTGAGGTGCTTCGTGGAGGTGAAGTTTTTGGGATCAGTAAGAGTGAGGCAAGAATGTCCGTCAGACATGGCGTTGTTTTAGGGTTAAAAGATTTTAAGAGGTGGTCTGGTGCGTGGTTATACCAAGGGGTGTGTTGGTGTGATGGGTGAGGAGAGCAGCCAGAAGCAGCATGCAAAGGGTGTATGTCTGTGTTTGGGTGAGGAAGGTGTGTGAAAGCGCCTGGCAGGAGCTTGGTGGGTGTGCAGGTGTGGGAGGGCATGGAGTTGCTCTGGAGAGGTTGTGTGGAGCTACCAACTGGGGGTGCAGCAGCTTGAAGCAGATGTACTGAGTAATGGCATGTGTACTGCCACTGGTGGTGGGGAGGGGACAAGTGCCACCACATCTGGGAGATGCATGAGGCTGGAGAAGGGCATCACACAGCACAGGGGCAGAAGGGTCTGACGTGAAAGGTTTGTGAGTCAGGAGTAGCAGGGAGGAGGGGCAGGGCGGTGCGTGGGGAGGCACGTTGGTGCAGCCAAGTGAGATGCGTCTGTAGGCTGTCATGGATAGACCTGTGCGGCGAAGGGAGTGGCGCGGGGAAAACGTCCGCTGTGTGGCTGTGGCGAGGATCCGCACTTGTGGTAACGGGGCTGAGGTGTGAGTAGCGTGTGAGGATGGTGGAGGGGGATATTGGTGCAAGCGTAGCGCTTTCACGGAGCCAAGCCCCCGCGGTGGGACGCGGGTGCAGCGTGCCGGGGCGGTGTGGCGACGGCCATCCCGGCGCCTGTCCCGGGGTGCCGCTGCCCCCACCCCAGTGCGGGGCTCCGGGAGGGCGGTGTGTCGGGGAGCGGCGGGGCGGGGCCTGACTCCCGCCTCCGCTTCGTGCAGGCTGCGGCTGCCATAGCGACCCGGAGGACGCCGGCGCCGAGCGGAGCCCGAAGGACTGAGCCTGGACATGGTGAGCGCCGGGCAGGGCGAGCGGGGCGGTGGGGTGGGTGTCGGCCGGCCCGGGCTGAGCCGTGTCTTTCTTTCGCAGCCCTTCACCGAGCGCGCCTACTACCCACCGGCGGCGGCGGCGGGGGGAGACGGGACCGGCGCGGGGCCGGCGCAGTTTCCCGCCTTCCAGTTCCGCGGACGCCATGAGGGCCCGGACTGGCGGCGGCTGAGCGCCGTGGACGTGGGCCGGGTGTCCCGGGAGGGGGACGTGGCGATCCTGCAGGAACACCTGGAGCACGTCACCTTCTGCAGCGCGGAGCGGGAGCGCTGCCCCCACTGCCAGGGCCCCGCCGACCCGCTGCTGCTCAAGCTGCTGCGCCTGGCCCAGCTCTGCACCGAGTACCTGCTGCACTCCCAGGAGTACCTCAGCACCCAGCTCGGCAGCCTGGAGGAGGCCCTGCGGGCGGCCCAGGTCCAGCGTGATCAGCTGGGCAAGGAGGCGGTCCACCACTTGCAGGAGATCAAAGGGCTCAAGGAGGAGTGCCGCAGGAGGAAGAAGATGATCAGCACCCAGCAGATGATGCTGGAGGCCCGAGCCAGCTACCATCAGGTGAGAGGAGAGGTCCTGGAGGCCCGGTGACCCACACTTTGCCAGCTCTGACCCCGCCAGGGGCAGGTGGCAGAGCAGCCCCACTCTGCTGGGGCGCAGTCACTTGCTGGGCGAGAGGCTGGAGCCACGGGGACCAGTGACCCCGCAGAAAGCGAGTGTATCGGTTGCAGATACTTGACTTCCTATCTGTGTTTCACAGATTTTTGGCTGGTATCACAGGTGTTTGAGACAGTGCTATACCATCTTTAACAAACCCTTTCTTTACCACCAAGTGCTCTTACTGGATTTGCTTTTACTGCACTGGAAGTGTCAGATACACACACACACACACACACACACACACACACAAAACCTGTGATAAGTACGTTACTACTTTCTGTTGCTGCCCCTCCTTGCCTGTCAGCTACATGGTCAGAAAGTGTGCAGAGCAAGTATATCAGAGCTGGTGCTAAGCAGTAACTTAGCTGTCTGTGAGTTGTCACTTACTTGCAGTAACATTATCCAGGAAAAAAGTTTCAACTTGGGTGTATGACTCAGAAGTGACTCAGGCATCATAGTCAAGAGTCTAAGCAAAATAGCTCATCCATAAGTCCACAACAATCTGTTCCTCAGTACTGCTGTTCTGACTTTGAGTGTCATGGCACAGTTGACTCAAGCTTTTCTGTAGGGAGAAAGATACCTTATGCCCCAAGAGTAGAAGTGAGACACATAATGAGAACCTTGTCTCAGTGCATTTGAGTGTTAGGCATTTGAGTGGTGTCGTTTTAAAAGCCTTTGTGCAACTTAAAGAGCAGTTTGTCTGGCCTGTGTAGAAGAGAAAACTGCATGCGACATTTTACGTGTAAATGTAAATAATTCTCATACCATGGCTGCCAGAGAAATGTTCCAAGTTTTCCTGCAGTATTTGTAGAATACAAATGTCATGGTGGAGGTAGTGAACCTAACTCATCACTAGTCAGTGGCGTTTACAGTAAAGCTGAGATGGAAAGCTATTTCCCATTTTTCATTTAATTTCCAGTAAAGTAAGTGTCCCCCCTCCTTTTTTCTCTCTGTTAGTAAATTCTTGTCTCTAGCAGTTACTTAGGTTCATGTGGGAAAAGTGAGCACAGGGAGTGATATTTAACAGTTATTGCGGTGTTTTCAGAATTGTGAGTGTGAGTGCCACAGATAAATTAAACTTTTCCTAGTGTTTGTAAGTGCAGATCAGCAGTGTAATCAGGAAATAGTAATTGTTTTCTGTTTATCATGGTCTTGGCTGATCTGCAGCGCCAGATAATAGGGGGGTTGCTGGTGTTCTGGAGAGGATAGGTCAGATTTCATCCCCTCAAAATCTCAGCTATTTTGCAAACAAGCCTGTAAATCGTTATTTGCCCTTTTTTAGTGGAAATGCACTTTATATCTGGTATAACTTGAATTGGAATTCAGATTTAATGCCTTTAATCCACCACCAATGTAAGTTCAACCACAAAATACTACTGTAAAATGGTACTGGTACCTACAAATCATACATTGGAGACTCATCAGTCAATGCCCTCATCCGAATAATATAAGTTTAATTTTAAATAATAACTGTTCAGGTTTTTATACTTTGATACTTATATTCTCATGCAGAATGGAGGCATAAAGTGCACATTGTGTCTAACACTGTGAAAAGTAATTGCAGCAATAACATTACATAATTCAAAACCTAAATATTCCCTGTATTAATCCTGTCTCCTGCAGTAAGAGTTTGCTCTCGCTGCCAGCAAGTCAAACTGACACAAAGTTTGTGCTTGAATGGATAACATTATTTCACAGCCAATTTCATTTCATAAATCATGTGCAATCTGTTACACTGTGAGCTCCCTCTTGGTTGGCAGCAATGCTTTGGCACCATACTATATAACTTTATTTTTTTGTTAGCACTTTTTCTGCATTTTCCCAACAAAAATTGTCTTAATAATTCACAGCTGTAGTATTTGCTGAAAGATATTTATATTTAATAGGATACTTGACTATCAGTGACAGTATTTTAAATATTAGATTACATCTGGGAATTCAATTATGGTGACAAGATCTTGAATCACCTAAGTCAGTTTTACAGTCCTATCACACTGATGAGGAAAAAGGACTTAGCTGAGTCTTTGTAGTTTGTTAAAATATATTTATTTGGGGGGAAAAAAAGTATGAGAAAGAGGTAACAAGCAACCCTACCTAAAGTGATTAGGGGCTTTGATTCACAGTCTTACCACTGTGTTGCACAATCTGTAGCTTCTGTCTTTGTGGTAATCGTCTGTTAATATTCTGGACATTAGTGCAATGTACTTTGCAGGTGCACAGAAAAACACTAAAATGGAAAGGATCCACATTTTACTTAAAATATGACTTAATAATAAGTAAGTTGTGGGAACAGTTGGGAACAGCTTTACGCTTTGGGAGGATGCTAGGTAGCATACCAGTGTATGTACCTTTTCTTGCACACTTGGGTAATGTTACCTTATTTAGTTTGAAATATCTGACCTTTTTATGTTTCTGGGGTACTTCTATCACCTCAAACCCACCTTTACTGTCTCTTGCAACTGCTTCCATACAGGGGTCTTAAGAATACCTGAGCTGTTAGAAGTCAGGGTCTGTGTGTATTTTGCTGAGTAGTATTGTCTTTCTTTCTACTTCTCTACCTACCTATATCCATCTCTTAGCTGTGGTTTATATCTGAATTTGAACTTACTTGGTCAGAGCCTTTTTTGTTGAGAGTTTACACAATGGATTTCTTGCCCATGACCATCACTGGGAGACATTAAATAACACAAGTAACTTCACAGAAATCAGGCACTGTGAGAATTTTAGTCATTATTCTTTTGAAATGGAATTTACTAAAGTTATTTGCTTTTGATGTCTAGGCAAAATGTAATAACCTGTTAAAAACCTTAAACATTATACTTAAACATATTACTAATAATAACTTAATTTTTTTTAATCTGTTTTTCTGTAGTGTCAGTTTTGTGAAAAGGCTTTTATGAACTATTCCTTTCTTCAAAGTCACCTGCAAAGGCGTCATCCAGAAGAATCTCAGATTGGTATGTTCTGTAATGTTCTAAAAAAATATTTGTGATAAATGGTCCAGAAGAGTATGAGTATAACGAGGACATGCTGCAGTCTGTGATTTTGGGTAGCAGGGAAGAAGGATTTTTACGCTCTAGTTTGGGGTTGGGGATGCCAATTTGTGTGAATGCAAGCAATGCTGACTGACAAAATCCATTGGAGGACATACATTTCTGTCTCTGGAAAATAATTAACAAAAGATTGTATGACGTATTTACAGTGCCTTTTCAAACTTGCACTCCCACCAAGTAGTTCATTCAGTAGCAGAGTTCTCTTCAGGCGTGCATGTTATGTAAGTGTGGGTAAAAGAAACATGTTCTGCTAAGGCAAATATATTTGGTGAATGCACCTGAATTACCAGCTCTCCTGAACTAAAATGACTGTAAAATGTGGTGAGAAAAAGACACTGTCAAGAATAATATAACTCTATGCATTTATGATAATCTTGGTTGCTATGCCACCAACTTTCATACTTTAGTCTCCCTTAATTGAAAAATGTTTAGCCTGAAGAGCACTGCTCTCAAAGTTTGCTTCATTCATCTCTCAATTCTCTCCTCCCTGGTAAGCCACATGCTTATGGTTTATTGCTAAGGACCAACAGGTATTGGCAAATGGCAGTGATTAGAAACAAGTTGGGAGAGAAGAACACTTGGGAGAAGAAAGCGTGGGAAGAATCTAGTGAGGTCTGAACCGTAGCTTGTCAGGCAAATGAAATGTCAGGGAAAGTGAGGGGAGTCTGAGTAGGCACTGGAGGAAGTGTTGATATATTGAAAGAAGTTCTTGTCTACTTTATGCTTTGCTAAAGCTTATAAAGGAAGGAGCTGCAGAACCAGCTGAACTAATTACTATATCAAGAATTAGTCTGAAATGGCTGTACAGAGAAAGATGCCACACAGTTCTTTCTGAACTAATATTGTGCGTTGCGCTCAGATTCCCACATGATGGGCAGCCTAGTCAATCCTGGGGAAATCGATAAAATTTTTCAATATTGAAGTTTGCTATAATTTTTGCACATTTTAAAATGTTTTTTACAGCGACATTCCCCCGTGCTCTTTCCATGTAACCAGTAAGTTACATGGAAAGTAAGGACTCCTTGCTAAAGTTATATAGAGTAAATTAAACCTGACAGAATTGAACCACTGAGGTTCACTTTGTCCTTCATACATCCTTTTTTGAGTCTGTGCTGCTTAGATTCCTGTGAAAGTAGATTAAATAATACGGTTCCTTGTAAATATTTTGTAAACTGTTTCTCACATCAGTAATACTGATATTTTTAAATCTTTCAATCTTTGAGGATGTTAGCAGTCCAGAGAACACATGTATTTAAAATCATCTTTGTATACTCATGATAACAAGAAGGGGAATGGTCTATGTGAGTCACCCTTCGTGAAGGTGTTCTTGAAACACTGCAGAAATGCATCTGCATTAAGTGCCCCATTTGCAGAAATTACAACAAATATTTTAAAAATACACATTTCTTTCAAACAGAACAGAAGAGGAAGGCAAAGGCAGACAAATTGCAGGATGAGATTGATAAACTGAAGGAGCAGTTGCAGCTCACGAAGTCCCAGTTAGAGGCTGAACAACAAGCTAATATGGTCAGGTTTTCTAAGGTAATGTGTAGTAAGTAACGTGAACCTTTCAAAAGAATTAGTACTTTGGGTTGTGTTTACTCATTTTGTAACTGGAACAGAACAGAAATGTATCTACAGCTTGCCTGTCGGGCAGCAGTGGTGCTTGGGCATTAGAGCATAGTCCTCCTTCACCTTCCATAATTTTGAACATCTGCTTTCTCCTTCCTTTCATTTTAGACATAGTTTAAACAAATACTTTGGACAGCACTTTTCCAGTTCATAAGGTGTGGGGCTTATTCCTGAAGCAGATAAAATTGCCTCCTTGTGGTGAAACATAAGCTGTGTTTGACATGATATTTTGTGACGATTGAGCATTTCTTAGGTACAACTCTGATGTGACTTTATAAACCGAGCATGATTTATTATTTCCTCTGGAGAACTTTACTGTCTAACAGGTGTAAAGCAGTTCATGGAAGAGAGATTGATAAGAAACAAAGCAATCTAGAACTTCTATCTTGGTCTTTAAACCTTTAGGATTTGGCTGACCAGAGTGCCAAAGCAGAAAGTGGTCTTAGCTTCTCCTGTGTCAATAAAAGACCTGAAACCAGAATGGTTTAAAGGTAGTAATTTCCTATCTGTAATTACTACGTCTAATCACACACAAGACTATGTTTAGGATGATACTTAATCTTTTAAGTACACATACTGGCTGACAAAGAGAAAAAAGTATGTCTTAAATTACCTGGGGTTTCTTAGGGTTTTTTTTAAAGCTTGATAATTTCAGACCATCTCACAGTTTACACCTCTGTTTAATTAAATGCGATCAGACAATTTGGTACTGAAATAGAGATAGAGATTTCTTTTTAATGGGGGAGAGACTTCACCCTTCAATTTGAGGAGCAAATTCTTGGCATAAGAACCAAGATACCTCTAATGATTGAGTCAAATGCTTATCTTCGTGTTGTAGTTCACCACATCACATTCAAAAGTAGTGTTCTGAGGTGGTTAACCTAATCTGTAAGAGAGTTTCAGGACCATTACATGTGGACCAACCATTACATATGGAAAACAACCACTATATTTTTAATTTAAAGGAAAAAATAAAACATGGCTATCATCAATAATCATCAGAATAATGGGCCTTAGCCCTGTGTGGACATCTGCTAAGTATTCTGCTCCTTCATTGTGTGCCTCATTTCTGAGAAGTGCATCTATACCACATTTCTCCTGCCCCTGAAGCATTGTTTTTCTTATGAGATGGAACTTGGTGTATTTATAACAGGGCACCATTCATTTTTTTGGTGCCTTTGGGGCCTATTCTGAAGTCACTTGTCTTAGTTGAGACTTGTAACTACAGGCGGACTGCCTGAAATGTCCTGAAGCTACAGCCTGCAGTGTTATGCAACAAGAAGATTTCAAAGCTTTTATGCTTTTCTGGGATGTCAGGGAAGATAGAAATGTGAAGTATGACTGGTTGCAGTTTGTCTGCAGTGATTGACATCCACTGTCAATTCAGGTATCCTTACATTGTTGTCTTTCGATTGAAAGATCAGAAGGTCTTTCCCCAGTGGCTTTTTTTTTTAGGAGAACCACTGCTGGATGGAATTTGGATAAAAAGCTTCCAATTCTTGGTCCCTTCTGCTCCTTTGAGCTGAAAAGATACAGAAGATCCCATTCTTCATAACTGTACAATGATTCCTGCTATAGTTAGAGAATAAATTCAGAGTGAATACTGTGAGGGGAAGATGGGTTGCCTAAAAAGTGTGTATATTCTGGACAGTAAAATGCAGGACTTTCAACAAGTGGAGGACTATACAAAAATGAATGACTGGGTAAGGGAATGGTAAAAGTAATTTAACAGATAAAGTGGGGTAAATGTATATGGTCAAAAATAATTCTGGCTTCATCTACAAAACGATGGGTTCTGAGCTGAGTGTTACTACTGAAGGGCAGGATTGTCAGGTTGTGATGCAGCGTCCCAGGGAAATGTCAGCCCAGTGATTGGCAGCAGCCAGTAAGGAAAATACTAGAAATTATTCTGAGAAGTCACTGTGCAAGCCTAAATGCCATTTGTAGGTCTGGTCCTTTCCTCTCAAAAAGGATATGATAGAATTGGGGAAGTTACAGAGATGTTCTGCAAGCATAGTCAGTCCGTATTTACAGTGAGTGAGCATGCTCAGAGTTGCTAGTCTGGAAGAGACAGCAGCTTGGTGGGGATGGAGGGCGAGATACCGATGTCTGCAAAGGCATGAGTTACATAGAGTGAGTAAGGTACCAGTCATTCGCTCTCTCTTCCAGTTCAAGACTTGGTATCCATCAAATCAACGTAGCGGGATCCAGATTCAAACAAATAAGCAAAAAAAGGAGAAGAATAGTACGTGGCTCTCAGTGTAACTTGCAGTAGACCTGTAGAGCTCTTTGGCAAAAGATGTTGCTGCTGCTAAACGCTGACGCAGCCACAAGTGACAAATGCAGAAGTATATGAGGAAAAATGTATGGAAAGTTACTAAATCTACAGAACTATCAAGCTGAGAAAGTCCTCTGAGCTGAGAAATATTGGCAGCTTGGAGACTACTCTAAGGAGAACACGTGTGTGTGCGTGTGCTGCTGTTGATCTTTCCTGCCTGTATACTTATGGCCTCTGAGAAACAGGATGCTGAACTAGGTGTATATGTGATATGACCAAGTCAAGTCATTCATGTGTTACTCAATGAAAAATAATGAACTACTAAAACCTCTTGAAGCATACTTGTTTTGCTAGTGAAATGTGTAGTTTGTTAGCACGAATTCTTCAGGAACTGGTGTTTTTTCATGTTTTTTGATGTCACAGTGTTGCCCTTTGAAAGCAGTTGCTTCCCACACATAGTCTGGGGGCTTGAGTTAGTACTGCATGCAGGGAAAATAACAAATAATGATTTAAAAATAATTTCAGGAATGTGAACAGCAAAAATCAAAAGAAGAAGAAATTCTACAATCATTTCATAAATGGAAAGAGGAGGAAAAAGAAAAATTGGCTGATGAAATAGAAAAAGTGAAAGAGATGTTTATGAAAGAGCTTAAGGAGTTATCTTCAAGAAATTCAACACTAGAAAATGTAAGTGATTGAAACTTTCCAACGTTTTAAGCCCTGAGACCCTTGCAGTAGAGCAGTGAACTTCACATATTTGAAATGTAATGTAATCATCTTAGAGGTCTTCTTAAAAAACTTGACCAGATAATCATAATTGTATCTTTGCATATTTATCAAATTAATTTCAGTTCATTTTTTAAAATAGCATTGTTTTGTAAGAGTGAATTATGACTTCAACAACAATGTCAATTTTTTTCTTACTCCTCAACTTTTGAGTGCCTGCTTACAGATCAGTGGATTTTGTTACTAATGCTGTTTGTTAGGTATCCTTATATTAACACTCTTATAACTGGCATGGAGGGGACTAACCTCTGTATGATAGTCCTGGCAGCAGAACTGTGCATGTGTTTTCAATACATGCTCTGGAAATGCTTTCCAGAGTCTTGAACAGAAAGAGAATTGTACAAGTATAGGCAGGTCAGAAAACAAATACCTACGGCATTACCAGAGCAACTTGTGTTTTGTAGCTGCTAGTTCCTGTGTATATTTGCAAGGTATATTTATGTTAGATGTATACATTAATAATTACCTGAAATTTGATAAATGCTGAAGTCATGAGAAATGTGAGAAATGTCTGATGCAATCTCTGTGGAGTTATGTTTAAAGTGAATTTTGTATTAAACAGCAATTTTATGAACCAAAATCTGTGTACATATTCAGGTTTTAATTTCCCTCTCCTTGCCTTTTAGCAACTCTTAGAATTACAGAAGTCCAATATGCAGCCAAAATCCAATTTGGGGACGCTGAAAGACAGCCAGGACTTTACAGAAGAGAAACCTCTGAGTCCTCAGCAGTATCAAAATATGATCAAACTTCTTGAAAAACAGGTAATACTTTATCTATTGCGTCTGACAGACTACTTGTGTTCTTTTAATGTTTGCAGATCTCCCACTAGATTTTAAATACAAAAGTAGAATTCTCATTCCTGTCAATGTCTAAAATAGCTGTTTGTAAAGATTTGCTACTGTTTACTGCAATCTCTATAGGGAAATGAAGGAATTATTTCCTTTATCCTTTATAAAGAAACTGCTGTTTGTTTATTTATTTACTCTTATTCTTTATTAATAAATATATCTAGTTTTACCAAGTATAGTTGCAGTTCAACTCCAGAAGGTGCTAATAAATCATTTATGTATGCTAATCTGTGAGGAAGTCAGAATTTTCCATTTTCTATGATTGGAAAAAAAAATGTTAAGAAACTTTCTGACGGGATTTGTCAACCTGTGGCTCTTGAGCCATATGAAGCTCTCAGGCTCATCAGGTGCAACTTCTGTACCAGGACTATATCATCTAACCAGCACAGATGCTGTGCAAATCTGTTGGGCAATCCAAGGTCCCGCTGATAGGAAAGGCTGAGCTAGGAAGGGCCGAGGTCATTGCATAGCTCTGAGATTCTCACCTGCATGTCTGGGTTGTTATTTTTCTTTTTTAAATCAGAATTGTGAGCCTTTGGAAATACCCACAAACCTTTTTTCCTCTTTTTGGGACATGCAGTATGTACTCTTTTGATGCTTTTGAGACATGCATTATCTATTTCATGGTTCTTGGGATGTGAGGGTCTTTGTATGCTACTGTATCACCCACAAGTTGGCTCATTCCTGCTCAAAGATGTGGAAAACTTAGTGAGTTTTACTTTGTTATAATTCAATTTTTTAAATATTGTTCACTCCAAATCGTATATTAATCCTGTTTCTTATCATCATTATACAAAAAATGTTGTTAATGAGTGCTGGAAATGACATTTCGGGGGAAACCCCCCTGCTCTTACTACTGTTACTGTTAATACACAGCGATGCATCAAAATACTTGAATATTTCACACTAACAATCAAATCAAGGAGTTTCTAGAGTGGTAAGAAAACAGTATTTGGATGTCTAAAACATGCTGATTACTGTTTTAGGTCTTAAATACAGGCTTGCTCTGTTGTCATATGATGAATAATCTTTTCCGTGTTTATGCTTTAGTTTGAAAAAGAAAGCTGCATGTATTGAACTAAATGGTAATGTATTTTTAATAGGAATTAATGCTGATTTCCTCTACATAGGAAGTTATGTGGAATTCTAGAATAAAAGCCCTTCTTCATAATTTTGAGGCAGAAAGGTCCCTGGTAAGTGGCACAGCAAACCACTTAAACTAAAAGGAGACTTTTGTCTGATTTTCTTACCCTTTCAGTAGTTCTTGGTATGCTATTATACATCTGTTGGATTAGAAAGCCTGGATCTCAAGAGGTTATAAGAGTGTGTCCTTTTAAATGTGTTTATTATCTCTTTTATTCTTTGAGATAGTCTTGATGTTTTGTTTAAATCCTGTTTCAACCCTGGCCTTATCATTAAGAATTGGACCAACACCTGAAACTGTCTCTTTTGTAGCACTTAGAGCTAACTCTGTGAGCAGTGTATTTGTTTTACGGTGTTATGTGGATGTGATGGATGGTTGAGGTGTAACTTGCTGACATGTAGCTGTCATCTGCTCTGTACCTTATGCTACCATGAACCTATGGCATATGTGTCAATCCTTTTTTTTTTTCTCTTTTCTATCACTTCTCTGCTGCTTTTTCTGTTGTAGCTTTCTAATGCAGAATATCTTCAGCTTTTCCAGGAAATAAACCCCAACAAAACGACCAAACCAAACACCATGGCATTTTGTTTTGCATCAGTTTATATATTTTAGTCTATAAAGCTTTATTCCTCAGATTTTTTTCATGTCTGCATTTCTTTTTAATCTCTTTCCTGCTTTGTTTCTCTTGCTTCCTTTTCCTTTCATTTTTCTTCCATCTGCGTGACCATGTAAGAACTGAGCAGATCATAGTGGTCTGACCAATGCTTCTCCTCCTCTGGCAAGAAAGCAATGGGGAGAAACCATGGAACGTTCCCCAAAAAGGATGTAGTTAATGATACACCCACATACAGTGCAAGGATAGAGTAAGGGAGGAGTAATGTAAGTATTACTTTTGGGGTGGTACACCTAAAATAAATACTGTTCTCTTTCTTCTACATTGAGAGCTAATATTTTAGGTTTATGATGCAAATTTACATCTCATCTCCTTAAAATACCGTTATTTGACACTATTTATAACCAAACTATTTTTATAGAGTTGTATGCTTTTTCCTGCTCATTATCTGGCAGTTGCAGCAATATGTTTGTGTGACTCTTCCTTTGTATTGAGATTTAGGTAGTCTTCCTTGTGTGAATTAAAAAGTGATCCAGACAACTCTTAATATATGCAAGTCCCACTGAAATCACAGGAGATGTTATGTTTTTGCTGAAAAGAAGCATTGAAATATTTAAGCATGACAACTTGCTTTTTAAAAGGTTCATAGAACTAAAATATTTTATTTAATATTAATACGGAGTTACTTTTCTTCTGATTGCTTTCTAGCGACTGTCACAGATGGAGAAGCTTAAGTCATCAGTGAAGGAAGATCTGAATGAAAGTAGCACCTTTTATAAGAGAAGGATAGAAGAATTGGAGCGGAGGCTTCAGGACCAGAATGATCTGATTATTACTCAGAAGAAGCAGGTCTGTTGTGAAGCACTCTTGTTTCAGAGAGCATAAGATGCAGAGAAACATTTCACTGGTGTTTGGGCTTTGATGTATCTCTGGTTACACAGTTAATATTCCCAGTTTGCAGTAGTATTGCTGTAGTATTTTGGTGAAGCTTTGGGAAATGTGTTGATAAATAAGAATAGATCTGGAAAAGAGACAGAGGAATGTAAAGTAGGAATTAAAGCACAATTTAGAAGGAAAAGATTAATGAACAAAATGTTTTAATAAGTTCAACACAAAGTTAAAAGATGACTAGGTTCCAATCTCCAAAGACCTCTGTACATATGAAAAATTTCTGATGGTGAACAGGATTTTATCAGCCACAGAATGATCATAATCAAATCTAGTGTTTGCAATCTGAAAATACGTTTCTACTAAAACTAAAAATGAAGTATCATATTTATAACTATAAGAATAATTAATTAAATTAGTACCATATGAAATTTAAGAAGAGCAAGTGCCAGATCCTCCACCTGGGTTGGGGTAATCCAGGTTATACGTACAAACTGGTGAATGAGAGGCTGGAGAGCAGCTCTGCAGAAAGAGATCTGGGGGTCTGGGTTAATGTCAGGCCAAGTATGAGTCACCCGTGTGCCCTGGCAGCCGGAAGGGCTGACTGTGGGCTGGGGTGCGTCCAACACAGCATAGCTGGCTGGTCGAGGGAGGGGGTTGTTCCACTCTGCATCACACTGCTGTGCCCCCACCTCAACTACTGTTTGCAGGTTTTGGGCGCCTCAGTACCTGAAGGACATCAAACTATTCGACTGTCCAGAGGAGGGCGATCGAGGTGGTGAAAGGTCTTGACTCACCAGGCAAGATTTAACCAGGAGTGACAGCTAGAGCAATAGAAGACTTAATCCTAGATAAATTACTAGCAGAAAAGTGACCTTCAAAACAAGTGTGACCACAGGTGTAAAATAGGTTCAGAGGGACAGTGTGATGTTTGTGTAATACAGTTGTGAAGTTCTGCTTTCTCAGTTCCCGGGAACTGGAAGGGTTTGGGAAATAACCAAGGCTTTTGTAGAATCCAAGCTGAATGGACAATGAATTAAGGCAGTACTAGTTATATCCAAATTGATAAATAAAAGAGGACACGGGGTCCTGTATCTCATGCCAGCTCCAGCTGATAGTGCTGTGTACTTAGACGCTTAGCTTCTCTTCTGGAAATTGGGAGTGCAGAACATTCTCTATTTTAGCAATAGAGAATTCTCAAGGTTCCTGTTTTCTTTAGATAGAATTACAGCCAGCTCTCAGTTTTGTTCAGCACATGTCTTGGGTGTCAAATAGACAAAACTATAGAGTGGGCAGGAGATCTGTTCACACATTTAAAATCAATGTGTAATTAAGTATTTCCCTGGTGTGAAGCTGGAATTGCTGACAATTGAATTGCTGAAGCAGAAAGTATTGAAACTGTAAGTGCTCAGGTGACTCACAAGCCTGCTCTTATTTCACTTCACAGCTTGTAATAACAGAGTGTGCAAAGCATGAGTTCATGTAAGACAACAAACAGAAGTAAATCTTCAACATTCATTAAGCATGAATGATATATACATTAAGCAGTGGAATAGAATTTCGTGACAGTAGTATTTTTCTCCCCAAATCATAAATAATAATTTGTTTAATAGTACTGAAACTGCCTTTTGTACAACATGTTCATTTCTAGATCTTGACAATTTATATTAGTAATTATTCACATATCTGTCTTTTCTCTTTTAGATAAAAGAATTGTCCACAAAATCAGTTTCAGGCATTAAACCGTATGACGGTAAGTGTAAGCAGCACGAAAATGCAGGCTTTGTTTCTGATTTCAGCAGCTTGTCTAAAACTAATGGTAGAATTCATTTGAAAAATATAGGCACCAGCTTTAATAGCTAAATGTTCAAATCAAATCAGCAGTGGCAATTTATTTGAATTTCACAAGGTACCTACTTGTTTCCATGCCGTGATTTGCAAAGCTCATGTTTTGCAGCTCTAAGGGCTTCAGATGTACAATGTTGATCACTTGGGTGGTGAAGAGATGGGAAAGATAGCAACTGTTTCTTGCGTTATGCAAACAACTTTTTACAGTGCTTTATGAAGTGTAATTTTCATTGTTTTTTCATGCTTGAGTGTCCTTAGGCTGCAGAACTTATAAAAAGCAAAATACTGAGAGAGCAGACAAAATAGATTAAAAGATAAAGATGTTAAAAGAATTTTAAGAACTCTGACGTTTTTGTGTGTTTCATGCTTTAACATCTGAAGTCCATTACAAACAGCTAAACCTGGTAATAGTGTTCTGGGATGTAGTCCTGCACTACAAACACCCATATAGTTAATGCTGCTATTGCAGTGACTTGAAATGGGTTTATTGCAATAGATGATAACAGCTGGATTAATTGTAATTCCAGTTTGGAAACCATCTTGTTTTATTAGCAGGATACTGGCTTGAACTGAATCTAACAACAGGGAGTAGGTTGGTTTGAGGAGAGCATAGTATTATGTTGTATGGCTGTATGGCTTTTCAGCTAGACCTGGTCATACTCAGCCGCTCCGAAGCACAGGCAAGTCTAAGACCATGGCACACAAGCAAATTTGCTCTTTGGCCCCAAGCCTATGTGAGGAATGTCGAATTGATCTGATAATTCACTCCAAGGCTACGCTTGATACATGATGTTGATAGGAGGTGTGGATGCAGTGTGTCCTTTTTGGGGAAATCAAGTGTCAGTCGTGCTAGACTTGACTAGCCAGCTTTGGGCCAGGGCTGCTTCTCTTGGATGCATACAGATGCGACCAAAGAGATGATCTGACTAGTGCAGATTCATATCCCAATTTGGTGCCAATTTAATTTCTAATTTCTTTCCCTGGTTCTAGAAGCTTTAAAGGTGTTATGAGTATCTGGAGAGTTTACTTTGTAAACTATTTGTTTATAATGTTATGCCAAAATTTATGTAATTTGTGAGTATGATTGAATAAGACAACATTTAGAAAATTCTGTATGTCTGTTACTCTTTAATATATTTACATAATTTTTTGCTTTTATGCTCTTTTAGTCAACACTACTGTAAAGCATCTTGAAGAATCTAAACCAAGTCTACCAGCGATGCATGGTAAGGTTTTTTCATAGGTCCAGATGTAGTACTTTCAGATCTAACACTCTGTCTTCTGAAGTGTGTTGCTTGACACATCATAACCATAAGAGTAGTTATTCCAGAAGAACGTGATTTGAATTGCTTTGCTATAGTCAGCATGTAGAATTCCTATCCAGTCATTGTGGCACTACTGAAAAGAATAAATGAAAAGCAAAATACAATAGTTTGAGAATATTCTTAGCACATTTATAATATTGGAGCAGTTTAAGTGAAGCTAATTCAGGAAATAAAATCTTTTTTTTCTAGAAAATATGTTTACTTTCTGGTACCTACATATACTGGAGTTTGTATAGAGGAAGAAGTGAAGGTGTTTGTTTATAAGTCTTGAGATTATATTTGTCATGTGACTTCACAAGTCTAGAATGAAAAATAAAGAAGACAAAATGGTTATACACTATCTAGACAGTATCTGTATTTGCATATAGATAATTATTCAGATATTTTAACTTGTGGCATTGTGATATGGCTTAGTAGTGGGGGGACGTGATGAACCTCCGTTTATGTAGTTTAATGCTTTATGAAAATAGCTTTCACTTTTTTTCTTGGTATGCAAAGTACTGAGAGCATTGTTACCCTACCAATATTCTGTGATCACTTAATTCTTTGTCTTGGTTCTGGCCATGCCAGAGTTAACCTCCCCAGAGGCCAGAACCAGAATGTTCTTTCAAGTAAGAAAGTAATAGGAAAAATTAACTTTGAGCAAGTAAAATGTTTAAATGTTAAAACCATTTTTATAAATTGAGTGTCTGAACTATAATTAAATAATGATTCTATTATTATTATTTCTCTTGGTTTTAAAACCTGTCAAAGGGAGAGGAAATGGAGTTTGTCTAAGAAAAATGTAGACAATCTTTCAATATATTAAAAAAAATCTGGAAAGGTATTACACAGCAGAAGCTTTAGGTAACTTACTGAGGAATTGAAAACTGATGAATACGAAGTGTTAATATAAAAAAAAGTTGTGTCAAGAATTATTAAGCTAAGGAACAGAGATTTTTATTATATGGTAAAATTCTTTTAATACCAAGATTTCTTACTAACAGAGGCAAGGTAGCTGTTCGTTGCTAGAAGCTTTTTAAGTGAAACTAGATGGATGGAATATTATGTGGAGATAAATAACAATATATTAAATACAGCTTGTTAATAACAGTATTTAAAGTCGTCAAATTAATTTTCATTCAAACCAGGTTCATTGCACCAACACAGCAATGCTGTTTCTGGCTAAGAGATCTCACAGCCAGTAGCTTATCTATTGCCCTGAATTTAAGAAATGATTCATGTGAAGAATACTGCTGCAACAGGCTTACACACCAAGCTTATCAAGCATTGCTTTCTTAGTGATTTTACTTTCATTTGGACTGAGGAGTGACACAGTTCTGTGAACATCTGTATTTGCTGTACTCTGACAATTGGTATCAGCTCTTTCATACCTTTCCTGATTTCATGCTGCTCCAAATACAAAGTTTGTGGCACCTTATGAACCTTCTTCAGATAGAAAAGGCTGTTCCTGTCATTGAGACACAAAAGATTCACTACTGGCTTATTATAAAACCCCAAAGAAGGTATTTCTTTCAGATTCCTTTGCTGATCATTATTTTATTTATCTCTGCAGGTCTCTCTGTCTGTCCCCTTTCTTCCCTTCTGGATTTTTTTATAAACTTACCCTAGTTTCTGGATATAAAGGTTAGCAGAAATTACAGTGTCTTTTCCCAGAATTTTTATGTCCCCTCAAGGGACTGACTTACATAGTAAATTAAGACATCGTGGCTGCATCTTGTGCCATTCTGAAAATGAAAGTGCTTGATGGTAGCTTCTGTACATAAATTTATTTAGCACAGAACATCTCTGAACTGTAGTCTTCCTACCAAACATTTGCCTGCATATGGAATATCTTCCTTTTCTTTCATTTCCTCTGAAAGAAAATTAATTCTGGAAAAGACTCTCTTTTGTGAATTTGAGTACACTTTTCAAGGTTGCTTGGAAGCTTTTGCATCCTAAGATTAGTTCTGCATTTCTTAAATCTGTGCTATGAAAAGATGCCAAAATTACAAATGCTATATCTTAGGTGTGAAGTTTTTGTGTTAATGTTCCTGATTTCTTGGGAGAGATAATCATCAGCCTTGAATGTCATCCTGCCTGACCATTCTTCTCTCTGTTTCTGAGCCAGCTGTAGGGTTTTATGCAAATACAGCTTAAGTCTTGTCTTAAAAGTCACACAAAAAGGCAACAGATTAGTTACAATTAGTTACAATTTCTCTAAAAATCATATTTTAAACCAGGCTTTGTTTCCTACATTACTCTTGAAATTCTTTTTTAGGTTCATAATACTAGATAGAATTAACACCATCAGTTAAAAAGCAAAGATACTAATTAGACTATCCATTAAAATGTATGACTCAGTCTTCACACATGGTGTGGACCAAGGCCCAGCTACCATTAGGGGAATAACTGAGGAAAATTTGGTCGAAGTAGCTTTCCAAGGCAGTTAACAGAGAAAAGGGGCCCTTTCAGAGTTGGGTTCAGCTGAACTAAGGTCTGAATTGCACTTTGAAGTTGCCTATAATCTCTTTGTTGGCTGTAGGAGTCTGAGATGACTAGAGTCCTAAATTAGAGGCCTCGGGTAAGTGTCAAAAATTTATCATATTTAAGATTGTGGTTCACAGTTAAGATTTGTGCTGCTCATGTGAGGTGTGTGGCTTCCCAGGGATTGGTTAGGAGACAAACACATTAAGTGCATTGATTCAAACACAACAGTCATACCTACAGGTATTCCAGGTTAAGTCTGGCAGCTCTTTGGATGTGAAATTTGAGCATAAATTAAAGCAGGAGAACATGACTATAGCCATGGCTTACATTCCTTACATCTTTAAGAAGTGAAGCAATTTATAGCAAACAAATTTTACAGCTTATCCTTGGTTTTCATATTGCAAGTGCAAAGTGCTTATTGTAGCTGATAGTCTACTGTAGATAACTAACATTTCTGTTCAGGACAGAAGTATTTTCATATTTCTTACTTCAGTGTAGACAGGATTTCTCCTTTAAATATTGTCCAGAAGACTGCTTTACCAATAGTACTGTTGAAATATTGGGGATTTTTTAAAAACTGTTAGGTAAGAACAGAAAAATAATACATGATTCATTTGAAATATACACATTCTGGATTCTTCACTGTTGTTAGCTGCATTTTCCTATTGCACCTGCATAGAAATTGTCTTCAGATATTACTTAAAACAGATGTTTAATTATTTGTTGAAATACAGGCACATTATTTTTCATTAGAATAATTAACCACTGAAGAAATTAAAGCAACCTGTACTTTTGATACATCTCATCTATCTATCTATCTCTATACACATTAGCCAGAAGAAGAGATATTCTGGAAGATGTGGGTTGACAGACACATCATTGTGGAGGTCTTCTTAAGGTTTCTGGCCTTAATGTTGGCTAGTACTGATATGGCTGGATCCAGGCCAGTGAGGTGTGACTGTGAGCAGCCTTCCTGTAGCGTTGGTAGCTGCCATTTAGCTAGGCTCAAGCTTAAGGCTGACAGCAGTCGTGCCAAGGATAAAGGTAGGGTTAGGCTTGAAGCTGAGGGTGGCTGGTGACGTGCAGTGAGGATGCTTCTAGAGTTGGCTACTGGATTTAGCAATAACACTGCTCGGTTAGGATCAGGTGTGGGACTGCTGGGGAGGACTGAATGAATTAGGTTTGGAGTTAAGGTGGTTCATGCCAGCAGCAGAAGCTGATTCATGTCAGAGTCTGCAAAAGGCTGGTACCACCCAGAGACAGCTGGTTATAACTGGTTCTACAGGGGTCATTGAGGTTGCGTTAGGGTTAGGTTTGGGCAGACATGGATTGGAAAATGAGCTGTGGTTAAGAAGGATCAGTTAAGCAAGGGAGCAGCCACAGAGCCTGACTGAATAGGTAGGTCTAAGTCTGAAGTTGAAATTTATCTCTATGGCCAAGAAGGGAGTGGAGATGAGAGCTGGGGTTCAAGTTGTGTAAATGAACAAAGTATAATTGAGGTTGCATCTGAACTGCAAGACCGATGTAATCTTCAGTTCCACCAGTACTCTGGTAGATCTGCTGGAGCCCAGCTTGCCTCCTGCCTTGCTGCAGCCTCCTGGGATCCGCTTCTGGTAAGGCAAGGACACAGTCTGGAATGGGGAACAGAGAAGTGACTAGGAACAAGCAATTTTATATAGGTGTGAGTCCAGAAGGAAAGAGAGAAGTCTGTCTAGGTTCAGTGCTCAAGCTATGAAGAAAGTTAGGAATAAGATCCCGGCCAGCAAGTTCTGATGTTGAAGATGTTGACGCAAAACAACACCCGCTTAGGTCAGCTTAACTGGGTTTAGGGCTGATGAGAGGAAGGCAGCCTGCTCTACTCATGGCAGAAGTTGTAGTGATTACAATATTTCAGAATAGTTAGGGTTTCAGTCTGCATTAGCAACTCTGTTTTAGATTTGAAGTCAGCAAAGACTGCTTTGTACAGATCAGAACTCTAGTTGGGTTGTCAGATTTTAAAATGCTTGTTAATAGTTAGATGCTGCTGGTTTTTGCACAAAGGCAAGAACTGAGTTCTGGTCAGATGGCTACAAGAAGCACATCTCTGGTAAACATAAGGAGAGGGCTCCTTAAAAGGGGAGATCTCCCCACCTGTCTATAAACCAGAGGAGTGGTGAACCAAGCCACTTTTTCTTATATTTGATTCCAATGAGATGTTTAATAGACATCTCTTAAAATATGTGTAAGATAAAGAGAAAGGAAATGTTGGATAAGTTGTGTTTCCAGATGGTGCACTCCCCCATGTCTTAGCATTCAGTTTCCTCAGTTGTCATAGGATCTCTGGAATTGGAAGGGACCCATAAGGACCACTGAGTCCAGCTCCTGGCTCCACACAGGGCCAGCCAGGTCAGAGCATGGGACTGAGGGCATCGTCCAGACGCTTCCTGAACTCAGCCAAGCTCAGTGCTGTGACCCCTTCCCTGGGGATCCTGTTCCAGTGCCCGACCACCCTGTCAGTAAAGAACCTCTTCCTAACATCCAGCCTAAGCCTCCCCTGTTGCAGCTTCATGCACTGAACAGCAATATTCGATGTAACAGCAATATATTTTGGTTTTGCTCTTGCAACTACTCTTTCTCTGATTTGTAGTTTCCTCTGTTTCCACTGAGGAAGAGAAGCACATACCTTTATGCCAGATCAGTGGAGTCTGGGGACTAGGCTTTTTCTGTAAAGTTACCTGACAAGGGCTTGTGCAGAGATGAATCAGCTCCTTTAAGCAGATTGCATTTGAGTAAAGCACAGGTAAAACAAGTACAGGTTAAATCCAATTAAACAACAACTACCTTACTGTCTAGTAGGTCCAGCCAAATAACTCGGAGGCTGCCAATGCCTGTGCAGTTAAATTGAATCCCCTTCTCCCCCAAAACTGTGCATCAGGTTCTATCCTCCAAAACAGGCTCACTGCAGGCTTTTGGGAGTGATCCCAAACCATGCCTGAACTTTGTTTTGGAGAATGTTAGTTGGTGCAGAGAAGCAGCAGCATGCAAGGAGCAGTAGTGTGGAGGATCATGTTCCAGTGCCTGGGAATGCGCTGACCACTGTTAAATTTCACAGCCTTAGAGACTGAAAGACCAGAAGCCCATTTGTCAGTCAGTCTCTGAGTTTTGCTTCTAAGTGTTTCTGTAAGATACATTGAAGTTTCCATCTTTTTAGCCTCTTGTGATGGCCTAAGAAGCTTTTTTATTTAGAACTTCTTATTTAGCCCAAATGACATGGGAGCAAATCTTCAGTATTGCAACCTCCTTGGAAAAGCAGGTGAGAGGCTGAAGAGAACTGCAAGTCTGGAAAGCACGGAGAGAGCAGCATTTACACCAGTTTTAGCCCCCTTCACATGGGGGATACCAGAGGTGTGAAAGTGTCATTTCCTGGTGATAACCTGTCCTAGTGCATCCCTGCTTGTACCTGATTGTACAAGAGTGCTGAAGAGCAGGCATCTTGGTCACTTCCTCCCCTTCCACCCATACAATGTAACAAAGTGCCAGAGGTTCCTTGTGAAGGCTGTGGCAAATGGATGTTGGCCTAAAATATGGGCCAATAAATTGGTTTCTCCTACACTGCCAGTAGTTGAGTTCTGAAAGTATAGTTTGCATGCTTCTCAATTTTTCCCATAAATGTAGAATAAGCTAAAATTCCACTTTCATTGAAATAAGTTTATTTATGGAACATTTTTAACATTTTTAACATTTTAAGCTCCTTAATTTGTCTTAGTCTACATACAAGCATTTTGATGCATCTTTCATATCTGAAGTCTGTAAAGTTGTAAATAAGCTATACCCTGGCTTCATTTATTTATATAAAACAAATTGTACCTGATGATCCTACAGAATGATAATGATTTAGGAAGTTGTTTGCAGCAAAGGACATTTCAAGATTTCTTTCAAGCACGAGGTAATACTGAATCTCACCATGTTGGAGTGATTTCAGACACTTAAAACTTATTTTATTGGAAATTTTATATATAAAATTGCACATGTGGCCTCTGTGCTTAATAATTCTTCAAAATGATGCATTAACATTTTTCCATATATTTTTGAGGATTTCTGTGTCCATTTTACTTGCCTCTTGTAAACTCTTCATATCAAATCACACATGAACATATTTTACAATATTTTTTAAAATTATAATGCTTTTTATGATAAATTAATGCTAATTTACTTAATCCTAGGTATTGTTGTCATTTTAAGTGCCTAAAAACATCTTACCTGACCTCTGGGTGCCGTTCCAGAAGGCTTTTCTGTAGTTGTATGTTGTGATTTAGCAACTAGGCACTAACTGATGTATCAGCCAGCCCTGTGCTGATGGCTTAAAACTGATAGATGACACTAGAAACCCATGTTCAGGCAAGTAAATTTTTCCTGAAGTGACTATTGTATTAGGGTCTCCTCTAAAAAACATGTACTGGTTGCATTGGGTTTGGGATTGTTAAGCAGGTTGTGAGCAATCAGGAAAATTGACATCAGTGTGTTTTTTTTGCCTGACTTTGCCACTCTGGACCTTGACCACCTTCTGCCCTGTTTGTCTGGTGTGTTCCCGTTCTTCCTCGTTATTAGAGCAGGCACCCTTGGTGCATATGCTGGAGCCCATAGAGGAGCTTTCAGAAGAGGAAAAAGGTAATGGTTGATTCAGCTGCAAATCTAGTGGCATGTGTTTTTCTGAAAATAAAAATGTCAGTGTGATTTGATCCCAGCAGTATTTTTTCATTGTGGTTGAGTTTGCTTACATGGTTGGGGTGCAGACATCCCTTGTTTGTGTCAGTCTCCTGTTTGCCATAAATATTACCATTTCCTTATCCACATTCAGTGTTTTTATGGAAAGCTGGCTAACTCCTCAAGAGACATATTCCATATGCCTGAGGGAATGCCCCTTTACTAGGAAGCTTTTGGTGCTGATGCTGTTGCAGCGTGTGCTCGCCGCTTTCTCAAACTCTGGGTGAGAGGATAAAGAGTTCAGGTAGAAGCAGGAAGTTGGTGGTGGAGGTTGAAACTGCCTGCTTTCGTAGATGCACCAAAGATACTTTTGCAAGTGCTCTGAGTTACACCTACTTCCAGGCAGCCACAGCTCCAGCCAGGGTTGTGCAATTCCGAATGACATTAGGTAGCCCAGTGTCGGGTGCTGTTCCTGGGCTTCATCTGAGGAAAGCTTGGAGCAGGCCACGTTCACAGAGACTGAAGAGAAAGCATGGGTTCATCCTGTACACCATCCTCCTCCTGAAGAAGGCTAAGAGCACTTCAGTATGCTATTCAGCTCTTTGGTGTTTCATCTAATCTACTGTGTGCAGACATCAAAATCAATCTTGAACCTTCAAGATGATGAGTTTAAATTTTGGAAGGATGATGCTGTTCCAAAAAGCAAATTGTCCCTTGAATATATCTGCGTGTGAGTGGTTCCCCCAGGGAAAATCCAGGGACTCTGAACAATCTCAAATAAAGACTGCTCACATTTTTGCCGTTCTTTCTGCTATTTCTCTTGCTTGCCACCTTCTCCCTTGATGGATTGTCTTTGATTCTTCTGCTGTGCCTAAAGGCATAGCCTGCAGTACAAAAGAGAGAAAGAAAGAATGCAGTCTGAAAAGATAGACCAAGATTTTTTTGTTTTCAGTGACAACTGTTTGTAAGGGAGAGTGTGAAAATTCTTGACTTGGGAGAGTATTTCATAGCATTATGTAGGAGCTGAGAGAGTGGACCAGATTTAAGGTCCCTTGTCTCTGAAGTTGTCAAATGTAGTACTTAGTGTTTTATTCAAAAAAAAAAAAGGAAATTAAAAAGGAAACAGTTCCTTAAATAGTTTGCTCCAACAAAGAGTATTTGGCTTGAGATAATTAGCAAGAATTAGTATTGTCATTAATTATGATAATGCTAGATAGTCTTGTTACCCATATTAATATGCAGTAATTGGGAATTTTTAAATTATTTTGGATGGAACTGTTTCATTGTAAGGATTAACATCTGAAAGGGACAGGATTTTCAGAAGGCTTCTTGGAGCCTTCCTCTTGAAGATGTCTCATGTCTGGCTTTGTGGGAAGATTTCATAGTATATAATGTACCTTTTCCTGACTGGGGATAGTCTGATATCCCTGTGTTTCCGCTTCTTACTAGACTCACAGAGTGCTCTGGGTTGGAAGGGACCTCAGAGACCACCTAGTTCCAACCTCCCTACCTCGACCAGGGACACCCTCCACTAAAGCACGTTGCTCAAAGCCTGGAGCCAGGACTCAGCTCTCCAGCCAAATAATTTTCAATCCTGCTTCTGTCAGGGACTGAGTTGTCCACAGTTACCAAAGCCAGTTAAGATTTCAACCAGATTCTGTCCTCTTCAGCACAGATCTCTTAGCATGATAGCTGGATGCTTTTTTGGTTTTCATTAGCGATGGTTCTTTCCCAGATCCATCGGAAGACACTTTCTCAAAACAACCTAAATATCATTTCTGTATCTTGAGGCTTTTTTGGGTACTCCAGGGTGCTTATCTTTCCCTTGAAGAAAACTTTAAACAGAAGTGCTTTTTAAGCAATCATTTAAGCAGGTTTGTCTTGAAAGAGAACATTTGAAAGTCACAATATGGAATTAATTATTCTTTCATTTATGATCTTGTCTGAGGGCTGGCAAATAACTCTGCCTCCCTGAAACACACCCTGTAAAGAGGCAAACTCCTGCCCGAGATTTACCTTTTCTTTCAGGGGATGGTGGTGGGAGTCTGGTTTAAAGATGCTTTCCTGGGATGTTGCATACCCCTCTGCAGATGCTTTGCTGGCCTGTGGCCAGGCAGAAGCACCTACCGTGGTCCCACTGATTATCGGTTCACTTGGTGTAAGTGGCACCCAGTTAAACTTTGTCTTGCCAGAGGCATGTTATAGGCAGGTTCCAGATGAGTATGTTTTGCTTCTTTGGTCCCCTGTGTGACCCTGTAATACTTTGGTGTAACTTAAATGTCAGTCTTTCAGTTAGGTGGAAGAATCTCTCTAGATGATTCTTTATTTCTTGCATAAGAGTTCCTGTCATTACTGACACTTAAAGCAAGGGAAAGAGAAACTTCTTTGTCTGCTTCTAAGTATGTGTGATGTCATAGACCTGCACAGAATAAAACACAACACTGAACTTTGTCCTTGAAAGAGTTCTGAGGAGTTGCAGTGTTACCAGTCAGGCATCTTCTGTGGAATGGTCTGCCTCTGACTAAGGCTTTGTCTTTACTAAGACTTTGGAAAGTGTTAGGACTTTCCAAAGACTTGATTTCAGTAGGTTTTCATAGCACTTCATCAGAGAACAACACGTTTTTTGAAGCTCTTCTTGAGAACAAGTCTGTCATATTCCTGTTTGAATTCCTTCTAGAGTTCAGTTTTAATTTGAAATAGTACTTTTCGAGATCTTAGCAGTCTTTCTTTATCAGAAGTTTCCAGGTACAGTTCTAAAAGGAAAGATTTCATATTTTTTTTGCTGCTAAACATTCAGGCATATATCCTTACAGTGATTCTGTGAGAAGAAAAATAAAAGATACTTGTGAAGGTGAGTGTGGGTTGCTGAGGTAGATTCCAAGTGAGCTGACTTTTGTAAGCTAGTCCAGGATTTTAAAAAGAATACAACTCCATGCAGGCACGAAGTGCACATACATGTCTACTGTGTTACTAAGAAAATGCATGCTTCCCTGCAGCTTTTAATTGTCTTATATGCTGGAGAATTTGCAAATGTCTCTTAAATGAATTTTTTCCATTCCTATTTTAGAAATTGAGAAAAGTGATCATAAAACAGGTAGAAGTAACCACTATTTAATAAATGCTTTGAAGACTGATCCTTCTTTAACCAAAGAATTACGAGTTGTTTTGGAGCAAGCCCTGGAGGAGAAGCTGGAATCCTTGGGAATTAAAGCAGTAAGATTATTTTGAGTTTTTTAAAAGAAGGGTAATCTTTGTCCCATTTCTTTTGCTATTCTCTTTCACTCCTGTACTACAACCCTCAACCTATAAAATCCAAAGCTCAATTTCCACATGTTATAAATGAGTGTAATTAATCAACCTGAGAGGATGTCCATCAAATTACAACTGTGGAGGATATGGCTACACCGGTGAGCAGTGCTGCCAGGTTTTGTGATTTTTCTACAAGCTCTGTGATATTTGAAGTTTAAAAGTGTATATAGAATGTAAGACAGAAACCCCAGAAATAATACCCCTTGTGTTTACAGTACCATTTGTTTCCTTAGGGTGTTCGTGGTATCCCAAATGATCGCTTAACTAAAATCTTGCGTGCCATTGAATCTGCCAGAGAGTGCAAGCAGAAGCAAGAGCCTGGCATCCAGCGAATTCGAGAGCATTTGGAACGCCAAGTTAGCTTTAGGGTGGAAGAGAAATCATCCTCTTGTAATAGACCTGTTTCCTGTCCTCAACTTCCTTCAGAAGGTTAAAATGGTTTTGTTTCATTCCTTCTCTTCTATTTTATACCTGATGTTTAAGGTTTTGTTTAGCAACATTTCTGTACAGCTGCTTTCGTAACTTTTCATCTAAATATTCTATATACTTATGGCCACAACTAAGCTGGTTCCTTTGAAGAGTTCTTGACGTTGTGTTTAACTGCAGAAGTCTTAGCTCCTGGATCGGTGAGGTACATGGTAACTCTGACCTGCTTTGAGGAAAAAAACTACTTCTTCTGTTTTGTAAAGCTGTAATCTGCAGCAGAGAGACACCTTTCATCTTAGAAATTAAATAGAATGGTTAAGCCAACTTTGTTTCTAGTAATCAGATAGATAATTTCTCTTGTAGATAAAGTCAAGTTCAGTCATCTGGGGATTTCCTCATCTGCCACCCCACGAAAACCAGTGAAGAGGTCTTCAACAGCTGTCCGCCCCGCTGAGCCAAGAACAGCCATGGCTGAGAACACATCGACGCCAAAGTAAGAGACACTCTTCTCCTAATACTCCTACCTCAGGTGGCGATCCTACAGACCTGGGGTTGTGTGACTGATGTGAACATTTCCTGCTTATGTTGTAAGAACTGAGCAAAGAATTCACGTTATTTCTAAATCAGTTTCATTGACTGTCAATCTTGAAATAACTTGTCTTGTTATTTTTAGATCCAGGAAGCTTTTTGGAAATGGAGCTTCCAGAAAGACATCTAGTATCACGTAGGTTTTGTTCCCTTTTATTTTTGACAGAAACATTTTTGGTGACTGAATATTCACATGCTTGCCACACAGAAGCTGAAAGTATAAACAAGGCATGTTTCATATTTTGTTTAAAAGCATTATTCATTTTGAGACTGCTGATTTAATCTCTCAAAGACAGCATCTTCTCCTTTCAGCAGATAGAGTATTTATTGTGAAAGGGAGAGGGACATTCAATAAAATCTGTAGTATCATGTCCTTTAGTTTTGTTCTCAGATATTTTTTCTGAGCCAGCTAAAACCATTTAAAGACTTTGGTGAATTCTTTCAGTTTATTGATATTTTCTGACCAAAATTAAGCACAATATTCCAGATTCCACTCACATCAGGCACATTACTTGTGATTTCCTGCACCTAAAAATTCCTGAATTATTTTCATCTAACAGAATATCAGAACAGACTTTCTGTGGTGCAGATTCCTAGACCCTGAATTTTTCTCTCCTTGCTGGTCCATGAAAGCCTTTGTTTACCTGGCAAGACTTATTATATATTTATTGGTCTGTTGTTTTGAAAGACAGTCGCAAAGAGGGATGTAATCATGTCTTTGTAAGAGATCATTTTGTGACAACTTGCAAAGTTCACTTGGCAGCATGATTTCTTTTACATAGCTTTATGGATAATTAGAATTTTTGAGAGCTGCTGAATTTTCCACATAAGAAAAATGCATGTGTTAGTGGAAAGGAAAGTACAAGGAAGCTTAAATATGTGTGTGTGTGTGTATGTGTATCAGTGTGGTGTTTATCATTGAAAGTGGCAAGTTCTCAGGTTGTATGTGTTTTCCTTAGAACTCCACCATTCAGCTCAGAGGAAGAGGTAGATGAGGACGATATTAAGCAGTATTACATGTCACCAGAACTACTGCAGAAGCAGTCAAAACCCTCAGGCAGCAAAGTCAGTGCTTTTCTGAAGGCCTCTGGCAAAAGCAATATGGATGGGTTGGAGCAAAGGGAAATAGAAAGAACTGGAACATCTGCAAAGACTTCTAAAGGTGCTTTCACTACTTCTGTTATGTGCACGTTGTAACGGCCCTGCCTGATTTTGCATTTCCTGAGAATACTCCTGACTACCTAGTCTTGAGCCTGTGTATATTAATGTGCATTTTATGCTTTTGCTGATGTTTACATTATCATCCTTTGAAATGTCAGTTCAAATTAGATATGTATCATGCTATTTCATATGTTAAGTGCAGAAACAGAGACAATCTTTGCCTCAGAGACTTCTGTCTAAACATTTGCTTTTCAACCCTTTACTTACTTCTACTTTGTGGAAGATTTCTTGTGAATGGAAACTGTCAATATGATTTGTTTATGAACTTTAGGAACAGTTATTCAAAAGCTGACTGAACAAGTTGGAAAGAGTGTTTCTACCCATGGAAACAAGAACAAACCAGCTGGAGGGGTTAACGTTGCACAGGCCTTTATTAAGAAAGAAGAGGTGCAAGAACCGAAGGTACCACTTTCCTTTTTTTTTCATGCTGAAACCATCTTGATGAAGAGTTTAATTCTCAAATACAGTTACAGAATTACAACAAGTAGTTTTTCAGGTCCATCTGCACTGCTATATAGAAAAGTGCTAGTGAGTGAGCCGTGGCAAGGGGCCCTTCCATCCACACTGCTTGTTAGCTTACACCATGACTGGATCATTACAGGGAGCACAAACCTTGGGCCCAATTGGTCTCATTTTTATCTCCTACTTGAGCAGCACAGAGAGCACCCTCCTAGTAGGTTTTGATGGAGGAAAAGATTAATTTGCTTAGCTGATACTTGAGAATCTTTTTATTTCTTGAGCTTTATCTGATATGGAACTTCTAAATACACCTTACTGAGGAGACCAATTCCATTTCTGAATATGATCTTTGTTCTGCTGCATCTATTTGCAATCATACACTGTTTTCAGACTACATCAGATCTATCACTGATGTCTGTCCCTTGAGTATGCCATGTGTTCACAGTCGGGCTTCTAAGACAGCTTAGGCTTTATCCCTCAAGCTCCTGAGGTCCTAGTCTTCTCCTCAGTTTAAAGTTTTATAATTCATAAGCCACTTTGAAGCAAATTTCTCTTTCCCTGAACATTTTTATTTTTTTTTAAAGATCAAAAGTTACTCCACATCAGAACTCAACAGCAGATAGTGCTATTCATTGTGGTTTTAGTAGACATTGTGTCTGTGTATTGGCACAGTGACGCGTTGCTGTGTGGACATGATGAGTTTGAAGTGAGTTTATAAACCCAGGGCAGACGTTGCTACTCTCTCTCTGGAATCGCTACAGCACAACGCACCATCCTGGGACACAGGGGGAAATGTCCAGCCTCTTTTCAGTGGTCTGTGGGGACAGGACAAGGGGCAATGGCTGCAAGTTGGAGCACAGGAAGTTCTGCACTAATATGTGGAAGAACTTTTTCACAGTGAGGGTGACAGAGCCCTGGCACAGGATGCCCAGGGGGGTTGTGGAGTCTCCTTCTCTGGAGATATTCAAGACCCGTCAGGACACCTCCCTGTGTGACCTGTCCTGGGGAGCTGCTTTGGCAGGGGGGTTGGACCCAATGATCTCTCGAGGTCCCTTCCAACCCCTATGATTCTGTGATCCTATGATCTTGTATTCTTTGCTAATTATGTATGGACATGCATATCTTCATGTTTAAAAGTAGGCTTATTGTTTGAGTTAATCCTTTAAATTTGAGGTGGGAGTTTCAAAGGTGCCCAAAGACATAAACACATTGGAATTCCAATGCCATTGGAATGAGGGCTTCTCTTAAAATCCAAAATTTGGTATTAGCTTAAGTACTAATAATTTAACTACTTACAGTTGCTAATGCTCCTTCTCAAAATCTACAGTACCATAAAACCTTTGTAAGGCATCCCGATGTCCTATGTTTTGTAAAGGTGTCATGCTTTACAGTAGATAATTCAGGAAGATTTTAGAGAAAATGAATGTTGTGCTTCCCTGAAGCTGTACTACCCGAGCTCCCCTTACCAGGCACTGCATGGATGACAGTACTTCTTTGGAGTAACTCTTTGAGCAGGTTTGGTTGTTGCCGTGCATTTACATGGTCAAAGCCAAATTCTGTTTGAAGTTGACGGTTTTCTCTCTATTTTGTCCTTTAAAAGTCAGTTGGGACTTAGTGGCTGTTTGAGGAAAGTCTTCCTCCAGCCTTTCTCGATGTGACTCTGGCTTCCCCCTACCCCGCCCTCCAAAGGCAGATAACTTGCACCAAGCACAATGTTGAACCCTGGTATGTTAATAACACAGCTCATGGAGCAGACCTGTCAGCTGCTGAAAACCAGTGTGCAGGGTGAGTGTTGAATGATGCTGCAGGGCGGAGCAGCGCTGCGGTCTCTCCCCGTCTTTCCAGACGCCGTGACACGCTCGCGTCCCCTTTTCTCTAGCCTGTGCATACCTCACATTGCTTTCTAACAGCACGTGGCTCTTCCTCCTGGGCGACAGAGGAGGGTTTGTGTCTCACTGGGATATCTAGAGACTCCTGTGGAGTAAGGCCTTAGCTTTGCCTGAAACCAGGACAAGGGGGAATGGATTAAAGCTAAAAGAGGGAAGATTTAAATTACATATTAGGGGGAAGTTCTTTACAGAGAAGGTGGTGAGGTGCTGAAACAGGCTGCCCAGAGAGGTGGTGGAGGCCCCGTCCCTGGAGGTGTTCAAGGCCAGGTTGGATGGGGCCCTGGGCAACCTTGTGTAGATCCAGGCCTGGAGGTTGGTGGCCCTGCCTGTGGCAGGGGGATTGGAACTCTGTGATCCTTGGGGTCCCTTCCAACCCAGACCATTCTATGATTCTATCAAACCCTCCTTCGCTATCCACAGTCAAGCTCTCTGGTAATGGCTCGATCCCACCGAACCGCAGCTGAGTGACAGGCGGGGAAATGCTGTGGCTCTTCTTTCAAAAGATACTTCACTGTCAGGCAGATGAGATAAGAAAGGCCACAGACTTGCTGCCTTCAGGTTGTTCATCTGTTTGACTTAGACTCTCATTTTGGGAGCTCATTATGCAGATCCACCACTTAATTAAAAATATACTTGTACGTGCTAGCAGTGAGTCTTAAGAGGAATCCGTATTTTAACTTTGAGATTGTTCTCAACTTCCATTATTTAATTTTCTCTTGAAGCAAACTAGTTTTCAATTCAAAAGAACTTTATTGCAATGTTCAATTTTTTGTTCTGGAATGTTTCTGTAGCAAACTAAACTGCTGGCTTGCAGTGTAGCATGTCATATCTTTTGTTTTCACATAGGTAATATACATTCCAATCCGTCTCAGTGGAGTAGCTAATGTCCTAGAAAAGACAACCCTTTCTTTAAGTTAGACTGAAAGCAGCTTTTGCAGTTCCTGATTAAAAAAACCCCAAAGCAACACACTTTTAGCTTTGGAACCATAGTAGTGAATCAATATACTTCAGGTAACTGGATTACGTGGGTCTTAAAACTATGGTGATAGATGTCCTACAGGCTGCGTGCCCGTGCTTTTGTCTCAAGCAGTTTCTCATTGTTGAGTTTAAGGAAGATTCTCAACCCAACTTGAATGGACAGAGGAAAAACTGTGTGGGTTTTTTTTTCTTCTCCCTGTTAGTTTGCAGAAGTTGAAGAAGATGATTGGGATATATCATCAGTAGAAGACGACTTTTTATTGAATAAGGTTGATAAAGGTCAGAAGGCGTTGAAGACTCAGAAAAACGAGTCAAATGCTGCGTCTGTGGTACATGCCTGGGGTCTTCCCAAGAAGGGTGTACCAAAGGACGAGGGTAACGTATCCATACTCCTACGCTACAAACCTTAAGTGACTGACTCACCTGGAGGGGAACTTAAGTAGTATCATGTATTACTCATTATAATTCGGTACGTGGTGCTTTGTAAGGAAAGAGCAAGTTAAAGAAAACCCACCTGTGTGCTTGGGTTTGTCATACAAACGTCCTGGATTGTATTTATGATAAATACTTACATGTAAACAAGACATGCTATACCGTTGGGATCCCAGGAAGCTTGAATGTGAGATTTTAAAAACCACAGTGCCATCAGGCTTCATCCTCATCTCAAAAATTAATCACCCAGGATTTCTTGGGTTTAAATCTCTTCCCAAATTTACCTGAGGAGGGAAACTTCCTTTCTTTGTCTTGAGAATACTAATAAGGTTCCAGGCTTGTTCAAGATACCCAAGTAACCCACCAGGCTGAGATAAATATTTGAGCTACAGGTAAAGGAATAGCCTCACTCTTACGTAGAACTGGCATAGTAGTTTCGAGCTCCCAACATTTCAAAATAGTTAAAGGTTAAAGCGGTGTCAGTTACGTAAAGATACTTCAGGTTGTTTTTAAAGGGAAAGTAATGTTGACACTGCTTGTCCTGTGCATTGTGTTCTGTGACAGAAACGGCCTTCGTATTATCAACACTTGTAATTTCCTCACCGGTTCAAATTCTGGACTTCCTGAAGTCCTCAGGTGTTTGCTTACATAGCATGTCATTTTATCTCATAGATAAACACCAATAACCCCCAAAACGTTATTAGTAACTGTTAATTTTTACATTTTCTTTTGTTATTTTAACAGGCCTCCACGAAGCTGATAACACGAGCACCTTAAAGAGCAGCTTAGTCACAGTAACAGACTGGAGTGACTCTTCAGACATATAACCGCCGCGCTGCTGACGGGAGGCGCCGCCGTTGGGCTCTGCTGGGGTTGTCAAGTGTTTCCTACTCATTTCTCCTATCAGTCATGTGGTAAGGAGGAGAACACTCTTTTTACAAATCTCCCATGTCTTTCAGGCCCGCAGTTGAAACAAGGCTGTTCACATGCACTGAAGTTGAAACTGGTCGTGCAAGAAAGCCTGTTTAATAGATGTGTCCATCTATTAAAAGGTGGAGTTTCTAACATTGTTTCAAATAAACACGAAATAAAAAAAAATGGCCTCAGCTATAAAGCCCAGGTGTTACCAAATGCCTCCTTTTTTGGGAAGTTACCCTTTTTGGGGGGAGAAGTTAGCATTTTTTGGAAAAATTTAGAAAAGTTGTTACTTTTTAGGGGTTTTTTAATTACAGCTGAGTGTGAAGATCAAAGCACAAAAATTGGAAAAAACCCTGAAACGCCAGGCTGAGGTGAGGAAAGTACCGACCTGCCCTTGCGCAAGTCCTGTCAGACCTCGGCCCTTATGGGCTTCCTTCTGACAAAAGCCACAACGTTGTTTTGACTGAGATGAAATGCAGAAAAACAAAAGGCACTTGGAATGGCTTTGTAGTCCTGTTGCATTTTCAATGGCATCGGGTGCCAAACCTTTACTGCCAGGCCCTGCTGGCCTGACAGGGCTGTTCTTTTCTTGTTTTATATAGAATCCTAGAATGGGTTAGGTTGGAAGGGACCTTTGGAGGTCATCTAGTCCAACCCCCCTACAGTAAGCAGGGACATCTTCACTAGATCAGGTTGCTTGAATGTCTCCAAGGATGGGGCCTCCACTATGTCTCTGGGCAACCTGTTCCAGTGATCTACCACCCTCATACTGAAGAACCTTTTCCTAATATCCAACCCAAATCTCCCCTTTTTGAGTTTAAAACCATTACCCCTTGTCCTATTGCCACCTGCCCTCATGAACAGTTCTTCACCAGCTTTCTTATAGGCACCTTTCAGGTATTGGAAGGCCGCTATAAGGTTCCCCTGGAACCTTCTTTTCTCCAGGCTGAACAAACTCGACTCTCTCAGCCTATTTTCACAGAAGGGGTGCTGCAGTTCTTTCATCATTTTTGTGGCCCTCCTCTGGACTCACTCCAACAGGTCCATGTCCTTGTGTTGAGGGCTGTAGAGCTGGACACAGTACTCCAGGTAGGGTCTCATCATAGCAGAGTAGGGGGCAGAATTACCTCTCTCAATCTGCTGGCCACACTCCTTTCAATGCAGCCCAGGATGATAGGTACAGCTTTGTCCCAAAATAACCAATGTATTGAAACTTCAGGGGTCTGTCACTTCTCACCTCAAGACAGACACAACTGTGTGTCTAATTTCCGTGTCTCAGTCTAGAAAGCATTTTGCGGCTGGTCATAACCTCTGATCTCATTGTACAAACACCCCCTCGAGAGCCATTGCCTTTCTAAGGGCAGGGGAAATAAAAACCCCCAGTACTAGCTGAATTTTTGAGCTGCTGTAACTAATTCAGGGTTAACTAAAAAGTGCTGCAAAGAACTGACAATATTCATTTGCTCAGCCCTTCAGGAATGTCATCAGCAGAGCTGGTAGTGCCTGGGGCCCTTCCCTTCCCCCTCCCCTTCCCCTTCCCCTTCCCCTCCCCTAACTTCTTCACTCCTGCCTCCTCCAGCCCCATGCTGCTTTTCCCTTCACCCACTCACTCCCTCTTATTCCTCTGGCACTGAATCAACCACGTTGCATGTTCAATCCCCCAGCCCTGGCCATGGGATACGGAGGCCAGAGCCTGCTGCTTCCCTGACTGTCCTCCCCTGGGCCTGCAGTGATGGCAGGCTCTGCAAAGCCAGTGTGCCTGTGGGGAGGTAGTTTACGTGCACGATGTGCCGCTGTCGATACGTGACGCATGTGATGCCATTCCCATAAGCAGCTGACCCACCAGCTTGGTAAACACCTCGTTTATTTGTTTTATTTTTATTATTTTTTTAAGGAAAGCAACGTCAGCTCATGATTTCCAGGTACAAACTTCACAATACCCACAGCAATCTTAAAATATTCCGTAACAAAATTTACACCAGTACGTAAAAAGCTGCAAGTTAATAATGTTTTTAAAAAGTCATTGTCTTCGTGGTAATTACAGTGGGGCTGGGGAGGGGGGACAGGACGGGACAGGATGGGGGGGAATCACTCTGAAGGAACCATATAAACTCATCTTTAAACCGCTGTGAATCTTCTGACCCCAGTTAAACGTAGGCGTTCTTGTCAAAGTGCTTGGGTGGGGTTTTGTCTGGGACGCTGTTGTGGACCTTTGTGCGAGAAGACATCACAGATGTGGCTCCGTTATAGGCGTAGCCCCTCCTGGAAAGGAAAAGAGAAGCAGCCGCTCACAGCCCGTCCCTCTGCAGCCCAGCACTGCAGCACGAGAAGGAACCTATAGCAGCCTACCTATACATTTCAGGGGAGGGGGCAGGGACACACACACAACACAACCTTCCTTCCCTGTGTGGTCTCGTTCTAGTTTGACTTTCGCCCTCCCAACACCCCTCTTTGCAAGTCACTTTCTTACCGACGTGTACCCCTCATTCCCAGCTAAGTCAATGAGGGCCCAGTCATTAAACACTCAGGCTCTGGCAGATCCTGGGTGAGCAGCTCCTCCCTCCCCTCTTCCTTACCACCCCTCTGCTGCTGCTGGAGGCCCCCACCACTGGCCTTCACCCCTCTCTTACTCTTGACCTTTTAAGGGGCAACAGCTTCAAGTTGGAGCACAGGAAGTTCTGCACCAACATGCAAAAGAACTTTTTCCCAGTGAGGGTGACAGAGCCCTGGCACAGGCTGCCCAGGGGGTTGTGGAGTCTCCTTCTCTGGAGATATTCAAGACCCGTCTGGACGCCTCCCTGTGAGACCTGTCCTAGGGAACCTGCTTTGGCAGGGGGGTTGGACCCGATGATCTCTGGAGGTCCCTTCCAACCCCTACGATTCAAGTGATTCTGTCAACTGGGAATTAAAGAAACTCTGTCCACATCTGTGAAGTGACCTGACCGCTTTTCTTACAGGAGTGAATGTGGGGGGTTTCCAGCTGTAGTAAATTTACAAAGTCTATCTATCCCAAGTATTTGTTCCAGTCGGTAGCTTTGCTTAGCTACGTCCATGATGGACAGAGCATTATCCTTAAATCCACTTACTTTCTTTCATCCACACAATCCTTTCCTGAACCCCACCAAAAAGTGGCTTTGGAAAAGCAAACAAGCAGCACACACATCGTGGGTACAACTGCACCACTCCTGATTTCTTTCAAGGAGTACAATGCGTGGTTTACCTTGGAGAATGACTGCTTTCAGCTATTGAGCAGCAGAATATACTGCCACCAATTATGCAGAGGGAAGCTCCAGCCCATCCAATGAACAAAGCTGCTCCTAATTCATACCTACAGGAAGTTAATAAATGGGTTTAAGGAAAGAGAGCATGAATGTCACAGGTTTTCAGAATAAAGCAACCTACTATATTTTTTCTCCCTGAGTAACTTCCCACTGACATAGATGCTATCCCAAAACCAGCAGCTCTGCTGTTCACCTGTGTCCCTTCCACCATTTCTCCCTTCCTCAGGAGGCAGCCTCTGTCCCTGCAGCTTGCATGGGTGATGTTTATCTCCCCACACAGCCAGCTGGGCTGCCTGTCTTCTCCACATCTCCTCCGGAATCCCTTGGCTGCAGGGTTATACGATTCTTCCACGTGTTTGAAGTGCACAGCTCCTGTCCCCTTGGACAATTTGGGGTTTTTCCCCACTGTCTCCCAAGCTGGACCGGGGCTTTCACTGAGCTGGTGACTACAGCTGCTGCCTACAGCTCTCTCTTAGCACTCCAGCCTGCTTAAAACAGGGGGGGTTATATGCACACATATAATACACATACACAAACACATCCACACACGTAGGCAACATGTGCCATCAACCTTCTGCTTCTTTAGTCCCTGTGGCTGGACTCAGGCTGGAGGACGCTGCTCCCTTCCGAGCCCTTGGGTCACCAGCTCCAGGTCACCAGCAATGGTCCCCTCTGCCGCCTGGGCCACACACCAGATGTCTGTAGTCAGAAGCTGCTCAGTTTGACATTGAGAAAAGATGGTGGTGCTTTAGCACAAAAGGCTAAGTCCAAGTTTCTAAAGTAAGAGAAGTAAATGAAGGAAAAGGGTGTGGAGAAGACATTCTTCTCCTCACCACCCTTAAGCTGAGCTCTGGAGCTTCAAGACCAGCAGCAAGCCATGGCTGCCACTTGTCTTCTCTCTTCTCCAGCTCCTTGCCTGAGGTGCTGCTCTTTAAAACACTTTCAAGATGACCTGTGTTAGATGGCAGGCCCAGCAGTCTCCAGACTCTCATATACCTCATATTAGGACAGACGGTGTGTGTCCTGCTCCAGTTCCTCCTTGAGGAAACCTTTATCTCCTTCTGACTCTCAGGGTCCTGCACTGAAAATCACAACTGAAAGACTCTGCCATTGCTTCCACGTGAATGGATCCTAATTTAACATCAGCTGAAATATATTCCTGAAAGGGGTAAGCTGTAAACTGTAAGGGGTTCTGCAAAACTTGTGTCTTTACAGAGATGTGGAAACTCTCAAAAGTTGTCAGTGAGCCCAGACACCCAGAAAAGGACACAGCAACTTCCACAATAGGTCACAAGGGGGGAAATGCTGGCTGGAATAAAAATTTTAAAATACAAAAAAAAAAAAAAAAAATCACTTTTTAATGTTTTCTTGAGGTTGTTTTCTTAAAAAAAAGTCACACAGGGAGAAAAAAACCACACTTGGAGTTTGCCTGGATACAAGCCCAGGGTCAAGATGGACACCCAAGTTCAAGTCATTTCTGACTCAGGGACTTAGTGTGGAAAAGCGATGGAGCCATCAGAGCTCAGAGGCAGGATGTCTGGGGAGGGTTTCCACTGCCATCAGAGCTCAGAGGCAGGATGCCTGGCAACAGTTTCCACCTGACTCTTCAGGCCCTGCTGGTGCTCTTAACTTGTGGGCTTCTTCTTCATTTTCCATTTGCATTTCCATTTCCCGAAATACATCTCACACCATGAAGGCGCCTCTTTTAGCAATCCCACTCTGGGGATCCCTCCATCCCCACAGGTGCTGCCAGAGCACACCTAAGGGATATGGACCAGGAAGGCTGTTGCTGTAACAACTTACTTGCTGAGACCTTGGCCTAGAGAGTGGGAAACACAACTTCACTTCCACACCTCCACCCACAACGTTAAACAGCTGGCCTGAGGCTAACAGGAGAGGGATAAGGCCACTAACTGCCATCTGCCCTCCTGAAGCTCCTCAGCTGTATTGCAAAGAAATTAAGATTACACTGGGATTCATTGGGTAGACAAGGGTTACCTGACTGCTGCCTGCTAGCTGGGAAAGAAGACATGGAGCCTGGCCTTCCCTCTTGGGGTTGTTTGTAGTTTTTAAGCAACATCTGTAACTATAACATGTATAAACAGATTGCATATATAGACCCTTCTTGTGTGACTCTCACACTGCTAGGTTAATGAGGTGCAGAGCTGGCCTAATTGGTCTTCTTACACACACAAATGGAGTAGATAAAAGACTTCTGATTTAAACTGGCACTTAGGAGAAAAGGCTCATTTTCAGCTGCATATCGACCTGTGTCTGGCTCCCTGAATTACTCCAGCCCACCTTTTCAGCATTTAAGAACCCAACCCTAGCCTCTCCTCAACATCCAATACATGACAAGATCTTACCATATGAAGAAACCCTCACATACATTGGTATCTCCAGGGGAAAAAAAAAAGGAAAATAAGAACAAAAAGAAAAGGGAGAGAGGCTGTTTTAGAAGAAATTTCTGCACCTGCTGTTTTCCCCTTCCCACTTTAGCACTAAAGTCTTTGCAGGCAAAATGCTCTTGCCTTCTTAGAACTCCCAGTTGCCAGAGACAAAGCAGCCACTCCCCAAAGCCTGTGGCTGCGCATCCACCATCTCAAATCAGTGAAATGGGTCTGCTGAAGGATCGCTTAGAGATCGCTGAGGGGAGCGGGACACTGATGAAGAGGCCAGAGGTGGTGACCCCTGAGGGCTAAGAGAGTTCAACTGCATGGAACTGAAGTCACCTTCAACTACACTGGCCAAGCAGGCAAAGAGCAGAATTTCTGCTGTAATCCAGGGAGGAAGAGTTCAGGGACATGAAGGAAGTCTACTATCAGTACAGAAGAAAAATACTGCAGTTGTTACATACATTAGGACCATCCATGAAGGAAGCATCCAAGCAAACCACTGGAAGCTTCAATAGCTGACTGGATGTCGGCACACGTAAAGGGCATAGCCACCTACTCAACACATCGGACCAGCTACCTAAGGAGACACATTTTGAACATCCAAGTCTTAAAGAATTCTCAGAAAAGGAAAAATAGATCCAAAGGCAACCATGGGAGAGGGGAAAGAGGGTCCACATGAACTGTGAGCAATCCACTCAGAGACAAGAAATATAAAGGGCAAGAATTCCCTTTACAAAAGAATGGCAACTTAGTCTGGTAGTTTGGATAAATCGGCCCCACTCATCAGTAAGAATGATGATGATGACTGGCAGGGTTCAAATTGTGGCAGGGCACAAAAAGGGTAGCCTATAAGAGGGCGGGTTTTTTTAAATCAAGAGTAGTAAAGTGACAAAATAGTTTCCTAAGAGAAGCTGCGGGAGCAACATGAGCAAGAGAGCAAAGCAGAAGCACAAGTTCTCTCCTAACAGGGGCGCCCAAAGGGAAATGAAATCCAACCTGGCTGCAAGCACCAGGGTGTTACACACTATCACAAAGACTCCAAGCGTGTTCCTGCCCAGGGCCCAACAATCCCTCTGGAGTTGTACTAAACTGGCCGTGCAAACTGTTCCATCTTGGGCATCCAGCCTAAGGTTTCGTCCTACGTAAGGCAGGTTTCAGGGTGTCCCCGTGGTAGCTGCCATTCCTCAGGTAGGTGCATATATTCAAACCAGAAGTCTCAAGGTTTAGGCAGGTCTCTGATTGCTCCTGCACCCATACATATTCAGGGTGCCTCCTCCAACTGCAGAAGACTGAAGGGGAATTGTGATGGCTGAGATGACACTCAACATCCACTGTCCTTCACTTTCTGCTAGCGCTATCTCAAGCCCGTCTCTGACACCACCAGAGTAACTCTCTCAGGAGAGAAACGTGCAGCAGAATGTGAAAGGCTGAAACCCAAAGCAGCACCCGTGAGGAGCCCATGCCAGAATTCCACAATACACCTGCAAAGCACGTTAAACGCTCCTGCAACGTGTACCAATGCAAGGCTTTAGAGGTGGCAATGAAAAAACATCCCTCCAACATACTTCACATTGGTTGGGAGAGAAGGGGGGACGATCGCCCCCGGTAGCTCAATCTGACACAAGGTCATTGCAGGAGCTACACCGGGCACAACTCAAATTACAGCTTCTGGCTCTCCTCTCTGCCTTTATCTTTGTGGCTGCGATTATGTGCGCATGCAGCTGAGCTGCACTGGTGCTGCAGGAGAGAGGTAACTTCTGCATAGGAGGTTTGGCTGCCTTTATTTCAGCATGTGGACCGAAATTCTCACTTGCTCACAGTAAAACTCCTCTGCGAGGTCGGCCTGCTCTTTTGGAGCAGAACAGCACAGGGATACAGTGTAGGAAAGGGAGGTCTGGCAAGAACCATGGTATTTTTTACTAGGAACAGTAAGCCTGATGAATAATTAACTTCTGGCTATATAGCCAAGCTCCATTTTCTTCACAGTACCTCACATCTTTGTTTCTTTTGGAGGCCTCTGGATCCTGTTCTCACCGTATCAAACAAGCAGAAACTATAGCAGAATTATGGAGGAAGCTAATATGAACCTGATTTCAAGGGGCTACTGCAAATGTAAATCCAGTTAATGGTATTTATTCAGATTATTTTCTTTCTACCACAACGAAACAGAAAGGCTCAGAGTTCCTTACTGAGCCCTTACTTGGATCTCAGGGAAATTCATACCCAATTCTTGACATATCCTGGCACTACCACCACCAAAGCTTAGAAAGCCTTGTCTTTAAAGATAACTTTACATTACGTAAGAAGCCAGACCTAGAAAGTTAACGAAGCTGTAATTTACAGCCAGCGTTTTCAGACTTGGTGGGTAAGATGTGAACCCAAAATCCACGGGTTCATGAAGTGTCACCTTTGTAGGTCCTGAGAACTTGCACAGCTTTCAAGGGAGTCTGTAGGGGTGCTCATTATTTCTGGCATGCATCCTGCAATTCCACAAACATTCACTCCCTTAAATCGAATTACAAGTTTAGTCAAAGCATTTATGTCGGTCCTTATATAGTCAACGGGTTATAAGGTTTATGATCCAAATTTCAGCCATTGGGATATGAAAATCTGTCAGCACTAAGTCCACAGAGCCTGCTGAAACCTCTCCTCAAGAAGAGTGAAGTTTGCACAGTGGTTGACGGGTGTATGGAAACCACCTTCTACCATAAGATTCAGGAAACCATTTTCCTCCTTTCCTATCAAAAGATGCACCTAGTGAACACTGCTGTCTTGTGAAATCCTTTTGCTGCACCTCTGACACAAACACAAGCTTCACTTGGAACAGGCTGCCCAGAGAGGTGGTGGATACCCCATCCCTGGAGGTGTTCAAGGCCAGGTTGGATGGGGCCCTGGGCAACCTTGTGTAGCTCCAGGCGTGGAGGTTGGTGGCCCTGCCTGTGGCAGGGGCGTTGGAGCTCTGTGATCTTTGGGGGCCTTTCCAACCCAGACCATTCTATGATTCACTCTTGAAGAACCCTGCTAGCTCTGCAGCAAGAGGGGCAGAACCCCGCTGAGCTTATGATACGCCTGAGCACAAAAATTACAGAGCAATTGCCTTATGGGAAGGTGTTCGGTCATTAACCTCCATCACAGAGTTACTACAGTTGGAAACCATGATTAAATAAAAACTGCAGCCCACTCTCCTCCTCTGCCCAAGAGGAGAAGCACCTGCTCTCTGCCTAGATGGGCTCTGGAGCACAGCATGAAACTTAAGGTCTACTTCTTTGTAAGATTTATGGGTATAGGAAAGTACTTACTTTTGTGCAACAAAAGAAGGATCAAAGAACTCAGACGTGATCCTGTTTGCATACAGGGAACAACTAGTCATAGAGCACAACCCTGAAAAGCATAAGACAAACCATTCAGTGGAGCCAGCAGAAGAGCTTTGGGCCTGACCCTGAAGCTAATGAAGTCACGGAGAACTGTGCACAGGGATTTCTGCGGAAAAGAAGCAGCTCCGGTATGACTTCAAATCCTAAACTTAGAGAAATAAGGTATATTTACCAGAGAGTATGAAAATCAGTCCAGCTAAACAAGCTATTTTTGCTTTAGTCTGATCGGAGCCTCCGACTTTTGTACATTTCATCCCAACCAGTCCAAAAATGGCACCAAAGAAGCCCAGGCAGACAGCGGAGATCATCAGTCCTCTGCAGGCTTGGATGTAACCTGCAGTGAGAAAGAGCAAGGCTAATGTGAGAAACAGGCCCGACACGGCTTTCGCTGTAGCTCCTCTCCCTCCGCGCAGCGCCAGGCATTCGCAACCCGAACCAGGCCTTGGCCAGAGCAACGTCACCTTACCATGCGCCACGTTCTCCTGGGTGATGTGTGCCCCTTCACAGGGCATCGCCACCTCAGCCCAGCTCATAGGAAACACGTTAGGGCGCTCAGGGCTGCAAAAAAGAATCCTGTGGCACTGGGTACAGTATCTGCAGGAGGTTGTACCCATGAGGTTTTGAAGAGCAAACCCACACAGCCCCTGCAGTGGCTGTCACAGGCTGCAGACCCACTCTGTGTACAGAAAGGGAATCTTTCCCAACATGTCAGTCCTGCTGCCAACGTGTCGCAGATGCAGTATGGCCAGCAGCTGATGGCAGCTGCTGACCCCTGCCTGGGCCACATGGGTTTGGATCCACAAAAGGCCTCACTCTGCAAGGAAGTCCGACACGTGCTCAGCTTCATGGATAGAAGTAACCCTTGGAGATAAAAGAAACTACTGCCTGGACAAATGTGGCTGGCCTGAGCTACATACCATTCTGCCATGCTGGCTGAGGCAGCTCTGAGCTGGACCTCCCAGGGACAGGGACTTTCAGCAGGACAACTTGGCCCCTTCTCTCTTCCCAGAATATCTTGTAACTGAAAGGCTGTAATAATCTCGTACCGCTGGTCACAGGGCGGAACGCTGCAACCTTACACAGCCCAGCGGCCATCACAAGCTGTTTTTCTTCATAACCTGTTGTTACACCTCATTTAAAATGAAAATGCACTTCTGCTATTCAGGTGTTTTGTTCTTTTTGCTTTGATCCCCAGTGTGTGGAAATGCTGAGAGCTAAACCACGTGTTCATTGCCTGCTCCAAATTTTAGGTGATAGCAAATACACAACGAAAAAAAACCAACCACCCCAGCCTGCCTAAAAGTCTTCAATTTATAGGACATTAATATGTTAAAACAGGAACTAGAGGACATCTAATGAAAACAGAAGGCAGAAGATTCAAAACAAAAAGTGCGCTTCTTCAGACATCGGAGTTGTGGAACTCTTTTCCATGGGACATGTGGATGCTACAGGTTTGCAGAAAGAGACTGGATACACTCATTAGAGAGAAGTCTGTGTCTGGCTGGCAGGTCCTTGAGCTGCAGATGGCTATCACTCAAGCACGGACACTGTCTGCACTCCTTACAGCCTTACTCAGCTGCTGCTGGAGACCTGTCAGCTCCAGGATGAGCTCTCCGCGTACGAATGGTGTTTCAAACAACCCACACTGGTTCCCAGCTTTGTGCAACAAGCAGCACAGGAGAAGGGACTGGTAGCACGTAATGCCCCATTGTATCAGTCCTACCAAAGTCAGGTGCTGTGCTGCACAGCTGCAAACGCAGCCTGCTGCCGTTCATCCACATCTGTTGGCAACCACACAGACCTCTCTCGTTTGACATGTGCTTCTGCAGCCTGTTCTGCTAGAGAAATACAACAGCCAATGAAACAGCTGTTAAGTCTCCTGTTGGACTCGGAGAGAGTCATTTGAGCCCAGCTAAAGTGCCTATCCTTATCCTTAGGTATGTTAAGCGTGAACTGTGAGGTAGACCCCACCGGTAGAAGGGTGAACTGCTCTCTGTGAAGGAACCTCCTTTTCTCCATCCATGGCAAAGGAAGCAGAGAGCCAGGGGATGACCCTGAGTGAACAACCAGATCGCTGTTACCTCATCCAGCCGGACAGCAGCTACCTCACCCAACCAGACTGCAGTTACCTAACACCAGGCGAGGTGACCACCTTTCTCACCCAACTGGGCAGAGTAAAATTTCCTCAACGGTGACGTAAAAACCACACTCTCAAACACCTCAGTTCAAACCTGGGTGAGAGGTACACCTACACCTCTGCTTTCGAGTCAAAATCCCATGTTCTTACTCCTTTTTCTTCACTTGGGAAAAACCCAAGGGATGTCAGTAGGCAGAGGGCTTCAAGAAGAACTTCAGAAGGTGGCTCTTAGTTTATAAACCCTGAGTCTGAAGAAAGCAGTCTTGCTTTGCTTTGCTAACTTTTGCTATAGGCATGGAAAGGCTGGCTTTTAGTACTTTTGATGGTGTGTAATGTGTTTCTTGTAGCACACGGGTAAAGCAGGAGGTGAAGATTGGCAGGAAGCTATTATTTTTGACAGGTCCAATTTATTGACACTGTTAGTAGCTAATTGACACATTAAAGTGCTGAACCATGAACATATTTACCCAAAGGTCCTCTAAACTTTTATTTATGCCTGAACCTCCAAGGAGAAACAGTACATATTCACCTCAACCAAAACAGCCAGCTTATGTGAGGAACCACAGGGCTGAAATTCAACTGTTCCTGAAGGTCAGCACGCAGTTTCAGAATAGGTGGAGGGTAGTGAGACAGCAAGAAATAATTAACTCACCCACCCAGAAATCATTTTCAATTATAAACAGCGCGAGCTGGAGGAGTGCTCAGTTCTGCTGAATGAGTAACCTTCCTCACTAAATATTTCACTGAATTGGGCAGGCTTGTTTCAGCTCACCACAGCAATCACCCAACTGGCACACCTTTTAAAACCAAAAAAAATATGTTTAATAAAAACCAAATCACTATCTACACCGGTAACATGGAAGAGCAGAAGGCTCTGTTAGTCCCACTAGGTTGACCGACGCATTAGGAAACACGAGATCTTTTCACCAAATCCAGCCTCCTCTTGCTTGGACCCTCAGCTAAGTCTATGTGACTGTCACAGCCAACTTCTTCAGAGCTGACTTCTTCCCCCTCCCCCAGCAGCGGGGTTAGAACTTGATGATCTTTATGGTCCCTTCCAACCCCAACCGTTCGGTGAGTCTGTGAGTTTCTTTGCTTCCTAGAAAGCAACGACACTATGGTGCTCACCGGGGCGCTTGATGCAGAGAAGTGTAAAGGGGAGCTGCCTAATTCTCCACACTTCTCCACTCAGGACCAAAGACTGCCCCATCCCCTTTCCAAATGTTTATTGTCTGTTTGCACCAGCTCCTGTAGGAAGCGTGTAAGGGACATATTCAGCACCCAAATGAAGTTTCCAAGCAACAAAAAAGCCATATGTTTTAAACAGACAAGCAGACAAACATGCATTACTCATAAAGTCATGTTTAGCAGCATTCCAAGAGAAACCTATTCCAAGGTGGTGTGTTTCAGTTTCTTTTTTTTTAAAAAAAAAAAACCCAAATGTGTTTTGTCTTGCATTCAAATTAATCTTGTTAGGTCTTCATCTGTCTTGCCTCACTGCTCTCACGCTTGCCTCTCATGCTCACATGGAGTTAGGAGGAATACATATCATGTAACACTCCAGAAAAAAAAATGTATTCAAAGTTCTGGAGGCTGCCACTTTCACAGTAAATGCCTCTGGTGGCATCCCACAGCCTGCAGCACATGGAGTGTAAGAAGTTGCCTTGCAGATACAGCACAGATTCCTTCTAAAAGTACACACCCACTGCTTATGTGTGATTTGTAAGCTCTAATATCCTCTTTAAGCTCATATGTAAATTTTTGTTTGGCTCTGTTCTTGCAAAAGGTCATCGGAGCCACCACTGGAAACATGAAAACCGATACATCCTCTTTTGGGGAGGTGGTTTCATCACTGAGTTTCTACCCACAGCCAGCAGCGCGCTCAAGCAAACACGAAATGCCTGTCAAGTCCCACAGACACAGCTCACAGAGACAACACGGGGCTGAGCCCTTAACGAGGGCTGGCCAAATGAGCTTCTGGAACAGGAACACATAAAGGCGGGAGGGCATCACATGCAATTCTCTCCACTCGTGTGGAGCGATGGCCTGAGAGCCATGGGGCCGGCCCCGCTCCCGTGCCGCCCCACAGCGATGTGCGGAACACCGAGACCGCCGTGATGCCAACCCAAAGAAGGGTAACAGGGAACCACCCCCAGATCACTCCTGACCCTAACTACGACACAGCTTCTGAAAAAGAAAGGACTTCTTCTGCACCTGTCCATCACCTGCAGGCAGAGTGACACCTTGATTTCCTACCCCCTTGTTTTGCCCCTGATCCCCTGGCAGACCTGAGCAGTCTCTTTGGACAAGAAGTCCAGCAAAACCCAAGAGGTTTCAGATTGTCTCTGTGGGACAGATCCTCTCCAGCTACATGAAGAAGGAGTGGAGCACGGTCACCTTTCCCTGGGACAACAAAATTATTTCTGGTAATTTCCCAGTCCTGCCTTACCATTTTGAGGGGAGCAGCGTGTTGTCACCACTCTATAGGATTAGTGTGTCTGCTCACAAACACCTCAGGGAGCTACTTCTGCCCTTTTCTGGCACCTTCACAGCCCCCCACCAGAGGATGGAGTGAGGCAATTTCCATGTCCCCCGAGTCACATGGAATGGGATCCAGTTTAGCCACGTAAATCCATGCAGGCAGGAAGAGGAGGGGAGGGAGAGGCCACCTGAATGACCAAAGGAGGCTGGGGTTCATGCTGACATACAAATCCTTGTAAGCTATGCGTGACACACTGCAACCCCAAAGCACGCTCCTGCACTGGGGAAGGGTTGGGGTGACAAGGGGGGACACACACCCATTGTCAGGCACCAACAGGTTCCCAGCAGAGCCTGTAGCTGCAAGGAGGGGAGTCTGGGCTAGGCCAGCTACTGAAAGCACCTCTGGTTGTGCGGCTGCCCTTCCACCCCATCCCAGCTTGCCTGGCCTGCGCTGTGGGGTCACGTCACCCTCTCCAGCTGCCTTTCAATTAGCATGGCACCTGGGTACCAGGATCTGGCCCCACAGAGTTTGGAGATGTTCTTGAGAAATGCTGGAGCCAATAATCTTCCACTGCTGATAAACAGGAGGATGGGATGAGGCTCTTCCAGATGCGCACGTTGGGTTTGCTTCTGTCCAAAGCAAGTTAGTGCTCTGCTGTCTTTTTGACCATGCAGCGGGTGCCTCACACACTCATTCCTCATTCTCTTACTCTGAAAACACATTAGCCCAGAACTACAAGAACCTCTAAACAACAGCTCTGAATGCTTTGGTACTGGTGATCACTCCTCGCCCACCTGCACACAGACCACAGCTCCTTGCCGGAGGCCAGAGACCACGTTCTCAGCTGCTACACTTGGCCACAGGGTCACTGACACCAGCAGAGGCCAGCCAGCTCTCCGACCCCTTCGGAGGAACCAGTGAACCCCTCTGCCACTATGGGGCTGGGTCAGAAGAACGTCTGGGGACTGGTACTTCCCCATCTGAGGGAAGCATCCTGCCACAGTGATTTTAAGGATTCCCTGTGTTCCCTCTTTTTAGTAACCTGACGTCTTTCAGCCCTTGGTACATACAGAGGTGAAAAGTTTTGTGACATTGGCATTGATTAGCTTCATGATAATATTGATCCTTGTTATGATAATTTGAATCTCTGTTAGCGATTCAATTAACAGACTTTGTGCCCTTTTAAGCCAACCTTTCACACGGAGATCCACTCTCCGTGTCCAGCACAAAGGGAGTATCCAACCGGACTGTAAGTTTTTTGCGAGTACCAAAGACACTGGGATGTTGTACACTGTATTAATGTGCCGCCATAAAAACTTGGAAAAGTCCCCTTCATTTTAAAAACCCTTCTCCTCCCTCTCTTCACAGTCCCCTCCTGAGGCTACAAGCCGATGCCACCCGCATTTCCACTGTTCCCACCAACCACAGTCAGTGCCAATCTACCCACTCAAAGTTTAGTCGCCAAGATTTCCCGTGGTTCCAGTTTCCCAGTAGGGCTTCCTTAAAGGGCAAAAATGTTTCCCCTTATCCAGAAGGGAAAGAAACACTGCACCAACACAGCCTGTGGTGTCAGGCACAGGAGCAAAACACTGCCCTAAAAGCTAAGCTGAGTCGTGCATCCCTAGTCGTGCATCACTTTCGCGCGCATCCCTTTTCCTGCATCCCTTTTGCGTGCATCCCTTTGCATCCCCTGACTGCCCCAAGCTTTTACACCCCCATTCATCAATGAAGCAATGACAACCGAGTTAATAACCAAAAAAAAAAAGGGGGGGGGGGGGGGGGAGAAAGAACAAGAAAGAAGCAAAGGAACGTTAATTGAAGCCAAATGACGCCCAGGTTTGTTCTTCTCCACCGAGCGTTGCGCGGCTGGCACAGCCATCAAAAAGAGGAATGTCACGACAGTCGGAAGATAAATCGGCAGGAACCCTCTGCCCGCGTCTTTCCTGTGGCAAACCCGCACCCGCGGAGTTTCCCGATGGGGTTAAAAACGAGAGCCAACGCGGGCACCTGGGCATCAAACCCCAGATCAGTCCGTGGGGTTTGGGGGAAAAAGCCCCCCTCCTGTGGCGTGCCCACCTGCTCGGGGACACCGGGGCGCCGATCCCGCGTGGGAGCCGCCTCCACGGGGTCCCCTCCCGCCCCTCCGGGACCTGCTCGGCGCGCCCCGACCTCCCCCCCCCACCCCGCTGCCCACCAGCCCCACCGAGGCACAGCCACCGCCCCCCATGGGCTCCGGGACCGGCCCGGAGGGAGCGCCCCGTCTCCCGCAGACCGGCACGGGGTGGGGGCGAGGGGACGGGGGAATTGAGGGTTGAGGGGCAATTGGGATGGGTGTCGGCGGGAGCCTGACCGTCCAGCGCCAGCATGGATGGGAAGTCCTTGCAGTTGGAGACGCCGGTGGAGTCAGTCACGCAGGTCTTCCAGAGGTTGGCCCAGAAGGTGGCGGTGGTGATGACCGTGCCATCGATGGTGGACACCTTCCAGTAGTCTGTGGGCAGCGTGGAGGAGACCAGCACCCAGCCGGAGATGGTCAGCAGGAAGGCGATGATCTCCGCCGACGTGCTCGCCATGGGCCCGGCAGGCGGCAGCGGGCGGGCAGGCAGGCGGGCGGGCGGGCAGGCGGCGCGGAGCCGCGGCGGCGGCAGCCCGGGAGCGACCGAGTCCCGGCGGCGGCGGCGGCAGCGGGCGGAGCGGGGCCGAGACCGCCCCGGGCCGCGCAGCCCAATCAGCAGAAGGAGCTCCCGGCGCCCCCGGGGCCGCCCCCGCCTCGCCCGGCCCTGCAGCACCTCCCCGGGGTCCCCCCAGCCGCGCCCGAGCGGCGGCGCGGCGGGGCGGGGGGCGCAGCGCAGCCCCCGGAGCGGACGGCGGACCCCGGCCCCGCGGCACAGCGGGGGGGTGCGCGGCGCTCCCCGGGGGAGCAGTAAAAACCAGACCCGAAAACAAAGACAGGGCGAGGCGCCCTGTACCTGGGCTTTGGTTTCTCCTTGTCCCGGAGCTGAGCGTTGCGGGGCACGGGAGAGGGCGGCAGCCACTCCACTCCGCAGACGCTCGCTGCCAGCCTTGTCCTAGTCCTTACAGCTTGGCATCTCTTTCTGCATGTAGGCACCCCCCTTTCCTCCCCCCAAATATAGCCTTGCCGGGGGGCTATTCTACATAGCTTGTAGAATACAGGTGTTCCGATCGCTTCAAGCACTCCACGCAAGGATGTGAGCTTTCGAAATACGCAGCAAGGGGGTTTTTTTAACCCTCTGAGAGTTTCGGCTGGGCTCCTGGCGCTACCCGCCTGCAGACGATCCGCTTTTCAACAGCTGGTTTTGCGGTGTGAGGTGCTAAGCTTGGGGGTTTTTCTATCCCGGTCCCAAGGCACCGGCATTTCAAGCCAGCAGCTCGCAGGGGTGAATTTATCCGCTGCGGCTTCTCCTCTTGTTCAGAGCTGTTTACTTTTCACATCAGTAGTATATTTGCCATCGATGTGGAAAGTACACTGCCGGTCTTTACTTTCCTCCTATTTATTTCAAAACTATTGTTACATTTTCTAAACCTTTTTGCCAGGCAGGCAATGGCTGGAGGATAAGAAGCCACGTTTACATCATTATTCTTGCGATGAGTGCTCTGATTTTGCCATGTGGACACAAACCCGGATGTAAGAACATTGTAGACATTAAAAAGGAAAGGGAAGGAAAGAAAAAAAGATAAGAAAGAGAGAAAAGAAAGAAAGAAGAGAGAGAGAAAGAGAGAGAGAAAGAGAGAAAGAGAGAGAGAAAGAGAGAGAGAGAAAGAGAGAGAGAAAGAGAGAGAGAAAGAGAAAGAAAGAAAGAAAGGAAGAAAGAAAGAAAGAAAGGAAGGAAGGAAGGAAGAAAGAAAGAAAGAAAGAAAGAAAGAAAGAAAGAAAGAAAGAAAGAAAGAAAGAAAGAAAGAAAGAAAGAAAGAAAGAAAGAAAGAAAGAAAGAAAGAAAGAAAGAAAGAAAGAAAGAAAGAAAGAAAGAAAGAAAGAAAGAAAGAAAGAAAGAAAGAAAGAAAAGCAAGAGGAAAGAGATAAAAGGAAGAAAGAGAGAAAGGGAGAGAGAGAGAAAGAAAGGGAGGAAAGGAGCAGGGGGGGGAAGGAAGGAAGGAAGGAAGGAAGGAAGGAAGGAAGGAAGGAAGGAAGGAAGGAAGGAAGGAAGGAAGGAAGGAAGGAAGGAAGGAAGGAAGGAAGGAAGGAAGGAAGGAAGGAAGGAAGGAAGGGAGGAAGGGAGGAAGGGAGGAAGGGAGGAAGGGAGGAAGGGAGGAAGGGAGGAAGGGAGGAAGGGAGGAAGGGAGGAAGGGAGGAAGGGAGGAAGGGAGGAAGGGCCCAACCAGCTAGAGTTAGGGGTACCCTTGGATGCATATTAGAGCTGGAGGAGAACAGGTTTTTGTTGACCTGTTAATGCCCCAGCAGGATAAAGTGGGGTCTGCAGCCACCTTTACTGATATAACAGGGCTCTGCCCACCCTCTGCCTCCTTGGCACCCTCCAGCTTGGAGGTGACACACAGAGGCAGTGGTAGGGACGAGGGAGAGGGGAAAGCAGGTGGTAAGCTTGTTTGCAGAGCAGCGTTGGGCATGGGGGTTTGCTACAGCTCCGGTTCTACCTCTGTGCCAAGATGTCCCCTCCTCTCCCCTCCTCTCAGGAAGAAGAGGAAAGGTCTGGATGTGAGAAAGGGAAAAAATAAGAGGGGGGAAATAAAAGGTTGCTTGAATATTTTCCTCCATCATAGCACTCTGATGTCTTGCAGACTGGATTTCTTTTGGTGGTGGAAAGCTAGGTTAATTCAAAGAGCTCTCAGCTGGGATCTGATCCAGACTCTTGACTTGAATCCAAGTCTAGGTCATCGTGCTTCCTTGATGTGAGGTGCTGACCAGTTCTTTTACTGATAATGCTGCTTTGGTTGGTGTAAAGCTTGATGAATCCAGGGACTGGAGTTTGGACACATTTTGGGCAGTTTTCAGTGTGCTGCTATGTTGTGACCAGGGGAATGGAGCAAGTGCTGAAGGGTAAGAGCACAGCCCGGGGACTTCTGGGTCTGAGTCTGAGTCCCTCGAGAAGAAGAAGAGCAAGAAGAGGATCTTCCTGACAAGCATGGGCACCCCTTCCCAGAGGGACTTAGAAGAGGCAGACTGGGTAGGCAATCCTTCTGAAGCTGCTGTGGGCTCTGCCTGGGATGCCCAACAACCTATTCTGCTGTCCCAGAGCACTCCCCTTTCAACAGAGCTGGACTTTGGCTGTGAGGAGCAGTGTGTCTCTCTGACAGGCACCTGCCTACTGCCAGGGACTTAAAAGGGAGCCCATGCAGGTGGTTTGGAGCAGGAGAAGTTAATTCCAGCTCAAACCCACGTCTGTCAACAAGGGCCCTTCAAGCAGAGCTGGTCTGTACATTCATGCCCTTGTAAACCCCTTTTCAGGCAGATGATCTAAAGTGGTCTCAGAGTACACGAGAACCAGGCTCACTTCATCTTCAGGGGGACTTTTATGCTACTAGTCCAGTTGTTACCCTCTTTCTCATCTAGAATTGAAGCAGGACATTGAGTTTCTCATCTTGTCTGTGGTAGTGTAAACCCAAAATGGCATCATGCACAGCTGAGTATTCACACTGGGTGAAAGGGTAAGGAAGTTGCAGGAGATACTCTTCCCTTGTGGCATTTTCTTTGTGTTGTCTGGGACCTGTGGGGATTAGGCATTGGAAGACATTCATCTCTGAGGTCGTGTCTGCCCCCTTATCAATTTTTCAAGCTTCTCTCTATCTCTTGTGCAAGTCCTTCTGTTGTGAGCTTAACTCATGCATCTTCAAACTTCCAGTTTTCCAGAAAACAATGGTCCCTTTTCTCCCTGTTACTATGCTAGGAACTTGATATCCATACGAAGACGTTGCTGTAACTCCCTTCAACCTCTGTCTTCCTACCACCATAGCTCTGTCTTTGGCTGTGCTTACTTGGCTTTCTCAGATACTTCTGGTTTGTGTAGTAGAGTGAAAGACTTGGCCTTCACTTTGTTTCTTGTTCCTGTGTTTTGGGGCAAGCCATGACTTGGGATTTATTTATTTATTTCCCCTCCAAGTTCCTCAGACTGCTGTGGGACCAATTCCCATTATTTTCTGTACATAAATTGAACAGGTCACTGCATAAACATAGTTTTATGCTAGGTCACTGCAATGAGTGCGGATTTATTTGCTGGGACTGGGAAAGAAAGGTGCTCACACCTTTTTGTAAGAAAAACAGCCCTCATGGTTCATTTTTGGCAGCAAGCCCAATTGGCTCTTGGGCATGAAAATGGCATTTGGTGGGGAGAATTATTAGTAAGTGTTTCTTACTAGTGTTCAGCTGGAAGGGACCTACAACAATCACCTAGTCCAACTCCCTGACCACTTCAGGGCTGACTGGAAGTTAAAGCCTGTTGTTAAGGGCATTGTCCAAATGCCTCTTAAACACTGACAGGCTTGGGGCATCCACCACCTCCCCAGGAAGCGTGTTCCAGTGCTTGACCCCCTCTTGGTAAAGGGGTGCTTCATAATGAGGGGTGCTTCATAATGTCCAGTCTGAACATCCCAGCACAGCTTTGAACTGTTCCCACAAGTGGTAAGCCTGGATCCCAGGGAGAAGGGCTCAGCACCTACATCTTTGCTTCCCCTCCTCAGGAAGCTGTAGGGAACAATGGGGTGACCCCTCAGCCTCCTTTTCTCCAAACTAGACAAGGCCAAAACCCTCAGTTGCTCCTCACAGGACATGCCTTCCAGCCCTGGCACCAGCTTTTTTGGCCTCCTCTGGACACATTCAAGGACCTTCAGATCCTTTTTAAATTGTGGGGCCCAGAACTGCAGTCATGGCTCCAGGTGAGGCTGCACCACTGCTGTACTAAAAAAGCATTTCCTCCCTCTCCTCCTCATGTCCAACGTGTGGAAACAAACTTCACAACCCGCAGAGGGTTACAAAGCAGGTATGTTTAGTGCAGCGCTGGGTGCAAGGGGGATCACTCCTCCAAACTTGCACACCAAAGGGGCAAAGCAAATGTCCTATTATGATATAAAAGCATGCATATTAATTGATTCTCTGAATCAGTTCCACACTACTAAATGCCTTGCAACTGATAAAGCGACAAAGCCAGAGGTGCCACGTACAGGCGAGCCTAACCACCTCTCATCCAGGGACATAATGATCCCTTCTTTTGGCCATGTCTGTAGGTTGGAACTCTATGATTCTTGGGGTCCCTGACAACCCAGACCACTCTATAATTCTATGAATACAGCAGGACAAACACCTCTTTAGACTGGCTGGTTACACCGTGTTTGATGCACCCCAGGATGTGGTTTGCCCCCTTGGCTGCCAGGGCACACTGCTGACTCCTGCTGAGCTGCTGCCAACCAGCACCCCCAGGTCCCTTAATGCAGGGCTGCTCTCCAGCCACTCCTTTCCCAGTTTAAACTCGTCCCTGGCATTACTCCATCCTAGGTGCAGAATCTGGCACTTGGACTTGTTAAATATCATGCCACTGATGATTGCCCAGTGCTCCAGTCTATCTAGATACCTTTGCCAGGCCTCCTGTCCCTCAGGTGAGGCAACAGCACCTCACAGATCAGTACTGTCAGCAAACTTGTCGATGGTGCATTCAAATCCTGCATCCAGATCACTGATAATTATATTGAACAGAATCGGCCCTGTAATTGAACCCTGAGGAATGCTGCTGGTGACCAGTCACCAGCCAGATGTATCCCCATTCATTACAACCCTCTGAGCTCTGGCCTTCGGTCAGTTCTTCACTCAGTGCACCAGGTACCAGCTTATCCCACAGCTGGACAACTTGTCCAGAAGGACCCTGTGAGTGACAATATTAAAAGCATTACTCAAATTCAGAAAAGTCACATCTACCACCTTTCCTTTATCCACTGGGTGGGTGACCCTATCGTAGAAGGATATCAAATTAGTTAAAGAGGACTTTCCCTTTGTAAACCCTTGCTGATGGTGCCTGATGACTGCATTACTCTTTTAATGCCTTTCAGTAGTACTCAATATAATCTCCCCTTTAATTTTTCCAGGAACTGAGGTTAGACTGACAGGTCTACAGATCCCTGGGTCTTCCCTTACACACTTCTTGTGAATTGGAGTAACACTGGCTGGCATCTAGACAGCAGGAACCTCCCCAGACTTCCAGGATTTTTAAGCTAGATATATTTTACCAATCAGAATGGTATATTATTCAATAGTTGGATTTTTTGTCTATGTACAAAAGTCTATTGTGTAACTATGTACAGAAGAGTCCTTCAGAAAAGGGTTTGCTGTCAGGTCTGAAATACAGGATATTATTGTAGCTCTTGCAGGATCAAAATCACAAGCGATCGTTATTGCCTCATAAGTTAAACACCGGATGACAACAGCATTTGTTCTGCAGCCAGGATAAGCAGGCTGGGGTCGTCATGCCTTTGTCCCAGAGTAATTTTTCATGTAATTTTACCGTGCATAGGTTGGGCAACGTGAGGCTCTCTCCTGGCCCCGCTGCGTTATGATTTCCAGGGTGCCTGGAGCACTTGTGCAAAAGGGGAAAAGGAAAAAAAAAAAAAAACAACCCACAAAAAACCAAACCCAAAACCCAAAACCCCAACTTTATTTTTCTAAGGCTGAAGGACAACTTCCTTGTTTGCTAGGGCTTCCCTGAAAATTTGAATATCGAAAAGATAAGGCAGACACGCGGGGAATACAGACAGGCTGGTAAGAGCGTCATCACCTGGGCGAGGCCAGGTCTGCTGTCAGTGCTAGATCTGGGGAACACACCTCGAATTCGGAGGAGATCAACACGACTGTACCGTGAGGAGGCTTGTGCCGTGGTCGGCATTGTAGGCAGAACAAAAAGTGCCGCCTAAAAAGTGTGCAACCAGACCCCCTCCTCCAAAGGGGAGTAGGCCAAAGGCACGATTCTGTGTCACCGAAAAAAGAGCGGGAACAGCCGTGGATCATCACCACCAGTCCTTGCTGGGGTTGCCACTGTTGTTTTCCTCAAGCTTTAATTGTAAGTACAATTAAATGAAATGAAGTTGCCACACGCCTTTTGTAAACTGCCAGGACAGGAGCGACGTGAAGCTACGTGGTTCATACATTACATAACAGAAGGGAAAAAAACCCCTAATAGTTAAGTGACAACTGACATAATTTTAAAGGAGTGAAAAAAAATTGCATTCCACCAGCCACTATGCTTTTCCCCTCTCCCATTCTGTGCAGCGTGTTTGGACATTACAGACTTTGTTTCTTGACACCAAGATTAATGCATTATTTCTTTCTTTCTTTTTTTTTTTTTTCCTTCCCCCCCCCTCCTTCCAGCTCAGCTTAATTTTGTTGAAAAAACTCCTGTGTTGTTCCCTGTAAGTTTGTAATACAATGCTTTTAAAAATAGATATAACCTGTTTAACAAACTGAGCAGGAAATGTGAAGAAGTGCATCTCCTACTTTACTGGAGGTGCATTCCACCTGGCCAGGAGCACAGGTGCAGCTCTTGGCATTCAGAAGTTGCCTCGCACATCAAATTAAGGTTTTGCTGAACCCCTGGTAGGTCACAGTGGAAAGGAGGGAAACTTTCAGACTCTTTTTTAGAAAGTGAGGCCCTGTGTAATGCTATTTAGAAGAGTTTTGCAAAATAAAAGACTCTCTAATTGTATCTATTAGGGTTTAATTGAGGTGGGGGGACAGAGAAGCAGATGTCTTTGCAAAGCAGCCAGAAGCAATCCTTGCAGTGAGCCATAAAGATGAAGAGGTTGAGCCCTGATCGGTGGCTGAGCTGCAGGTCAGGGTTGAGACCTTGGTGTTCCCAGAACAGGAACACATTCCCACTGAGCACATCCTCTGCCCTCGTGCGCCACAGCCGGTCTCTGCCTTTTCCTGAGTGCTTGGAGATCTGGGCACCAGGAGTCCCTTGTCTCTTAACAGGCACCAGGATAGCTCCCAGATGGAGGGCTCAGAGAAGCTGGAGCTGACCCTTTGAGAGGTACACAGCAGCAGGACAAGGGGCATGAGTTGTGGCTTGGGAAATTCCCATTAGATAACAGGAAAGAACTGTGTTACTGTGAGGATGGTCAAGCACTGGAGAGGGTTGCGAGAGAGGCGGTGGGACCTCCCTCTGTGGGGTGCTCAGGGCTTAATGGGACACGGCCCTGAACAAGCTGCATTTGTGACTGGATGGAGGTCCCTTCTAACCTGAATTATTCCATTACACTGTGATTTTGTCACCTCACTGAAGCAAATGGGAGTGGCGCTGGGATGCATGTAGCTCTCTGTCGGCCTGAGCGGTGCACCAGCATGTTAGTGATCACATGTTAAATATTATGCACAGAACATGACTGCACATGGTCCCCACTACCCTGCTATTCAGTCCACATGCTGAAAGCTCCTTTTCACAGCCACCTGCAGTTCAGTTCCTGGCAGCACCGCATGTAACTACTTTTCCAGCTGTTTACAAATAGGGAATTTTTTTCCAATGGGTTTTGTTTGTTTGTTTGTTGGGTTTCTTTTGAGAATGCCTCTGGATAGGAAACCCAAAGTGGGGAGCATGGCACAACTAAGAAGGAGAACATCTTGTGAGGAACTGACCAAAACCCCTATTCCCCCATTCCCTGCCCCACCCCATGCCACAATGTGGGGAAGACGGGGGTGAAATCATGACTAAAGTGAAGAAAGGAGGGGTGGGGGGGAGGTGCTTTAAGGTCTGGTCACACTTCTCATTACCCAACTCTGGTGTCACTGGGTGTGCAGTGCAGGGTAATAAATTAGAGAGTTTCTTTCCTTTATTCTGTGTTGAGTCTGTTTTGCCCGTGACGCTGATTGTGGAATGATCTCTCCCTGTCCTTACCTCGACTCCTAAGCCTCTCAATGTATATTTTCTCCCCTGTTCAGCCAAAAAGGGGAGTGATAGAGACTTTAGTGTGCATCTGGCCTCCAGCCAGGGCTAAACCACCGCAGGCCTTTAGCCCTGCTTTTGTGAAACAGCAGAGCAGGAATGAGAAGAGGGGAGCTTCTGAAGAGAGGGACTGGTTTCCTCGGCAGAGGCAAGAAGCAAAGCTTGGGGCGGGTGGAAGCAGCTGTAGAGGAGATGACATGGTGTGAGGTGACTGATGGGCATGGCAAAAGCCCCGGAGGAGGTAGAAATGAACTGCTGGAGAATGAATATGTGCAAAGGGCAGTGATTTACATCATGCTTTTCGCTCCTAGCCCTGCTTGGGTACAGCTCAGCCCTCGACACAGATTTGTCCATTTCCAGGCGGGTGGCAAGGGGAGACAGGTGGAGGCGAAGGTCTGCTTTACACCTTCCCAGCAGTGTCTCTATCTGCAAGGAAGCTCTTCCTCAAGTCCTCATGCAGTTCCTTTTCCTGATTCCCACAGTAGCCCCCATGTTTACTCGGAGAAGGGTTGTGTCAGGCAGAGGATGTTGTGGTTTGCCATCTTCAGCTCCACCATTTATCAGGCACCAGGTGTCCTGGCTGGTGGCACAGAAAGATTTCATTTAACCAAGAACATGAAAACCACAACCTGGAGGAAAAGCAGCTTCTGTAGCGTGACTTAATCTGAGAGCAAATGGGCTGGGATCAAAAAAGGTCATGGTGACAAAGCGGATGTAAAAGCTGACTTAGATCAACATGCTCAAGCAACTGAGAAACAAAGGGAATAAGGAAATAATAGGTGACTTTTTCTTATCAATAAGGATTCAAGTAATTGATTTAAGTGTGGTTGAAATGAATCTGCATTCGATGCATCAGCAGCACTGCTGCTTCTCATCTCACTGGTTTGATGTGGTGTCTAAAGTGGTGTATGTATTCGAAATAGAATTGATAGACTGAATTGGCAGAAAAGGGTAAGACCCTCCAGTGAAAAAGGGGGGATGTTTAGTCTGGAGAAGAGGAGGCTGAGGGGAGACCTTATCATCACCTACAACTACCTGAAGGGAGGTTGCAGAGAGGTGGGCGATGGTCTCTTCAGCCAGGTGACAGGAGACAGGACAAGGGGAAATGGCACAAAGCTGTGCCAGGGCAGGGTCAGATTAGATGTTAGGAAAAAAATATTCACTGAAAGAGTTGTCAGGGCCTGGAACAGGCTGCCCAGGGAGGGGGTTGAGTCACCAACCCCAGATATGTTTAAAAGATGGGTAGATGAGGTACTTAGGGATATGGTTTAGCATAGGACAGGAATGGTTGGACTTGATGATCTTAAGGATCTTTTTCAACCCTGTGATTCTGTGTGGTTTTGTGATGCTGGGGGCTGCCTGCAGGAGCAGAAGTTCTTGGATAAATAGAGAAGAATTAAAATCAAATTTCAAACTGCTGAGCTCAAGGAACCACAAATAAATCCGTCAGTAATGAGATCTGAGGAAGAAAAAAAAAAAACAAACCCAAACCCTTAAAAACATAGATGCCAATGGGACAATACATGTGTGGTCAGGGGATGTGGTGAAGTTCCCTGCCGCTTCCCATCTTCCAAGAGCACTGGCCAAATGGATCAGCTGTACCAGGAAGCTTTTTTGTGTGCCAAGCAGTGCATTGGCTCATTTTGTGTGCAGCACAGGGTCTTCCCATTCCTCAGCAACATGTCCTGCCCCCACGCTGACCCTTGGGAAAACAGCCTGGCAGCGCCTACTGCACGCAGTAAATGAACCAGTGTATTACCTAGGAGAAAATTCATTTGGACTGCTTATTTTTGCCGGGTCACAGTCCAGAGTAGCCAACTACACGTTGGCCAAGGGCAGGACACAATGTGCCCTGTCTGTTACGTTAATGCTTTCATGTGCCCATACTGAAAACATGCATTCTTTCACTGCATTGCAGGAGCTTTACCTTGCCATTGCCCTTGTAAAGAAGTAAAGCCTTTACTGCTGATAATAGAGATTCAGGTATGCACTGTGGTTTATCTCTTTCCCTTTTTCTTTGAGTGACTTTTCTCAGCTGACTGTTCCTCTCTGTGGCTCATTTAGATGTTTATTCCACTTTTTAATTCAATTTAGCTGCAATAGCCTTTCTTCATGTCAGAAATGCATTTCAACCATTAGAAAAGAAGAAATTCTGGAACAGTTTTGACTTAAGCCCAGTTTGTAAGGAAGGTTTGCAACCCTGAATGATGCCTTGCACAAACAGTGGTCTGCTTTTGGTAGCAAGGCTTTTATGTGGTTTTAGGTTTTTTGGGGGGTTTTTTTGGTAAATGAAGTTGTAGAGTGGGAGAATCACAGAATCACAAGGTTAGAAAAGACCTTTAAGATCATCGAGTCCAACCGTTCCTGTCCTATGCTAAACCATATCCCCAAGTACCTCATCTACCCATCTTTTAAACATATCCAGGGTTTTTGACTCAACCACCTCCCTGGGCAGCCTATTCCAGGCCCTGACAACTCTTTCAGTGAATATTTTTTTCCTAACATCTAATCTGACCCTGCCCTGGCACAGCTTTGTGCCATTTCCCCTTGTCCTGCCTCCTGTCACCTGGCTGAAGAGACCATCACCCACCTCTCTACAACCTCCCTTCAGGTAGTTGTAGGCAGTGATAAGGTCTCTCCTCAGCCTCCTCTTCTCCGGACTAAACATCCCCAGCTCCCTCAGCCACTCCTCATTGGATTTGCCCTCCCTGCAGAAAAAAGGGGCACTTGTGTAACTGCGAATCACATTTCAAGGGTGCTTTATCCTGGTGTGTAGAAGGGTAGCCAAATGCACAAGTGAAGGTCTAGGCTTTCCCATAGAATCTAAGCATTGAAATGCTTTATTAGTTTAAGAAGGCAAGAAAAAACCCCAACAATAATGAAGCAATCTGTTTATTGTTTGCCAGCTCTGGGAAAACGTGGCTTCTTATATTTTTCCATTTCTTTCTGGCATATTTATCTTGTGTGTTATGGGGAGGTAGGAATCAGAAAACCTTCCAACAGATGATTTGTGAATTGCAGAAGTCTCCCTGTGACAAAGTGGTGGCTCTGGATTGTAAATTGCTTGACAAATGTCAACAAATTTAAAATGCCGGTGGATGCCAAACAGAGAGGTCTGAGGCACCAGCTCTTACTGTAGTGACTGGTTTTTGTTTTTCTATGGAATGGTGCACTGTTGACAAAAATGACTTTGGGTGATGTCTGAGGATTTAAGGGTTTATTTGGAAAGATGGCCTGGAGCATTTTTTTCATGTGGTAATCTGGGAAGTGTTAACTTGTTCTCTATGTACATACGGGAAAAACCTGATTTGGTAGGAGAGAGTTGGGACATAACCCGGCACGCTAAAGGCTGCAGGTTTGCTGCATCCATTCGAGAACCTGCCACAAATGCTAAAATTCAGCTGGAGGAAGTGTTTGTGTTATTGCTGGATATATTGTTAACGCACAATACTGCTCTGTGGTATGAATGTAAAGCATAATCATGCATGGAATTCAACTCCCAGTTATAAATTCTGTCCCCCTCGCCCTTCCAGACCCATTAAATACAAGCCACCTCTGGAAGATCTGCCGATTTGCGAGAGGAATTTTCTTGCCTGTAAAGAAAACCTAGAGGGACTGCCTTGGGTGTAGGCATCAGCTTATGGAATCCCCTGTGCAGGCTGGTCAGTGGCAGAGAGCACTAGAGCCTTGCGGAGCTGCTGTCCTGTGCCAGCCATTGTCCTTGCTGGGAACTTTCCGGTGACATGTCACATGCCCTGAGCTGTGAAAATATTGATTTTGGGATCACATACCTGAACCAGTTTCAGTTTTCCTCCCATCCCAAGCAGGAGACAACCTCAAGCTGGGATCCTAGTAGAGCTGGTGCAATGTCTGTGTGCAGTTTTGGGCTCCCCACCATAAGAAGGACATCAAGGTCCTTGAGCAAGTGCAGAGAAGGGCAACCAGGCTGGGGAAGGGGCTGGAGGGCAAATCCTATGAGGAACAGCTGAGGGAGCTGGGGATGTTTAGCCTGGAGAAGAGGAGGCTGAGGGGAGACCTTATCACTGCCTACAACTACCTGAAGGGAGGTTGTAGAGAGGTGGGTGATGGTCTCTTCAGCCAGGTGACAGGAGATAGAACAAGGGGAAATGGCACAAAGCTGTGCCAGGGCAGGTTTAGATTGGATATTAGAAAAAATTTTTTTACTGAAAGGGTTGTCAGAGCCTGGAACAGGCTGCCCAGGGAGGGGGTTGAGTCACCATCCCTGGATGAGTTTAAAAAAAGGGTAGATGAGGTACTTAGGGATATGGCTTAGCATAGGACAGGAATGGTTGGACTTGATGATCTTCAGAGGTCTCTTCCAACCCTGTGATTCTGTGACTGAATGTCCTGGAGGTTGCTCCAAGCCCTTTAACTGCCTGTACTTTGCAGGAGGTTTTATCCATCTCTGCCACAAATGTTTTCCAGCTCTGGCAGGACAAATCCAAGCACTGGGCAACTCCATAGGCTGGAGTTGTGGAGCATTGTGGAGTTTGCTTAAGCATGACCTAAGGCAGAAGTTGCTCTCACCTGCCTGGGGGCTCTCTCTGCAGAGCTCCACGGCAGCTCTGCTTTGAGCCACTGCTACTGGGGACATGGCTGACTGATGGTCCCCAGCCTCGGGCAGGCGTTACACCCCAGCTCTACACAGGGTGACCAGAGAAATGGAAGAAATTTTTGGTTTTGAGGATTGAGTTTTAAAGCACAGAAAGGAAAAGCCACAGTTAAAGCGCAATCACAGTATCACACAATCGTAGGGGTTGGAACAGACCTCAAGAGATCGTCGGGTCCAATCCTCCCCTGTGTTCAACAAAGTATTTCTCATATTTTTTTAGCAAATCACACTCCTGACTGAGCAGCCTCTGCTCACTCACTCCACCAGCCCAACACTGTCCTGGGCTCTTCCAGGCCTCCCACCTCATACACATCAGTTGCCTGCTCTTGTCCCATCAAGTCACAGCACGAGTGGCTCAGCGAATTGCCATCCTTGAGTTTTTAGCCCACATCCCTCTGTCCCTCTCAGCTCCAGTGGCTCCCATGAGCAAGCATCTCATGCAAGCAAGAAATGCCTGGTTGCCCAGTGAACCTCACAGGTGCCGATGTGTCTCTTGGCTTTCGGCGGGGGCCAACGGCATCCTTGGACACATGCCTAGTGTCTGACAGGCTCTTTGCCTGGCTGCATTTCCATGATTAACATGCTACCCCCGACCGTCAGCTCAGGAGTTTCTACACCACACCAGAAAGACAGGAAAGTTAAAGATTTGCTCAAACTCCCTAGAGCTGGAATGGTGCCCCAAGGCTGGGCACCTCTCTGGATATTCATCTAGGTATCCACTGCACAGCCAGTGCAATGCAGGTAGCTGTAAATAAAGCCCATTACAGCTCATGTTGCAGAGCTTGGTCTCCAAACAAGGCTTGGAGAAACCAAGGGGCCATGTTTTCCAAGGTGGGTCACTCTCCTGTTTGTGCTGCCCTTGAACTCGACCCTTCTTCTGGGAGATGCTTCTCAGCATGCTGGTGTCTGTTGGCCTGTGAGAAGGGCCCCTGCCAAGTTCTTCAGGCGTGGAGTAGGTTGTTCCCGTCACATTTTTGAAGTGCCATGGTTAATTTCTAATGAGAAGTGCCTTTGAACTTCTGAACTTTAAACTCAGCAGAGGAAGCCCTCCGTTGCCTATGTCAAAACCTGTAGCTGTGCTTGGGGGAACAATTCATGCCACATACTCATCATGCTGAGAAATTATCCCCAGCCCTTTAATGTGGCACAGGCATCATCAAATATATTAATATACATGTGTAAATAAAATAAAGCTGTTAAGCTAGGATGCACATCCCTGAGAGCAGAGTTTGCTCTGCAGATTATCAAATGGACTGAAATACCTTCACAAAGAAATTCTCTCATATCTTAGAACAAAGCAAATAAGCAGAGTCATGTATATGTATACGTCGAAAGAGTGTGATACAGAGACCTTTTTATATCCCTGCCTTATGTTATGTCTAAGAATAGGAAAGAGAGATCAGGCTCTTTTCAAAACTGCTGTTTCCTTGATATAGGCGCAAAATTATTAACCAACAACCCTACCAACCACTTCTTCATCTTTGTTAAGGAAAATGAAGCACCTATGTAGCTCAATGAGTAAGCATTGCCACTACAAACTGATGAAGCCAATTCATAAAATAGCAAGAGAGAAAGAAAGGTTTAGGAAAAGCAGAGGGGACTAGAGTAACCCAAACCTCCCTCTGGAGAAAAAAATGTTCTTTTCCCTCTTCTTACAGGAATTTATAGCTAGGGACCACAAGTCATATCTTCACAGGACTTCTCTTTATTCACAGGGTTTTTTCCTGCATTAGATATTTCCACATACTACTACCCACCACCTGCATATCCCTAGGATTTTTCATTACTAATAAGTGGGATGGACATGTAATAATTAGAGCAATTCATTAGCCTTATCAGGAATTATCTAGATTTCCTTGCAAAACAGAGATATACTTTCTTTGTAGTTTTGCCTTAAAAAACGCTGGCCTAAAGATGCCCATTAGGACATTAATTTTGTTAAGATCTTGGTTTTAATTTTTATTCCCCCTTTCTACACTATTAGTGCTCTTGCTAGTCAGAACTTGCACTAGTGTGTGCGCTAGTCTTCAACTAGAGAAGATGTCCCAAAGGAGCTGGATGTGAATTGCAGGTCGTTACCTCCCATCAGCTCCTCTCAAACAGCAGGTTACAATGAGGTATGACATTCCGGCTCAGTTTGTTTGTGCAACAGCTGGGATTTTTTGCAACGGGGAAGTAAGGTGCTTGAGTAATCTCCATTTGTTCTCCATAGGGCTGTAGTACCCTTGAATGGAGAGGTGCTTCTAGGTTCTTTCCCCATTGGAATCATAGAATCATAGAATGGCCTGGATTGGAAGGGACCCCAAGGATCCAACCATAGAGCTCCAACCCCACTGCCACAGGCAGGGCCACCAACCTCCAGGCCTGGATCTACACAAGGTTGCCCAGAGCCCCATCCAACCTGGCCTTGAACACTTCCAGGGATGGGGCATCCACCACCTCTCTGGGCAGCCTGTTCCAGCACCTTACCACTCTCTCAGTAAAAAACTTCCCCCTAATATCAAATCTAAACCTTCCTTCCTTTAGCTTTAGTCCATTCCCCCCTTGTCCTACCATTGTCTACTCTTTTAAAAAGTTGAATCTCCTCCTGCCTATATGTTCCCTTCAGGTACTGGAAGGCTGCAATGAGGTCCCCCCACAGCCTTCTCTTCTCCAGGCTGAACAAGCCCAGCTTCCCCAGCGTCTCTTTGTAGGGGAGGTGCTCCAGCCCTCTAATCATCTTTGTGGCCCTCCTCTGAACCCTCTCCAACAGTTTCCAGCATTTGCTACCAATTTCACTTTTTTTTGTGGGAGTAGTCACAGCTGGCTAGATAAGGTACCTCGAGCCCTTCCTGACACTCGGGTGGGCAGTAGGGATAGCGTTCGGCATTTCTGTGGCCGGGCTCTGTACTGTTGCAACACAGTGTTTTTCCCTTTAGAGTCCCATCACCTTCACTGACTTTAGCTTTGCTGTCCCAATATGTCTGTAGGCTTGGGAGTACCCAGAGTCTTGACAGTGGGCCCATTCTTTCATGCATGTGGTTTTGGAGTAATTTGTACTCATCTGTAGAGCTTGCCAGGTTTTGTATGGAAAGGGTGAAGTTTCTGGTTCATGGAAACTTGCTGTAGTCCTACTCTGCTTTGTATCTTCCTTCAGAACAGCCAGCCATTGGCTTGAACAATTATTTCTGCACTGGGCATCCAGCAACTTATGGTCTTGCTTGAATTATTTCTGCTCACAACCACCTCACTCGTTCACACACGAAACCAATTGCCAGTGGTCCACTCTCCATTATGTGCCTGGTCCTGGTGGGGTTTACTGTTATTTTAAAAGCAGCAAAGGATGAACACTGTAAGAGGCAAGCCAGTGAGGGGTTTACTTTGCCACAATGTTAATATCAGAGTATTTTGATATAGGTGTAAAGCAGCTGTGAATGCTGTTTCTTCAACTCTCAAACCCTTTTCTGACTCATTTTGGGGAAGATCTCTAAATTGTGATAGGAAGGGTTATCCTTGACTTACGTATTAGCATGCTCATGAATTTCTCTTAGACTTACTTTTGTTGCTTCTTAAACTAAGACAATGCTACCACATGATCATTAGCTATCCCTGTTTGCTGGGAGCCGGGGTGATGTTAAAATGCATTTGTGCCTGGGAAGCAATATTCAGACGGGAAACCCCAGAGAAATGCAAAATCTTCCCCACCTTTGTAAGCTGAGGCAACAGGAGGGCATGCTGCGTGACATCCCCATTTGGCTGGACCATGGCTGGAAATGTGACGCTCGCTTTGCACGTGAGTATGCAGAGAGACAACCTAACAGGAGTGGTTTTGTGTGATGACGGCTGTATATATGCTTAAGGGGCAAGGTTACATCTTCAGGCTGAAAGCAACTCTTTGTGAATACATAAATCACAGGAGGTCTGTGTTTGAAGATTGTATCGTATCCAGTGGAGGTGATACAATCTACACAGCATATACATCTCTGAAATGACTCACTATTTTGAATAACGATCCGCACTTGTTCATTTTCATGTGAACAGTTATGAGGAAGGCTTAGCAGGAAGGACTGACTGACTTCAAGCTTTCAACCCCTCCTCAAGATCAGCCCGTCTGTGAAGTTTAAAAAGCCCTGACTGAGGGATTGATGACAGGTGAATAAATGGAGCTATACACACCAGCTGGTATAAGTAACAGTGTGATCTAACCAGTGTGACGCTCCTCTTCCTCTCCCTTCTTTTGCCAGCCATTTGCATCATGGCTGCCTTAGTGTCTCTGCAAGGGACCCTCCATCCTGGTCTCTATTGCAACATTGACAACAGCCTCACGAGCGCAGCAACCAGAACTTTCGGTAAGTTCGCTGAAATTTACAATGAACATCATGTGGCAACTGGTGTTTGGCAGCAAGCATAGTATGGGCAGCCCTGTCCCAGGTCGTCATTGCAGAGCATTATCTGGCCAATGCAAGAGGTGGGATTCTCTCTGTCGCAGTTCTGCCTAGCTGGGTACTGGTAGAGAAGGGCCCACCCCTCGCCTCGCCTCTGCGAATCAGGTATTTGAGAATCGTCCTGAAAATCCTCATCCCAACAGAAATTCTCTACAATAATTACACTACCCAGCTATGTTCAGTCTGTTCTGCCCATTCCCTCATCCAGTTAGTGTCCTTATCTGGGCTCCTAAGCCTCTCAATATATATCTTCTCCCCTGTCCAACTGAAAAGGGGAGTGATAGAGTGGCTGGTGGGCATCTGGCCTACAGCCAGGCCTACCTAAACCACCACAGTCTCTAGCTTAGATGTTCCAAGTCCGGGGTCCACATCTGGGCTAACCACCCTTGCCTCTATCTAAAATAAGTCAGGTGAATCCAACCCCGTGTGTAGGATTCAGTTCCAGACTACAGACACCTGGATTTAGGCATCTCATGGAAGGTGTCTGCACGTTAGATAGATACCCAGGCTCCATGGTGGTCATTGCAGCTCCAGGCAATATAGTGAAATCTCATCATTTATCTGATGAGAGCTACTCGTCAGATAAATATAGGGTGAAATGGGATTGAACTGTGTCCTTCAAGTGCCTGTTTCATTTTACTGACTGTAAAAGGAACCAAGATTGGCAGATTCATAGGTAGTCACCTGTATTATGAACGACACCTGTATTATAAATGTCACAATAGCAGGTTGTTACTGTTTAATCTCAAATCCCATATTTACAAATGAGGACTGAAAAAGTCTGCAGTTCAGCATGCCCGAACACAGGCTGGTGGCAGCTTAGTCCTTTTGTGTTGCCAGAGATAAATTTTGCGCCCTCTTCTGGAAAAATGTTTGACACATCGAGGTAATAAAGTAATAATAGATAAAAATAACAAAAAAAGACATCTATACAGTGAAGTTCTCTCTTAATTTCTCCTAGAGCAGACTTGGCACAATGAATAACTCGTTAGGGTGTTCCTTCAGTTCTGATTGCTTATAAGTACCTGTACATATGGCTCCTGAATTGTGGATTCATCTGCTGATGAAGTTAATAACCAGACTGTGATCTCTTGTGAAACAAGACTTCCAAGGGAATACATCAAAGCTCAATGAAAACAAAGATGTTTAAATATATATATATACATATATATATAAATCTAGTAGTATCTGTTCCCCTGGAAAATCCAGAGTGGAAGAAGACCCAACGAGTCTGAATATGCTCTCGACTACGGCAGTTTTACAGCGACATCACTCGATTAGAGTCTGCAGTGTTAAGATTTAAGCAGCTCTGAGTTCATAATCAGGTCCTATACTCAGTCACAGGAAAGCAAACAGCAATTATTATTTCACTTGTAAGAAGAAATGCCACTGTTCGGGGCTACATCACACGCCTTATCTCCCTGAACAAGCTGAAATGTGGCAGGTGAAAGAAATGGTTGGGCCAAGCAAGTCTGAACTGGGAAGACTGGTAATTTTGGCTAGCAAAGAAGGGAGATACCAGTTTGCCCACCTGTGTGGTAAATCCATTGTCTGAAACTTGACGAATGTAGGAAAAGGGGCATGAGAAGAGTATGGACAGCTTTGCAGGAGGAATTTGCATGTTTCTGTCTCTGAGTGGTTTCATCCAACTCAGCTGAATGATGCCTCTTCCAAACTTCTCATTTAAACAGGATAAGTTGGAACAGAGCAGGCAGTTTACCAGAGTCCTTGGTCCGTATGGTCTCAGCAGAAGTTTTTGCAGGGTACCTGCAAAACTACCTTGGTACCTTTGGCAGGCCAGTAACACCTTGGTCATAACATGTTTGGCAGAGTCTTAGTGAATGGTCTGAAAAGGGTCACTGGAATAATCTGTTCTCTCCAGCCATTTTGAGCTTCAGAAAGAAAAGAAGCCTTGCAAGGGAGAAGAAAGGAGATCTGTATTGTGAAATCAGCTCTCCTTCAGGTCAGTTTTCTCCTCTGGTTTGGGTAAGGCAGGATCAAATCAGGCACTGGCCTATAAGCTTTGCCAAGCTGAGCGGTTAGGTACTAGTGCTGCTGACTGCCCTTGAAAGGGGAGGAGCAGTGGGGCAGCATAGGGATGTGCAGAGATGTTGGACCCACCACCTATTCTGGGGGAAAGGACAAATACTTGAGTATATATGTAAAAAAAATTGTGTCCAATCCTTCTTGCCATTCCAAAAAGAGTAGGCTGGGTCTAAAGACTGGCTCGTACCCATAACTGCACAAAAATGACTTGTTAGTCATGCCCATCTTTTGCAGCTCCTGCTTAGTGCTGGCTACTGCAGCAGCTATGAGTTTTCTCTGTATGATGGACAGACTCACATGGGGCTAGCAGAACCCATGCTGCTCCAAAAACCATCATCCAATCCCCTGAAATGCAGACTTCACAGCTCTGGAAAAGCTCTGTGCTCCAGGAGCTCCAGGGAGCCTTGACTGCTTCTCACTCCCATCTGTGCCTGTGCAAATTGGTGGTGGCTCCCACCTCCCCACAGACCTGAATGGCAGTTTGGCTTCCTGCACTCCTGCTGCTCTTGGAGCTGAACACATTTTGCTACTGGGCCCTTGCAGTGTCAGGGCACCCAGGCTTCCCACAGGTGGGAAAAATCTGTTCTGTGGAAACTGGATTTCTTGTGAGTTCCCAAACTGTGATGGAAGAATAGGTCTGTTCACGCTTCGGTGCTCCCTGAAAGCAACATGGGGATGCAGAGGCTGAAACAGGAATGAGAGGTGAGAAAGAAGTGAGTAAAAGCAGAAGAAAGAGAAAAGAGACATGGAAATGTGTGGCACCTCAGATTATGCTGCCTATGGGCAGGGAAAACACAGGCATAAAAAGTAGGAGCAAACCCTGAGGAAGAACCTCTCAGCACTTAGGAATGTTTTGGCATGGAGGTAGGAAGGCACAGCAACATGAAATACATGGTCATTTTGTAAGAAAGACCTATTCTCCACATAATGGGGCTATGAATACAGAGGAATTCATGATGAGTCTGTAACACATAAACCACTGGTCATACCTCTGAGCCATGAGCCTGAGCCTTTTGGATGAGATTTGCCTCTCACCTTGGCTGTCTAAGGTTTAGGATTTATGTTAAGCCTCTGACTCTAAGTTCCGTGTCTAGTGGATGGACACATCCAGAGGGTGATCTATCCCACTGACCTCATGCACATTTCCCCCTCTGGGGACACCTGTCTGTTTTCACTTATTGCAGAAGGAGTTGAAGATGATTACATTAGACAAGCCCTCCAGATTGCTAAATTGGTGAGGTAGTCCTAAACCTCCTAAACACTGCTCAACTCAAGACGTAGCGCTGTTGAAACGAGTGATTGTGTCTGTGTGCCTCTGGAAGAGCAACTTTCTGGACCACACACAGTGCCCACAGTTTGGGGCCTGTCTGCATCATCTCCTGCCTGTGGACAGACACTGTGGCCACACTTGGAAAGAATTTCTCTCCTCTTAGATGATGCCTGCTCCAGCCACGGTTTGATGAGCCTGACCGTTGACTAATAAGGTCCAGACACAACCAGAACCAAAATCTGCTTCTTGGCATAAGTGGGTTGGCCTTTCCATGAGTGGAAGGGCATGGCCTCGAGTTACAGTGGAATTAAGGCGTCGTGCTGCAGATGGCTTGAGCACAGCAGAAAGGTCACATCGGGAAAGGGGAAGGAACACACCTTTGTTCATTGTCTTCCCAGGAGCTGCTGGTATTTATGTAACTCGCTGGCTGCCAGAGTACACAACATTTGAAGTATTTTTCTTTACCCAGGCAGACAGAGGGTGGGATCAATGGGCAGTACAGCTGTCCTCGCAGCAGGAATCCCTCTGACCTGCCTTTTGGAGGTAAGAAGCAGGGATGGTACATTTCCTCCTTCTCTGCTCCGTAGGGAAAAGGATGTGTCTGACCGGTACCTTGGGAAACACACCATTTGCATTTGCTGTGTTATTTATGATAGGGTGAAATTTCACACTGTGTTGCAAGTCATCTGGAATGTGTTTGCCTTGGCATGTCCTCTCTCTGCCCTCAGTTGAATTATGGACAACTCCTCAGATATCTATTCACATAGATCTTGTTCATCAGGTCATTCACTGTGTCTGGGAAGAAGACATGGCAGGCTGCTGCCACCCCAGTCCCTAGTACTGGTTCTTCTGGCGCTCCATGGGAGGTAGGGGAGGGAGGCAAGGGAGGGCTTTACCATTTGGCACTTGCAGAAATGGGATCTGATTAACATATACCTCTAAGATGCCCATGAGCAGTAGCTCTGGATCTGCTCTTTCCACTTGTTAAGACTGCAACATTTTTTTTTGGTATGGAATGGGAGGAGTTGATGGGAGATTTTGAGACAAATGTATTCTGTGCAAAGTCATCTGTATGGAAATGTCTGTGTTTTTTCTGTTCTTCGGCATTCAGTGGGGTGGTAGGGAAGCTCCAGTGTGAATAGTTTTGTCCCAAAAATAATGCTTTTCCCAGGTAAGGTCTCCTGCTGCAAACTTTGCTCTCTGAATAGGCTTGGAGTTTTAAGAAGTGCTTATTGGTTGAACCCTCATGATGCTCTTCAGCTAAGTTACCTGGTGGGCTTTACATGTATTCATTTGTACTTCACAGCACCTCTGTGAGGGAGGGAATGGCTTTTCACCTTCTTAATTTCTTAGCGAAGTCCTCTGCTACATTTTCACTCTTCTGTCATCGCTTTTGTTTTTCTTGCATGTTTTTTTCTTTATTTTACAGCCCTAAGCCGAGAATATGGACCACTCCTCCCCTCTGCGCTGACTTGTTCAACTTCAGCAACGTAGTAACTCTTTATTTTTTCTCTTTTAGATGCCTCAGCTGTCTCCATGCTGTGTAGAAGACTTTCAGACATTTCAAGGCAAATTATATGTCCCCTAGGATAGAGCACCTTGTATATTCCGAGGTGCATTATTTTCTGTTCTTGAGGATCCGTTTGCCTTCGCTCCGCTGCGATTCTGAACTGACTGCAGGAGCTTTCCTGGATGCAGGGATTCACCTCGATTTTCATGACAGAGAGGAGCACAGGAACAAACACGCCGGTACAGAATCAAATGCCCCTCTGCCTCCCTCTCACAAGGTGCTGTAAAGCTGTCCCTCCTGGTCGTGGTCACTTCCAAGGCAAGTTCCACTGGCAGCGGCAGCCGGTAGCACATTGCTTCTGGGCGGGAGGGGAGGCAAGCCTCTGCTGCTGCAGGGCAAGAGACCTGTGGATGGGGCGGGGGGTGGGAAGGAGGGGAGGATATTCTGCTGCTTTTCCCCTCACTGTTACAAAGAGCTGTGCCAAGGTGGTACTGATTCGTTACACCTGCCCCTTTTTTCCAGAGCATGTATCTGTCTGATCTTCTTGACGGTACTTTTGTAACACTTGTTGTATTGTTTGGAATTAGCATCAGTTCTCCTGGTATTGCTACATTTTGGCCTTTCAGCAGAATTTAAAGTAAATAACAGTAAATGATCTCCCAGTCACTGGTCCTTTGAAGGACATGAATGTATTTATTTTCAGCCTGCCACACCATTTTGTTTCTCACGGCTCATCCTTGTGGTATTCAGAACATGATTCTCTCTCTTTTCTTGATGGCTTTTGTATCTATCTTTTTTCCTTACAAGTAGACCTTTCTCTTGGTGGTCCTGTTAGGTCATATTTTCCCTTTCTAAAACCATTCCTAATGTTATCTAGGATTTCACATCTACCAGGCGATGTGTAGCAGGCTGGACTTGGAGAGCTACAAGAATCCCATGTTTGAACACCCCACCACTCGTGTGTGGAGCCGGTCCCGGCTTCTGCTTAGCCCTTCTAATCACACAGCATTTGTAAGAAGCTACTATCTTTTACTTGATGTTTGCAGGATAGTGATCTAGCTGCCCAGAGAGAGATAGGATAAGTTATTTGCACTTTCTGCACACTTAAGTGGAGAAGAAATACCCAACAGGCTAATCTTCAGTGACTTTCAGGTCTGTCATGTATCTCTGAGAGCAGTTTTCCCCCAAGCCAGCCACTCTCCAAACAATGCTGTCTAATGAACCTAATTACTAACCTGTTTATCTCATTATTGCACTGCACAGAGCCACTGTTGTAGGCAGCTCTGTGTCTATAAGGGATAAAATCTTACCAGGTTTATGTAACTTCTTCCTGTAAACAACTTCTGGGTAGAAGATTTATCTTACAACCTTTCCCATTTTAACAGCTCTTTGTGCCCCCATCACCTGCCATAGAACACAATGTTTTCTGTAAATACTACTTATCTGTATTCAGGATATCTCAGTTTGCTGTATATTGTTCCCTGTTCACACAGAAGTGTCTCGGGGAGGTTTGGACTCTGCAGACACTCTGGACACAGTTCTTGCAAAACTGGTTATGTCTAATGTTTTGTAGCCATTCCAAAACACCTTCGGCAGTATCTGCTCTCTCACCTATTTTAACACTTTCTCATTTATTAAGTTTGAACGTTCTGTTTCTTGCCTGGGCTGTATATTTTGGGGGGCTGACCTTGGCAAGCGTGAGGCGTGTGGCACTAGTCATGTTAACAGTGGGGGTAAGGCATGGAGGATTGCAGGTCAGGCTGCGTGGATGGGTACAGCAAAGGGGAGCAGTCTTAAGAAACACTGAAACTGGATTCAGGATCAGCCTGAAGAACAATGAAGGCACACCCTCATCACACCAGAGAGCAGCTCAGGATTCAGATCTAGTTCAAAGTACCTAAGGCACAGAGGCGGCTTAGTTTTGAATTTGTTTTGCCTGCCTTGAAGAGGGTAAAGATCTGCAGAGGACTTCCTTTGCAATACCTTTGTGACTAACTAACACCTTCGTCAGGTCCCTGGTAGCAATGGCTTTGCTGTCAACTGAGGGAGCGTTGTTGTGAGCTGTGGGGTTGGCTGGGCTGGCTGCTGGGAACACTGCATTCATGTACCCCTTTGTCGCCTTCCTAAAGGTGTAAAAAACCACAGGCTGCCTCTGCATAGCTAAAGGCACTCCTGGGGATGAGATGGTTCTCTCAGGCCAAATTAGCAGGGTGACATATCCAGCCACTAGCTATCGCTAAAGCAAACTGTAACCGGGATCTCATAGTTTATTGTTTGGTTTGGATCTCTTCCAGATACTAAGTGATGGCTCTAAGACATAATTATGAATTTTAAGGTAGGGTTTTTTCAGTGTTTTTATATTGTAAAATTGAATTTAACATTTTCACATCCCAGTGTAGTATGTCAGCACGTGTGGGAGAAAGTGTTGCCTATTGGTAAAGCCAATCTCTGGAGTCTGCTGTCCTCAGAATTACATCCCAGTTTATGTTTTGGTCAAATTAATTAGTTGCCCCTGAAAGACATCCTGGAAGTCAACTAAATTAGATTGGATGTTAGGAAGAAGTTCTTTACTGAGAGGGTGGTTGGGAACTGGAACAGGATCCCCAGGGAAGGGGTCACAGCACTGAGCTTGGCTGAGTTCAAGAAGCGTCTGGACGATGCACTCAGACAGCTGCTCTGACCTGGCTGTCCCTGTGTGGAGCCAGGAGTTGGACTCGATGATCCTTATGGGTCCCTTCCAACTCTGGAGATTTTATGATTCTATGATTTTAGAGGACATAGCGAGGACAACAATGGTGAGGATGATACAAGAACCTGGTGAAGACCCAATGGCAGTGTGGACAACACTGCACCTGGAAATTTCAGGCTCTAGGAACAGGACACCAAACAGCCAGGAACCACATAGGGTAACTACATTGCATTCAGAGGAGGCTAAAACACTAATAAGGAGTCCTACTGCTCCTTCCTTATATTGGAGTAGGGTGCAGCTTAGCCAGCTTCACCTGAAAGATTTACCCCAAATTTGTCATGCAGATTCTTATATTTTGCAGAGAGAGAAAGAGTCAATCCCAAAGCACATTCCTTCTCTGGTTAGGGCAATTACAGTAGACAAAACAACTAAAGAGCAATGGGGGTACCTTAGCATAAGTGGCTAGTGCCATTTTAATTGCCCTAATGTATCCTCAGGTGACTGCAGGATATGTATCTCTTCTACCATATTTGCCAGGCCTGTGAACAAATCTCAGATATTTTAAGGAGTTTTCAGATGGTCTGTATTTAAAGACCTCAGTTGTCCCCTTCTCACTAAATTAGATGAGCTCAGACCCTGACTTGTCCCATGTAATTCAGGGGTGTAACTGCCTTGTGCTCCCTCTGCAGAGAGAACAGGGCAGTGGTATTCAGTTCACCTAAAATTTGATCCCTTCCTTTCTGGAGATGTCTGTACACTGCAGAAGCTGAGCACAAATGCTGTTTGACAATGTTTATTACTCAGATTACAAGTATGCTTAGAGATTATCCTATTTCTCACGGTCTGCCCAAATAACAAACAGGTAAACTTTAAACGCCTCCTTTATATTTGTTTTTTTCACAGAATCACAGGATCACTAGGTTGGAAAAGACCTTTAAGATCATCAAGTCCAACCATTCTCGTCCTCTACTAACCTTTTCATAACTACAGAGAAAATGACCAACTTCTCAGTGTGCTGCTCCAGCCTGGGCTACACTTTACTGCTGAGTGCAGTTAAAGGTCTCATTTTCATGGCACATCTGAGCCTCTCAGCTGAAGGATCAATTCACTTTTGCAGGTAAGACACGGTCTGACCAAATTCTGCTACACCAGAAAGTTCTTTACCCGGCATCACAATACCCCAGGATGTTTGGAGATAGCTACTTACTCCTCTGAGCACAGGGCTGGGATCAGGGATGGCCAGATCCTGGTTTCTGCTTGGGACAAGCCAGGTCACATTTGCCATTCACATTGCTGTACAATCAGGTATTACAAAGCACATGTTCTTGAGACTTAGTCTTAGATAAATTTGATCATAAAAACCTCTGCTTGCTGATAAAATCCTTTACTTTACTTAAACATTATTTCTTTTAAGATGTCCTACATCAAGAAGTAACCCTTAAAGTTTTTATTCCTCTCCTTCACGGAGCTCAAACACCTCTCCAGATAAGGAATACATCTGAGAACTGATTTTGCGTTAAGACTTGATTGACGTTCCGGGCAATACTGTAATTCCCTGAATGGCCTTTAGAGGGAAGCAGATCCAAAGAATCCATGGAGAAAGCCTCTTGAGAGAACAGACTGCCAGATCTTGGGAAAAGGAAGTACAGATTAGTCATGTTAAATGCATCTAATTTCTTTCCTCATAGTAGAAGGCCTTCTGGGTAGGAAGATGTACTGAAATGTTGTATACCTCGAGGTTTTTATGCTCAATGAAAAACAACATGAAGTTTGCTGAAAGCAGCACCCCAAACACCTGCTGAGTCGTCGGTGGCTTTCTGTCCATCTTGCCCTCTGGAGGGGTCTGTGGCGGATTGATGCCGTACCTGCTACTTTTTACCCTTCATTTGCTTAGCTAATAGGAACTCTGTTGTTTCTGGCCAAACTACAGCACGAGCTATTGAAACTGCATGTATTTAAATAAAGTAACCCCAATTTTGTCACATTATTTGCAGGACTATTTTTAGACCTGCCCCTGGCTTCTCAGCAGCCCTTGCCCCCTCTGAGTGAGGGTGCTGCCCATAGGCAACACACCATGGTGATCCCATCTTAGGCTCTTCTGGCGTTCCCAGGCTTAGGAAAGGAGGTGCTAGCCCTTTTTTAAATGATATGTCATCTCCCAGACTTACATAAACCCTGGTTAATTACATCACTCTTGGTGTATACCTTTTCACTGGTATTGCTGAGGGAAGCTATAAGCAGATTAACGATTGCTGGGTGTAAGTTTGATCGCACACGTTAATATCCAGGGGTTGTGCAAGGCAGCATTTCATTTCAAATGACATGTGTAAACAATGTTTGCTAATGTTTTACGTGTTGTGGAAACATTACTGGGCTTGTATACTCTTACATGTCCTAGACATAATTGGACTGAACATCCTAACAAAACAAGTTTAGTTTTTTTACTGATGAACTTTTGAATCTTCAGAAATAGGAGGTAAAATCATTGGGGGGAGGGGGAAGAGGGGGAAGGAGGAAAGGCAAAGTTCACATTCTTGGGCATTTAAAGGACAAAAAGGATTATCCATCATAAAACCTCTCCTCCTTCCAAGTAAAGGCCAGTTGAACATGCTGGCATGAGGAACCAGAGAAAGAAAAAACACCTGCGCCTGGGTAATGTGACCCTCTCCTCTCCTTTTTGTCTGCAGGTGAGAAAGATTTGGTTTTCTGTGTGCACAGTAATTTAGGGATCCAAAACCAATTTTAGACATGTTTATTCCAGAAGATCACATCAAAATTTTTAGTCCTACCACTAAGCCAATCCTTCATGGATTTACATAAAGTTCTTGCCCTAACAGTTGTTTCTTGCACCCTAGTTTCAGCTGTAACCAGCTACGTAAGAGCTTCTGTCTTACACACGTTAATGGACAATGATAACGAATTATCAGCCCAAAGGCAAGACACAAAATTAAATCTGTTTCTTCTTAGGAATAATGCAGAAGCTGCGATAAGTGGCCAACTCAATCCTCCTCAGACAGTTAGGACCAGACTGGTGTCTCTATCAAAACCTACTTCCCGTGTTTGCAGATTAATTTCTCCCAGCACATAAAACCACAGAGCACAGAGTGAGATACATGAACTGTACAGAAGGGGAAAATCCAAATTGTTTTATGGGCTAAAGGTTTCAAGTTATGTACTTAGGAGCACATTATTGATGAGGACTACTGTCTTTATCTCTTCCTAGGTTGTATCAACTGGCAACTGCCTTGATCATTTTTGAGGGACACCATGGGGAATCTCCACCACTGAGACACTTTGCCTCTGTGATGGTTACTGAGAATCAAGCAATTTGGCCAAGACATCAAAGAAGACATCAACCTTTATCCATCTACATAAAAGTTCCCTACACATGTTCTTTTCAGCCTCAGATTTGTTGATCAAATAGAGTAAAAGTTACAGACATCTTTCTTCCAGGAAATCTCTGTTGTCTGATGTCCGCTCCTCAAGAAACTCTATTTTAATCCAAAGCCCCCTCTTCAAAAGCATTGTCTGTCTAAGATAGACTGGAGCTAAACAATCAAACCCTTTATGTGTTTACATTATTTCTTGCTTGGAAAACAGATAAATCCATTTAAAATATAACTTGTCTGAGGTGGTGAGTGGAGGCAACATTTGAGTCTTTCTTGTTCTGATACCAGAAAGGTATTCTGGTGCTGTTGCCACCTCAGAAATCATTTAGAGAAAGTGTCCATGGGGTTTCAGACACGAGTTTTTCTCTCTTTCGTAATTAGTCCCTTTTTTTACAAGACTGTTCTCTAGCTCCAGTATTGATCAACCACCCAAAGCCACCTCTCATCATAGCCACTGCGTTTTGCCCTAGGATGCACTAAGGCTCTGTGTGAAACTCGGGATCTGGAGAGGAATGAATGGAGCTTCCGATCTCCAACACTCTGCCACTCACAGGCTGTCTCTCTGCATGGCCAGACAGAGGAGGGTGCTCTGCGCAGTCCCAGGGCACTGCAAACCAGGTGGGGGTTGCCAAGCCCCCAGCTGCCACCGTTGCCAACATGGTTTCTTATCTGAATGTCATGTTGGGGCAAATGGTTCTGTCTCCTGTCTCATTTCTGAGTGCAGCCTGACTGGAAATTTTGTTCCTTTCCTTCAAGACACTGAAAAACTATAAACTATGAACCATTCCAAAATGAGAGCTGGGGTGCTGTACCTTCTCAGTTTTGACAGAAATTATTCCAAGCTGAGAAGTGCAGCAGTGACTGGTGAAGTAACTCCCAGTGCCCGGAGGAACAGCCTGACAATGAACCTACAAACCCCACCAATCCAAGAGATGTTTTTCCTTTCACTTTTTGTGAAACAGCATCATCAAACAAGCCTAATCTTCTTCTTCCACCTCCTTCTTCTTCCTCCATTATGGCATAAACCTACTACCTGTTTCTTTTGAAGCTTGCTCCCTATGTTAGAAATGCTTTGGGACAGTGCTGTCCTTTGTGTTCTGTGTTTGCACAATGCCAATTACAAGAAGTACTCCTAGAAGCCAATAAAAATAATAAATAATAAACATTTGTTCTGGTTTCAGTAGTTCCTGATAAGTGCAAACAGAGCACAATGACTGTGTTTGATTCCTTTGTGGAGCACTGTGTGACAGAGATGTAATCCCCAGAATATGCGAATAGAGCTGACCATCAGCAGAGCAGGCAAAATATCTCCTGAAATGGAATCGGGTTCACAGGTGCCCTCAGCTTAAACTATGGAGCAGTGTTTTTCCTTCTAGTCCTTGTCAATCCTGAAATCTGTGTGGTTTATGGTGATAATGAGAGGGGCACAGCCTTTCCGATGCAGACACAGCACTGGCATCAGCCAGATCCTTCAACAGAAAGCGCGCAACGTTATTGCTGGAATTAAAGCATAGACATGGAGTTCAATAGTATACAAGCTACTGCAAAAGGGAAGTGATACCAGTCAAACCTTTGTGATACGATCGGCCTCCTTACTAAATCTCAACACGGCTCTTACATTTCCATGAGGAGATGTGAACTGGAGGATATTCAACCAAAGAAACGTCTGAAGCTTGTTCCTAGTCTGCTTTCAGTGGAACCTGGCCTTTCCTTTCTGTATCAGCGTGTTGAAAACCACATTACTGAATAAATGTGACAAAGGCTGTTACCTGTAGCATAGTAGCATTTTTAGGTTTTATGAGAGGTATCTCGTGGAAACATGAGCCCTCTGTACAGCTTCTGTTAGGAATTCTATCATCAACCTGAGCTGAAACTCATTAATTGCTTTAATACTTGGGTATAGGTCATCCATACACAAGCTATCCCATTGTGTCTCTTCTTGCCCAAAAGACAGGATCATCATCTGCTCTTGCTGCAGGGAGGTTCAGATCAGGACTGAGGTGGCCACGGCTGCATGGATGGGGAGCGCTGGCACTGACGTAGGAAAGCGTGTGACGGGAGGACAGCAGCAGTTCCACAGCAAAGCTGCAAGAGTCAATGTGTCTGAACGCACTTCGATCTGGCCCTGCAGCCATTCCAGATGTGATTCCAGAGGCTTGGACCACTACACAAGGCCACTTAGTCTGCTTATTTATCTGATATTAGGAACCCAAATAGTAATGTTTTAATCTGAGATAGCAGCTGTTAGGAAATAAATGCTAATTAGGCAAAAAGAGCTTCCTCACAATGTTTTTAACTTCTTCAACCCATCTACGAAGATGGTTAAAGGCCTGGAGCATCTCCCCTACGGGGAAAGGCTGAATGAGCTGAGGCTGTTCAGCCTTGAGAAAAGAAGACTGAGAGGTGATCTTATTAATGTTCATAAATATCTTAAGTATGGGATGCAGGGGGAAATGGCCAGCCCCTTTTCAGTGGTCTGTGGAGACAGGACAAGGGGCAACGGCTTCAAGATGGAGCACAGGAAGTTCCGCACCAACATGCGGAAGAACTTTTTCCCAGTGAGGGTGACAGAGCCCTGGCACAGGCTGCCCAGGGGGGTTGTGGAGTCTCCTTCTCTGGAGATATTCAAGACCCATCTGGACGCCTACCAGTGTGGCCTGTCCTAGGGAACCTGCTTTGGCAGGGGGGTTGGACCCAATGATCTCTGGAGGTCCCTTCCAACCCCTATGATTCTGTGAATCTGTGATTCTGTGATTTAAAAGCAGTGCTTCTTCCCTCCCACAAGCTGCTGCCTGGTCACACCACTACAACTGCCGGTCTCTTTCTCATGCCCTGCTTCTCCTCTCCTGGGACTTGGGTGCTTTGTCAAGCTGCCGGGAGTCCCAAGAAGTGGGATAAGGACACTGGTAAAAGAAGTATATTTTTTAAAGTATATTATATGAAAATAATTAGTAACATATGAGCTAACAATAAGGATAACTGGAATAATTCTAAAGCTGTCACTGCTATTATTTCATTTATATTTTAGGACAAGAGAAATTTAAGAGTTCAGGAGGTTTGTATATTTTAGACCTAGTAAGGTAGATTACTTCAGGCAACATGTTTGGGATGAGGCAGTCAAGTTGCTGGTATTATACTGGTTTTGTTGTAGAAAGTGATTTTTATAAACTCATCTTGACATTTTCTTTTAAAAATATTTGACGATACATTTTCAACAGGACTGAGCTCTGTCAGCCTCATGCAGTCCATGTCTGGTGTAACTCCATCAAAATCTCTGGAGTTTCCCTGGCATCAAACCTGCAATAATTCAGGAATGACTCAGGCTTTGAATGTCTTGAATTTGCCAGTAGGAACTTGGAACTGGCAACTCAAAAATTACTTTTAATCGCATCCGAAGATCCCCGTTTACTTTCAAAGATACAATCTTCATCGTCACAGGCTCTGGAACAGCACGCTTGCATTCATGTTTAGAAACTTAATTATGCATCAATTACAGGGGGGAATTTTAAGTAAGATTTGTGGATCGTTTTGTTTCGTGGATTTGACTGAAACACTCTGTTTATTTTGGTACTGCTGGCATAGCTGGCGTGACTGGTTTATCTGATGACTAATTTATTTGACTCTAGCCAGAGATATACTGCCAAAATATTCAATAAAGGGCTCCTTTGGAAAGGGTTTCTATTGTCTCAGCACATTCTAACTATTAAATACTTTATGGAAAATGTCCATTGATTCCCAAAATCTGCTGTGGCAATGATGTAGCCTTAAACAAGTGAGCTTAAACCACTCCTTCCTCCTGAACTAGCCTTTTTGCCCGCTGTAACCATCTCTCCACCAGCCTGATACTAGTGAAGCATCTTCCAAGAAGGATAGCGTTATTTCTGCACAAGGAAAATGAGGGACAGCTTGACTTTGTGCATGTGCACAGAGCATGCTTCATGTAAAAGCTTGACCCAAAGAATAAATGGCAGGCTTAGTTCTGGAAATAGCTAGCGTTCCCTCTTGTGCCAGTGAGATTCGGGCTGTCAGTGAATGCCTGTCAGAGACTTGTTTTCCATACTCATGCCCATAACTGACTATGGCTAAAGAAGCATTTGGATTTCACTGGGCTGTGTGACAGGGCTTTGCACATGACAGACAGTCTGGTCAGCTAAAGGTCTATTCAGTGGAGACTGAATGATGTGGGATGGAGAGAGGGTTCTCAGTCTGAGGTGACATTTTAAGGGCTGCGAAGCTCTACCCCTGCAGCAGCTTTGGGCAAGTGTTGCTCTCTTTAGGCACAGACAGGGAGGAGGAGAGATGTGAAACATGGGAAAATTAGCTGCAGGAAGAAAAGAGGAAACTGCTCTCCATAGGCACTTGTGTTTGGATTGAAATTTGTGGGTATAAATTACATCCAACTGATCTGATGTAGGGTAGGATTCAGCTATAGGCATCTGCTGAGTCAGGGTGGGATTCAATTGAATCCTGCCCAGTATAACTTCACTAGTCATCCATCTGTTTTACTGTCAATTGGCCCAGTCTAGACTGCTCCTCTGACTTGGTGTAGGTGTCTCACAGTGATAGGATGGATCCTGTCCTAGAGGGGGACAGGATGCCCTGTCCCCACAGACTACCAGGGGATCACAGGGCACCTAACTCCCACGCAGCATTTTACGCCAAAGATGTCTGAAGCAGTCTGGGATAAATACTAAGTCTATGCTTAAGGTCCATCACAGCAACTTTAGCACCTCATCTAAAGGTGCCCAATGAAGCAGGACATCGTCTAAAGGTGCCCAATGAAGCAGGACATCTCCTGGGAAGGAAGAAAGAACTATGGGACCCACACCATTCAAGATTACCAATGTGTAACTCTGTTCTGTACACAAGATTGCAATCTCTTGGCAAATCTCAGCTGTTGCAGAGGACATGAAGCTCGTTCAAAGCATTGCTCCTCCCTGCCAGCCTCACTTGACTCTTCCCTGAGCTGACTGTTAACTGGATGGCTTTTGTTCAGATGCCAATCTAAATGCTGTTTATATTTTATACAAGGAAGATAACATACAGCTTGAGTACTTTGAGCATTTTGGCCTATATTGCCTCCGTGCCTCCTCTGTTTTGGGCTGTTTCAAATATTTTAGGAGAACACTGGCAGTGAAAATAGCGCAGAGAAGTGAAATGGGGTGAATGGGAGCGTGCTGCCTTTGCTCAGGGCTGTAGATCTCTCAACAATATCTAGGCCAGATCACCGGCCCCAAATGAGCAGCGCTACGTGTTCTGCAAGCACAGAGCAAAATGCTGGCTCCAAATCCAGACAAAAAATAGTAAATGGATATAAAAACTCACAGGAGCATTTAATACCTGACAACCTTTGCAGACTAAAAGTCTATTAAAACACCTTCGTAGACTACAGGCTGTTAACCAGTGGGCCTTAGATACTTTCCCAAATTACAGCTTTCCACCTAAGTGGGCTGCAAGGGGGGATCAGAGACACAAGAGGCAAGGGCTTCAGGGGCCATATTTTACTTCTGGCATCTACAACTGACCACAGGGTATAAGGCTGAGCTGATTCAGGTAATCACAGAATAAAGCAGACTAAGAAGGGATCTTATTAATGTTTATAAATACCTTAAGTGTGGGACACGGGGGGAAATGGCCAGCCTCTTTTCAGTGGTCTGTGGGGACAGGACAAGGGGCAATGGCCTCGAGTTGGAGCACAGGAAGTCCCACACCAATATGTGGAGGAACCTTTTCACAGTTGAGGGTGACAGAGCACTGGGACAGTCTGCCCAGGGGGGCTGTGGAGTCTCCTTCTCTGGAGATATTCAAGACCCATCTGGATGCCTCCCTGTGTGACCTGTCCTAGGGAACCTGCTTTGGCAGGGGGGTTGGACCCGATGATCTCTGGAGGTCCCTTCCAACCCCTATGATTCTGTGATTCTGTAACAAACTTAAGCTAAGCGTTAGAGGTGGGCTGTCCATAGACAGATTTGATGATCTTTAAGGTCTTTTCTGACCTTGATGATTCTAGTAGCCTGTGTGGCAATCCTGGCTTACCATTTTCTGTGGTGTAGCCACTGGACACACAGAACTGATTACGCTTTTCCTGTTTGCAGCCACTTTTTATACGTTTAAAGGTTATTTTTGTGCCTATGGTTAGTCTAGTCCTCTTTAGACTAAACAGTCTTCCAGACTTTCCTCATAGGTCATGTTTCGTAAACTTGAGAGATTCTAGTTGCTCTTATCTGTGTGCTCTTTCCAAGTGCTCTGCATCTTGCTTCAAGTGTAGTACCCAAACTGGACACAGCAAATCTGTATGTCATGCATTGCCTGATCCCAGCTGAGAGGATCCTGAGTATTGGATTGACCCCTACTGGTCCATCTCCACAGATCCAATAGCTCACCAGAGGCTTGTGGGAATTTTTCTTCCCATTAAGTTTCCATCAAATTATTTAGAAAGGAAAAGGTAGGTGTTTTGAAGCAAAAGAGGGATGGATTGCAAGAACTTTATTTGAGCAATTGTCAGACAGCACTGAATTAATTTACGGTCCTGTCTCTGCTAGTGGCACAGAGGAGACAGCAAGGCTGAAAAGATGTTGAGAGAAAAGGAAAAAGAAAAAAAAAGAAAAAGAAAGAAATCCATTTTGAAAATGTTGTTGCTGGTAGAATTGAGTGAAAGCAGATGTAACCCAGTGAACTTCAGACCCCGAAGTAATGTTATTTCTTTCTCTTACTGAGAAAAGCGAGCAATGCCAGGGAAAAAATCTCTGGCTCTCAAAATCACTTTGTACGACTCATGCATAATGGAAATGAGTCTTGTTTGGAAACAGAATTTTCCTCATCATTCCTTCTTTGAAAGAGCTATTCAGGAGCCTTGCATACCTAAAATATGACTCTTTGCTTCACTGTTCCTCTCCCTTGCTCAGCAATGCTTTCCCTTCAGCATTATGAACTATAAGCATCTTGCTCTGAGGCTGTGTGAGCAAGCAGGCACAGCATAACTCTGTTGCTGGACATAGATTTTTATTTTAAGTGATCCAAGGTGGTAAAATTGTAAAGAGCAGGTGGTTGAAAGCACACAGATTCCTTATATAAGAGCTCCTACTCTTTTTTTTTTTCTTTTTTTTTTTAAATTAAAATACTAGGTTTTGGAAATTATCTAGTTTCTCACAGTTGAGTCATTAGCCTTTGCTGAGATTGTGGAGAACGTGGGTCTGTTCCCTGCTGTAGTGAAAGCAGTGGCTGAATTGTCACCACCACGTCAAGGCAGAGCCTTGCACCTCACAAGCTCACTTTCTGCTTTCCCAATAATCTGATTCCATCAAGCTGTCTCATGTATTTTGGGTGGCTGTGGCCTATGCGTTTTGTCAAGAGCTATCTCCCTGCCCCATGTCCCAGCTGTTGTACACCAGACTTGCTTTCCTTGACTGTTAAGTGTTTTGTCTCCTTGCAAACCGTTCCCAGAAAAGAGGAGTGCAAGACAAAGACATTCCTATCTCCTTGACTCTCCTTTCACCCAATGGTGCCCTAGTCTTGCACATCTAGATCTTGCTGATCAAGTGCAACTTCTATCAGGAGGCCCAGATGACTACTAGTGCCTTACTCTGCCCTGGGCTTGTCCTCAGGTCTCTGCAGTAACCAGAGCAATCTCCACACTGCAGCACAACCAGTGCTAAGCAACCTTAGGAAGTGCTCAAACATTTGCATATCGTTGCAAACATAAAAATAAAAAAAATAAATCTGTGGGATGTGGGGTGGTGTGGAGTTACCTCTTATCAACAGGCTCCACAAAAGCTCCTTCTTTTGTTTATAAGGAACTGCAGAGCAGAGATGCCTGGGTTTGCAGACAGGAAGGGTGAGGGAGAAAACCACCCCCTACTTGTTTTCTCCTTTGAGCAAAAACATTTCTCTTAACCTTAACCAAAGAAGGTAGCGAAGGCATTTGGCAAACAGACTTGTGTTAAGTACCTTGGCTGGAAATGCTTATGCTTGTTCCTGTTAACACACACAGTGCTTTGCTCCGTGGGTGCCAGGGGAGGAAAGGGAAGGACTGGCCGCTCTGTGCAGCAAACCCCCCTGACAGCCCACCACACCACTGTGCCCCATGTCCCAGCAGGAGTTTGCCTTCAGACAAGTAGCTACTGCCCGCAGGGAGGGATGCTGGCTTCGGCTGCCCATCTCTCCTCCTGCCTCTCTCCCTCGCTCTGCCAGGCACAGCCCCCTGAGAGGGCCCACCTGCCAGGGCAGGGGCAGCTTTGCCATTTGGGCAGAAGTTAGCTGAGCTGTCGGTTGCGGGTGTCTGCGCCAAAGTCTGGCTGTGGCAGTGGAGGATGTCCTACCACAGAGAGCCAACCAGCACTGACAGTCTGAGGGTGAGCGACAGTCTGGAAAGCAGGTGAGATGCACAGAGCTGCAGAAGCACAACTCCTTCTCTCCCTGCTATACCCCTGCACTGCACTTCACCATGTCCAACCACTCTGTGTCTCATTTGCTTTAAGCTAAAGTGGGTCTATGGTATGTGCCCTCCTGCTCCCTCAGGGACACACATTTCCAGCTGCAGTTTACTTCTTTGCCTTTGACTCATCTTCAACCTCTGCTGAGGTCCCTGTGCCTCCTGGAAGGATGTACTGATCTCAAACACCTACACAGAGGCAGCAGTAATGTGATGGTCCCTCTGTAGCACAGGCTGTTGGACTCCAGTGTCAGCCAGAAATGCAAGAGGAACCCTATAGTGGTCTCACCTGGAGATGTCCTAGGGAGACGAGGTCTGAGGGAGAAAAGCAAAGATGAAGGCTGTGGAGTTGGCAGGCAATGTACAGGATGGCTGTGCCATGCTCACAGTGCCATGGGCAGTGATGTCCCTAGCAGTGCTTGGTGGGCAGTGCCAGCCCCTGGTGCTTGTTCAACCTCTGAGACAGCAGACCAAGAAGCCCTGGCTGCCATCAGCTGACTGGGACTGCAACGAGTCTTTCTGACTCATCAGGAATTGACCTGAATCCCTGACAGGGATCAAAACAAATTTTCTGTCTTCCATTCATATCAGATCTCTGGCTGCAGTAGGTGCCCTTGTTTTAAAAGTCACCTTGTTCTAAAAGAGCTCTAACTAGGACAGTGGGTGACTCCTCAGGTGGGGGGGGCTTTTTGGTTGAGTTGCATCATCGTTTCCGAACACCCACCGTGGAGATTTTGTAGCCTGGAAAGATGACACCCAGCTCGTAAGGAAAGCTGAAGAAGCTTTGGTTTTTGCACTGAAAAGTCATCTCTGCAAGGAGCTTCAGTTGGAAAGAAGCTGCATTTGCGAGAGTGAAAAACCCTGATGGGTGCCAGCCCTACATGAAGCCAGGCAAACAGGTCTGCTCAAAGGGAACCTGAGCCTTACTGCACACGGAGGCACAAGAGTCCCTGACACTTGAAAACGATGAATTTCTGTGAAGAGTTGAGTTTCTAGGGGCAATGTTAAGAAAGCATGATATTGGAGGCTTTGTTACAGCAAAACTACTTGTGGCATGAAGATATTGAAAGGTGGGGTAAATGAGTCTATTGCATCGGGTTTGCTAGAATATAAGTGTATCATCTGTTTGTAAGGTGGAATGTTTCCATTAAAAACATGCTATGGAAAAGCCAGATGCCATTCATGATTACTTAGTTAATTAAATTACCTCTTTTCCCCACTTTGTGAGGTAACTGCTTGTGTTATTAACAGAAAGGTGGCTGACTCATGTGGTGCAATGCGGGCTTGGGACAGGATGCCAGCCCAGGGCAGCAGCTTGGGCTTGTGGTGGGCTTGCAGTGGAGAAGCTGTTCGTATGTCCAGAGAGTCCTGTTCTCCTGGTTGCCCAATTAAACACTGTACTGAGATATGGTTAGTGAGTCACTTTCACTGTTCCTTAGTGCCTGGGGTTTGGTTTCTGCTTTTGCTGCTTACAGGATGAAATAGCAATAGAAAGGCTTTTATGTGACATTCTGTGTTATTGTTTAGAAATTCATTTGTGAAGAAGGAAAAGGCAGTCTCCAAATAACAGATGATTTGGGCAGATTTCCATCTGCAGTGCACTTTTAGAACTCTCATGAGCTCTCATTTCCTTTGGAAGTACGAATCGGTGTGCGCTGCCCTGAATATGAGCCCAAGACACATCGTTGCCTCTGCCTGCTATACAGAAATTACAGCTGGGTACAAAATAATGGCAAGAATCAAAAGTGGTAGAGTGGACCTGGTAGAAAAGCAGTATATACTATTGTGAAAGCAAATTCATGAGAATCTTCAAGAAGGGACTTTTGCTTCTCATTTTGATGGTCACATTATGTAATCACATTCTTTCAGAGTCTATGCAGCTAACTTTTGGGAAAACAGAGGGGCTAGAAGGGACATCTTGAAGTCTAACTTTGAATAATCTTGTAAAATAAAATTAATGGCACATCCAGTTGATGGTGTACAGGAATAAAATTTACCATATGTAAATGTCCAGTTATGGAAAAGTGCTTAATAGCACAGCACGTGGAATTTAAAAATTCCAACTTTAAGCAGGTTAATCCCGAGGATGTGTTTTACTAGAGCTTGCTTAATTACCTCCAGACTAACGTACATTTACTTCAGAAAAGTTAGCAGAGTAAAAAAGAAACAAAACGGTAAAATGGTCACATCAGCAGACTGTTTGGCACGGTCTTTGGAAGTCTTTAATGTCTCTGGTTTTTTGACTGTTTCAGATCCTTTTTTAGAAATGTGAAGGGCAAATAGCTGGGTGACCAGTAGGAGGTATTTAAGGTGAGAGATGAAATAGATGTTCTCAGAAGAATTTGCACGCGCATGAATTAAGACAATAAAAATTTAAGTTCTAGATTTTTTTAATATTTGGGCAGGCAAAAGTGTCTCCTGGTATCACATAAAAGGTCATTGTAGCGGAATAACAGGAATCTGGCTTTCCAGCTTTGTCTCCAGGCCAGCACATCTGCTCATCCCCTGTAAGTCCTGCACGTGGCATGAAGTAGATATGAGGTAATCTTATTTACGTTTATGTCTGCTAAGAAGGGAGGGGAAGGTGCTTGAAGACCTGGCCGCACTTCTCATTACACGACTCTGGTTCACTGGGTGTCTAGTTGTAGCGTAATAAATCACTTTTCCTTTATTCTGTGTTGAGTCTGTTTTGCCCATTGCACTAACTGGAAAGCGATCCCTCTTGTCCTTATCTTGAATCCTAAGCCTCCCAACATACATTTTCTTCCTTTTTCGGCTGAAAAGGGGAGTGAGCGAGCGGCTTGGTGGGCATTTGGCCTCTAGCCAGGGCCAAACCACCACAGCCCAGAAGAAAAGCACTGGTGACTGCTCAACAGATTGATGCGGCCCCATTCACTCCAACCTTCCAAGCCCTGCTGCTCAGCCAGTTCTTCACCCAGCATGTCATGTCTCTGCTCATCTCAGAGCTGGAAAGCCTGTCTGGAGGGACAGCATCGAAAGCCTGAAGAAATTCCAGAAAAACTACACTGACCATTACATGCGCCATTCTGTCTTGCTCCAAATACCAAATCGCTGGCGACTGGCACGAGCCGTTTGTCTCCAACTACTCGCCTTTCTAGGGGCTTTCTCAGCTTCTCGCGCAGCAAGACTGACTGACTACACACAGACCCCTTCCCCAGACAGAGTAACGTTTTTCCAGACCTTAAAAACCGTGAGAATAAAACCCAATGGGGTGAGTTGGGCCCACTGGTCCACGCTGCCGCATGTGTATTGGTGCTCCATTAACTGCAATGCCCCACACAATTTGGAGGGGATGCACGGAGTGTACTGAACCCAAGACCCGATATACTACTGCATCCAAAACTAATTGCAAGGCCTCTTGCCGAACGCAGGTCCAATTCCAGCCAGCTCTTACAGGTCATATGGGGGCAAGCTAGGAGGGAGAAATCCAGAAGATGTTCCCTCCACGACACCGGTAAGCCTAGGGCACGTTGTGATTCCTTTTTCTTTTCCGGCATCTTTATTTGTTCTAAGGCAGGCAGATGGGCATCACATTACAAAGTATGTGCAGTTCTTCAAAAAAAAAACACTCAACTTCTTGTTTTTGTTTGGTTTTTTTTGGTTTTTTTTTTGTTTTTTGTTTTTTTTTTATAAAGGAACACAGTACCTATCCCTTTGTGCTGACTCTTCTTAAGAAATAAAGTTTCTCCCACTCTTCCCAAAAAAGTGGCTGCCATTTTTATAAGCATGACACCACACCAGAAATGAGCAAGGTTTTCACTGTTCCCTGGAGGGATAAATGAGTCATGAACCTCTTGGGCAGGGAATCGTGTGGATGACCACCAAACTCCACAACTAGTTTTGTACTATATGCGTCTAGGCAGTTAGAGCCACCTCAAAAGGAAAGTTCCTGATCTACTTGACTTTGTAGTACTGATTTATACCAAGTACTGTCTAGGAAGGGTGACGAGCTGTCCTCGTTTAAACTGAGGGAAATTTGTCACCAGTTTCCACAAGGATAAAGCCTGTCTGTTTCCAAGGCTCAACAAAGACTTCAGCAATCAGAGGTTCTCCTGACATCAGTTTGCAGCCTTGGACACTGGCACTGCTGAGCTGCTGGATCAACAGATAGGAAGCATGCTGTTGACCATGGAGGAGATGCACATCCAGGCTACCTGCTTTTCAGCCTGTTTAAAGTGAGTGAGTCCTACTATGAAAACTAAACCAGGGGGAACAGTAGTCAGCACAACGCACCAGATGAAAGTCAAGCTTTTCATAAGCTTTCAAATAGCTGAAAAGGCGTTTGTAGATGCTGACGCCTGACTTGACGGCATCACTTCTCATCTCTGCCATCTAGCACAGACGCTACAGCCCGCTTTCATGGAATTGAAGAACAACTCAGGTTGGAAAAGACCTCCAAGATCATTGAGTCCAACCATCCCACTACCATCCCACTACCACCCACATTACTTCCTAAACCGCATGGCAATGTAAAGGAATGTAAAATTCCAGATGAAAGGCAAGAGGCAGGAGGCAAGGCAAGAGGTAAAAGACAGGGCAAAAGGCAAGAGGCATGGAAAAAGGCAAAAGTGAAAAGGCAAGGCAAGGGGAAGGAGGCAAGGAAAAGGGAAGTGGCACGGCAAAAGGGCAGCTGCTGCTGCACCCATACACGGGGCAGGCACAGGAGCACTTATCCGGCAGCACTGGCCAAGCAGCACAAGCTTCAAAGGCTGCACGGCCTGTATACCTGCTGCTCACTTCCATGGCTCTCTGGCTTTGCCAGACTGCCAGGGAGGTTTAGCATAGAGTGCCATGAAATAGTAAGAAACCTTAACATCGAATAACAACCCCCCCTAAAATAATGTAATTTAATGTAAGAGAAAATCGCATAACGTGATACTGCATGACACTGCACGAGTAAACCAAACATAAAAACTCAAGAAAGAATTGGAAACACAACACCCCCCTCTCCGCCCCCCCCCCCCCCCCCCCAAAAAAAAAGAAATAACAACTGGGCAAGGAAAGCAAAGCAAAGCAAAGCAAAGCAAAGCAAAGCAAAGCAAAGCATAGAAATGTAAAAGATTTCAGACAAGCCCCTGGGTGCCCACGCTGCGTGGCCTCATGAACTTTACATCCAGCACAGAAGGGGAACGACTAATCGGGACGGTCTTTGTGCCACAGGATTGGTTTGTGTCACAGCCTGAGAGAAGAGTAAGGGCACTGGCTTTGTTCTTGGGAGCCCAGTGGCAGAGGACACATCAGGGACTGCCAGCAGCTGTGTCTACTCCATGGCCACCAAAGGCAGGGACAGCCTCTGCGCCTCCTGGGCACAGGGACTGCACAGGGACTGCCTTGGGAGCCAAGAGCTCAGAGGCCTAGAGCCCAGAGACCTTCCTCTGATGGATGCTGGGCGGGGCTGCAGCAGGCCAGGCTGTGCATGGCGGGGCCCCTATCACCCCCTGTAACCAGGCAACGGTGATGTCACAATGCTCCTGGGCAGTATAAAAGGGGGTGTCCTGCTAGTCCCCCTGTCAGAGTTGTCCTGGGCACGGCCCAGAGAGCAGCTCTTAGAGGAGCTGCTAAAGCAACTCAAAGGAGGCTAAGGCTGTGGCCAGAGCACGGGGATACCTTTACTTGAGGAGCGCTCACCATCCTCATCCCCTGTGCAGCCAGGAGCAGCAGCTGTAAGCAAACGGGGTGCAGAGGGGTTGCAAGGAGCACACACCGACCGGCACTCTGCCAGGTGCTGGATGGATCCTTGCTCCTTGGGTTGATGGGGGTGGGGGCACTAGGCCATTCTGGGAAGCCAGAGCCCTGCGTTAGGCTCTGGGCTGAGGTAATAGGGCTAGGGCATTTCTGGGGAGGCGTGACCAGCCGGTGGGGAGGAGGGAGTCGGTCTTGCTCACGTGCTCAGGGAATAGCTGATCGCCAGCTCTGCTGCTGGGGTCAGGAAGGAATTTTCCCCAGCGGCGTGTTGGCACTGGTCCCTGGGGGTTTTTTGCCTTCCTCTGCAGCACGGAGCAGGACCCCTTGACAGGGCCCCTCTGGGCTGGCTCACTGCCTGTTGCTGCTTGTGCTCCACAAATTGCCACAAAATTGTGCACAAAATGGGTACAAATTGGGCACAAATTGGGCACTAACTGGGCACAATTCGGCACAAATTGGCACAAAAAGGGTACAATTGGGCACAATTTGCCACAAAATGCCGCACATTGCCACACATTGCCACATATTGTGCACCAAATGGCCACAAATTGGGCACAAATTTGGCACAAAAAGTGGGCACAAATTCGGCACAATGTGGCACAAATTGCCACAAACTGCCACAAACTGGGCACAATTCAGCTCAATTCGGTGCAATTTGGCACAATTCAGCAGAATTCGGCAGAATTTGGCAGAATTTGGCAGAATTTGGCTGGATTCGGAGGAACCCAGCACAATTCAGCAGAATTCCGCAGAATTCACCAGAATTCGGCATAATTCGTGCACAATTCGGCACAATTCGACATAATTCAGCTCAATTCGGCGCAATTTGGCAGAATTCAGCAGAATTCGGCAGAATGTGTCTAGATTTGGCTGGATTCGGAGGAATTCAGCACAATCCAGCAGAGTTCAGCAGAATTCGGCAGAATTCGGGCACAATTCGGCACAATTCGGCACTATTTGGTGCAATTCGCATAATTCAGCAGAATTCAGCAGAATTCAGCAGAATTTGGCTGGATTCGGAGGAATTCAGCACAATTCAGCAGAGTTCAGCAGAATTCGGCAGAATTCGGGCACAATTAGGCACTATTTGGTGCAATTCCGCATAATTCAGCAGAATTCAGCAGAATTTGGCTGGATTCGGAGGAATTCAGCACAATTCAGCAGAGTTCAGCAGAATTCGGCAGAATTTGGCTGGATTTGGCTGGATTCGGCTGGATTCGGAGGAATTCAGCACAATTCAGCAGAGTTCAGCAGAATTCATGAGAATTCAGCAGAATTTGGCTGGATTCGGAGGAATCCAGCACAATTCAGCAGAATTCATCAGAATTCACCAGAATTCAGCGGAATTCGGGCTCAATTTGGCAAAAATTGTTGCAAATTCCCACAAATTTGGCACAAAAAAGGGCACAAAAAGGGCACAAATTGGGGACCAAAAGGGCAGGAATTGCACACAAATTGCGCACCAAAAGGGCAGGAATTGCACACAAATTGTGAGCAATTTGGCATAATTTGCCACAAAATGCTGCAAATTGCCACACAAATTTGTGCACAAATTTGAGCACCAAATGGCCACAAATTGGGCACAATTTGGCACAATTCATCACAATTCGGCACAATTCGGCTCAATTCGGCTCAATTTGGCTCAATTCGGCAAAAGTTGGCAAGTGGCAATTGGCAAATGGCCCAGCCAAAGACAAAAGAGCAAAAGGGATGGGGAAAAGGCAAAAGCCATGACAATACGTACGCAGTTGGCATGGCAAAAGAAAATAAAAACTAAAATAAAATGAAAGATGCACAATTGTCGTGGTGTTCTTCAAGTATTTTGTGGAACTGACTCACTCTTGGCATTCCAGGGAAATGACGGTCTCATTGTTACTAGATTGAGAGTGAGCAGAGGGAGTAGAAAAGTATACAGGAGTGTGGAAATGAATGGAAAGTTGCAATGCAATGGAATAGAATGGAATGGAAAGTTGCAATGGAATGGAATGGAATGGAATAGTTCAGCTGGAAGGGACCTATGAGGCCCATCTAGTCCAACTGGCCTGAGCACCAGGGCTCACCAAAGTTAAAGCATGGACATAAGGGCGTTGTGCAAATGCCTCAAACACTGACAGGGCTGGGGCAGGGAGCACCCCTGCAGGAAGCCTGGTCCAGGGTTGGGCTGCCCCCTTGGCAAAGAAGTGTTTCCTCATGTCATGTCTGACCCTGCCTCTCTGCTTCCCCTCCCCAGCCACACTGCTGACACCTGTTGCACTTCATGTCAACCAGCACCCCCAGGCCCCCCACCTTGCTGCAGTGCTGCTCTCCAGCTACTCTCCTCGTTTAAGACTCGTGCCAAACGTTACTCCCTGCCAGGGGCAGAAACTGGTGTGGTTCAGGGTCATGCCACTGATCGATGCCCAGTGCTCCCATCTATCCAGATTCCCCGGGAAGGCAACACCACTTCCCAGTTTAGGATCAGCAGCACACTTACTACCCACGCATTCGACTCCTACAGCCAGACTCTTGATTCAAAAGTTGAACAGAACTGGCTTTAGAACTGAGCCCGTGGCGCAGTTTTGCGTAGCTGTGCTGCTGAGACGGCTTCTGCAAGAAGCAGCTAGGAGTTCTCTGCAGCCCCCAAAGTGTAAACATTGGCCAATTCAAGGCCAAAGTTGCTGCTGACCAGGGCCGAGCCAATCGGCGATGGTCACAGCGCCTCTTTGAATCACAGACAGGAGAAAAAAAACCTGCAGGCAGAGGCATTTTGCCACCAGAGAAGGGAGCGAGACGATGTAACAAGCTGCGCAGACACCAAGGCCAGGCCCGAAGGAGGCGGGGGAAGAATGAGGCCCTCCGGGTGCTAGAAAGAGAGATTCCCCTGCAGCCCGTGGAGAAGACCATGCTGGAGTGGCTGTCCCCTCGCAGCCCATGGATAAGGACGGGTAGCAGAGCCCTCTATGGCCTGTGAAGGGATTGATCCATGCCACAGCAGGTTTGCCGGGGGACTTGTGACTCTGTGGCGGACCAGGCCGGACAAGTCTGGGCCCGAAGGTCAGTGCTACATGGAAGGGAGTCCTGCTGAGGCCTGTGGTGAGGAGATGACTCCCCCACAGAGAGGACTCACGCTGGAGAAGTTTGTGGAGGACTGTCTCCCGTGGGTGGGGCCCCACGGTGCTGCAAGGGAAGGGTGTGTGTGTGGAATGCCCCCCCCAGCTAAGAAGGAAAACAACTCAGGAGGAACGGACTGAGAACGCCCATTTCCCATTCCCCGCCCCTTCCTGCGCCATGATGTGAGGAAGAAGGGAGTGAAATTAGGATCCAAGTCAAGTCTGCAAAGAAGGGAGGGGTGGGGGGAAGTAGAAGTGTTGAGATCTGGAGGAAGAAAGCAGCTTGCGAGGAATTGACCGGAACCCCCCTCTCCATTCCCTGCCCCTCCCCGCGCCATGCTAGGCGGGGGGAAAGAAGGGAGTAAAATTACGATGACGTTTATGTCTGCTAAGGAGGGAGGGGAAGGTGCTTGAAGACCTGGCCGCACTTCTCATTACACGACTCTGGTTCACTGGGTGTCTAGTTGTAGCGTAATAAATCACTTTTCCTTTATTCTGCGTTGAGTCCTTTATTCTGAGTTGGTAGCCGAGCCGCTTTCCATTATCAATCAGCTCTTCTTGTTGACTGGTGAGGTCCCAGAAGACTGGAGGCTCGCCAATGTGGCTCCCATTTACAAGAAAGGTTGTAAGGAGGATCCGGGGAACTACAGGCCTGTTAGCCTGACCTCGGTTCCAGGGAAGGTTATGGAACAGATAGTCTTGAGGGAGATCATGCGGCATGTGCGGGATGGCCGGGGGATCAGGCCTAGCCAACATGGGTTCATGAAGGACAGGTCCTGTTTGACCAACCTGATCTCCTTCTATGATCTAGTGACCCATCTGCTGGATGAGGGAAAGGCTGTTGATGTGGTCTACCTAGACTTCAGCAAAGCCTTTGACACTGTCTCCCACGGTATTCTCCTGCAGAAGCTGGCAGCCCGTGGCTTGGATGGGTACACCCTCGGCTGGGTAAGGAGCTGGCTGGAGGGCCGGGCTCAGAGAGTGGTAGTAAATGGAGTTAAATCCAGCTGGCGACCGGTCACGAGTGGTGTTCCCCAGGGGTCGGTGCTGGGGCCTGTCCTCTTCAGTATCTTTATTGACGACCTAGATGAGGCCATTGAGTGCACCCTCAGTAAGTTTGCAGATGACACTAAATTGGCTGGGAGTGTGGATCTGCCTGGGGGTAGCGAGGCCCTACAGAGGGATCTGGACAGGCTGGAGAGCTGGGCTGAAGCCAATGGCATGAGGTTCAACAAGAGCAAATGCCGAGTCCTGCACTTTGGCCACAACAACCCCAGGCAGCGCTATAGGCTTGGGGCGGAGTGGCTGGAGGACTGTGTGGAGGAAATGGACCTGGGGGTACTGATTGATGCACGGCTGAACATGAGCCGACAGTGTGCGCGCGTGGCCAAGAAGGCCAACGGCATCCTGGCTTGCATCAAAAATAGTGTTACTAGTAGGAACAGGGAGGTAATTGTCCCCCTGTACTCAGCACTTGTGAGGCCACATCTCGAGTACTGTGTTCAGTTTTGGGCCCCTGTCCTGGTTTTGGTCAGGATGGAGTTAATTTCATTTGTAACAGCAGATGAATGCTGTGTTTGAGAGTAAAATGGGAGTAGTGCTGATAACACCCTGATGTTTCTAGTTGCTGTCAGACAGTCAAGGACTTTCTCAGCTCTTCATGAGAAAGGAGGGGTGAAACCACGACAGTCTTTTTGGCGCCCAACGTGGGGCCCGAAAGGTTGGGATAATGGTAGATCTGACCCTGACCCGATTGTAATTAAGTCAAAGTTGTGATAAGCACTTTGATTTAAGCAGTCTCTGGTCACGATGCTCTGGTATGTACTCACAAGGCTGTGCTCACAGCTGTGGCAGCAAAAGCACCGTCTGTTGTATGCAATCCTAGCAGGATCCTTTAACATCCTGAGGCTGCAGCTCCTGTTTTCGTTCCCGTACCTCATCTTGGTGTACTTTATGAAAACAGTTTATGATACAGTGATATCAATGGTCGTGAACTTGTTCTGGCACTTGTATGAGATTTTGCTGCCCTGTCCATTCTTTGGACAGGGAGGAGTTAATAATCGCAGCTGGTATGGTGGGAGTACAGAAAGAAATATCTATGCTGTTTTCTCTTCCTTTGGGCTAAATACAACAGCTCTGGTAACAGTTTTTGAAAATTTACAATATCCCTGGGATATTCAAATTAGCATTTTGCTGTTGTTATGTTTGGTGAATATGGTTCTGCTTTTGTTCAATATTAAGCAAAGGTTTATGAATACCACTCAAGAGTGTTCTGCGAGGCCAGATAATCACGAGTGGCAGGGTACGTGGCAGAGTATGGGCAACTACCTAGGCACTTTCTCACGTCCGATGTTTTGGAGTTTCACTCCCGAACAGTTACAGGACCCTGATAAAGTGGCTGCATATCTGAAAAGAAATTGCCAGAGATGCACAGCTTACTGCACTGTGCTGGGCCCTGGCCACTATTTACCAAACACTGCTTGATAGCAGTCAGCACTGTCAGAGGGAAAGGAAGGAAAACAGACCAGCAGAAACTGCAGCTACTGTAACCACTGGGACTAACACTGAGGCCACTGTAACTTCTGTGACTAGCACTGTAGCTGCTGCAACCCCTATGAATGGCACTGCAGCTACTGTAACCACTGGGACTAACACTGAGGCCACTGTAACTTCTGTGACTAGCACTGTGGCTACTGCAACCTGCCCAACTGATGCTGCAGCTACTGCTGCCCCAACAGCAGATACTGCCGGTAAAACAAAAAATCAACCCACATCAGTGTCTGTTGCTCCCGTACGAAAGAGGAAATACACAAAGAGAGTTGTTCCTGTAGTGAAGGATGAGGATGAGGATGAAATTGAATCAGGGCCACCCGATGAAGGTCAGGATAAAGCAGGGTCATCTGATGAATGTCAGGATGAAGCAGGGCCATCCAAACCATCTCAGGATAAGGCAAAGCCATCTCAACCATCCCGGGATAAGGTTGTTCCATCTCAACCATCTCAGGATGAGGTTGTTGTTACACGATCCCTGTCCCTGAGTGAGCTGCGTGAAATTCGAAAAGATTTCAGCCGCCGCCCAGGTGAGCACATCATCACTTGATTGCTCCGATGCTGGGATCACGGGGCCAGTAGTCTGGAATTAGATGGCAGGGAGGCCAAGCAGTTGGCATCCCTAGCTAGAGAAGGAGGCATTGATAAGGCAATTGGGGAAAAGCCTGAAATCCTCAGCCTCTGGAGGCGACTACTGTCAAGTGTGAGGGAAAGGTATCCCATAAAGGAATACATCACATGTCAAACACCCAAGTGTAACAACCTAGAGGCAGTTATCCAGCACCTGAGAGAATTAGCTGTATGGGAGGTAATTTATTATGATCTGGACAACTCACAGCTTCCCTCTGATCCTGATGACGTCCTATGCACCCCAGATATGTGGCGTAAGGTTGTACGAAGTGCACCAGCAGGGCACACTAATTCATTGGCAACAATGGACTGGAGTGATGTATATCCACCAACCGTATCTGAGGTGTCTGGCCACCTTCGGAGATATCAGGACAATGTTTCTCTCTCTGTGATCGCAGCGGTAGAGAAACTGGTCAAGCGACTTGACGAAAATGTGTCCATCTCCAAACCCGTATGCAACCATGTTGCAGCTATTGGGAGAAAGCGTCCATCATCCCAGAAGGGAGGATACAGTGGGTACACACCGCGAGAGACGCTGTGGTTTTACCTGCGTGACCACGGTGAGGACATGAGTAAGTGGGGTATGCAGCCCACCTCAGCCCTTCAAGCACGAGTAAATGAGCTGCGAGGCAAAAGAATTGCACAACGCGATTCTGCCAGGAAGAACGTTGCACCAGTGAACAGCCAACACAGTCAGCAACAATAGAGGTGCCCTGCCTCCAGCCAGGTGGAGGAGAGGGATAACCGTGTTTATTGGACTGTGTGGATCCGATGGCCTGGCACGTCAGACCCACAAGAGTACAAGGCTCTGGTGGATACTGGTGCCCAGTGTACGATAATGCCATCGACTCATGTTGGGACAGAACCTGTCAGCATTTTTGGAGTGACAGGGGGATTCCAACAATTGACTGTGTTAGAGGCTGAAGTGAGCTTAACTGGGAAGGACTGGGAGAAACACCCAATTGTGACTGGCCCAGAAGCTCCGTGCATTTTAGGTATGGATTATCTCCGTAGAGGGTATTTTAAAGACCCAAAAGGATACCGATGGGCTTTTGGAATAGCTGCTTTGGAGACAGAAGAAATTGAACAATTGCGTGCCTTGCCTGGACTCTCGGAGGATCCTTCTGTTGTGGGGTTGGTTGCAGCAGTGGAAAAAGAACAACTGGCAGCGTAGAGGCAAACCCATATGGGCTGCTGACTTATGGCAAGATATTGCTGCCTGGTTAGAGAAGCTGGTTGTAAAGGTACGTCATGTTGATGCCCATGTGCCTAAGAGTCGGGCCATGGAGGAACATCGAAACAACCATCAGGTAGATAAGGCTGCTAGGATTGAAGTGGCTCAAGTAGATCTAGACTGGCAACGTAAAGGTGAATTATTCCTAGCTCGATGGGCTCATGATTCCTCAGGTCATCAAGGGAGAGATGCAACATATAGATGGGCTCGAGATCGAGGGGTGGACTTAACCATGGATGCTATTGCACAAGTTATCCATGAGTGTGAGACGTGTGCCGCAATCAAGCAAGCGAAGCGGTTGAAGCCTCTTTGGTATGGAGGACGGTGGATGAAATACAAATATGGGGAGGCCTGGCAGATTGATTACATCACCCTCCCACGAACCCGCCATGGCAAGCGTTACGTGCTTACAATGGTGGAGGCAACCACCGGCTGGCTAGAAACATATCCTGTACCCCACGCCACTGCCCGGAATACAATCCTGGGTCTGGAAAGGCAAGTCCTGTGGTGACACGGCACCCCAGAAAGAATTGAGTCAGACAACGGGACTCATTTCCGAAATGCTCTCATAGACACCTGGGCAAAAGAGCATGGCATTGAGTGGGTGTACCACATTCCTTATCATGCACCAGCCTCTGGGAAAATTGAACGATATAATGGACTCTTAAAGACTACCCTGAAAGCGATGGGTGGTGGAACATTCAAACATTGGGATACACATTTAGCCAAAGCCACATGGCTAGCTAACTCTAGAGGATCCACCAATCGACCTGGTCCGGCCCAGTCAAAATTTCCATGTACTGTAGAAGGAGACAGAGTCCCAGTGGTGCATATGAAGAGTATATTAGGGAAGACAGTTTGGGTCATCCCTGCTTCAGGCAAAGGTAAACCCATGTCTGGGATTGCTTTTGCTCAAGGACCTGGTTGTACTTGGTGGGTAATGCAGAAGAATGGAGAAGTTCGATGTGTACCCCAGAGGGATTTGATTTTAGGTGAGAATAGCCAATATAATTAATAAGGTAGAAATTGTATTATAATAATTGCTCTGTACATCCATTATTGCTATTACTGCTGTATGTTGTTGTATGTTGTACCAATGGAGTTACAGCCGGAGTCATACAAGTCAATGAAGGAAGATTGCCACGATAACGGGACCAAGACCTGGTGTTCCAAGAACTTTTTCCTCCTTCCCTTTGAAAATGAACGTCTTTGATTCACAGACTATGAACATGGACCATGTCAGGTGTATCGGTTGAGAGCCCGAGATGCAACGATCCAACGGACACATACTGACACCACGAGAGACTGTTACGAAGAATGAAGCCTGAAGATCATTCACTCAACAAACTCAGAAGAATGGTCCATAGACTAAGGGAATAATACCTGTATGCACATGTGTGTGTATACATGTGTGCACACATATATATGTGTCTGAAACAAGAAAATGGTTGGATTTGGTCATGACGTAAATGGTATGGAATAAGGGGTGGATAATGTCCTGGTTTTGGTCAGGATGGAGTTAATTTCATTTGTAACAGCAGATGAATGCTGTGTTTGAGAGTAAAATGGGAGTAGTGCTGATAACACCCTGATGTTTCTAGTTGCTGTCAGACAGTCAAGGACTTTCTCAGCTCTTCATGAGAAAGGAGGGGTGAAACCACGACAGCCCCTCACTACAAGAAAGACATTGAGGCCCTGGAACGCGTGCAGAGGAGGGCTACTGAGCTGGTGAGGGGTCTGGAACACAGGCCTTACGAGGAGCGGCTGAGGGAGCTGGGATTGTTCAGCCTGGAGAAGAGGAGGCTCAGGGGAGACCTTATAGCTCTCTATAACTTCCTGAAGGGAGGTTGTAGTGAGCTGGGGGTCGGCCTCTTCTCCCGTGTAGACAGCGACAGAACTAGAGGGAATGGTATCAAGCTGCACCAGGGGAGATTCAGGCTGGACATTAGGAAGCACTACTTCTCTGAAAGGGTAGTCAGGCACTGGAATGCACTGCCCAGGGAGGTGGTGGAGTCACCGACCTTGGGGGTGTTCAAGGAAAGACTAGATGTTGTATTGAGGGACATGGTTTAGTGGGAGCTAGTAGTAATAGGTGAATGGTTGGACTAGATGATCTATTAGGTCTTTTCCAACCTTGATAATTCTGTGATTCTGTGAGTCTGCTTTGCCCATTGCACTAACTGGAAAGCGATCCCTCTTGTCCTTATCTTGAATCCTAAGCCTCCCAACATACATTTTCTTCCTTTTTCGGCTGAAAAGGGGAGTGAGCGAGCGGCTTGGTGGGCATTTGGCCTCTAGCCAGGGCCAAACCACCACAGCCCAGAAGAAAAGCACTGGTGACTGCTCAACAGATTGATGCGGCCCCATTCACTCCAACCTTCCAAGCCCTGCTGCTCAGCCAGTTCTTCACCCAGCATGTCATGTCTCTGCTCATCTCAGAGCTGGAAAGCCTGTCTGGAGGGACAGCATCGAAAGCCTGAAGAAATTCCAGAAAAACTACACTGACCATTACATGCGCCATTCTGTCTTGCTCCAAATACCAAATCGCTGGCGACTGGCACGAGCCGTTTGTCTCCAACTACTCGCCTTTCTAGGGGCTTTCTCAGCTTCTCGCGCAGCAAGACTGACTGACTACACACAGACCCCTTCCCCAGACAGAGTAACGTTTTTCCAGACCTTAAAAACCGTGAGAATAAAACCCAATGGGGTGAGTTGGGCCCACTGGTCCACGCTGCCGCATGTGTATTGGTGCTCCATTAACTGCAATGCCCCACACAATTTGGAGGGGATGCACGGAGTGTACTGAACCCAAGACCCGATATACTACTGCATCCAAAACTAATTGCAAGGCCTCTTGCCGAACGCAGGTCCAATTCCAGCCAGCTCTTACAGGTCATATGGGGGCAAGCTAGGAGGGAGAAATCCAGAAGATGTTCCCTCCACGACACCGGTAAGCCTAGGGCACGTTGTGATTCCTTTTTCTTTTCCGGCATCTTTATTTGTTCTAAGGCAGGCAGATGGGCATCACATTACAAAGTATGTGCAGTTCTTCAAAAAAAAAACACTCAACTTCTTGTTTTTGTTTGGTTTTTTTTGGTTTTTTTTTTGTTTTTTGTTTTTTTTTTATAAAGGAACACAGTACCTATCCCTTTGTGCTGACTCTTCTTAAGAAATAAAGTTTCTCCCACTCTTCCCAAAAAAGTGGCTGCCATTTTTATAAGCATGACACCACACCAGAAATGAGCAAGGTTTTCACTGTTCCCTGGAGGGATAAATGAGTCATGAACCTCTTGGGCAGGGAATCGTGTGGATGACCACCAAACTCCACAACTAGTTTTGTACTATATGCGTCTAGGCAGTTAGAGCCACCTCAAAAGGAAAGTTCCTGATCTACTTGACTTTGTAGTACTGATTTATACCAAGTACTGTCTAGGAAGGGTGACGAGCTGTCCTCGTTTAAACTGAGGGAAATTTGTCACCAGTTTCCACAAGGATAAAGCCTGTCTGTTTCCAAGGCTCAACAAAGACTTCAGCAATCAGAGGTTCTCCTGACATCAGTTTGCAGCCTTGGACACTGGCACTGCTGAGCTGCTGGATCAACAGATAGGAAGCATGCTGTTGACCATGGAGGAGATGCACATCCAGGCTACCTGCTTTTCAGCCTGTTTAAAGTGAGTGAGTCCTACTATGAAAACTAAACCAGGGGGAACAGTAGTCAGCACAACGCACCAGATGAAAGTCAAGCTTTTCATAAGCTTTCAAATAGCTGAAAAGGCGTTTGTAGATGCTGACGCCTGACTTGACGGCATCACTTCTCATCTCTGCCATCTAGCACAGACGCTACAGCCCGCTTTCATGGAATTGAAGAACAACTCAGGTTGGAAAAGACCTCCAAGATCATTGAGTCCAACCATCCCACTACCATCCCACTACCACCCACATTACTTCCTAAACCGCATGGCAATGTAAAGGAATGTAAAATTCCAGATGAAAGGCAAGAGGCAGGAGGCAAGGCAAGAGGTAAAAGACAGGGCAAAAGGCAAGAGGCATGGAAAAAGGCAAAAGTGAAAAGGCAAGGCAAGGGGAAGGAGGCAAGGAAAAGGGAAGTGGCACGGCAAAAGGGCAGCTGCTGCTGCACCCATACACGGGGCAGGCACAGGAGCACTTATCCGGCAGCACTGGCCAAGCAGCACAAGCTTCAAAGGCTGCACGGCCTGTATACCTGCTGCTCACTTCCATGGCTCTCTGGCTTTGCCAGACTGCCAGGGAGGTTTAGCATAGAGTGCCATGAAATAGTAAGAAACCTTAACATCGAATAACAACCCCCCCTAAAATAATGTAATTTAATGTAAGAGAAAATCGCATAACGTGATACTGCATGACACTGCACGAGTAAACCAAACATAAAAACTCAAGAAAGAATTGGAAACACAACACCCCCCCTCCGCTCCCCCCCCGCCCCCCCCCCAAAAAAAAGAAGTAACAACTGGGCAAGGAAAGCAAAGCAAAGCAAAGCAAAGCAAAGCATAGAAATGTAAAAGATTTCAGACAAGCCCCTGGGTGCCCACGCTGCGTGGCCTCATGAACTTTACATCCAGCACAGAAGGGGAACGACTAATCGGGACGGTCTTTGTGCCACAGGATTGGTTTGTGTCACAGCCTGAGAGAAGAGTAAGGGCACTGGCTTTGTTCTTGGGAGCCCAGTGGCAGAGGACACATCAGGAACTGCCAGCAGCTGTGTCTACTCCATGGCCACCAAAGGCAGGGACAGCCTCTGAGCCTCCTGGGCACAGGGACTGCACAGGGACTGCCTTGGGAGCCAAGAGCTCAGAGGCCTAGAGGCCCAGAGGCCTTCCTCTGATGGATGCTGGGCGGGGCTGCAGCAGGCCAGGCTGTGCATGGCGGGGCCCCTATCACCCCCTGTAACCAGGCAACGGTGATGTCACAATGCTCCTGGGCAGTATAAAAGGGGGTGTCCTGCTAGTCCCCCTGTCAGAGTTGTCCTGGGCACGGCCCAGAGAGCAGCTCTTAGAGGAGCTGCTAAAGCAACTCAAAGGAGGCTAAGGCTGTGGCCAGAGCACGGGGATACCTTTACTTGAGGAGCGCTCACCATCCTCATCCCCTGTGCAGCCAGGAGCAGCAGCTGTAAGCAAACGGGGTGCAGAGGGGTTGCAAGGAGCACACACCGACCGGCACTCTGCCAGGTGCTGGATGGATCCTTGCTCCTTGGGTTGATGGGGGTGGGGGCACTAGGCCATTCTGGGAAGCCAGAGCCCTGCGTTAGGCTCTGGGCTGAGGTAATAGGGCTAGGGCATTTCTGGGGAGGCGTGACCAGCCGGTGGGGAGGAGGGAGTCGGTCTTGCTCACGTGCTCAGGGAATAGCTGATCGCCAGCTCTGCTGCTGGGGTCAGGAAGGAATTTTCCCCAGCGGCGTGTTGGCACTGGTCCCTGGGGGTTTTTTGCCTTCCTCTGCAGCACGGAGCAGGACCCCTTGACAGGGCCCCTCTGGGCTGGCTCACTGCCTGTTGCTGCTTGTGCTCCACAAATTGCCACAAAATTGTGCACAAAATGGGTACAAATTGGGCACAAATTGGGCACTAACTGGGCACAATTCGGCACAAATTGGCACAAAAAGGGTACAATTGGGCACAATTTGCCACAAAATGCCGCACATTGCCACACATTGCCACATATTGTGCACCAAATGGCCACAAATTGGGCACAAATTTGGCACAAAAAGTGGGCACAAATTCGGCACAATGTGGCACAAATTGCCACAAACTGCCACAAACTGGGCACAATTCAGCTCAATTCGGCGCAATTTGGCACAATTCAGCAGAATTCGGCAGAATTTGGCAGAATTTGGCAGAATTTGGCTGGATTCGGAGGAACCCAGCACAATTCAGCAGAATTCCGCAGAATTCACCAGAATTCGGCATAATTCGTGCACAATTCGGCACAATTCGGCATAATTCGGCTCAATTCGGCACAATTTGGCAGAATTCAGCAGAATTCGGGAGAATGTGTCTAGATTTGGCTGGATTTGGAGGAATTCAGCACAATCCAGCAGAGTTCAGCAGAATTCGGCAGAATTCGGGCACAATTCGGCACAATTCGGCACAATTCGGCACTATTTGGTGCAATTCCGCAAATTCAGCAGAATTCAGCAGAATTCAGCAGAATTTGGCTGGATTCGGAGGAATTCAGCACAATTCAGCAGAGTTCAGCAGAATTCGGCAGAATTCGGGCACAATTCGGCATAATTAGGCACAATTCGGCACTATTTGGTGCAATTCCGCATAATTCAGCAGAATTCAGCAGAATTCAGCAGAATTCAGCAGAATTTGGCTGGATTCGGAGGAATTCAGCACAATTCAGCAGAATTCCGCAGAATTCGGCATAATTCATGCACAATTCGGCACAATTCGGCATAATTCGGCTCAATTCGGCTCAATTCGGCACAATTTGGCAGAATTCAGCAGAATTCGGCAGAATGTGTCTAGATTTGGCTGGATTCGGAGGAATTCAGCACAATCCAGCAGAGTTCAGCAGAATTCGGCAGAATTCGGGCACAATTCGGCACTATTTGGTGCAATTCCGCATAATTCAGCAGAATTCAGCAGAATTCAGCAGAATTTGGCTGGATTCGGAGGAATTCAGCACAATTCAGCAGAGTTCAGCAGAATTCGGCAGAATTTGGCTGGATTTGGCTGGATTCGGCTGGATTCGGAGGAATTCAGCACAATTCAGCAGAGTTCAGCAGAATTCATGAGAATTCAGCAGAATTTGGCTGGATTCGGAGGAATCCAGCACAATTCAGCAGAATTCATCAGAATTCACCAGAATTCAGCGGAATTCGGGCTCAATTTGGCAAAAATTGTTGCAAATTCCCACAAATTTGGCACAAAAAAGGGCACAAAAAGGGCACAAATTGGGGACCAAAAAGGCACGAATTGCACACAAATTGCGCACCAAAAGGGCAGGAATTGCACACAAATTGTGAGCAATTTGGCATAATTTGCCACAAAATGCCGCAAATTGCCACACAAATTTGTGCACAAATTTGTGCACCAAATGGCCACAAATTGGGCACAATTCGGCACAATTCGGCACAATTCGGCACAATTCGGCTCAATTCGGCTCAATTCGGCTCAATTCGGCAATTCGGCAAAAGTTGGCAAGTGGCAATTGGCAAATGGCCCAGCCAAAGACAAAAGAGCAAAAGGGATGGGGAAAAGGCAAAAGCCATGACAATACGTACGCAGTTGGCATGGCAAAAGAAAATAAAAACTAAAATAAAATGAAAAATGCACAATTGTCGTGGTGTTCTTCAAGTATTTTGTGGAACTGACTCACTCTTGGCATTCCAGGGAAATGATGGTCTCATTGTTACTAGATTGAGAGTGAGCAGAGGGAGTAGAAAAGTATACAGGAGTGTGGAAATGAATGGAAAGTTGCAATGCAATGGAATAGAATGGAATGGAAAGTTGCAATGGAATGGAATGGAATGGAATAGTTCAGCTGGAAGGGACCTATGAGGCCCATCTAGTCCAACTGGCCTGAGCACCAGGGCTCACCAAAGTTAAAGCATGGACATAAGGGCGTTGTGCAAATGCCTCAAACACTGACAGGGCTGGGGCAGGGAGCACCCCTGCAGGAAGCCTGGTCCAGGGTTGGGCTGCCCCCTTGGCAAAGAAGTGTTTCCTCATGTCATGTCTGACCCTGCCTCTCTGCTTCCCCTCCCCAGCCACACTGCTGACACCTGTTGCACTTCATGTCAACCAGCACCCCCAGGCCCCCCACCTTGCTGCAGTGCTGCTCTCCAGCTACTCTCCTCGTTTAAGACTCGTGCCAAACGTTACTCCCTGCCAGGGGCAGAAACTGGTGTGGTTCAGGGTCATGCCACTGATCGATGCCCAGTGCTCCCATCTATCCAGATTCCCCGGGAAGGCAACACCACTTCCCAGTTTAGGATCAGCAGCACACTTACTACCCACGCATTCGACTCCTACAGCCAGACTCTTGATTCAAAAGTTGAACAGAACTGGCTTTAGAACTGAGCCCGTGGCGCAGTTTTGCGTAGCTGTGCTGCTGAGACGGCTTCTGCAAGAAGCAGCTAGGAGTTCTCTGCAGCCCCCAAAGTGTAAACATCGGCCAATTCAAGGCCAAAGTTGCTGCTGACCAGGGCCGAGCCAATCGGCGATGGTCACAGCGCCTCTTTGAATCACAGACAGGAGAAAAAAAACCTGCAGGCAGAGGCATTTTGCCACCAGAGAAGGGAGCGAGACGATGTAACAAGCTGCGCAGACACCAAGGCCAGGCCCGAAGGAGGCGGGGGAAGAATGAGGCCCTCCGGGTGCTAGAAAGAGAGATTCCCCTGCAGCCCGTGGAGAAGACCATGCTGGAGTGGCTGTCCCCTCGCAGCCCATGGATAAGGACGGGTAGCAGAGCCCTCTATGGCCTGTGAAGGGATTGATCCATGCCACAGCAGGTTTGCCGGGGGACTTGTGACTCTGTGGCGGACCAGGCCGGACAAGTCTGGGCCCGAAGGTCAGTGCTACATGGAAGGGAGTCCTGCTGAGGCCTGTGGTGAGGAGATGACTCCCCCACAGAGAGGACTCACGCTGGAGAAGTTTGTGGAGGACTGTCTCCCGTGGGTGGGGCCCCACGGTGCTGCAAGGGAAGGGTGTGTGTGTGGAATGCCCCCCCCAGCTAAGAAGGAAAACAACTCAGGAGGAACGGACTGAGAACGCCCATTTCCCATTCCCTGCCCCTCCCTGTACCACGATGGAGAATTTCCCATTCTCATCTCCCCTCCTGCTCCAAGGACTTGTAAAAAATGAAATGGATGGTATCTCTGCAACTCCAAATGACGCTCTGATTGTAGCACAACTGCTAAAAAGATTAGCAGAGGTACATTGGCCTTAGGCTCCTCAGCACCAGGGAAGCTCCCCTCACCCACCTCAATTTTCACAAAGCAGACCAGGGTACAAAACCTGTTTGAACAGAGGTATTTTAAGATATTGGCTGCATACCAATTACTGCTGAGTCCTATTCATTTTGCTGTACACTCTCTACTGCTATGTAGGAGGAATCAAAGAAAGCTAAAAGCAAAGCAGAGATAGCAATCTATCTTGGCGTGAGTATTAGAAGATGAAAGAGCTTTGTTACTAATGCCCCATGAACAAGCTTTGCATTCCCATCCTCACAGCAGCTGCATGGGAACCATGCTAGCAAACAGCAGCGCTTTGCACCTTCCACATTTCCTCACTGCAGATGAAAACCAGCTCCAGAGGACTGTCTGCCGTGCAAAAATCTGTGAGGATGACTGGAAAGCAGCACAAGCAGCGTTACTCATGGCCAGATTGTGAAAAAGTACCACAGTAACCTCTGTCCTTGGAGGGAGGTGGGAAGACAGAAGGCTTCTAGCACAAGGGGATTGCAGGGATGCTGTCAAATTGCCGGGTGTAAACAAGAGCTAAAAGGGACGTCTGATCTGCAGTGTCTTGTGTTTTCCCAGAATCCTGCAGATATTAAAGCAGCATCAGAGTCTGTCCTTTGTAACCTGCCATCAGCTTCTCCTCCAAAACTGGCAGCTGGCTGTGAAAGCCTCCAGCCTCAGTGTTTTCCAGTTGGCCCCATGCAGTCTAGTCCTGCAGTTCTTGGACTCCTTTGTCTATCTTTGTGGCTGCAGATCCCCCAGTAGGCACACCACTTTACACTCTGCCCTATAGCTCTGAACTATTCTGGTTCAAGTAATTGGCCAGAGCCAGACAGTCTTCATAGTAAATAGCAGTAAATAGTGATTCACTGTGGTTTAGATTAATGAATTTTCAGCGCTTATAGATTAAAATCTTGGAAACAAGGAGCTTAGAGAGAAAACAAAATTTGGCAGCTGGATTCCTTGTGAATCACTTCAAAAATTCTAACCTGTTTTAGCTCTGACATCCAAAAACCTAGGTTTCATAGAGTTGTCCTGCCTCTTGAGGGACTCCTGGGCTCTGGAACTTACCATGCCCATGAAAGCCCTGGGTTTTGGTCTGGATCTACTTCACAGCTGTTGCTGGACCTCCCAAAGGGAAAATCTTTTGCATACGTAGGAGTTAAGCCCCCCTTCAGTTCATATTGGTTCTGCCGGGGACTGCTAGGTCAAACATGGCTCTCTGATTCAGGAGTGGCTCAGATGCATATGGACTGATCCTTTCCCTTATTTGAAACAACATGAATAAGTCCTGTTATGTCTCAGACTAACTCCTACCTAGGCTAAACTGTTTAATTTGCTTTCTTCTTTCACCTTTGGGGGTGGGGGGGTGGGGGTGGGAGAGGGTGGACAATAATATACAACAGATTCCAAAAACATTTGCTGTATATTGTCATGGCATCTCGTGACTTCTGGTGCATTCCTCTGGTGCTTCCTCTAGGGACCAAACATGTTTTAGGCTATCTTGTTTGAGTGGAGAGAACTAATCATCTCATGTTGGAACAGAGGACATGAGCTCAGAAAGATGCTTGCTACGATAGGAGAGACAAGCTGTGAGAGCAGAAAACTTTTCATGACCAAGATTTAACACCCTATTTCTCTGCACACACAGAAGTGCTAGAATCAGCATTTCAACCAGTCTAAACAGTGACCCATCTGCCTGCTGAGGAATGAAGAGTCTTGGAATTGAGCCATAAAACTCTTGAGAGGAATCCAGGCCATGCCCCATGGATACCATTCCCAAGTTTGCACTACTGCTCCTGGAGTAGATTTCTTTTCATATTGATGCAACTCTGCCAATGCTGTTTTAACGTTGTTTTCATCAATCAGCAAATGGATATTTTACTCATTGGGCAGAAATACTTATTGGAGGGGTGGGTTAGTCTGTCAAACATAGATCAGCCCCACCTCCATTCAGTTAGCATTTTTCCTAGAAGGATCTGCTTGCTGCACAAACCCTGTTAGAGTCATCCTCTAACCTCAGTATCAGACCCCCATGACCCTTTCCCTTTGACTGGCTGTTGGACCCCTCAGCAGAGTCCTCTGAGGCTGGCCATTAGCCTGAAGAAGACCTCGCGACAGATCTCTCCCTTCCTGCTGCTGGCTGCAGCCATTCACCCCCAGCTGACCGCCTGTCCCTCTCCCCTTTAACCTCCCAACAGCGCTCTCTGCTGCTGCTTTGCCATGGCCCTGGGCACAGTTAAACCGCTCCTCACCTCTGGCCGCTCACCCAGGGGAAGCCGGGCCCGAGGTTCGCGGCCTTTCCGGGACGACAGGGACCTTGTTGCCGCCACCCGAGCGGCGAGGCACCCTCCACCGGGCACGGCCGGCTCTTCCCCGGGGCCGCGCCTGCAGCACCATGGAGAGAGGAGCGCGCACGCCTCCCGCGGGCGGGAGCGGGCAGCCGGCGGGCGGCCAGCGGGCAGCGAGCGGGCAGAGGGGAGCGGGCAGGGACCGATCAGCGGGCGGGAGCAGGCAACCAGCGGGCAGAGAGCAGGAGAGGAGTGGGCAGGGACAAGACTCTGGACGGGGAGAAGGCTGCCAGCAGGCAGGGGCCGAGCAGTGGAGGGAGAGCAGGCAGCCAAGCAGGCAGCGCTCGGGAAGGCAGCCAGCAGGCCATGGGCAACAGGCAAGGTGTGGGCAGGGTGTGGGGATTTGGCAGGCAGCAGAGAGCAGGTAGGTGGTGGGGAACAGGAGGGCATTCTCAGGCCCCAGTCCCCCACTCTGTTTGCTCCCACTGCAACCCCTGTACAATTTGTGGCAGTGGCTGCTGGGGGTTTAGAACTAAGTTCTCTCCCTAAAGGCTTAGGAGAAGCCTGGACTTGGCTGGCCCACAGGTATCTGGGTGGCTCACTGTCAACTGGCAGCAAGCAAATGGCTAGCATGGTTTCCCTGGCAGCAAGTTTCTGTCTAGAGAGGGAAACTCTCATGTCAGTCCTTTTCTGCTCTGGATTGTTTGGGAAAGTTCACCACAAAGCATGTCTGGAATTGCTCTCCACACTCGGATGCACTGAACTGGAGTTTGACTTCACAAGGCTGTTTTGGGTACAGGTGCTGCAATAATTGTTGCCTTGTTTCAGCTTCCTTCCACTTGGTAGCTGCGTTACAGCAGCAGCTCCATGAAACTGTCTGGCTGTGTGACCTAGAGCGCCTGGGCAGGGTCCTTTCCATGTTGGCTACCATCAGAATAGCACTACTTGCCCCACTTGGTTCGGTCAAAATAGGCACTGGTGAAACTAAGAGATACCAGAAGAAGATCCGAAAACCAAACAAGCAAAAGTTCAAGGAAGCACAATTCCACTTTCTGGTACACCTCCCTGAATGCGTGGTATGGGAAACCAGAGAGTGCAGAGGAGTCGTGAAGCAGCATCATAGTCTAAGCATGCCAAATGCTGACCTAATTGCTTGAAGAAGCCTAGGAGCTGCCTTGGCAGACTAAGGAAGTCTCATGGGAAAGGGATGTAGGCACAATTCAGTTTGTTAGTTACACTTCCATGTTTTATGTGAACAAAACAACTCTCTGTAGAATCACCAAAAGCAAAATACTTAAATAGGTGTCTAAGCAGTGCTAGAAACCTTCTTGTCAAATCTGGAGAATTCTGGAATTTTAAGAATTCAGGATCATTGTGGTGAATTGGGCTTGGCCAGAAGCCAGGTGCCCCCCAAAACTGCACTATCACTCCCCTCCACAGCTGGGCAGGGAAAAGGAAATACAATGAAAGACTTGTGGCTTGAGATAAGGACAGGGAGAGATCACTCAGCAATTAACCATCACAGACAAAACAGAATTGACTTGGGAAAATCTGCTCCAGCATGGGTCCCCCATGGGGTCACAAGTCCTAACAGGAGACTGCTCCATCCTGGGTTCCTGTCTCCATGGGGCCACAGGTCCTGCTGGCAAACCTGCTCCAGCATAGGCTTCCCACAGGGTCACAGACTCTGGGTGCTCCAGTGTGGGGTTCCCTATGGGCTGCAGGTGGGTATCTGCTCCACCAATGTCCTCTGTGGGCTGCAGGGGAATCTCTCCTTTGGGGACTGGATCACCTCCTTCCCCTTCTTCAGTGACCTTGGTGTCTGCAGAGCTGCTCCTCTCACATCTTTTCAATCCTCTCTCTGTCTACAGTTGCTCCTGATGTGGCACAGATTTTTTTCCCCTTGTTAACTAAGTTATCAACAGGGACTATCACCATTGCTGGTGGTCTTGGTGGGTCCATCTTGGAGCCAGCTGGCATATTGGACGTGGGGGAAGCATCTAATAGCTTCTCATAGAAGCCACATTTGTAGCCCCTCTGCTACCAAACCTTGCCAAGCAAACCCAACACCATGATAAACATGAGCTGAATGAGAAGAGAGGTAACTACTGGCTGTGGAGCACTGAGGAGTTAGCAGGACACAGGGTGGATGGAAACTCTGCTATAAAAAGTCAGTATGTTTCTGGAGTCCATGATAACTCTGACTCCAGCAGAGTTAGGAGCAGCTCCCAGGCTCACCTTATGAAGGTACTTCCTGGGTCTGTCATACTGGAAGGGAATAAGAGGTTAATCAGAGATTAGATATTATTGTCTCTCTGCTAGTTTTAATTTCTGGCATTTATTGACTGCGTGAGTTTATGCCTGTGTGTAATAGTCCCTTGGTTTTTATCATCGTATTTCCATGAGTGTATCTCGTGCACTGATAATTGTAATTAAGTTAACTGAAGAGACAACGTTCATAGACAATATTTAGCTTGAAGCTCACTGTATTTGCATTAGATCTGATGAATGACTTGGTTGCATATTTCTCCCAAAGCAGTTGATCTAATAAAAGATATTACTTCTCCCCACAAACATTGCCTTAAATGACTGTTGCTACAACACTATGGCCACTCATGCTACAGTAAATACATCACACATCTCCAGGATGTTTCCTCTGAATGTTTCAGTCACTACAGCAGAGTACACTGTGGCTGTTCACATAAATGTATATGTGGCTGTACAAGTCAATGTACATGTACACCTGGCAACAGCCCAGCTAGCCTGGGTACTGTTAGCGGTGTGGCCATGCTAAGCCAGACTTGAAGAAACACGAAACCTTCAAGATCTGCACGTGGGCTGCATTGCAGAAGCTGAGCTCTTAATGCCTTGGCTATGCTCCTATCAGCACAGCTAGACCTCCAGCTGAAAGTCAGTTTTGAGATATACCTACATGCTGCCAATGACCACAGGGTAATCCTGCTCAGAGGAAGACCTCTGGAGTCTGTTTTTTGTTTACTGTGATTCAAATAGGGGAGAATAAATAAAATCTTAAAACTTCACAGAGCTGATGGAGAAGCCTTTCCTGCAAAATAACCCCAAAAGTGCAATCAAAACCTCAATGATCAGATATACCTGCTCTGCAGTAGGCATGGCTTACATTATTTACTGCTAATACATTTTTAGGAGGAACCTCAAGACGGATAGGTAGGAACGTGTAGCAGTTATCTTTGGCTATAGTACAAATTGTAAATAGACTCCATAAAAACGTAAACGTGCAGAAGAAAACGTTCTATTGCCAACCCACCCTGACATCAGTATGCCAGTAATGATGATGTATGGAAGCTCGGAGGACAGAGATGAGAGTTCATTACTTCTTTAATCTGAGCGTTTTATTGTTTTACAACCTAGGACAGAGTGAGAGTGCAAAGCTCTCTCTCTCTCCCTGTTGAACTCTTGCTTTCCTTGGATTACCAGGAGTTTATGTTTAGCAGGTTTTCCAAACAAAATACCTCACGCTTTCCCAGTAGTGTTTATGCTACATGTAACATTACCCTTTGCTGGTGCGTGCACTGGCAGGTTAAAATTAGACTTCCTAAATGTCAGTACAGCTGCTCTCTCACTTTAACAAGACCGTGCTGCTTCGCTTCGCTAGGAATTTCTTGTCTGTGTTACTCTGAAGAGGAAATAAGGAAAATCTTACTCAGATGCTTAAGAATATATTTAAAGGCTGCATATATAATGACCTGTATTTTGTTTACTCAGGTTTCAATCTGCCACTGGTCAAAATAATAGTAACAATCCGAAGTGGCAAATGGATTAGGGCTATTTTTCTGAAAGCAGCTTTTGTACTACTAATAATAGCAATAATGGGAGTTTCTAGTTACTAAAGTATGTACTTTCTTTAAACAAATTTGAGTTTAAGTGCCTGAAAAGAGTGTTGTGGTTTATTTTTTCATTAAATCTCAGCAGAAACAGTGCAAAAATGGTGATTTGCAAATATATAATACTCACTTTTAAAGGGCCTATGTGAGTTTCTGTCAGGAAAAAAGAAATCAAACTGCTCTTATCCATTCACATCCCTCATGTGATTTCTGATGGTTTGGAGCAGGGTGTGATAAAATGTGTACAAAAATGAAGCTGAGTTTTATCTCAAAGTCCTCCATATATGTAAGAGAATTGTATCTCAAAGTTCTCCATGTATGTATGTCCGAGCATGCAGAGGGACATGGGAGGCAAGAAGAGGTATGGATCTGTGACATCCCTGCATTTCCATGTCTCCAAATTTGTGCAAGGTGTGTGTATGACCCTGTTTGCGCAGTACAGTAACAGCCATGCAACACTACATTTCATATCTTGTTCACGCAGATATATGGCTGTTGACATCTTAGAATTGTGCTTTTTTCTGATCTCCCAAAAGCTTTGGGAGGCTGCTTCCGGCCTAGCCTGGATTTCTTTTCTGGTTCCCTAAAATACCAGTGTCTTAGTCCATTTTTCCTACTCTGCTTTTCCGACTCCATCTTGCTCATGTGCTGCCCACACCCAGAAGAAAGCAGTTCCCCTCCCTCTGCCCTCACCTTGCGTGCAGTGTCACTGAGAACACTCTCTTGCCTACTGTCTTGAGGTTTAACAACAAATAGAACAACAAACCTCTTCATTTACTGCTTTATCCACAGTGCAAAACCACACTGTCTAGTGGACTTTTAGCTAGTCCCTGTCTCCGAGAAAACCCATACCTGATATAAGGCAAGAAGCCTCCATTTGTTTTTAAGCTCCAATAGACACCTTCCAAATCCAACATCTTTGCTATCTAATTTCCTTAGACACTAGAAAGAGAACCAACAGCTGCCACAGACCTTACTATCTTTCCTCCTCTCCCCATCCAGCAAGCAGGACTCTCTTTTGCATGGAAATTAATGCTGGGAGAGAGTTTAGTCCCTCTCCCTGCTAACAGTGGCTTGTTACTGATAGCGTATTTACTGGAATTTTTGTCCAGTATACTTATCACATATTACCAACCACAGAGTAGGGCTTACTGTCTTTCCTGGAATACATACCATTCCTACAGAGTAGTTTCCGATATTCTGCCTGCAATATCCTTTCCTTATATTCATGACAATGCTTTAATCATAATCTCTTGCACAAGGCAAAATAATCTTCTCCTCAGGCTCACGCTTTGCAACACGTTCCAGTTAAATTACACTCACTTACCTTCTACTTTGAAGATAGTGAGGTGAGGTCTGCAGTGAAAAGCACCCAGTGCGTTGCCGGCACAGTTCATCCAAAGACCCTGGAAGACCCAGGTTGCCGTGATAACGGATGATGCTCGACTGGTGACTTTCCACTCATTTGAGGCAGTGGCAGCAATAGCAGCTCCTAGCCCACAGAAACAAAATATGAAGGCGATAATCTGTATTCCTAGCATGTTCCTCTGTAACCCAAGGACCTGGTAATGCTGCTGCGTGGAGAGAAAAGTAGTCCAGTCACGTGAGTAAGCGAAAAAAAGGCATAACACAAGCAAATTATACTCCAACAAGTTCAGTAACACTTGCTACAGAAAGTTAATGTGGCTGAAAGAAATTGTCATGCTTGAGTGATTTAAGCCTGGCTCTAGGCATTACAAATGTTTAGAAAGAAAGACAAGGTACAACTTTATGGGAGCTAATTACGAGCACTTACTTACTAATTTCTAATTCTAGAAATTAATTAAAATGTTTTAATATTTTTTTCAATTAAGGGATTCCAGTTAATGCTTAATTTTTAGTTAATTGGAAACTTACAACCGTTGCATCTAACAAAATAAGTTCAGAGTCCAAACTGTACAGCTCTATTTAACAGATTACCATAACATTTTAGAAGGATCACACAACACTTGAAAAATACATCTTTGAAAGACCGTGAAATTAATTCAGCCATAACTAGCCACCACACAAACAGCTCCACAACAGAGGCGCATCTCAGAGGCCGTGTCTGCGGATGCATTTGTAGAGTGACTAATCCAGAACAACAGAAACACCAAGTGGTCCCTGAGCAGTGATGCAGCTCCTGAGGCCAGCAGAATGGATGTTCTGTTCAGACATCTTTGCTGATCAACACGCGAAATGTACTGTGTCTCCTGGTATGGGTGCTCTGTGCAATGAACACAGCACAGAAGCACCTGTCCCATCACTGACTGAGCTCCTGCAACCTCAGGCCATGAAAAGTCCTCAAAAAATATGACTGACTTAATTTTACTTCCTTACAAGTCCAAGGCACTGACACTTGGCAGAGCTGATCAGCTTGGATTCAGCCCTACACTGAAACAGCTATTCTACCTCCAGTTCCTGAGTTCTCAAGACAAGTATGGGACCTACATACAGGTTTGCAAACCCATGTGGCCTCCAGCATCTCAATATGACAACTACTAGCTTTATTCACAGCTAACCAGTCCTTCTGGCATCCCCTCTGAAGGACAAGCATGTGTCTCCTCCCTTTGGTGTTACTGTATGCTATTTGGTGGCATGAGATCACCCTGGATATCACTTTGGACAATTAAATAGTTCTGGGTGGGTTTTTCTCCCATTTGGATGCTTCTAGTGTTGCTTCTCCCTGTTACAGCTGTGATAAACACCGCACTGAACTTTGAGTTTTACTGTAGACTTCTCCAAGCTCAAAGAGAGGTAATCAAGGATACTAAAGCACCGTTGATATCGCATGTAATGACCAAGAAGAGTTTTACTAAGACTGTCCTGCTGTGTCATCACCCCATACTTCCTCTTCAACCTCAGCAGTAAGAAGGCCCCAAAGTATGATTACACAGGCCAGAGAATTACACTGCAAGAAGGAATTTCTTTTCAGGGTAATTAGTAAGCTCACTCCTCACACATCAAGGGCAAATATAAAGCTTTTTATTAATTCAGCTAGATTCAGAGACATGGGAGGTGGTTTTGCTTCAGAGCAACATTATAACTTAGCAGGTTGTTTTGACGAGGACTATATTACACAGACAGGAAGAAGTTTTTCCTGCTGTCACATAATGCAGTGACAGATTTTTCTTGTAGCAAGGGTCAGTCCTCATGTAATTCTTCATATATCTTTCCACTAAATATGAAATGTTTTAGAGTATAGAGAAATGGATCCATATGTAAAACAGATTCCTGAGAGCTAATGTTATTGTTTTTGTTCAATCCCCAACTTACAAAGTGGGGGTTGTAAATATTTTTTAGGGAGTGGGTGGATGGGGGTGGAGTGTTGCTTGGATTTGTTGGGGTTTTATTAGTTTGCCAAAGGCTGTGTTAGTTCACAGAGGAAACTGAGACTAGATATAATTAGGGTTTTGGTTATTTTTTTTAGCTGAGTGCTCAGAGAAGCTCAAAGACATGTTTCATGTCTGATGTTAAGTTCAGGCCTCCTGGATTTGCCCTGAGTGTTCTCACTGGTAGAGAACCACACACACACACCCCTCCGCCGCCCCCCAACCTGAGAAGCTGCTTATTTGGGCTGGAAAAGCAAAGCTGGCTGGATGCAAACACTGTCATGCTCATGGGACACTGAAAGCCCCTTCAGTGGAAAATGCCTGTAGGCACCACTTGAACTGTTGACTACACCTTTAGGGCTTCAGGAGGACCTCATGGTTTCTTGGCCTTTATCCTGATTCCTGTCTAGTGCACGACTTTGTGGAATTCATGGTTACAAGCCTTCACCCTGTCTTGTTTCTAGGCAGTTAGAGGGTGAGTGATGAATAAATTAAACAGATACTTAAGTGATAAGAAAGAAGTAAGCAGTCCTGTTTACAACACTCATTTCTTCTATAAACTGTCAGGAGGTAAGTTAATCAGTCATTTAAGAAGTTCAAGGCAAAGTTGAAAGTTAACCTGTTAATGGTGTTTTCCATTATATCAAAACTTCTTTCCTCTGTTACTGAACAGACAAAAGTTGGAAAACAGCTGGGAGCTTATGGAATGTCAAGATACAGAGTCAGAACAGGGAAAACACCTCAACAGTCCTTTGTTGAACCATTTTCCAAAAACTCCACAAATACACTAGCTGTTCATGTGACGTGTTGCTGGCTCTGTTCATAGAATCATAGAATCATAGACTCAGTCATAGAATCATAGAATCATAGAATCATAGAATGGCATGGGTTGAAAGGGACCCAAAGGATCATAGAGCTCCAACCCCCCTGCCAGAGGCAGGGCCACTAACCTCAGGCCTGGAGCTACACAAGGTTGCCCAGGGCCCCATCCAACCTGGCTTTGAACACCTCCAGGGACAGGCCATCCACGACCTCTCTGGGCAGCCTGTTCCAGCACCTCACCACTCTTTCTTTAAAAAACTTCCCCCTAATATCTAATCTAAACCTTCCTTCCTTTAGTTTTAATCCATTCCCCCTTGTCCTGCCATTGTCTACCCTTTTAAAAAGTTGATTCCCCTCCTGTTTGTATGCTCCCTTCAGGTACTGGAAGGCTGCAATGAGGCCCCCCCACAGCCTTCTCTTCTCCAGGCTGAACAAGCCCAGCTCCCTCAGCCTCTCTTTGTAGGGCAGGTGCTCCAGCCCTCTAATCATCCTTGTGGCCCCCTCTGAACCCTCTCCAACAGTTCCACATCTTTCTTGTATTGGGGGCCCCAGATCTAGACACAGTACTGCATATGGGACCTCACGAGGGCAGAGTAGAGAGGGACAGTAGAACACTGTGTCAGTAACAAGTAATAGCCTTTGCTACTTATATTCTTTTTTTTAAATCCATCCAATCAATGCCAGTTTTTAAACACAGCTGACACCTTTGCAGCAGGGCAGGGATGTTTATACAACCTAGAAACCCAGAGTAAACAAGGTAGCAGGGAAATGCTGAAGGGACACCACACAGGGAGGAATTTCAAGGAGCAGTAAGATCAGTAGGAAGGGGAAAGCCAAGGGAATAGACAACTTCACAGTCTGCTACAGCAAAAGGACAACATCAGGTCACAGTGGTACTGGCAGCTGGAGATGTTTGCTCCTCATCTTGTCATTCACAAAGTGCTGGGTGACACACACAGTTAGAAAAGGTAATCTCACAGTCATCTGCTCATTCCAAATTTGTTGCTTTTTATGGAGCACTGCAATCACAACACAAGAATGCAATTATAATGTTAGTATTACATGCTAGAGTATAATCCTATTAGTCATTCATAGTATAGTTGCTATATTGCTGTAACACAGAAATAGAAACTTTGAGTGTTCATCACTAGAGAGAATATATGGATGGAGCAGGTACCTAGTTCAGGATTTACACTAACTTCATACAAGCTAGGAATAGGTGCGTGTCTAGAATATGCATTGTGCTTATTCATATATGTATGTATTTAATACCTAAAGAGATTGTATTGGTCTTGCATGGTAATGTTTTGGTAGCGGGGGACTACGGGAGCGGCTCCTGTGAGCCACATCCCCCATGTCTGATAGACCCAATGCCAGCTGCTCAAAGATGGACCTGCTGTTGGCCAAAGCCAAGACTATCAGCGATGATAACAGCACCTCTGGGGTAACATAGTTAAGAAGGGGAAAAAATCCCCTGTACAACACCAAGAGCAACTGCTGTCAGAGAAAACTGTGAGAATATGCTAGAGGAAGAACTCTGCAGGAGGAGCTCCAGGCACCAGAGCAGAGATTCCCCTGCAGCCCGTGGAGAAGACCATGGTGAGGCAGTCTGCCCCCCTGCAGCTCAGGGAGGTCCACAGTGGAGCAGATACCCACCTGCAGCCCATAGGGAACCCCACGCCAGAGCAGGTGGATTCATCTGAAGGAGTCTGTTACCCTGTGGGAAGCTCAGGCTGGAGCAGGTTTTCTGTCAGGACCTGTGGCCCCATGGGGGACCCACACTGGAGCAGTCTGGTCCTGAAGGTCTGCATCCCGTGGAAGTACCCATGCTGGTGCAGTTCATGAAGAGCCCATGGGAAGGACTTATGTGGAGCACTGCCTCAAGGAGTGGCAGAGACAACATGTGATGAACTGACTACAACCCCCATTCCCCATCCCCCTGTGCCACTGGAGGGGAGAAGGCAGAGAAATCAGGAGCCCAGTAAGAAGGGAGAAGTAGAGGGGAAGGTGCTTTAAGATTTGATGATGCCCCCCTGTCCTTATCTTGACCTGCGAGCCTTTTGATATGTTTTCTCTCTCCTGCGCAGCTGAGGAGGGCAGTAATAGAGAGGCTTTGATGGACCTAGTCTCCAGCCAGGGTCAACCCAGCACAAGACAGAAGCTATCCTTTATTATATTCTTAAGCATTTTATGTTAGTTGTTTAATAGGTAAACTACTTACTCATGTACAGTATTTCCATGAACACTTTTTGAATATTTGACCAAGAATGGGTGGGATTTTGAACAACAGTGTTTGGTGGGAGAATAAAAATACACAGGATTAATCTTGGGGTTTTTTCAATCATGTTCCTTACTGGGATATTAAGGATGAGAGATGGATTTGAAAACTTTGCACTGAAGAAAAACATTACGGTGCTAAAAAAAGCATGTCAGCAATACAAGTGAATGCAACCTTGAGAAAACCCACCAAGGGCCCTGAGTATACCTGCCCCTCCTGGGGGTTTGGTTGCCAGGGCTCAGGGACACTTTACAAACCACACAGTCAAGGGCAGCGCCCTTCCTACCGGAGATGTTGGGAGAGGATCCCAGTCAAGATGGTGCTGCAGGGAAGCCATGGGCCCGTGTCCCTTCCTAGCTGGTGGGATCTGTTTTTAAGTCAAGGCTGTAGAGCTCAGCCTTTACCAGAGCTACAGTGCTTGCTGCCTAGCAGCCTAGCTTGTGCTGGGCCACGGGCCACTGATCTGGAGCTGGACCCTGTCCCTGACCTGCCAACTTGACTTCACAGCTTGACCTTGGACCTGCCTGGTGTTTGCTGGGCTGTCGCCATGGTCTGATGCTCCCTGGGCTGCCCAGATCCTGTCTGGGTCTGTAGGGCAGGCCCTGGCTGCTGAGGCCCTGCCAGCTGCCCCGTGAGGAGCCCCTGCTACAGCGCAGCCAGCTTGGGCCATGCTGAGCCCTGTGCTGAGTGCTATGGAGCTTGGCTCTGCCACGCTCCCAGCCTGAGAGATGCAGGCCTGTCCTGAGGCTCCTCACGGCACCCATACCCAACACAGCCCCAAGGCCCCTGCAACCCCCAGCTCAACCATGCGACCCACCCCCTTCAGTGGCACCTGAACTCCTCTGGATAGCCATGAAGCCCCAAACTCACCCCACATCACCAGGGCTCTTCAGGGATGGCTTGGCTCTCCTTGCCCCTCAGCTACCCAGGGTTCTGCAATGACTGCTCAGTGGTAGCAGTCCTGGCTCACCAGCTGCTGGGGACAGGTCCACCATCTACCCAAGTCACAAAGCTGCATGGATCCCAGACATAGCTCCAAGGGAACTCCTGATGCTGGGACCCAGCAGGTGTCACCCACGTCCCCCCACTGTGGCCAGAACACCTCAGGCCCAACACCTCGGCCCCAGAGCTGTGTGAAATGTGAGGACAGCCCTTGTTGTGAGGGGATGCCATGGCCAGGGCTCACCCTTTCCCATGGGAGCTGCTTTGAAGCTGACACTTGGATTCCCAGCAGGGGCACAGGCCCTGCAGCAGTACAGCCCAGCTTGCGCCCACTCACAGGCCCTGCTGATCCCAACTCAGACCTGGAACCTGTGGGCCAGCATTCCAGCCTGGCCTCAGCCTGTCCCCATCCCCAAGGAGCTGCCTGGAGCTGGACTGCCCCGCTGACCTCTGGCTGCCCTGCTCCTGTCTGGGGGTGGGATGGGCCCTGGCTGCCACATCCTGCTTTGATGCACCCTGGGGAGCCATGCCCTGAGAAGCCATTAGCCAAACATCTTGGCATTAACAGCAGAAACCGTTGTAGAACTGAGGAATCAGAAATCCTGTCGATGCATAGTTCACTCCATCTGACTGTGTCAGTAGTTTTGAATGAGTATATTTAATAGTACATGCAGATAACCCTTCCTGAGTACTGCACCATGTTAACTGAGTATGGGCACAGAGAGAAAAACATATAAACATGAAGAATATGCCTGAAAACATATTGCAAATTTGGAAGTTGATGTCCAGCTGTGCCACAGTAGTAGAAACTACATAAAATATTTTGACATAAAGTAACAATATTATTGTCCTGTTTTCAGCTGGGATAGAGGTAATTTTCTTTCTAGCAGCCAGTGCAGAGTGCTGTGTTTGGGATTTAGGATGAGAGCCATGTTGATAACACATGGATGTCTTTAGTTGTTGCCAAGCAGTCGAGGACTTTTCAGCTTCTCATACTGCCTTGCCAACAAGAAGGCAGGGGGCATCCAAAAAGCTGGGAGGGAACACAGCCAGGGCAGCTGACCCAAACTGGCCAAAGGGATGTGTTGTCATGTTCTGTTTGTAAATGGTGGTGGGCTATGAGGTTGAGGGGCAGCTGGGAGCCTGGTGCAGCAGCTGGGGTTCTTGCACAGCATCAAGTTTAGGGTGATGGCTGAACCTGTCTGCCAATGGGAAGTGGTGAATGAATTCCTTGTTTTGCTTTGCTTGCGCATGTGGGCTGAGAGGCTGGGCAGTTTAGGGGATCTTGTGCAGCAGCTAGGGGACTGACTTAAGGTGGAGAGAATTTGTGCTGTTCATTATTTGGTTTCTGTATATGTTATTAATATATATATTAATATTATCTTCCTTTTTTGTGTGTGTGTCCTATTATCTCAACCCGTAAGTTCTCTCACTTGGACTCTTCTGATTCTCTCCCTCATGCCATCAGCAGGGGAAATGAGCGAGTGGCTGTGTGGTGCTTAGTTACTGGCCAGGGCTATACCGTGACAATTATGAAAATTAAAAATTAAAATCAGCTACTGAATAACTTTCCTAAAACTATGTTTTATATATCAGAAAAGGTTTTTGTGTCTTCACAAGCTTCCACCTGATACTCCATCTCTTTAAAATTACAACACATTGCAGATTACAAAACTCTTTCCACATGTCCACACTCTCTCTACTCCTCTCTCATATGGAGTATGGCAAATACATTGCCTCCTCCAGCCTGCCATGTTACCAGCCCTCTGGGATAGACAGGCAGTCCATTGCACAAGACTCACGTGGAATCACTATCACTAGGTTGGAAAAAATCATCGAGTCCAAACGTTCCTGTCCTGTGCTAAACCATATCCCTAAGTACCTCATCTACCCATCTTTTAAACACATCCAGGGAAGGTGACTCAACCGTCTCCCTGGGCAGCCTGTTCCAGGCCCTGACAACTCTTTCAGTGAAGAACTTTTTCCTGACATCTAATCTGACCCTGCCCTGGCACAGCTTTGTGCCATTTCCCCTTGTCCTGTCTCCTGTCACCTGGCTGAAGAGACCATCACCCACCTCTCTAAAACCTCCTTTAAGGTAATTGTAGGTGGTGATAAGGTCTCCCCTCAGCCTCCTCTTCTCCAGGCTAAACATCCCCAGCTCCCTCAGAGGCTCCTCATAGGATTTGCCCTCCAGCTCCTTTACCAGCCTGGCTGCCCTTCTCTGGACATGCTTGAGGACCTTGATGTCCTTGTAGTGAGGAGCCCAGAACTGGACACAGCACTCGAAGTGCGGCCTCACCAATGCTGAGTACAGGGGCACAATCACCTCTCTAGACCTACTGGCCATACTATTTCTCATACACACACCTGACTGAGAACTGCTAACCACATTAATGTCTTCCAAAACTGTCAGGGGCCAGTAAAGCATAATCACAGCCCTCTGTGTGCTGAGCCCAGCTGTACCTGTCTTGTAAAACCCAGCAGATTAATGCAGTACTGAGAGTAGCCAGGAAGCTGTTTGATGGGACCTTGGCCCTACCCACTCTCTGTTCTTAGTAGGGCAAGCACTGAATAAGAGGGGAATTGCAATGCTGCATCTTGCTCATCACTTACTAGCTGCCTCGTGTGAATTACTAGTACTTGGTACCTTAAGGCAGGAAGGAACTCTTAAAGTCTTGTCATCTTTCTCTATGTCACAACATGGGTTACATTTTGACAGTTTCCCCTTTTCACCGAGGCTGAAGATGCAGACAGGAATGAGTTACTGAGCAGTTTGCTTCAAGGGCAGCTTGTTCAGTATCTTAAATGTGTCCTCATCATTCAGAGTCTTTTCTTTTGCTTTATTAAACAACCTCTTAATATTGGTGACTGGAAATAGACCAGCTTGGACCAGATGATCTTTTGAGGTCACTTCCAACCTGGGGTGTTCTACTAAATAATATTATACTGCACTCAGTGTATAACAGATCCTTAATTATGGTTTTCATGCACTAAGTATATTAAGCTCTTTCAGACTCTTGCATTATTTTCTTGAACTTCTGGATACTTTCTAGGGCTTTTATTTTTCCCAATTATTTCCATTTTTTCAACATTCTTGTCAAATTATGGGCACCAAAATGGAAAGTTACAGTCTAGTATTGCCTGTTCCAGTTATTTTTATCCAGAATAATCTGATTAATAATATTTTCCACAGTATTGCATTGGAAATTCAAATTCATTTATGACTTTTGAGCACTTTCTAAAAGCGTTATTTTCTAGAACTGGAAGCTGAGTAATTTCCATGTGTTATTTTATAAATTATTCTGTTAAAAGAAAATAACACTTGATGCCACCTATGTCAAAGAAAAGCTTGTTCATTTACTGTCCTAAATGAAAGACAAATATAAAATTTTTAGAAACACAAAGAAGTAATAGTCTTTGGAAATTAAGAAATGAGGCCACCTTGGAGAAATAGCTTTTGCTCATGCTTTGACAGAGGAAAAGCAGTCCAGCTGAAAACCAAGTAGTTCAATGATCTTTCAACATTTAAACATATTCCTAAACATATTCCTCCTGAAGAGTTTAAACCCTGGAATCGTGCCAGAGGTACCTTTTTAGATTTACTGAACAACCTTTCCCATTCTGAGCTCTGCTTATTTCTACGTAAGCAGCCCAAAGTTTTGCTTAGTGTTTGGAAAGCAAACCATTGTTGTGGTCTCACAGTTTATGATGGGACTGACCTATTTCAATTTTGTGGTGCTATCTACTTTGGCAACCAAAGCAAAACAAAAGTTTTCTTGTAAACAGTGTTTTTTATGCCTCTCTATCTGTACTTGATCAAGTCCCAGCAATGTTTGCATACTTGGCTGAGAAGTTCTCAGGCAGACTGAAAAGCCAAACTCAAAAATACTTCAGGACAGGAATTATGAATGCAATTAATCCTGCAATTTCACAACAGAAGCGGTGATGTCTGAGGAAAAATTTTGCCATTTCTTATAGCAGTGTGGGGTCTGCAGGCTCAGAGACTGAATTAATTTCATTAGCAGGAGGATAGTATTTTTATGTGATTATTCATTGTGCTAATGCTTATAGTTTATTTTTTTCATTTGGTTTGGGAAGGGTGAGGGTAGGAATGGGGGATGCTATCACTGGGAAAGTTCTCGTTGCAATAGTTAAGAACTGATAACTGTGTTGTTCAGAGGCTGAGCTTTGGTAGGAATGAACACTTTGTACTCTTATGTGGAGCTGGCTTCTCACGGGTCCAGGAGCAGAGAGGAAGTGAGAAGGGCTGTGCCTTCTCCCATCTGGTCCCTGGCCTTGGGCTGAGGGAATTCTCTCTTTCCTCTCCTTCCCACCTCTTTCATCTCAAAAGACAAGCTGATGGCAGGATCAGAAGCAGAGCAAGAGGAGAGGAGAGGGAAGAGATGAGAAAAAGAGGAGGAGGGGAGGATAGGGTAAGGAATGGGAGGACTCTGCTATCAGTCACATTCACTAGCTAGTGTTGATGCACTCTTGAATATGGATGTGCATCAGTATCAGTGGGAAAATATCTAGGACTGAAGCCCATGCTTTACACATAGTGGGAGTAACAGCTTCTCTGATAAATTCCAAAAGCCTACTGCCTGCATTATTCTTCCTGGACATCCTGAAGCAAACCTTGGTCCTCACTCTGGGTGACTTGAGCTGATCAGGAGAACAGTTTTGAGTCTGATGTAGCTGCATCATGGGACAGAGCTTTGAAAACATTCGTAGTGTCCGAGTCAACATCACCTCCTTGTCTCAATCATCTTTCCTCTTGCATACATGGACTGTCTTTTTATCTTTCTTTAATATTGGGGTTTTTTTCTCACAGCTAAGAAAATTCAATCTGGAAGCTTTTGTGTTTTTGAGGAAGGACCCTGAAAAAGTCTTTAAAGGAGACTGTGTACAGATGCAAGGCAAAACAAAACTGCTGAGATTACTTTAGTGAGTGCAGAACAAAAAATACATTTTAATTTGGCCTGGCAATCCAATCTTTCTGGAAGTTCTGTATCTCCTGCCAATCTCCTTAGCTATCACTGCTCTTCAGAACTGGACAAATTCCAAAAAGCAAATGGTTCTCAGAAATTTGGAAGGGACTGAGTGGAAACACCTTCTCCAGCAGGTATTTTATAGTTCTTTGAGTGATGCTGTGCCAAAGCCTCTATCAAGTTACACATGTATTCCAAATGTTCCAGTCGTTCTCCTTGTGTCTTTCAACAGATTTGCAGTGGGCTCGGAAAGTAGAAGACTTTGGTTTAGACAACTGTAATCAGGTGTCAGTAAAATCTCTTGTTTCTTATCAATAGTGTGTACAGTTTGGCAGTGATGAAAAACACACTCTTTGTGAAAAAAACCCCAAACAACTGTTTGATTTACCATTCTCTCCTGGTGTTCATTATTATTCCAATGCAATACAATTAATCATGCTAATTTTTACCAAAAAATACACTTCACAGGCATATACCCATTGTCTGAGTCTTGGTTCATGATTTATCATCTTCTTAAATCATTGGTCTATTTGGGATTTGACAGAAGCAAGAGTTTTATGTTTACTGTAGAAGGGCAATTGTGAGAGAAGAGTAACTACTAAATTACCGCCTCCTTAGCTCTGGAAACATACAAAATCCCACTCACAGAAGAGAAGCAAAACACATTTTAAAGCATAGAATTCTTTGTCTACCCACCAAGCTCAGCTGCATCACACAGACACTTCACCGATCTCCACCCAAAGTCCAGCTCCAAGAGCAAAGCCTCATTCAGCCACAGCTCCGCTGAGGTCAGTGATAACATGCTCCACAAAGCTGATGTTACCTTTCTTATTTTCCTTTCATATTTTCTAGCTGCTTCTCGTGGCTGATTACTAACATGACGTAGTGTTAGTGTAGGTAGACAGATAATGTTTTGTAAGTCATGCTTCCGATATTTGTCTTTCATCTTTAAATGAAAGCATGGAATTTTCATGTTTACCATTGAGTACTTTCCTCTTACAAAACTGAAATGAGGATATGACTACATATTCAAACAGTGAAAAGGAAATTAAGAGTAATATACTCAGTTGGGTTGATATATACCACTGTAGGAAAAAAAAAATAAATGGAGGCAGTGGTCTTGCATGCCACTAATGTGATTAGATTGAAAAAATAAGGAAGGAAAATGTGGCTAGACAAGAAACCATCTAGGTCAAAGTGACTTAAAAGAGGACCCTCTTAGGTGGTGATGGTCAGGACCACCTAACTCAATTTTGCAGAGGAAGACAAACCTTGGTGGTTGTATCTATAAGGTAAATAGCTCTGATAACTTGAAATCACTGTGGTAGAATTCAACTTTTTGGAGTCCAAAGAGGACATGGTGATTTGACAACAATTTTTTTATGCTTTCTGTCTATTCTTTGTTAGCCTCTTTTGCTCCCTATCCTGTTGTGCCAGCTCTCCCTGTTTCTTGACCAGTACTTTACTACATGTCCATTCTGTAATGTAAAACCTTGGCAGACATAGATGGATATAATCTAGCTCCCTGAGCTACTTTACACCTCCCTGTGCTCACAAGCTTTACAGATATGTACTGAAAATGTGTATTTCCTATTTCCCTAGGAGCAGTAAAGCATTTTATTTCTGATTGTGAGACATGACAGGTTCTTCTCCAAATAATTTAAACATCAGGATCTGATGCACTTTTAAAGTTTTTGAGATGTGTGCTTTATGGAAGATCTGGTTCTGGGTTAAAACTTTAAGAGGTCAGAAGATGAATCAATTTAAGATAAAGGGAAAAACAGGGAAGTTTTGTAGCTAAGTTACCTGATCTTGAAAACAGAAGAGATGATGAATTCATAGGACTTATCAGTAAAATCAGTTCCATTAAGTTTAGGGACTTGAATCTAGAGGAAGTCTGTAACCTGCAGCTATGCAAAAAGGGAAATAACAGCTTCAAACCTACTGGATGAGTAGGAAAAAGTGAGTTACAGAGACTATTTCTGCCTACTAAACTACTTATCTGTAGTTCAGGATGCAATGGGATAACACTGGGAATGCCAAAAGTCAAACCAACTGAAAGCTCACAGAGAACTTCAAAATAAATGACAAAAGGTCTATGTACAAAGTAAAAGAACAAAGAGAGAAAATGTGGATCAGCTGTACGGAACACAGGAAGTAAATATCACTGTAATGCTGCTATGAACTCAAAACAAAGGGTTGGATCTTACAAGGAACATGGGTTGTGCTACAGACAGCACTCAGTCGTGAATGCCCATGAAAGTGCCCAAGTTTGTTAAGCACTGACTAAGGAGAGGTTGAGATTTGTAGCACCACAAGGCTGTAGGGTTAAGGCATACGTGAGGGATAATAGAGAGTACTGGAGAGTGGTCTAAAATACTGCCTGTCTCCTGGGTTTAAGCATGCTGCTCAGGGCTACAGGAAGTGCTGCAGGTGAGGCCTGCATCAGCTCCATGTTTAATACATACATTATTCATTGGAGCACAGGTGATTGGCTCATGGCTTTCTTAGCAAAGACATTAGCATTTGACACTGTTGCCCGCAGCATCCTTGTGGTTAACCTGAGGAAGTGTGGTCTGGAAGGATAAGAAGGTGGATTGAGAGCTGGTTGAAGGGAAGAAGCCAGCGAGTTCTGATCAATGGGACAGAGTCTGGCTGGAGGCCTGTATCTAGTGGAGTCCCTCATGGGTTGGTACTGGGACCTGTACTATTCAATATATATTTTTGATGACCTGGATAAGGGAATAGAGTGCACAGTCAGCAAGTTTGCTGATGACACAAAACTGGGAGGGGTGGCTGGCACAGCAGAGGGCTGTGCTGCCATTCAGCAAGACTCAGGCTGGAGAGCTGGTCGGGGAGAAGTTTGATGATCTAACAAGGGCAAGTGTATAGTCTTGCTTCTGGGGAACAATAACCCCAGGTACCAGTATAGGTTGGGGACTGGCCTGTTGGAAAGCAGCATAGGTGAGAGGGACCTGGGGGTCCTGATGGACAGCAGGATGACTATGAGCCAGCAATGTGCCCTCGTGGCTAAGAAGGCCAATGGCATCCTGGGGTGCATTAGAAGGGGTGTGGTTAGTAGGCCAAGAGAGGTCCTTCTCCCCCTCTACTCTGCCCTGGTTAGACTGCACCTGGAATATCATGTCCCGTTCTGGGCTCCTCAGTTCAAGAAGGACATAGAACTCCTTGAAAGAGTCCAGAGAGGGGCTACCGAGATGATTAAGGGAGCGGAACTCCTTCCTTATGAGAGGCTGAGGGGGCTGGACCTCTTTAGGTTGGAGAAGAGGAAACTGGGGGATGCCCTTATTAATGTTTATAAATATGTAAAGGGGGAGAGTCAGGAGGATGGAGCCAGGCTCTTCTCAGTGGTGGCCAGCAATAGGACAACGGGCAACTAGTTCAAGCTGGAGCATAGAAAGTTCCATGTGAATATAAGGAAAAACTTTCCCACTGTGAGGGTGATGGAGCGCTGGAAAGGCATCAGACCAGAGCCTGGGGCCTAGCAAGCAAGGGACTTGGCGGGATAGGGAGATACCTAACATCCAGTCTCCTCTTTCAGTTCCTATATATTTGATGCTATCCAGTGTAACAGGATAAAAAGGTGAAATAATTTTGGTGCAAGGGACCATCTAAACATCGGCTGATGGAGACAGCTCAGGCTTGTGTTATCTTTATCCCTCAAAATCAGTAAAGCAGGAAAGCTTCCATCTGGTTTGTTCTCCACACTTAATTGCTATCAGCACTTACTGGGACACAAACTCCTTCTGCAGTGTGCAAAACTTTTTTGGGATTCTTCAGTGTTGTATTAAGGCAAAAACAACACATCTTTATAATTTCCACATGAGTGGGGAAATCAATACCTCCTGCCATACAGTGCAGAAGCAATCTGTGCAGAGCTCACTTTCTGGATGTAGATTTGGGCTCTTTCTCCCATGTCAATGCTTCAGTGCCTCTGTATCCTTTAGCTTCCAAAAGGTGCCTGCAGTGTGACCATGCTGCTGGAACTGCTTCTTTCTACCAGAGTCTTGAGGGAGTCATTGTCACTAGGCCAGTTTTACAAATTAAAAATTCCTGCATCTCTAATGACTGGATCATCTGCAAAATCTTTTAATCTAATTTCCAAATGTTTCAAAGTAACAGAAGTCCTATTCTTTCCTGCAAAAAAAAGGAACAGCAGGTCTTCCAGTTCCCCTGTTTCTTGAATAGTATGAATAGGAGCAGAGCTCTTACCTTCCTCAGGAGAGAGTCTTAAATCTTTTGATTGCCTCAGGGTTCAGATGAAGCAAAACCAACACATTTGCTAAGATGTTTGGCCTGACCTGTATTTGGAAACTCAGGCTTAGGGTTCAGCAGGATGGTGTCTACTTTATAATCTCTACCTCATGCTTTCCATGCAGTTCCAAATGGATGGTGCTTTATATTGATCAGCAGTAGTACTACCCTCTATTTAAAATGCATACAAAACAAAGCCTTTAGAATGCCCAGTTCTTCAAAACTCTGGTAGGGTGATTTTGTTGAAAAGTCTCTAATAGACTCAGTTCAGGCATGCTACGGATGTCCTACAGGTTTGGCCTGTGGAGCACAACATAATAGTACCTAAGAAGTTTATTGCATCTCACAAAGTGTCCTGTAATCACTCAGGAGGATATGTACTAAAATCCTAACTCTGCAAAAGCAAATTGATTTATTATTTTTTGCAATAACTTTGCAGTGAAATCAAGTGGATTGCCTAATGTGTAAGTATCATTGATCAGAATTGCTTATGTTTGCAAAGCCCACAGTCATACAGATAGTTACACCGTCTAAATTAATATGAGGCCTAGTCTGAAGCCCAGGGGCCACTGTCCTCTGACAGTGCTCCTGGCCAATGCCCTGCACAACCAAATGCAACAGGAAGAGTTAAGCTTGTTATGGATATATTTATGTCAGAAGCAATAGCAGATGAAACAGAAAATGAAATTATCCAATTCATGAAGGAGAGCTGAGTGATGACCTCATGCCGCCAACAGCTAGCTAGTGTGTGTTAGCTGCTGCTATTTGGCTGATACCACTTTTAATGCAACAACCACATTACATTCTCATGTCTTGTGCTTGGCTGGATGTGGTCCTTCTTCTCTTATTTCTGCAGCCAGTAGCAAGTGGCTTGTCATGGGCACCACAGCCATCCAAAGCTAGTACACAGAAAAACATGGGAGAGAAAAGTCAAACATTCCCCATACTTCATAGCCTTTGCTGTCCCATCACCTCTAACCAACTAGTACATCAAAAGCCTCAAAGCTTGGCTCTGCCCTAATCTTGTCCACATACTGCAGCGGAACTGCACTTCTGAGACACAAGATAATATGAGATGACATGACAGGTTCAGATTAGATGTTAGGGAAACGTTCTTCACTGAAAGAGTTGTCAGGGTCTGGAACAGGCTGCCCAGGGAGGTGGTTGAGTCACCATCCCTGGATGTGTTTAAAAAAAGGGTAGATGAGGTACTTAGGGAAATGTATAGGATGGGAATGGTTGGACCTGATGACCTTAAAAGTCTTTTCCAACCTTGTGATTCTGTGATTGTGATTCTGTGACCCACTCAGTAGCTGCCTTACTCCTACCTAGTTTCTGGCTAGACTAGATACACAAGAAAGAAACACCATTCACTGTAGTCTGTGTCACCGAGATAGCCTCAGATTTTGTCCCCAGCACTGCTTAGTTTACTAGTCCACAAGCAGTGTTGCTCTGTCAAAGGCAACCCCAGCAGAATGGCATTAGCAAACAAGGTTTTCAGTGTCAGATGGTTGTCCTGCCACTCCCCTGCAGAGGTGCAGCCACCCCTGCAGCCTAGCTGCTTGTTCTGGGGGAGGGAAAAATACTTTCCAGGACTCTTTAGAAACACACACAGCCTGCCAGAGCTGGTGATGTAGAAAGGCACCATCTCTGACAGAAAACAAACTTTGCTTTCCCATGTTTGAGAAAAAAAAAACCTTCATGGGTTTGTCCTGGAAGAATACCAGAGCCTGGCTTTGGCAGGGGATTGTGCCTGCAACAGACTGCAGCTCCTTCTGCGATGAGGGTGAAGAATAGGAACATGCATGGAGACAGGCATGGAGGGAAGCACATGGCTCACTGTGGGAGAGGGTGGGGAGACAGAAAGGTCCTGTCCTGTGCCAGCATTTGGCCAGGCTGGACCTGCAGGGCTGGGTTCAGGTCTGTGACCCCAGCAGGACTGCCAGGTAGACTCCAGGAAAACCCCATGGGAGTTAGCCTGGAGGGCTGGTTCTTAAATGTTACCTCCCTTTTTGCTATGAAACCTGATGGATAAAGGCACAAGGGGGCTGTGTGACGCAGTCGCTGGGTGTACGTGCAGCACAAGGATAGTGTCACTGCGAGACCTCTGCAACATACACAGGTGCCTAATTGAGCACCACTTCCTTTTTTAAAACTTCACAGAATCACAAAATCACAAGGTGGGAAAAGACCTTTAAGATCATTGAGTCCAGCTGCTGTTGGAGATGTTGATGTGGCTGCACATCTTTTGTACTATGGTTAAATGTGCAGTTAATGTTCAAGATGGCATACCTGGGGAGAAATTTTTCTTCTAAAGCTCATCCCCACTTCTTGTTGTACCCATTAAAATCCAGGAGTTGGCAATACTACATGAGGACACAGCAGGGGTAAGTGGCTTCTTATTGCTTTGTAATTTAAATAAATTCATGCATGTTTAAATAGTTAAGAGTTTTGGGGTTTTTTTTATCTGCTGTGGTTTTTCATATGGCAGATCTGTTTCTGGGCAGGAGAGAAGACCAACTGGATGAAGACAGTTGTGTGTAGCTGTTAAGGGAAGTGGCTGTGTCATTGTCTGTGTAAAAATATGTATTGTGCATGCTTTTGATCTTGTTTGCATTCTCTGACTGATAGAGAAATGTTTTTATGTAATAAGAAAAATCTGCTTATAATAAAAATGGAAAGGTCAATTATGCTTTTTTTTGTGAAAAAGAACATGAACAAAGCAGACCTCTGACTTTCAAAGAGTCAAAAGACAGGAAAAAACCTAATACTGTACCAAATTTTTAAAAGATAAACCCTTGAGGGAAAGAAAAAAGCAACTATTTAAAGCTATGAAAAGAAATCTTGTCACTAGCACGTTCATTAGAAAAATTCTATTCTGAGTATCCTTTGTAAATATCCAAGCTTTATATCTTAGCAACAAATAAGAAGCATAAATGAAATCAGGACGTTTGAATTACATTATCTGTTGCTTCAGTTAAGTCTTCAGTTACTTGTGTCCTCGGCCTATAAATGCACTGATTTTAGAAGACAAAAATGCTCTTGTATTGGATTAGAAGAGTAGAAACCTTTAAAGCAGATACTGTGTAAATCCAGCAATAAACATAACATTCTTGGTTATAAAAGCCATTACCCTGTTCAACATTTTACTTTCTCTTTTCTCCGTGGTTGCTCAGAGTCCATCGGTTCTCCTGGTAGATCCACTTAGGGCAGCAGTTCACAGAAGGCTTTGTGCAAGAAGAGGTGTAAGCCCATAAAGATCTGGTGACCCTCTGGAGCTGAGGGGCAGGACCAGCAGGGTAAGTCACCTATACCTGCCACGTGCCATCCAATTTTAATTCAGAAAAGAACCACACATACCCCATGTGCCACAAGTTTTAGAAAGGCTGGTTTGGAGTCAGTTTACAAAGAACACATGAATGTGTAGCTCTAGAGGAGCCAAGAAATGACGTCTGCTAGCCATGGAAAGGGGTGTGGATAAAAAGACAGATAGTGATAAATTTAAATGTGTGCCCAGAGAAATGAAATGCAGTGAGAGATTGTGTTAGGTCTAGTAAAAGCTAAATTAAAGTTTTTGAGTCTAGCAAATTGTAAACTTATTTTTTTTCTAGTGGGGATAGGTAGAAGAGTACTTTATTGTTGAGTCAGCATGAAAAGAAATTCAGGAAAGGGGACATATGTCCAATAGAAGAAAAGAAAAAAAGAAAAGAAAAAAGAAAAAGAGTGTTCTGAAGATTCCTCAGGTTTTCTTGAAATATGTTGCAAAATGTTCAGTAGTCTTTTATGGAACTCACTGAATTGTGTAAAAAAGATCCAAACTGAGAATAACAGCAAAAGAAAAGGAAAACATTATTTTTTATGTTAAATGTTTTGATTCTTCTATTTGAAATTACTTGTTCAGTCTGGAATTTCTTTTAAGATTAAAAATGCAAAGTGCTCAGACTCACAAGCTGAACAAAAAGCTTTCTTCAACCTGAAATTGACCTCATCTCTGAAATTGGTCAAATAATTTAAAAAAAAAGTATCAATCAGATAGGTTCATCCATCCATCTAACCACCAAAAGAGCATCCTTTTTCCACTTTCCCAACTTCTTTGACTCTCTATCTTCTGTCATTTATTAATATTTAATTGTGCTGCCATTCATCCAAACCAGGGCTGAACTGTGCTAGTTGCTGCATGATTAGGTAGCAAAACCTTTAAATTAACTGTCTCATGAAAAAAAACCCTTTTAGATTAGAGATATATATAAAAAGGGTTTAATCAAATATTTATCACAGCTCAGTCAACCAGAAAAAAAAAACGGTTGCCATGGCAGCTAAACTTTCCTTATACAAGTGTTGGGTGATGTAATAGTTCACTGGTTAAGCCACAAACTTGGGAACCCTTGATACTACAGATTTCTTCTTTGTCGGTAGGGATGTAGCTAGCACAGGTGTCTCTCTGCTTTCTTCTCTACTGGTTCACCTGCCACCAAATTTAGGGATTTTGGGGGTTTTTTAAGACACAATCTGCTAAAGAACATGCACTTTTCTGCCCTCTGCATTGGTCCCTTGATGTCATTCATACAAAGTATGCCTGCCTTAAACATGCTTGGCAAATGATAATGTCCCATTAGGGAGCTAAGGCTGTGCCTAGCCTAAGCACTTTGCTTTAGCACTTTTTGTAATAGCTCTCAGCTTGAAGTGAAACTCTAAACTTGTTCACTGGCTACTGTCAGGGAGCATCAGTGGAAACTGAAATGCTGGTTTGTTTCAGTTAGGTTTTTTACTGAGATAGGACATATTCTATCACCACTGCATTGATGAGTGAGTTTTCCTCCCTGTGGCAAAGACAACCAGAATGATATCTCCACGTTTATTTTGTAATGCTTGGAGAAAAGCATGTTATTTGACAGGCCACCTAGTTCACACAGAAGTCACAACATGTGGCACTTTGTCTCTAACCTGGACTCCCAGCAGCTTTAAATCGTTCTGAATAGCTGAAAGCTGCAGGAATGCTTAGTGATTTATTTCCTATTTGGACTGACCTGAGGGGTGAGAGCACAAAGAATGGAAACAGGCTATAGAGCCTAATGGGAGCTCAGTAGGATTCTAGTTTGGTTTTCATTTCCATAAGTCCAATTTACTCCTATTTACCTATTTGGGTCCTCTCACTCTAGTTGATGTGCAGCTATGTCCAACAAAGGAGGTGGGTGTACTGAGTCACTCCTGCTGAGCAGCAGCTCCGCAGGAGGAAGCAGACAGCAGTTACCCAGTTCACCTACTCACAAGTGTTCCAATGCAGAAACTACTAATGCCATGGTTGTTTTATTCTGGGTGGGCCTTCTTCCTTCAAAGAATGACCTTCCTATAAGGTCAGTCTTACAAAATTACTAAAGGAAAATCTCTTTAAGAATTTGGCAGGTTAAATGACTCATTCAAAGGGCCATTATTTCATGTGTAGAACAAAAGCTGGCAAAATTATTCTTTTTCTTTTCCTGTGATAAAGTAGCTCCTGGGAATCCCACTCCCAAAGTAGAAACGCCATGCCAGTACTGGACAATTAAAGAATTAAAAAGATAGTCAACCCCCAAAGAAGCTCAGCATCAAAGTATGAAGACAGTGATTTATCTAATCTTGAAAACTCTAAAACCTTCTAAACATCACCTGGTAGGAAAATGATTGTTAGAGTTCAATAATGATTTTTTTCTCTCCATTTTCCTCTGTTCATCAGAAGGTCTGGGAAAGAAGGGCCATCAGCACAGCTGACATGTTGTGGGGGGATGCATTCCCATCTACATTGTTAGCATCATGGTGGGTTCATGGAAAATTAACTCAGTCAGAGATTCCTATTAGGAATAACAGCTTTAGCTGCAGAAACAGAACTATAGGTCTGACTGCTGATATAGCCTAAAGCTATTCCATGCACAGAGATAACACACACAAAATTTTCCCACCTATATATTATCCTATAAATACACACACAGATTTATCCCACCAATTCCTGCCTGCCCCTGGTCACAACTAAGGGGATTTGTTAAAGAGTTTCCTTTCTGTCTGTTTAGTCTTGAATTTCAGCTCTCAGGACCTGATGGGCTTGTTGGCCGAGGCAGCTATTCCACACTTCACCATCTGCTGGCCGTCTCAGTACCTGACACAACAACCCTCCTTTCATATTTAACCTCACCTCTTTTATTAACATGCTCGGTCTTCTATCCTTCTACCTCATTTCCCTTGCTTCTCTCTCTGAGATCAGGTACTTGATCAGCAGAAGATTTGATCAGAGAAGTAGGAATTGTTTGGCAAGGAAGAGGGCACTAAGAAAGAAAAAATGTAATGAATGCTCTGCAGCTTAAGAGAAAGAGCAGAAGGTGCATAGGGATGAGTTTATACTGGGCCAGTTCAAGTCCTGGCACAGGAATGCTCCCACATTTCCCACCCACCCACCAACGAAATGCTCTCACATTTCACTTCCCGCCAATGATAAGCCTTTGTGTATTAGCACTCACAAGTACCAATTTATCTTATCTCCTGTAGAATAGGAGACTGTGGCTTAGTTTGGTGCAATGCATATGAAGTCACAGCACTCTTCTCTCTTTGTTACATTCACCTACCTGCCTGTTCCCTCTGGGCCACGGCCACTCCCTGCACTTGAACACAAAGCCCTCAGCCCATAAGAAACACCCTGAAGGGCAGAATGCAAGGTGCACATCCCCAAAGTAACACAGAGTGCCACAAACACCTATCTGTGGTCTGTTCTCTGCTTTGCCTTCCACAGACTTTTGTTAGCTGCCGAAGTCTCAGCTCTCCTCCTCCAAGTGCACTGCTGCTTGTCCTCAGAGATCTAAATAAATGCCTAAATGACCAAGGTAATCATATTCCCACCACAGAAGAAGTAGAACATCCCTCCATAAGAGCAATCCTCCCTTGTGCAGGAGATGAAACTTTCCACCTCCATTTGTCTGAGGCGGAGAAACAGATAATCACAGCATGGGAGCACCAAGGCCTCACCGCCTTCTGCTCCAACAGCAATATGTACTGCTTCAATCTTTCTTTTCTCTAACCTAAACAAAGCTGTGGGCATATTAGCCTGAAGCCGCACTAAATCAAAACAGATTGAGAGCAAGAATAAACAACACTTGACATGTGTTAGTCATGGCATCTAACATGTTGCTAGAAGTCATCCAGATGCAACAGTGATTAAGAAGTTCCAAGAGTCTACACACAGGAAAACACTGGGTATGTAAATAACCCTGGTGCCTGAGAGTCAGTATGTACAGACTTCTGTAGTATTTGGGCTTAAATTTACCATTTTAAAGTAAACAAAAAATAAAGATTTTTAGCACAAATATAGTACAATAATGATTACAAATCTTATAACACAAATCTTGACTCACAAAACGCACGAGATTCAGAGAAAGTTTCCTGTATTCTTGATATCTAGTCCACCCTTGCTTGCAACACCCAAACCCAGCGTCAGGCGGACAAGAAAGGAAGAACAGGCTTGCCCAGTGGTGTGTGGTTAGGTGGGGAGGTTACGTGGGCCAAGACTATGTGTTCAAAACCCCTTGCTTTCTGGGGACTCTGTGTTAGCAGGTAACTGGTGGTCTGCTGACAGCTGTGCCCGAAAGTGTCAGAGAAACTCCTGTTTTTCTCAAACTGTGGATGCCCCATCTAAAATCACAGAAGGTGGAAATTCTGTGTGATGCAGCCAAAAAGACAGACCCTGGTGACGCAGTTGAGAGCTAAGGAAGGCCAAGTGGTAACAGCACTGACAGATTGCTTTGGCCAGGGCTGAGAGTAACTATGTTTGCAGTCATTTTACATTGTTTGTGTTGTGATTTGGCCGTCTGTATTTGATGGTGAGTGCCTCATATCCAGGTCAGATGTGACGTACTTTGAAGATGGCTCTGCTAACCTTAGCTTATTTCTGTTAGGGAGCAATTGCCTTTTCTCCTTTCCATCTGTCACTAGGTTTCCAGTAAAGTATTGAGAACCAAGAACACCATCATCCCCTGTATCAGCAGAAAAATGAATAATAATAATAATAATAACAACTGTCAAACACAGCTCTTTTTTTTTCCAACTTTTTTTTTTCTTTTTCTTTTTTCCTGCCCTTAGGATCTTGCTAGAATGGCCGGTCAGTCATCTTCTGTGCCTTCATCTAAATCACAGAATCACAGTATGTTAGGGGTTGGAAGAGACCTCTGGAGATCATCTAGTCCAACTCCCCTGCCAGAGTAGGATCACCTAGAGTAGGCTGCACAGGACAGCATCCAGGAGGATTTCAAATGTTTCCAGAGAAGGAGAATCCACAACCTCTCTGGGCAGCCTGTGCCAGTGCTCTGTCACCCTCACAGTAAAGAAGCTCCTCCTCATGTTTAAGTGCTACTTCTGATATTCAAGTTTGTGCCCATTGCCTTTTGTCCTGTCACTGGGCACCACTGAAAGAAGACTGACCCCATCCTCCTGACACCCACCCCTCAAGTATTTATAAGCACTGATAAGATTCCTCCTCCATCTTCTCTTCTCTAGGCTAAAACGTCCCAAGTCCCTCAGCCTCTCTTTGTAAAAAAAAAGATGTTCTTGTCCTCTAATCATCTTCATAGTCCTTTTTTTGTACCCTCTTCAGTAGCCCCCTGTCCTTCTCAACTGCACACAATATTCCAGATGAAGCCTCACCAGGGCAAGGTAAAGGGGGAGGAGAATCTCCCTCAACTTCCTGGCCACACTTATCTTGATACACCCAAGGACGACATTGGCTTTCTTGGCCATGAGGGCACATTGCTGGCTCATAGCTAACCTGTCATCTGCCAGGACTCACAGATCTTTTTCCACACAGCTGCTTCTCAGGACAACCCATAACCTGTAGATTCATATATTTGTCTTGGTTGAAAGGGATCTTTTAGATCATCAAGTCCAACTGGTGCATGGGGCTATTCCTCCCCAGGTGCAGGACCCAAAAGCTAATGGTATACGCATGCACGATTGTATTTGACTTTGCATTGTGATGTTCTAATTGAAGTTAGAAATTAAATACTCAGTGTGCAGTGTGAGTTACATTTGCTATTAAAACTTATGTGTTTAATTTTGTGACTTCTAAATATTATTTGACCTGGCAGTATTCTAGGTTTTTTTTCCATCTTCATATAGGATGATGGGTGAAATCAGGCTTTTTGCTTAGCCTGTTGGTGGCAGCACATACTATGAAGGCTTCTCAGAAAAAAATGAAAAAACAGGGGTTTTTTTAGGTTCATTGTTATTTGAACAAAGTGTATATAGACTGAAAACCTCTAGTGGCAACACCTGCAGTTTCTATTTTGCTTTTGGAAGTACTGTATTGTAAGAAGATAAATTATTTTAACTATATCCAACATTCCGTCAGAGTTGGTAACCCCCAGTAGGTCAAAAGCCACACTATGCTACTCAGTATAAGCAAGCTTTTCTGTGTCTTTATCTTACAGAAGGAAGATCTCAGTTCTGTCTAGTAATGTATGAATTTGTCTATGTTGTCTTCTGTCCACTTGCTATTGCCAAAAATAACTTTCTCAAACTTAAGTCTGGCAATGCCAAATGAAGTAGTCAGGATCCAGATGATCCTGAATGCAAAGTTTCATTCTGAAAAGTGACGTATGTGTCTTTTTTTCCGGACCTTGTTGATTGTTTATGTTATTATGAGAGGGAAAGGAATTTTTCTGGGATGAAGGTCAGTTTTTCTTTGACCATCCATACGATATCTATTTTCCTGATTTTAGCACAGAAGCAGAGTGGCTTCAGGAACAACCAGAAACATCTGGGCCATAATGGTGGACCTGCTGATTGATTTGATGTGGGACTTGCCAATGCCTGAGTACTCAGCAGCTGCTTTTTCCTTCCTTCTTTATTCCTTAGGCAAGGGAGAACTTCCATGCTTACACTTACAATCTCTCTCCTCTTCCTCTTACCTACTTAGGTTGACAGAAAATGAAAGAAATCACACAATGGAAACCATGTGGAAAATGTGGAAAATGCAAGGAAATGCTGTAATCAAGAAAAGCTTTGAAGGAAGCATGTCTCTTATCAACTTGAGTGGAAGAGTGTTGCCAGCTACCAGCTTATTACATATCTTCTTGGTGACTTGAAAAGTCAGTGTTTTGTTACTAAAGGCACTTGAATTTTTCTTTTCTCAGTGTTGTATGCCCCAAAAGCTGCTTTAGAAAATCAAGACAAAACTCATGCCTAAGATCCTCATCTGTACAGCAAGAGCTCAGTATCACTGGAATCAGACCTATACGACCCAAGGTGGAGATCTACCATTCACCTCCAGGTTCTGAGAAGAGGTTTTTAAAAAATAATATTTCCCTTTGTTGTGAGGAAGTCATGGCAACACCCTGGGACTCTTGCCTAGTCAAATGAGTCCAGGGACGCTGGCATTCACAGAAAACACGGGTGTCAGGAGGTCAGCTAATCCACTCCCTACCCTTGGTCTAGGTTGCCTGTGTTGATCAGGCATCATGACAGAGATTAATCTGGTTTTTTTAAATATATTTTTTAATAGTTTAAATTTAAATAAATACCTATTTCCCTAGGCCACCAGTCACAGTCTGCACAAGTTTGTTTTCTGTTTGCTGACTCACCCTTGCCCTGAAACTAGTTCAATTTAATTTTTATGCTACCATAATTCACCGTTGCTTGGAGATTATCCTGGGCTGTGTGGGCCAGTATTAAACTAGAAAAGCAAGAGATCAGGATAGGGAGAAGGCAAATAAAGTGCAAGATTTTCTGCAACATACTGGTTGATAGACAATATAAAGAGAGGCTTTGCTCTTCAGAAGCTGCATTAACTACGTTAGAAAGGTGGGTTAAAAATGGAAGACATGAACCTGTACTGAACAGAAGCAGGAAGTTTAATGTCTCTTGCCTGGTGAGACCAGAACAGTAAAATAAGCTCTTAGCTGCTCAGGCATGGAGAAGAGAGGACAACGGATCTCAGGACAGCAATATGGTAAATACACATGAATCAGTGTGGTAACTAATAGCAGAGGGAGCTGCTGCTGAAGGCCTGCTGCAAGCTCATCCAAATCACCCTACAGAAATACCAGTCTCTAAGTGTCTGTGCACAAAGTACAGAGATGAAATTGTTAGGGGCAACTGAACAGGTTTTAACTTAGTACAACCTTTTTTTCTGGTGCTTTTCTACTGCATCAAATATTAATTTAATAGAAAGAAACTGGTTTGGATCAGTCTGAAGCAGTTAATCAATAGAAACAATTTGCTATGGATAAATGCTTTTAACATAGTGTGTGTAAAGCAAATAAGCAGACATCCAAACATTGAAAGAACTGAGCTATGAAAGTTAACACAAATATTGGCTGTATGTCTGTGTGTGCCATTTAGATAGGAAAATGTGGATGGAAATTGAAAGTTCTTTAGGAAGAATCATATTGCTCCAAATAACATATTCATCCCTCAATGAGGGAACAGTGTCCACCCTCAGCAAGGACACCGATGATACAAGGCTGGGAGGAGCAGCTGACACACAGGAACACTGCGCTGCCATCCAGCGAGACCTGGACAGGCTGGAGAGCTGGGCAGGGAGAAACCAGATGAGGTTTAATAAAAGCAAGTGTAGAGTCTTCTGCCTGGGAAGGAATAACCCCTTATATCAGTACAGGCTGGGGGATGGCCTGCTGGAGAGGAGCTCTGTGGAGAAGAACCTGGGGGTCCTGGTGGATGACAGGTTGGCCGTGAGCCAGCAGTGTGCCCTGGTGGCCAAGAGGGCCAGTGGGATCCTGGGGTGCATCAGGAGGAGTGTGGCCAGCAGGTCAAAGGAGTTGATCCTCTCCCTCTTCTCTGCCCTGGTCAGGCCCCATCTGGAGTATTGTGTCCAGTTCTGGGCTCCCTGGTATAAAAAAGACAGGGATCTCCTGGAGAGAGTCCAGAAAAGGGCTACGAAGATGATTAAGGGCCTGGAGCATCACCCCTATTAGGAAAGGCTGAGTGAGCTGGGGCTGTTCAGCCTTGAGAAAAGAAGACTGAGAGGGGATCTGATCAATGTTTATAAATATCTGAAGTGTGGGACACAGGGGGAAATGGCCAGCCCCTTTTCAGTGGTCTGTGGGGACAGGACAAGGGGCAGTGGCTTCCAGTTAGATCATAGGAAGTTCCACACCAACATGCAGAAGAACTTTTTCGCAGTGAGGGTGACAGAGCCCTGGCACAGGCTGCCCAGGAGAGTTGTGGAATCTCCTTCTCTGGAGATATTCAAGACCCATCTGGACGCCTACCTGTGCGACCTGTCCTAGGGAACCTGCTTTGGCAGGGGAGGTTGGACCCAATGATCTCTGGAGGTCCTTTCCAACCCCTATTATTCTGTGATTCTGTGATTCAGTGTGATAACCTTCATGTGGCAGTCAAAGGTGGAGAGGACTCCAGCCTAAAATCCCAATTAATTCAGTAGCAAAGATGGTTAGGGGTGAGATTTGGTTACCTAAATGTAGGTGCTTACTCTTATCTCCAAGGGGCCAGAGACAGCAGCATGGGACGGGCACATAAGACACAATTAATGGAAGACCTGAAATCTTCTGGAGTGGTAACTTGTGGAATACCCTACTGTGTCTAATGAAAGAAGGAACCTATGCTTGAAGGAACCTGAATTGCACCCTATCTTAAGGACAATGAGTAAATCAATTAATATAAATTAGAAACTATGGCATGTTGAAAACTGAGACAGGTAGTTAAATGATATGGGGGGGAACAGATATTGCAAATGAGGTAACAGGAAGAAAGCAAAAGAGCAGTCGAGACTGATGGTATTATATACTGATGAACCAGACAGAAATAGCAAAATCACTTTCAACTTGGTTCTGCAGCGCTGACATTTCTGTTCTACGTCTAAAAGATCTGTCTTTATTGCGGAAGGATGAGAAACTATTCTGCGGTGGATACGTCAGCAAGATGACGAGTCAGGCCACCGGATAGTGACAAGCTGGGCTCACAGCCAGCGGGACAGCCTGCCTGTGGCACAGTAGGAAACAAAACTGCCTGTTTGGTTTGCCAGGCAGGCATACGGTCTGCCTTTCTGCCCGGCTTCTATCAAAAAAATTAAAGTCAAACAATGTACTTTTGTAAAGCCTTTACACTGTGCTACCACAGTCTTTGGGAAAACTACTCCCTCTGATGTCTTTATAACAGCTTTGAATCTGATTCTGTCCCTCGTGCTGGCTCAGTGACACCACGGGGTGCTCAGCAAATCTGTTACCCAGACTTTTCAGCCGCACTCGTGCACGTTCTCCTTGGTTCTCTAGGTACCTGTCTCGAGTCCCTATGTTATGGTATGGAGAAACCGTTCAGCCCTGAAACCAATGGCTGCTTGCCCGAAAGGGAAAGGTTATAGTGCTACATCCTCTGAAAGACTAAGCTTTAGGTTCCTACTGCATAATCGGGATGTCACCGTAAGATCCACAGGCTTGTATTCACCATCTGGAAATATGTCGAAACTGCTCCATTATCTTCTAAGTGTTTTGAGAAAAGCAGATGTTTGCGAACTCCTCGTACTCTAGGGATAAGTGCCAAGAAACTTGACCGTCTGATTGTATTCAGAATGAGAAAAGAGTAGAGCAAAGAGGGATTAAGGCCATGCATCATAGAAATGCTTATTTAGTGGCTATTGTCTCTCTTGACACTGAATAAATAGGGAATCTCGTGTGTTTGCATGTTTGTGACATCCTCTGTGATCACTGATTTCCCTAGCACAATGTATATGCATTACGGGTTTAATTCAGATGCAATTGCCTTAATTTGGCCATTACCCTATTCGACTAGTCGAGTATTGGGCTTGGCTAGACTGCTTATCCATATTACAGATTGACTAAAATGCACTTCAATTCGTTTGTTATGTACCTTACTCTTCCCACGTTGTGAATACCCTGCTGCCATACCAAAATACCAAAATACTCAATGGATAAATTGGCAGTTGCTTTTATTTCCCCCTAAAATAGAAAGTTTCTTAATTTCATTACTGTGCTATTTTCCCTTCCCTTTCCTCTCCATGTGCAGCCTTAGATTTTCCTGAGCACCTCTGTAACTAATTGCTCAACACTTCTTTATTACTGCATGTTTCTAATAGTTATATGCACACTTGACAGAGTTATGGATTAATTTGGCTTACAGGATACTCTTTTTTTTTGGTTGAATTTTATTTCTCCCTTCCTTTTCCCTTCTCCAAACCTTCCTAGAGTGTTTTGGTTTGGACTTGGAAGTACACACTAGTATTTATTTTAAAATTAAGCGGTGTTAATATTTGTCACTGATAGTGCTGGTAAAGGAAAAAAGTACTTCTTAAGGTTTGCTCTTTGTCCTTTTCCTACCATTACAACAATAAAAAAACCCGGTTACCTTAATATTTTTATTACTCTTAACTGCATTCTTAAGATAAATTACTGGTTCATGACCAGTATTTTACTTTCTTGCCCAAACTAAGAAATGTTTGGATAATCTTTCACTGCAAGACAACTGGGCTGATATTTTACTTCGCAGAGGTAATGCTTCACAAATAAAAGTCAGTTTTAAGATTTACATCTTCCTTTTTTCCACTGCCTGACCCAAACTTTCTGGGACTTGCATTGAGCTGTCATAAATTCTGAGTTAGTCAAATACACTTCACAGAAATCTAAACCTGCCAGATTTTGCTGATGGGCAGAGCTGTTCTTCATACGTTTTGGGAGATGATTTAAATTCATTATTCAGGTTCTGGAATACATAAACACTATTTGTTCAAGCCTGTCCTTTCAAACTGCTGCACCATTTCCCTAAGCTTATTTCCTTGTTTTAATCTGGGAGGATCTACAGACAGTTGTTGACAAGTGTACTACTTCTTGCTTGCAAAATTCTGTGGCACATCATCTACACTCAAGCAGCGCATGCTGTTGCCAGCCCCATCAGTTGTTCACTGACAGCAAGCTTAAGTTTGATTTGTCTGACTTATGGTTATTATGACAGTCTTGCAAGCAGGAACTGATACTGTTTCTTCAATATTACGGTGCAGCTCAGAACATAGCCCTCTTTTATCTCAGCACAGATGCCTGTAATAAAATTCAGATGTAAGCCCTGTTAATTGTTTCCCTGGTTATGTATTTTATTCTAATGGGAAGAGACAGGGCTGGTCACTACTGGGGGCATGAGGTGAATAATCAGAACCTAAGAATGGTCCCTGGCTTGAGCTGACTCTGCTGGAAAAGGAAGCCATCTAGGAGAGCAGGAGTGTGATTAGTCATATGCAATCTAGTTGGAGGTCTGTGACTAGTGCTGATCAGGGATCAACACTGAGTCCAAGGCAGCAAGTTTGCTGATGATACAGAACTGGAACAAGTGGATGATACAGCAGATGGCTGTGATGTCACCCAGAGGGACCTTGACAGGCTGCAGAAATGGGCTGGTAGGAACTTCATGATGTTCAAAAAGGAAAATGCAAAGTCCTGCCTTGGGGAAGAATAGTCCCAGGTGCCAGTAACACCCAGCTGGAAAGCAGCTTAGCAGAAAAGGACCTGCGGGTCCTGGTGGACACCAAGATGAGTATGTGCCAATGATGTGTCCTTGGGGCAAAGAAAGCTAACGGTGTCCTTGGGGCAAAGAAAGCTAGTGGTGTCCTGAGCTGCATTAGGAGCAGTGTTGCCAGCAGGTCCAGGGAAGCAATCTTCCCCCCTACTCAGCACTGATGAGGCCACACTTGGAGTCCTGAGTCCAGTTCTGGGCTCCCCAGTATGAGAGATACATGGACATACTGGAGACTCCAGCAAAGAACTGTCATAATGATGAAGGGACAGCAGCACATCTCATATGAGGAAAGGCTGAGAGAGCTGGGACTGTTCAGCCTGGAGAAGAACAGGCTCAGAAGGATCTCATCAATGAAGGGAGGGCGCAAAGAGGACACAGACAGGCTCTGCTCAGTGGTGTCCAGTGACAGGACCAGAGGCAATGGGCACAGCCTGAAGATAGAAGGTACCATCTGAACATCAGGAAACCCTTCTCCACTGCGAGGGTGACCAAGCAGCAGTACAGACTACCTAGGGAGGAAGCTGTCTGGACAGGGTCCTTGGGCAGTTGGCCCTAGGTGGCCCTGCTTGAGCAGGGGGGTTGAACCAGCTGACTTCCACAGCTCCCCTCTGACATCAGCCATCCTGTGATGCCGAGGCTGCAGAGAAATAACATGGCAGGGATGAATGGTGCTTTTTTTTGTTTTCCCATGGGGACGAATTGTTCTTTGGTTACTCCAAATGTATGCCCTGCATTCCTCTTTTCTTAGGTCTTCTGCAGTTTACCCTTTTCAAGCCATGCCCTGTGCAGTAGGCCAAGGTAGTGGTGCTGGAGAGAGGGGTGGTGATCACTTGCTGAACTTCTGAGAGCTGCTTCAGGGATCTCTGCGATGCACCACCCCCTGGAATTAAACACCTGCCTCCTCCGCTCTGCAGCACCAAACTCCCCACAGCACTGTTAAACGAAGACCCTTTTAACAGAAATATCTGCCACCCCTGGTTAGGAGAGGTGGCAGCAAGGGTTTCTGGTGGCGTGTGGCCCGATCCAGCTGGACTCGCCCCCTACTCGCGACGTGGGTTTCTTCTGCCCCCAAAAGCCGGGTGAGCGCCTTGCCCGGCGCTGCGCGCACCGCGGAGATGTTTCCCCTCAGCAAGGGGCGCGCACACGCTGGAGAAGAGCGGCGCATCCCCCGGTCCCGGCGGCCGCCCTCCCTCCAGCAACGGCCGCCCGGCGCCTGTGCTCCTTCGGAGCGGGGCGGACCCGCTTCCTTCCCGCGGGGAGCCTGGCACCGCCGCGGGGCGGCCCTCGGCCCCTCCCGGGCGAGGCGCGGCAGCGCCGCGGGGCGGCTGAAGGGGCGGCTCCCGCCCTAACGCGGCCTCCGGGGCTGCCCGGCGCCGCAGCCGCCGCGCTGGGACGGGCCGCCGCCGGGGAGCCGGGCCGGCAGGAGGCGTCCTGAGGCGGGAGGGAGGGACGAGGCGGGGGGTGCCGGCTCTCCCGGAAACAACGCCGGCCGGCGGCAGAGCGGCGGCAGTTGCCGCGGTGGGAAGTGGTGCCTCGGTGCTGTGCACTCGCCGGGCGGGCGGCATGGAAGCGGTGCCTCGCGAGGAGAAGCCCAACCCGCTGCGGGACGCCAACCTCTGTTCCCGGCTCTTCTTCTGGTGAGCGCCCGGCCGAAGGCAAGGGCGGGGAGGGCAGCGGCACCGCGAGGTGCGGCCGCGGGGACACCGGCAGCGGGGACGGCGCCGCGCCGGGGTTTAGCGCCGCTCGCCACCCCTCGCCTGGGCGCTGGGCTGCGGGACCCCGCTGGCGGAGCGGTGGGGCTGTGCCGAGCCCCGGCTCAGGGTCGCCCGGCTCGTACTCCAGCGCGGCTCTCGGGAGGGTGTAGTCGAGGCGGCGGCTGGCGTAGCCCGCCGCCCCTCCATCGGCTGCCGGCAGTGACTCTGCAACCGCGGGCTCGGCCCCGAGCTGCCGCCCGCTCCCGTGGGCCCGGCGCGTCAGCCGTGCCGGCCGGGGCAGCCCCTCGCTCGTAGGTGGCTGCGGGGAGCGCGGCCGAGGCGAGGCGGGGTGAGGTTGCCTGAGGTGAACCCGGCAGCCCGCGCCGGGCGGTAATCCCCAGCCGCCGTCTGGGGACAGCCCAGCCGGGGGCCTGCCTGCCTCGGGAAAAGCAGCCCTCAGCCGTTCGGGCGGCGCCCAGCACGACCCCGTCTCCCCTTTCGAGCACATGTTTGATTCCCTCGGTAGCTGCGGGGAGGGAGGGATGGAGCGAACGTCCCCTGCCTCCTCGCCCGGGTCCCCCGGCCCGAGAGCCGGTGCAGGGCTGCTCCCAGGCATTGTTCTGCTTCCCCGCTTGCATAACGGATCGCGGGCAGGTATTGCTCATCTCGGCAAGGCTTCCTCATCTCGCTTTCGGTGTGGGGCTTTCCCCCGCCGTGAATGAGGTGGTTTCAGGGCTGCGTGGGAGTTTCCCGGTGGAGCGTGGTGGCTGCGCGGCAGCCGGGCTCTTCCTGGCCGTGCTTCCGCGGCAGTCGGCTGCCTTGGCTCTGGGAGGCTTAGGGTGGCACAGAGCGAAGGCAGGGAGGGAGTGGTAACGGTGTCGCCCCAAACTTTTGGGTTACCAGGTGACTGCTAGTCCAAAGTTGGTGCTTGTTCTCTTATCGGCGAGGACCTTGGCAATGAGCGTGTATAATGACTCAAAGCGGTGAGGAACTGTGGCTCAGGAGTTTGGTTGCTTTGAAGTATAATGGGAAAAAAGATGTGCAGCGTGAAATTGGGAGAGTATCAAGCTCATCTGTCTCGGGAGATCCCCTCCAGAAGAGAGCACTTCTCAGGATACTGCTCCTTTTGCTTCACCTCTTGTAGCCTGAGCCAAGGTGCACATGTTGTGTTACGTGGTGGAGGAGGGGGAAGGAAAAGAGGGCATGGTATATGAGGCTCTTTTTTTGGAAGCCTCTGAAATACAAGTAAAAAAACCCCTCTTTAATTCTGTAAGCAACTGTGAGCAGGTGCAGGAATCCCTTTTGAAAGGTAGGAGGATTTTAAAAGCCCAGATAAATTTTAGCTAAACAAGTTTTAAGTCAAAGATATGTCCTCAGACAAGCTTTCTGCAAAGAAGGAAGGAGAGAAAGAAAAGGTTGTATCCCTGTGCAGAACACTCCCTGTGTTCAACATTTTCACTTTTTAATTTCTTCTTTGACACCAGCGGTGCCCGTGTTTGAAACAGCTTTGCTAGGAAATCCAGACAGAATGGGATGAACCTGGGCCACGAGCATTCCAGGACTGCTTCTGGTCTGTTCCCTTTTACTTGCTGGGATCTTGTGGTGTTACTGGTAGTTCTGCCAAAACCAACCCAGCTAGATGTGAAAAAGGAAGTGCACAGTGCTCATAGCTAGCTTTCTGATTGCTCTGAGCCATCCTATTCTTCAGGCCTTCTGTATCAATCTCCACATATTGCAGCAAAGAACCTTAACTTCCCAAGTTTCGGGCGAGCACCTGAAAGGTTCCTTTCACCCCAGACACGTTTGTAGGTTCTCATTGTACAGAGGGAAGAGGAGGTGGAAGCCTGTGCTTGTGGGATGACAGACCTGCCCAAAGTACAGAGGTCGATTGGGATTTCGTGCTTTTCAGTCAGATGGTGGTGTACAGCTGCAGGGCTTGTGCTCTGAAAAAAGGTTTAGTGGGGTATGAAGAGCTTTAGAAGATACCCATGTGCTGCTTTCCTAGCAGTATAATTCACAGCAGTAGAAATACGCTTTTAAAGTCTCTTCTTCTACCTGTGCTGTGTGTGGTCATGAAAAGTACCAGTGTGCCCTTGGTGTCTGCTGGTCAGAAAGCATTGATATTTTCTTAGTGAACATTTCAGCTCAAGTGATGTCTGCAGCAGCTTCAACTGTGTAATCAGGGGTTATCACTTTTCTGGAAATAAATACTGTTTTACATGTGACCAAGGATACACACACCCTTTGTTAGCTATAATGCTGACTTTAAGGGCAGCTCTAAAAGCTGTTCCTCCTTTCCACAAAGTGCGCAGCGCCTGACAGACAGCTGTGTGAGCGCTGCTTTGGCACTGTTTCGCCTCAACTGCTGTCTCACACCAGATGTTCTGAGATGTTTTCAGCCTGAAAACGGAGGAGGGCTGTCCCAGGAGTAGTGGCAATCACCACCATGTGGTTGCTGGAGTGTGCCGGCTCTGCTCTCCAAATCCCCAGTGTTGGCTGCGTGTTGCCAACGAGGGTAGAAAGTAGGGCATTGGGGGTAACTGGTAAACTCCTGTTTTGCTCCAAATGTGCAATTTTGCTGTTGTAAGGAAGCACCCTCTCATTTGTTGCCAGTGGTGCAGAAGAAAAGCTAAAATTATTGGCTGGTAGAAGCAGGATCAAACTCACTGGGGAAAAGAAGTCATGTTTTTATTGAATTATAAAACTAAGGTAATGAGCGTGTAGGCTGGAGACACATTCTTCTCCCATTGTTCAAAGCTTGTCTTCTTGCTTATGGGTTGTGACTTTGACAAGTATGAGCTTGATGAACATTAAACACTCTAGTAGTACCTTCATGGGAAAGAGGAGCATCTGGATTTTGTGTGAGTGTTGTTATTTTTTTAATGCATTCCTTGTGTAATCTTAATCTGGATGCTACAAGAATGAAAAACTATTCATGGCAGAAGTATGGAGATCAGGACAGTTACAAAATAGTCTTGTTTTCTGTATCTCTCACTGAATTACCTATATTAACAAAGGATTATCAAAGCCCAAATTGTTTTCTGGATGTCCCAAATACTACTGAATCACAAGTTCCCAGGCTTACCATACTTCTTTAGGCTCTGGTTGGTACTTTAGTTGCAAAGTTAGCAACGCTTGGGTATATCTCTAATTTACCTCACCCATGTTTTGTTGTTGTTTTGCTTTTTTTAAAATATTTTATTGCTGCTCAGTTTGCTGGTAGGAATGATGGATAGGAGAATTTGCTTTCTTTTTAGGGCCATCCAAAAAGGAGAGGATTCAGTCCAGTGGGGTGTTTTGTTTTTTTTTTTTGGGTGGGGGGGGGGTGTTTTAAACATATATTTGGTTGTAGTTGTTTTGAGTTTAAAAAGCCTTATATTCCATACTTTATGCAGTTGAGAATAGCACTTTTCACATCTGTTTCTCTGCTGTGGGGGATGGGGATTCTTAATAACTATACATGATAAGAGTATCTTTCCTAACTATGAACCCATCTTTGAGCTTGCATGCTCACTAAGTAGCAGGTATGTTTTTATTTGCTTATAGCATTTGCTCCCTGGATATATCAAAGGTGTTATAACTGCAGGGCAGTTGAATTTTTATGCGTCCTGTTGTTCAGGCATCAGATCCATTCAGTGTAAAGTTACAAAACATGGGCTGTAATTAAATTTTTGAAAGACTGGATGACTTTTGGCCCGTTCATGACATGGGAAGGAGGGCAAGACCCTGAAAAGGGTATCCAGTGTTTTTGTTTAGAGAAGTAAAAGAAATTAAACTCCTGCTAAATGTCATATGCTTATAATTTATTTTTAATAATAATAGTAAATCACAGACTTGCTGTGACTATGACAAGTTTTTGGCTCCTTTGGAGCACTGGTTGCTGTCAGCATCCTAAGGCCGGATGCCTTTTTACGTCATCACTTAACATGTGGCAATTGCCCTGGCAATAACAGCCTTAAGATACGAGCTGAAAACTTTCTCCCAAGGCATCCTCACAGTTACAGTTCCGAGGAAAAAAGGATTAGTTTCTCATTACCTGTAGGTGTCTGACAGCATTGTTCTTGGCTTACGAAGCACATGCTTTAGGGAAAATGATAAAACTAGCTGGCCTTCACAGCTCAGGCTTGGAGTGTAGTTGGAGAAGAGTGAAAAACAAAAAGTACCTTTGGATTTCATTGTGAGCTGAATGGGGTAAGCTCAGACATTAAGTGCCAGGATTTTCAGTGATGACTGCACAGTATGTAGCTGTTCTGTCTGACCAAAAGCAGTCCAGTCATGCGTCTTTCTTGTAGCAGCGTAAATAACTGCATGCTGCTCTTAAGAGCTTCTTCCTCCCTCACCCCATACTTAAGAATTAGAAGGGTCACTGACTGATTTAGTTGGACTTACGAGTAAGCTTAAGTATCACCTGTCCAGTAACTTGGCTCTCTTCGTAAGTGTATCTTGCCTGGCATCGAAAGAAGTTAGGGAAAGAATTAATTGCCTCTCTTGGAAGTTCTGACAGGAGTCCCGCAGTGCCGCGGTAAGAACTGGCTCACGTTCCACACTGTGTCAGCACACAGCTTTGCCTGTGAGGATTTCACAGTTACTTCAGGTAAAGGATGAAAATGCTGGCAGCATAAGCCTTGGTGCTTCACCTGGGATCTGGCCTGGTGTGAGTTCCCACTGGCAGTGCCTGAAATTGGTGATGGCTCCTAACAGATTGCTGCTTTATACAGATCTCTGAGGTAGCTGTTCTTCAGTTCAGTTACTGACTTACTGGTGCAGGGCAATTGTGATACTGTGAGAAACTCTATAAATAAATACGTAGGCATCTTCAGCATAGATAAACAGAAAGCACATTTTCAGTACCCAAAGAATGAAATCATGCTTGCTTCTTTTTTTTCTACTGATTGAAAGAAGACTGAGGATCATATGTACACTTTTTTAAAAGATAACACCTTTTTTTAAATTAATTTATCAGATATTTAATATCCTGTAATCAAATTTGAATCATTCAGTCTCTTGAAATACTGAATTCATTTTTAAGTTTTGCTTGTTTTATTATGCAGAAGAAAATACTGTTTGAAAGTCATTTATGAGCTAGTGAAGCTAAAATGTGTGGGTAAAAAGTGCCAAATAGACTATATTGATTATGGCAAGTGTCTATAAACTCTTGGAATATTAGTGTTTGCTATATACAGTAAATATCTGTACTTAGATATGCAGCTTAGATGAGCTGCTTGAGTATTAGAGAACACTGAGGCTGTTTGCCTTTGGAATGTGTTCTCTAAAGCATGCTGTATTATTTATGAAGCAAAATGTGCCTC